>NW_027645966.1:608586-1217173 GCF_951394435.1 Stenella coeruleoalba | reverse complement strand
TTCAGGAAAAAACGCATACACACTTTTTGGCCAACCAAGCAAGCTTGCAAAGGAAATCTGCACTACAGTGAAGTCTCACTTCCCCCCGGTCAAAAGGGCCATCTGAAAAAAGTGTAAAATCCAGAAAGGCAGGACAGGCCATGGAGAACTGGGAGCCTTGTTATGCTGATGGGCGGGATGTAAATTGCCAACAACCACTGGGGAGAAGTGTATGGTGTTTCCTGAAACATCTAAAAAACAAAGCAACAGAGCCTAGGGCACTTCCACTTATGGTCCTATAGATTAGGGAAATTAAAATCTAAAAGAAACAGCCACCCCAAGGTTTGGGACACCTCTGTTTACAAGAACCTCGTTTACAGTACAAGTTCAACATCGCAGAAAGTGAAAAATGGATAAAGAAGTTGTGGTATTTACTTACAAAGCAATATCACTCAGCAATGAAATCTATGTCATCAGGCCCTTAGCAGCACAATGAGTGGATTCAGGTATGATGATTCTAACTGAAATAAGTCACACAGAAAAAGAAACATCATAAGATATCAGTAATACACGGAATGTAAACTTGGCTACACAGGAACTGAAATACAGAACAGAACAGGGTCTCAAATTTAGAAAACCAACTTAGGCTTGCTTAAGGGTAAAGGTGAGTTGGGGTGCTGCATAAAACCAGAGATTGAAATGAGCACAGATAAAGTTCCTTAAGCCAAATATGGAATAGACAAGAGCTACTCCTTGCTCAACGAAATGGACTCAAAACCCCATATTAAACGCCTAAGAACGTACCTGACTAGTAAGTATCTTAAAACCTATGGATTGCTATGTCTCCGAAAGAGAATCAAGCGTGTGTACAGGGGCATAAATGCAGCAGTGATAGGATTGGAGAGGTTCGGTGAGCAAATGAAGACCCTTTGAAGTCATATTGCATGGTACCCATTACACGGGTCTCAACTCTCCAGGTTTAAGGTATTCTTCCTTCAGCTAAAACATGCATGTGGATCCCAGAGTATGATCAACCATGTAAACGGGAGACGTGTTCAAATATGTCTCAGTTTTCCTCCCCTGGTACTCGGGTGCAATATTCCAGACGCTTTACTAACACTATCCTGACTTGGTGAGTCAGTCCCTTTAACCTCCTGTTTGGCCCAGTTTGCAATTTCTGCGGAAGATGAACAGGAATAGCGAGAACCAATGAGAGGCTAGCTGGAGGTGTCTGGACGGGCAAATTTAACTCTCATTTCCCAGCAGGAAGAGGAATTAACCAAAGGCTCAGCATGCCGGGCCGGAACCAGATTAGGGCCTGAAGCCATCCTGCGGTGTTGCGGCCAGGTCACAAGAAAGCGAGTTGAAGAAAGGAGCTCAGGGGCACTGTAATTCACAAACCTGCAGAGTTATAAATGACAGCTATCGTCCAAAAATAGACTGAAGTAAGGCTGCCAAGAGGACTTGAAAGCGGGGCAGAATTGCAGGAAACCGATTTCAGGAGGTAGACTGGAATTGCATTGAAAGCATAGGAAAAGAGGCATAACGTCCACAATGATGCACTTGGCCAAAAAGGGCGTATGCGTTTTTTCCTGAATATATTCAGGAAAAAACGCATACGCCCTTCTTGGCCAACCAAGCAAGCTTGCAAAGGAAATCTGCACTACAATGAAGTCTCACTTCCCCCCGGTCAAAAGGGCCATCTGAAAAAAGTGTAAAATCCAGAAAGGCAGGACAGGCCATGGAGAACTGGGAGCCTTGTTATGCTGAAGGGCCGGATGTAAATTGCCAACAACCACTCGGGAGAAGTGTATGGTGTTTCCTGAAACATCTAAAAAACAAAGCAACAGAACCTAGGGCACTTCCACTTATGGTCCTATAGCTTAGGTAAATTAAAATCAAAAACACACAGCCACCCCAAAGTTTGGAACGGCTCTGTTTACAAGAACCTCGTTTACAGTACAAGTTCAACATCGCAGAAAGTGAAAAATGGATAAAGAAGTTGTGGTATTTACTTACAAAGCAATATCACTCAGCAATGAAATCTGTGTCATCAGGCCCTTAGCAGCACAATGAGTGGATTCAGGTATGATGATTCTAACTGAAATAAGTCACACAGAAAAAGAAACATCATAAGATATCAGTAATACACGGAATGGAAACTTGGCTACACAGGAACTGAATTACAGAACAGAACAGGGTCTCAAATTTAGAAAACCAACTTATGCTTGCTTAAGGGGAAAGGTGCGTTGGGGTGCTGCATAAAACCAGAGATTGAAATGAGCACAGATAAAGTTCCTTAAGCCAAATATGGAATAGACAAGAGCTACTCCTTGCTCAACGAAATGGACTCAACACCGCATATTAAACGCCTAAGAATGTACCTGACTAGTAAGTATCTTAAAACCTATGGATTGCTATGTCTCCGAAAGAGAATCAAGCATGTGTACAGGGGCATAAACGCAGCAGTGATAGGATTGGAGAGGTTCGGTGAGCAAATGAAGACCCTTTGAAGTCATATTGCATGGTACCCATTCCACGGGTTTCAACTACCCAGGTTTTAGGTATTCTTCCTTCAGCTAAAACATGCATGTGGAACCCAGAGTATGATTAACCATGTGATCCGGAGACGTGTTGAAATATGTCTCAGTTTTCGTACCCTGGTATTCGGGTGCAACATTCCAGCCGCTTTACTAACACTCTCCCGACATGGAGAGTCAGTCCCTTTAACCTCCTGTTTGGCCCAGTTTGCAATTTCTGCGGAAGATGTACAGGAATAGCGAGAACCAATGAGAGGCTAGCTGGAGGTGTCTGGACGGGCAAATTTAACTCTCATTTCCCACCAGGAAGAGGAATTAACCAAAGGCTCAGCGTGCCGTTCCTGAACCAGATTAGGGCCTGAAGCCATCCTGCGGTGTTGCGGCCAGGTCACAAGAAAACGAGTTGAAGAAAGGAGCTCAGGGGCACTGTAATTCACAAACCTGCAGAGTTATAAATGACAGCTATCGTCCAAAAATAGACTGAAGTAAGGCTGCCAAGAAGACTTGAAAGCGGGGCAGAATTGCAGGAAACCGATTTCAGGAGGTAGACTGGAATTGCATTGAAAGCATAGGAAAAGAGGCAGAACGTCCACAATGATGCACTTGGCCAAAAAGGGCGTATGCGTTTTTTCCTGAATATATTCAGGAAAAAACGCATACGCCCTTTTTGGCCAACCAAGCAAGCTTGCAAAGGAAATCTGCACTACAATGAAGTCTCACTTTTCCCCGGTCAAAAGGGCCATCTGAAAAAAGTGTAAAATCCAGAAAGTCAGGACAGGAAATGGAGAACTGGGAGCCTTGTTATGCTGATGGGCGGGATGTAAATTGCCAACAGACACTAGGGAGAAGTGTATGGTGTTTCCTGAAACATCTAAAAAACAAAGCAACAGAGCCTAGGGCACTTCCACTTATGGTCCTATAGCTTAGGGAAATTAAAATCAAAAAGACACAGCCACCCCAAAGTTTGGGACGCCTCTGTTTACAAGAACCTCGTTTACAGTACAAGTTCAACATCACAGAAAGTGAAAAATGGATAAAGAAGTTGTGGTATTTACTTACAAAGCAATATCACTCAGCAATGAAATCTATGTCATCAGGCCCTTAGCAGCACAATGAGTGGATTCAGGTATGATGATTCTAACTGAAATAAGTCACACAGAAAAAGAAACATCATAAGATATCAGTAATACACGGAATGGAAACTTGGCTACACAGGAACTGAATTACAGAACAGAACAGGGTCTCAAATTTAGAAAACCAACTTATGCTTGCTTAAGGGTAAAGGTGAGTTGGGGTGCTGCATAAAACCAGAGATTGAAATGAGCACAGATAAAGTTCCTTAAGCCAAATATGGAATAGACAAGAGCTACTCCTTGCTCAACGAAATGGACTCAACACCCCATATTAAACGCCTAAGAATGTACCTGACTAGTAAGTATCTTAAAACCTATGGATTGCTATGTCTCCGAAAGAGAATCAAGCATGTGTATAGGGGCATAAACGCAGCAGTGATAGGATTGGAGAGGTTCGTGAGCAAATGAAGACCCTTTGAAGTCATATTGCATGGTACCCATTCCACGGGTTTCAACTACCCAGGTTTAAGGTATTCTTCCTTCAGCTAAAACATGCATGTGGAACCTAGAGTATGATGAACCATGTGATCGGGAGACGTGTTCAAATATGTCTCAGTTTTCGTACCCTGGTACTCGGGTGCAACATTCCAGACGCTTTACTAACACTCTCCCCACTTGGAGAGTCAGTCCCTTTAACCTCCTGTTTGGCCCAGTTTGCAATTTCTGCGGAAGATGAACAGGAATAGCGAGAACCAATGAGAGACTAGCTGGAGGTGTCTGGATGGGCAAATTTAACTCTCATTTCCCACCAGGAACAGGAATTAACCAAACGCTCAGCGTGCCGTGCCAGAACCAGATTAGGGCCTGAAGACATCCTGCGGTGTTGCGGCCAGGTCACAAGAAAGCGAGTTGAAGAAAGGAGCTCAGGGGCACTGTAATTCACAAACCTGCAGAGTTATAAATGACAGCTATCGTCCAAAAATAGACTGAAGTAAGGCTGCCAAGAGGACTTGAAAGCGGGGCAGAATTGCAGGAAACCGATTTCAGGAGGTAGACTGGAATTGCATTGAAAGCATAGGAAAAGAGGCAGAACGTCCACAATGATGCACTTGGCCAAAAAGGGCGTATGCGTTTTTTCCTGAATATATTCAGGAAAAAACGCATACGCCCTTTTTGGCCAACCAAGCAAACTTGCAAAGGAAATCTACACTACAATGAAGTCTCACTTCTCCCCGGTCAAAAGGGCCATCTGAAAAAAGTGTAAAATCCAGAAAGGCAGGACAGGCCATGGAGAACTGGGAGCCTTGTTATGCTGATGGGCGGGATGTAAATTGCCAACAGACACTCAGGAGAAGTGTATGGTGTTTCCTGAAACATCTACAAAACAAAGCAACAGAGCCTAGGGCACTTCCACTTATGGTCCTATAGCTTAGGGAAATTAAAATCAAAAAGACACAGCCACCCCAAAGTTTGGGACGCCTCCGTTTACAAGAACCTCGTTTACCGTACAAGTTCAATATCACAGAAAGTGAAAAATGGATAAAGAACTTGTGGTACTTACGTACAATACAGTATCACTCAGCAATGAAATCTATGTCATCAGGCCAGTAGCAGCATAATGAGTGGATTCAGGTACGATGATTCTAACTGAAATAAGTCACACAGAAAAAGAAACATCATAAGATATCACTAATACACGGAATGTAAACTTGGCTACACAGGAACTGCATTCCAAAACAGAACAGGGTCTCAAATTTAGAAAACCAACTTATGCTTGCTTAAGGGGAAAGGTGAGTTGGGGTGCTGCATAAAACCAGAGATTGAAATGAGCACAGATAAAGTTCCTTAAGCCAAATATGGAATAGACAAGAGCTACTCCTTGCTCAACGAAATGGACTCAACACCGCATATTAAACGCCTAAGAATGTACCTGACTAGTAAGTATCTTAAAACCTATGGATTGCTACATCTCCGAAAGAGAATCAAGCATGTGTACAGGGGCATAAACGCAGCAGTGATAGGATTGGAGAGGTTCGTGAGCAAATGAAGACCCTTTGAAGTCATATTGCATGGTACCCATTCCACGGGTTTCAACTACCCAGGTTTAAGGTATTCTTCCTTCAGCTAAAACATGCATGTGGAACCTAGAGTATGATCAACCATGTGATCCGGAGACGTGTTCAAATATGTCTCAGTTTTCGTACCCTGGTACTCGGGTGCAACATTCCAGACGCTTTACTAACACTCTCCCCACTTGGAGAGTCAGCCCCTTTAACCTCCTGTTTGGCCCAGTTTGCAATTTCTGCGGAAGATGAACAGGAATAGCGAGAACCAATGAGAGACTAGCTGGAGGTGTCTGGATGGGCAAATTTAACTCTCATTTCCCACCAGGAAGAGGAATTAACCAAAGGCTCAGCATGTCGTGCCGGAACCAGATTAGGGCCTGAAGCCATCCTGCAGTGTTGCGGCCAGGTCACAAGAAAGCGAGTTGAAGAAAGGAGCTCAGGGGCACTGTAATTCACAAACCTGCAGAGTTATAAATGATAGCTATCGTCCAAAAATAGACTGAAGTAAGGCTGCCAAGAGGACTTGAAAGCGGGGCAGAATTGCAGGAAACCGATTTCAGGAGGTAGACTGGAATTGCATTGAAAGCATAGGAAAAGAGGCAGAACGTCCACAATGATGCACTTGGCCAAAAAGGGCGTATGCGTTTTTTCCTGAATATATTCAAGAAAAAACGCATACGCGCTTTTTGGCCAACCAAGCAAACTTGCAAAGGAAATCTGCACTACAATGAGGTCTCACTTCTCCCCTGTCAAAAGGGCCATCTGAAAAAAGTGTAAAATCCAGAAAGGCAGGACAGGCCATGGAGAACTGGGAGCCTTGTTATGCTGATGGGCGGGATGTAAATTGCCAACAGACACTCAGGAGAAGTGTATGGTGTTTCCTGAAACATCTAAAAAACAAAGCAACAGAGCCTAGGGCACTTCCACTTATGGTCCTATAGCTTAGGGAAATTAAAATCAAAAAGACACAGCCACCCCAAAGTTTGGGACGCCTCCGTTTACAAGAACCCCGTTTACCGTACAAGTTCAATATCACAGAAAGTGAAAAATGGATAAAGAACTTGTGGTACTTACGTACAATGCAGTATCACTCAGCAATGAAATCTATGTCATCAGGCCCGTAGCAGCATAATGAGTGGATTCAGGTACGATGATTCTAACTGAAATAAGTCACACAGAAAAAGAAACATCATAAGATATCACTAATACACGGAATGTAAACTTGGCTACACAGGAACTGAATTCCAAAACAGAACAGGGTCTCAAATTTAGAAAACCAACTTATGCTTGCTTAAGGGGAAAGGTGAGTTGGGGTGCTGCATAAAACCAGAGATTGAAATGAGCACAGATAAAGTTCCTTAAGCCAAATATGGAATAGACAAGAACTACTCCTTGCTCAATGAAATGGACTCAAAACCCCATATTAAACGCCTAAGAATGTACCTGACTAGTAAGTATCTTAAAACCTATGGATTGCTATGTCTCCAAAAGAGAATCAAGCGTGTGTACAGGGGCATAAATGCAGCAGTGATAGGATTGGAGAGGTTCGGTGAGCAAATGAAGACCCTTTGAAGTCATATTGCATGGTACCCATTACACGGGTCTCAACTCTCCAGGTTTAAGGTATTCTTCCTTCAGCTAAATCATGCATGTGGAACCCAGAGTATGATCAACCATGTGAACGGGAGACGTGTTCAAATATGTCTCAGTTTTCCTCCCCTGGTACTCGGGTGCAACATTCCAGACGCTTTACTAACACTATCCTGACTTGGTGAGTCAGTCCCTTTAACCTCCTGTTTGGCCCAGTTTGCAATTTCTGCGGAAGATGAACAGGAATAGCGAGAACCAATGAGAGGCTAGCTGGAGGTGTCTGGACGGGCAAATTTAACTCTCATTTCCCACCAGGAAGAGGAATTAACCAAAGGCTCAGCATGCCGGGCCGGAACCAGATTAGGGCCTGAAGCCATCCTGCGGTGTTGCGGCCAGGTCACAAGAAAGCGAGTTGAAGAAAAGAGCTCAGGGGCACTGTAATTCACAAACCTGCAGAGTTATAAATGACAGCTATCGTCCAAAAATAGACTGAAGTAAGTCTGCCAAGAGGACTTGAAAGCGGGGCAGAATTGCAGGAAACCGATTTCAGGAGGTAGACTGGAATTGCATTGAAAGCATAGGAAAAGAGGCAGAACGTCCACAATGATGCACTTGGCCAAAAAGGGCGTATGCGTTTTTTCCTGAATATATTCAGGAAAAAACGCATACGCCCTTCTTGGACAACCAAGCAAGCTTGCAAAGGAAATCTGCACTACAATGAAGTCTCACTTCCCCCCGGTCAAAAGGGCCATCTGAAAAAAGTGTAAAATCCAGAAAGGCAGGACAGGCCATGGAGAACTGGGAGCCTTGTTATGCTGAAGGGCCGGATGTAAATTGCCAACAACCACTCGGGAGAAGTGTATGGTGTTTCCTGAAACATCTAAAAAACAAAGCAACAGAACCTAGGGCACTTCCACTTATGGTCCTATAGCTTAGGGAATTTAAAATCAAAAAGACACAGCCACCCCAAAGTTTGGAACGGCTCTGTTTACAAGAACCTCGTTTACAGTAGAAGTTCAACATCGCAGAAAGTGAAAAATGGAGAAAGAAGTTGTGGTATTTACTTACAAAGCAATATCACTCAGCAATGAAATCTGTGTCATCAGGCCCTTAGCAGCACAATGAGTGGATTCAGGTATGATGATTCTAACTGAAATAAGTCACACAGAAAAAGAAACATCATAAGATATCAGCAATACACGGAATGTAAACTTGGCTACACAGGAACTGAATTACAGAACAGAACAGGGTCTCAAATTTAGAAAACCAACTTATGCTTGCTTAAGGGGAAAGGTGAGTTGGGGTGCTGCATAAAACCAGAGATTGAAATGAGCACAGATAAAGTTCCTTAAGCCAAATATGGAATAGACAAGAGCTACTCCTTGCTCAACGAAATACACTCAACACCCCATATTAAACGCCTAAGAATGTACCTGACTAGTAAGTATCTTAAAACCTATGGATTGCTATGTCTCCGAAAGAGAATCAAGCATGTGTACAGGGACATAAATGCAGCAGTGATAGGATTGGAGAGGTTCGGTGAGCAAATGAAGACCCTTTGAAGTCATATTGCATGGTACCCATTCCACGGGTTTCAACTACCCAGGTTTAAGGTATTCTTCCTTCAGCTAAAACATGCATGTGGAACCTAGAGTATGATCAACCATGTGATCGGGAGACGTGTTCAAATATGTCAGTTTTCGTACCCTGGTACTCGGGTGCAACATTCCAGACACTTTACTAACACTCTCCCGACTTGGAGAGTCAGTCCCTTTAACCTCCTGTTTGGCCCAGTTTGCAATTTCTGCGGAAGATGAACAGGAATAGCGAGAACCAATGAGAGACTAGCTGGAGGTGTCTGAACGGGCAAATTTAACTCTCATTTCACACCAGGAAGAGGAATTAACCAAAGGCTCAGCGTGCCGTGCAGGAACCAGATTAGGGCCTGAAGCCATCCTGCGGTGTTGCGGCCAGGTCACAAGAAAGCGAGTTGAAGAAAGGATCTCAGCGGCACTGTAATTCACAAACCTGCAGAGTTATAAATGACAGCTATCGTCCAAAAATAGACTGAAGTAAGGCTGCCAAGAGGACTTGAAAGCGGGGCAGAATTGCAGGAAACCGATTTCAGGAGGTAGACTGGAATTACATTGAAAGCATAGGAAAAGAGGCAGAACGTCCACAATGATGCACTTGGCCAAAAAGGGCATATGCGTTTTTTCCTGAATATATTCAGGAAAAAACGCACACGCTCTTTTTGGCCAACCAAGTAAACTTGCAAAGAAATCTGCACTACAATGAAGTCTCACTTCCCCCTGGTCAAAAGGGCCATCTGAGAAAATTGTAAAATCCAGAAAGGCAGGACAGGCCATGGAGAACTGGGAGCCTTGTTATGCTGATGGGCGGGATGTAAATTGCCAACAGACACTCAGGAGAAGTGTATGGTGTTTCCTGAAACATCTAAAAAACAAAGCAACAGAGCCTAGGGCACTTCCACTTATGGTCCTATAGCTTAGGGAAATTAAAATCAAAAAGACACAGCCACCCCAAAGTTTGGGACGCCTCTGTTTACAAGAACCTCGTTTACCGTACAAGTTCAATATCACAGAAAGTGAAAAATGGATAAAGAACTTGTGGTACTTACGTACAATGCAGTATCACTCAGCAATGAAATCTATGTCAGCAGGCCCGTAGCAGCATAATGAGTGGATTCAGGTACGATGATTCTAACTGAAATAAGTCACACAGAAAAAGAAACATCATAAGATATCACTAATACACGGAATGTAAACTTGGCTACACAGGAACTGAATTCCAAACAGAACAGGTTCTCAAATTTAGAAAACCAACTTATGCTTGCTTAAGGGTAAAGGTGAGTTGGGGTGCTGCATAAAACCAGAGATTGAAATGAGCACAGATAAAGTTCCTTAAGCCAAATATGGAATAGACAAGAGCTACTCCTTGCTCAACGAAATGGACTCAACACCGCATATTAAACGCCTAAGAATGTACCTGACTAGTAAGTATCTTAAAACCTATGGATTGCTATGTCTCCAAAAGAGAATCAAGCATGTGTACAGGGGCATAAACGCAGCAGTGATAGGATTGGAGAGGTTCGGTGAGCAAATGAAGACCCTTTGAAGTCATATTGCATGGTACCCATTCCACGGGTTTTAACTACCCAGGTTTAAGGTATTCTTCCTTCAGCTAAAACATGCATGTGGAACCTAGAGTATGATCAACCATGTGATCGGGAGACGTGTTCAAATATGTCTCAGTTTTCGTACCCTGGTACTCTGGTGCAACATTCCAGACGCTTTACTAACACTCTCCCCACTTGGAGAGTCAGTCCCTTTAACCTCCTGTTTGGCCCAGTTTGCAATTTCAGCGGAAGATGAACAGGAATAGCGAGAACCAATGAGAGGCTAGCTGGAGGTGTCTGGACGGGCAAATTTAACTCTCATTTCCCACCAGGAAGAGGAATTAACCAAAGGCTCAGCGTGCCGTGCCGGAACCAGATTAGGGCCTGAAGCCATCCTGCGGTGTTGCGGCCAGCTCAAAAGAAAGCGAGTTGAAGAAAGGAGCTCAGGGGCACTGTAATTCACAAACCTGCAGAGTTATAAATGACAGCTATCGTCCAAAAATAGACTGAAGTAAGGCTGCCAAGAGGACTTGAAAGCGGGGCAGAATTGCAGGAAACCGATTTCAGGAGGTAGACTGGAATTGCATTGAAAGCATAGGAAAAGAGGCAGAACGTCCACAATGATGCACTTGGCCAAAAAGGGCGTATGCGTTTTTTCCTGAATATATTCAGGAAAAAACGCATACACCCTTTTTGGCCAACCAAGCAAGCTTGCAAAGGAAATCTGCACTACAATGAAGTCTCACTTCTCCCCGGTCAAAAGGGCCATCTGAAAAAAGTGTAAAATCCAGAAAGGCAGGACAGGCCATGGAGAACTGGGAGCCTTGTTATGCTGATGGGCGGGATGTAAATTGCCAACAGACACTCAGGAGAAGTGTATGGTGTTTCCTGAAACATCTAAAAAACAAAGCAACAGAGCCAGGGCACTTCCACTTATGGTCCTATAACTTAGGGAAATTAAAATCAAAAAGACACAGCCACCCCAAAGTTTGGGACGCCTCCGTTTACCAGAACCTCATTTACCGTACAAGTTCAATATCACAGAAAGTGAAAAATGGATAAAGAACTTGTGGTACTTATGTACAATGCAGTATCACTCAGCAATGAAATCTATGTCATCAGACCCGTAGCAGAATAATGAGTGGATTCAGGTACGATGATTCTCACTGAAATAAGTCACACAGAAAAAGAAACATCATAAGATATCACTAATACACGGAATGTAAACTTGGCTACACAGGAACTGAATTACAGAACAGAACAGGGTCTCAAATTTAGAAAACCAACTTATGCTTGCTTAAGGGGAAAGGTGAGTTGGGGTGCTGCATAAAACCAGAGATTGAAATGAGCACAGATAAAGTTCCTTAAGCCAAATATGGAATAGACAAGAGCTACTCCTTGCTCAACGAAATGGACTCAACACCGCATATTAAACGCCTAAGAATGTACCTGACTAGTAAGTATCTTAAAACCTATGGATTGCTATGTCTCCGAAAGAGAATCAAGCATGTGTACAGGGGCATAAACGCAGCAGTGATAGGATTGGAGAGGTTCGGTGAGCAAATGAAGACCCTTTGAAGTCATATTGCATGGTACCCATTCCACGGGTTTCAACTACCCAGGTTTTAGGTATTCTTCCTTCAGCTAAAACATGCATGTGGAACCCAGAGTATGATTAACCATGTGATCAGGAGACGTGTTCAAATATGTCTCAGTTTTCGTACCCTGGTACTCGGGTGCAACATTCCAGACGCTTTACTAACACTCTCCCGACTTGGAGAGTCAGTCCCTTTAACCTCCTGTTTGGCCCAGTTTGCAATTTCTGCGGAAGATGTACAGGAATAGCGAGAACCAATGAGAGGCTAGCTGGAGGATTCTGGATGGGCAAATTTAACTCTCATTTCCCACCAGGAAGAGGAATTAACCAAAGGCTCAGCGTGCCGTGCCAGAACCAGATTAGGGCCTGAAGACATCCTGCGGTGTTGCGGCCAGGTCACAAGAAAGCGAGTTGAAGAAAGGAGCTCAGGGGCACTGTAATTCACAAACCTGCAGAGTTATAAATGACAGCTATCGTCCAAAAATAGACTGAAGTAAGGCTGCCAAGAGGACTTGAAAGCGGGGCAGAATTGCAGGAAACCGATTTCAGGAGGTAGACTGGAATTGCATTGATAGCATAGGAAAAGAGGCAGAACGTCCACAATGATGCACTTGGCCAAAAAGGGCGAATGCGTTTTTTCCTGAATATATTCAGGAAAAAACGCATACGCACTTTTTGGCCAACCAAGCAAACTTGCAAAGGAAATCTGCACTACAATGAAGTCTCAATTCTCCCCGGTCAAAAGGGCCATCTGAAAAAAGTGTAAAATCCAGAAAGACAGGACAGGCCATGGAGAACTGGGAGCCTTGTTATGCTGATGGGCGGGATGTAAATTGCCAACAGACACTCAGGAGAAGTGTATGGTGTTTCCTGAAACATCTAAAAAACAAAGCAACAGAGCCTAGGGCACTTCCACTTATGGTCCTATAGCTTAGGGAAATTAAAATCAAAAAGACACAGCCACCCCAAAGTTTGGGACGCCTCTGTTTACAAGAACCTCATTTACCGTACAAGTTCAATATCACAGAAAGTGAAAAATGGATAAAGAACTTGTGGTACTTACGTACAATGAAGTATCACTCAGCAATGAAATCTATGTCATCAGGCCCGTAGCAGCATAATGAGCGGATTCAGGTACGATGATTCTAACTGAAATAAGTCTCACAGAAAAAGAAACATAAGATATCACTAATACACGGAATGTAAACTTGGCTACACAGGAACTGCATTCCAAAACAGAACAGGTTCTCAAATTTAGAAAACCAACTTATGCTTGCTTAAGGGGAAAGGTGAGTTGGGGTGCTGCATAAAACCAGAGATTGAAATGAGCACAGATAAAGTTCCTTAAGCCAAATATGGAATAGACAAGAGCTACTCCTTGCTCAACGAAATGGACTCAACACCCCATATTAAACGCCTAAGAATGTACCTGACTAGTAAATATCTTAAAACCTATGGATTGCTATGTCTCCAAAAGAGAATCAAGTGTGTGTACAGGGGCATAAACGCAGCAGTGATAGGATTGGAGAGGTTCGGTGAGCAAATGAAGACCCTTTGAAGTCATATTGCATGGTACCCATTACACGGGTCTCAACTCTCCAGGTTTAAGGTATTCTACTTTCAGCTAAATCATGCATGTGGTACCCAGAGTATGATCAACCATGTGAACGGGAGACGTGTTCAAATATGTCTCAGTTTTCCTCCCCTGGAACTCGGGTGCAACATTCCAGACCCTTTACTAACACTCTCCCGACTTGGAGAGTCAGTCCCTGTAACCTCCTGTTTGGCCCAGTTTGCAATTTCTGCGGAAGATGAACAGGAATAGCGAGAACCAATGAGAGGCTAGCTGGAGGTGTCTGGACGGGCAAATTTAACTCTCATTTCCCACCAGGAAGAGGAATTAACCAAACGCTCAGCGTGCCGTGCCAGAACCAGATTAGGGCCTGAAGCCATCCTGCGGTGTTGCGGCCAGGTCACAAGAAAGCGAGTTGAAGAAAGGAGCTCAGGGGCACGGTAATTCACAAACCTGCAGAGTTATAAATGACAGCTATCGTCCAAAAATAGACTGAAGTAAGGCTGCCAAGAGGACTTGAAAGCGGGGCAGAATTGCAGGAAACCGATTTCAGGAGGTAGACTGGAATTGCATTGAAAGCATAGGAAAAGAGGCAGAACGTCCACAATGATGCACTTGGCCAAAAAGGGCGTATGCGTTTTTTCCTGAATATATTCAGGAAAAAACGCATACGCCCTTTTTGGCCAACCAAGCAAGCTTGCAAAGGAAATCTGCACTACAATGAAGTCTCACTTCTCCCCGGTCAAAAGGGCCATCTGAAAAAAGTGTAAAATCCAGAAAGGCAGGACAGGCCATGGAGAACTGGGAGCCTTGTTATGCTGATGGGTGGGATGTAAATTGCCAACAACCACTCGGGAGAAGTGTATGGTGTTTCCTGAAACATCTAAAAAACAAAGCAACAGAGCCTAGGGCAATTCCACTTATGGTCCTATAGCTTAGGGAAATTAAAATCAAAAAGACACAGCCACCCCAAAGTTTGGAACGGCTCTGTTTACAAGAACCTCGTTTACAGTACAAGTTCAACATCGCAGAAAGTGAAAAATGGAGAAAGAAGTTGTGGTATTTACTTACAAAGCAATATCACTCAGCAATGAAATCTGTGTCATCAGGCCCTTAGCAGCACAATGAGTGGATTCAGGTATGATGATTCTAACTGAACTAAGTCACACAGAAAAAGAAACATCATAAGATATCAGTAATACACGGAATGGAAACTTGGCTACACAGGAACTGAATTACAGAACAGAACAGGGTCTCAAATTTAGAAAACCAACTTATGCTTGCTTAAGGGGAAAGGTGAGTTGGGGTGCTGCATAAAACCAGAGATTGAAATGAGCACAGATAAAGTTCCTTAAGCCAAATATGGAATAGACAAGAGCTACTCCTTGCTCAACGAAATGGACTCAACACCGCATATAAAACGCCTAAGAATGTACCTGACTTGTAAGTATCTTAAAACCTATGGATTGCTATGTCACCGAAAGAGAATCAATCATGTATAAAGGGGCATAAATGCAGCAGTGATAGGATAGGAGAGGTTCGGTGAGCAAATGAAGACCCTTTGAAGTCATATTGCATGTTACCCATTCCACGGGTTTCAACTACCCAGGTTTAAGGTATTCTTCCTTCAGCTAAAACATGCATGTGGAACCTAGAGTATGATCAACCATGTGATCGGGAGATGTGTTCAAATATGTCTCAGTTTTCGTACCCTGGTACTCGGGTGCAACATTCCAGACGCTTTACTAACACTCTCCCCACTTGGAGAGTCAGTCCCTTTAACCTCCTGTTTGGCCCAGTTTGCAATTTCTGCGGAAGATGAACAGGAATAGCGAGAACCAATGAGAGGCTAGATGGAGGTGTCTGGACGGGCAAATTTAACTCTCATTTCCCACCAGGAAGAGGAATTAACCAAAGGCTCAGCGTGCCGTGCAGGAACCAGATTAGGGCCTGAAGCCATCCTGCGGTGTTGCGGCCAGGTCACAAGAAAGCGAGTTGAAGAAAGGATCTCAGCGGCACTGTAATTCACAAACCTGCAGAGTTATAAATGACAGCTATCGTCCAAAAATAGACTGAAGTAAGGCTGCCAAGAGGACTTGAAAGCGGGGCAGAATTGCAGGAAACCGATTTCAGGAGGTAGACTGGAATTACATTGAAAGCATAGGAAAAGAGGCAGAACGTCCACAATGATGCACTTGGCCAAAAAGGGCATATGCGTTTTTTCCTGAATATATTCAGGAAAAAACGCACACGCTCTTTTTGGCCAACCAAGTAAACTTGCAAAGAAATCTGCACTACAATGAAGTCTCACTTCCCCCTGGTCAAAAGGGCCATCTGAGAAAATTGTAAAATCCAGAAAGGCAGGACAGGCCATGGAGAACTGGGAGCCTTGTTATGCTGATGGGCGGGATGTAAATTGCCAACAGACACTCAGGAGAAGTGTATGGTGTTTCCTGAAACATCTAAAAAACAAAGCAACAGAGCCTAGGGCACTTCCACTTATGGTCCTATAGCTTAGGGAAATTAAAATCAAAAAGACACAGCCACCCCAAAGTTTGGGACGCCTCTGTTTACAAGAACCTCGTTTACCGTACAAGTTCAATATCACAGAAAGTGAAAAATGGATAAAGAACTTGTGGTACTTACGTACAATGCAGTATCACTCAGCAATGAAATCTATGTCAGCAGGCCCGTAGCAGCATAATGAGTGGATTCAGGTACGATGATTCTAACTGAAATAAGTCACACAGAAAAAGAAACATCATAAGATATCACTAATACACGGAATGTAAACTTGGCTACACAGGAACTGAATTCCAAACAGAACAGGCTCTCAAATTTAGAAAACCAACTTATGCTTGCTTAAGGGTAAAGGTGAGTTGGGGTGCTGCATAAAACCAGAGATTGAAATGAGCACAGATAAAGTTCCTTAAGCCAAATATGGAATAGACAAGAGCTACTCCTTGCTCAACGAAATGGACTCAACACCGCATATTAAACGCCTAAGAATGTACCTGACTAGTAAGTATCTTAAAACCTATGGATTGCTATGTCTCCAAAAGAGAATCAAGCATGTGTACAGGGGCATAAACGCAGCAGTGATAGGATTGGAGAGGTTCGGTGAGCAAATGAAGACCCTTTGAAGTCATATTGCATGGTACCCATTCCACGGGTTTTAACTACCCAGGTTTAAGGTATTCTTCCTTCAGCTAAAACATGCATGTGGAACCTAGAGTATGATCAACCATGTGATCGGGAGACGTGTTCAAATATGTCTCAGTTTTCGTACCCTGGTACTCTGGTGCAACATTCCAGACGCTTTACTAACACTCTCCCCACTTGGAGAGTCAGTCCCTTTAACCTCCTGTTTGGCCCAGTTTGCAATTTCAGCGGAAGATGAACAGGAATAGCGAGAACCAATGAGAGGCTAGCTGGAGGTGTCTGGACGGGCAAATTTAACTCTCATTTCCCACCAGGAAGAGGAATTAACCAAAGGCTCAGCGTGCCGTGCCGGAACCAGATTAGGGCCTGAAGCCATCCTGCGGTGTTGCGGCCAGCTCAAAAGAAAGCGAGTTGAAGAAAGGAGCTCAGGGGCACTGTAATTCACAAACCTGCAGAGTTATAAATGACAGCTATCGTCCAAAAATAGACTGAAGTAAGGCTGCCAAGAGGACTTGAAAGCGGGGCAGAATTGCAGGAAACCGATTTCAGGAGGTAGACTGGAATTGCATTGAAAGCATAGGAAAAGAGGCAGAACGTCCACAATGATGCACTTGGCCAAAAAGGGGGTATGCGTTTTTTCCTGAATATATTCAGGAAAAAACGCATACACCCTTTTTGGCCAACCAAGCAAGCTTGCAAAGGAAATCTGCACTACAATGAAGTCTCACTTCTCCCCGGTCAAAAGGGCCATCTGAAAAAAGTGTAAAATCCAGAAAGGCAGGACAGGCCATGGAGAACTGGGAGCCTTGTTATGCTGATGGGCGGGATGTAAATTGCCAACAGACACTCAGGAGAAGTGTATGGTGTTTCCTGAAACATCTAAAAAACAAAGCAACAGAGCCAGGGCACTTCCACTTATGGTCCTATAACTTAGGGAAATTAAAATC
The DNA here is from genome assembly GCF_951394435.1 of Stenella coeruleoalba. NCBI lineage: Eukaryota > Metazoa > Chordata > Mammalia > Artiodactyla > Delphinidae > Stenella > Stenella coeruleoalba. Next base: position 1,199,507 of record NW_027645966.1, on the reverse strand, counting down.
AAAAAGACACAGCCACCCCAAAGTTTGGGACGCCTCCGTTTACCAGAACCTCATTTACCGTACAAGTTCAATATCACAGAAAGTGAAAAATGGAGAAAGAAGTTGTGGTATTTACTTACAAAGCAATATCACTCAGCAATGAAATCTATGTCATCAGGCCGTTAGCATCACAATGAGTGGATTCAGGTATGATGATTCTAACTGAAATAAGTCACACAGAAAAAGAAACATCATAAGATATCAGTAATACACGGAATGTAAACTTGGCTACACAGGAACTGAATTACAGAACAGAACAGGGTCTCAAATTTAGAAAACCAACTTATGCTTCCTTAAGGATAAAGGTGACTTGTGGTGCTTCATAAAACCAGAGATTGAAATGAGCACAGATAAAGTTCCTTAAGTCAAATATGGAATAGACAAGAGCTACTCCTTGCTCAACGAAATGGACTCAACACCGCATATTAAACGCCTAAGAATGTACCTGACTTGTAAGTATCGTAAAACCTATGGATTGCTATGTCTCCAAAAGAGAATCAAGCATGTGTACAGGGGCATAAACGCAGCAGTGATAGGATTGGAGAGGTTCGGTGAGCAAATGAAGACCCTTTGAAGTCATATTGCATGGTACCCATTCCACGGGTCTCAACTCTCCAGGTTTAAGGTATTCTTCCTTCAGCTAAAACATGCATGTGGAACCCAGAGTATGATCAACCATGTGATCGGGAGACGTGTTCAAATATGTCTCAGTTTTCGTACCCTGGTACTCGGGTGCAACATTCCAGACGCTTTACTAACACTCTCCCCACTTGGAGAGTCAGCGCCTTTAACCTCCTGTTTGGCACAGTTTGCAATTTCTGCGGAAGATGAACAGGAATAGCGAGAACCAATGAGAGGCTAGCTGGAGGTGTCTGGACGGGCAAATTTAACTCTCATTTCCCACCAGGAAGAGGAAATAACCAAAGGCTCAGCGTGCCGTACCGGAACCAGATTAGGGCCTGAAGCCATCCTGCGGTGTTTCGGCCAGCTCAAAAGAAAGCGAGTTGAAGAAAGGAGCTCAGGGGCACTGTAATTCACAAACCTGCAGAGTTATAAATGACAGCTATCGTCCAAAAATAGACTGAAGTAAGGCTGCGAAGAGGACTTGAAAGCGGGGCAGAATTGCAGGAAACCGATTTCAGGAGGTAGACTGGAATTGCATTGAAAGCCTAGGAAAAGAGGCAGAACGTCCACAATGATGCACTTGGCCAAAAAGGGCGTATGCGTTTTTTCCTGAATATATGCAGGAAAAAACGCATACGCCCTTTTTGGCCAACCAAGCAAGCTTGCAAAGGAAATCTGCACTACAATGAAGTCTCACTTCCCCCTGGTCAAAAGGGCCATGTGAAAAAAGTGTAAAATCCAGAAAGGCAACAGGCCATTGAGAACTGGGAGCCTTGTTATGCTGATGGGCGGGATGTAAATTGCCAACAACCACTCGGGAGAAGTGTATGGTGTTTCCTGAAATATCTAAAAAACAAAGCAACAGAACCTAGCGCACTTCCACTTATGGTCCTATAGCTTAGGGAAATTAAAATCAAAAAGACACAGCCACCCCAATGTTTGGAATGGGCCTGTTTACAAGAACCTTATTTACAGTACAAGTTCAACATCGCAGAAAGTGAAAAATGGATAAAGAAGTTGTGGTATTTACTTACAAAGCAATATCACTCAGCAATGAAATCTGTGGCATCAGGCCCTTAGCAGCACAATGAGTGGATTCAGGTATGATGATTCTAACTGAAATAAGTCACACAGAAAAAGAAACATCATAAGGTATCAGTAATACACGGAATGTAAACTTGGCTACACAGGAACTGAATTACAGAACAGAACAGGGTCTCAAATTTAGAAAACCAACTTATGCTTGCTTAAGGGTAAAGGTGAGTTAGAGTGCTGCATAAAACCAGAGATTGAAATGAGCACAGATAAAGTTCCTTAAGCCAAATATGGAATAGACAAGAACTACACCTTGCTCAACGAAATGGACTCAACACCGCATATTAAACGCCTAAGAATGTACCTGACTAGTAAGTATCTTAAAACCTATAGATTGCTATGTCTCCGAAAGAGAATCAAGCATGTGTACAGGGGCATAAACGCAGCAGTGATAGGATTGGAGATGTTCGGTGAGCAAATGAAGACCCTTTGAAGTCATATTGCATGGTACCCATTCCACGGGTTTCAACTACCCAGGTTTTTGGTATTCTTCCTTCAGCTAAAACATGCATGTGGAACCCAGAGTATGATCAACCATGTGATCGGGAGACGTGTTCAAATATGTCTCAGTTTTCCTCCCCTGGTACTCGGGTGCTACATTCCAGACGCGTTACTAACACTCTCCCCACTTGGAGAGTCAGCACCTTTAACCTCCTGTTTGGCACAGTTTGCAATTTCTGCGGAAGATGAACAGGAATAGCGAGAACCAATGAGAGGCTAGCTGGAGGTTTCTGGACGGGCAAATTTAACTCTCATTTCCCACCAGGAGGAGGAAATAACCAAAGGCTCAGCGTGCCGTGCCAGAACCAGATTAGGGCCTGAAGCCATCCTTCGGTGTTGCGGCCAGGTCACAAGAAAGCGAGTTGAAGAAAGGAGCTCAGGGGCACTGTAATTCACAAAACTGCAGAGTTATAAATGACAGCTATCGTCCAAAAATAGACTGAAGTAAGGCTGCCAAGAAGACTTGAAAGTGGGGCAGAATTGCAGGAAACAGATTTCAGGAGGTAGACTGAAATTGCATTGAAAGCATAGGAAAAGAGGCAGAACGTCCACAATGATGCACTTGGCCAAAAGGGCGTATGCGTTTTTTCCTGAATATATTCAGGAAAAAACGCATACGCCCTTTTTGGCCAACCAAGCAAGCTTGCAAAGGAAATCTGCACTACAATGAAGTCTCACTTCCCCCCGGTCAAAAGGGCCATCTGAAAAAAGTGTAAAATCCAGAAAGGCAGGACAGGCCATGGAGAACTGGGAGCCTTGTTATGCTGATGGGCGGGATGTAAATTGCCAACAGACACTCGGGAGAAGTGTATGGTGTTTCCTGAAACATCTAAAAAACAAAGCAACAGAGCCTAGGGCACTTCCACTTATGGTCCTATAGCTTAGGGAAATTAAAATCAAAAAGACACAGCCACCCCAAAGTTTGGGACGCCTCTGTTTACAAGAACCTCGTTTACAGTACAAGTTCAACATCGCAGAAAGTGAAAAATGGATAAAGAAGTTGTGGTATTTACTTACAAAGCAATATCACTCAGCAATGAAATCTATGTCATCAGGCCGTTAGCATCACAATGAGTGGATTCAGGTATGATGATTCTAACTGAAATAAGTCACACAGAAAAAGAAACATCATAAGATATCAGTAATACACGGAATGTAAACTTGGCTACACAGGAACTGAATTACAGAACAGAACAGGGTCTCAAATTTAGAAAACCAACTTATGCTTCCTTAAGGATAAAGGTGACTTGTGGTGCTTCATAAAACCAGAGATTGAAATGAGCACAGATAAAGTTCCTTAAGTCAAATATGGAATAGACAAGAGCTACTCCTTGCTCAACGAAATGGACTCAACACCGCATATTAAACGCCTAAGAATGTACCTGACTTGTAAGTATCGTAAAACCTATGGATTGCTATGTCTCCAAAAGAGAATCAAGCATGTGTACAGGGGCATAAACGCAGCAGTGATAGGATTGGAGAGGTTCGGTGAGCAAATGAAGACCCTTTGAAGTCATATTGCATGGTACCCATTCCACGGGTTTCAACTACCCAGGTTTAAGGTATTCTTCCTTCAGCTAAATCATGCATGTGGAACCTAAAGTATGATCAACCATGTGATCGGGAGACGTGTTCAAATATGTCTCAGTTTTCCTCCCCTGGTACTCGGGTGCAACATTCCAGACGCTTTACTGACACTCTCGCCACTTGGAGAGTCAGCGCCTTTAACATCCTGTTTGGCACAGTTTGCAATTTCTGCGGAAGATGAACAGGAATAGCGAGAACCAATGAGAGGCTAGCTGGAGGTGTCTGGACGGGCAAATTTAACTCTCATTTCCCACCAGGAAGAGGAATTATCCAAAGGCTCAGCGTGCCATGCAGGAACCAGATTAGGGCCTGAAGCCATCCTGCGGTGTTGCGGGCAGCTCAAAAGAAAGCGAGTTGAAGAAAGGAGCTCAGGGGCACTGTAATTCACAAACCTGCAGAGTTATAAATGACAGCTATCGTCCAAAAATATACTGAAGTAAGGCTGCCAAGAGGACTTGAAAGCGGGGCAGAATTGCAGGAAACCGATTTCAGGAGGTAGACTGGAATTGCATTGAAAACATAGGAAAAGAGGCACAACGTCCACAATGATGCACTTGGCCAAAAAGGGCATATGCGTTTTTTCCTGAATATATTCAGGAAAAAACGCATACGCCCTTTTTGGCCAACCAAGCAAGCTTGCAAAGGAAATCTGCACTACAATGAAGTCTCACTTCCCCCCGGTCAAAAGGGCCATCTGAAAAAAGTGTAAAATCCAGAAAGGCAGGACAGGCCATGGAGAACTGGGAGCCTTGTTATGCTGATGGGCGGGATGTAAATTGCCAACAGACACTCGGGAGAAGTGTATGGTGTTTCCTGAAACATCTAAAAAACAAAGCAACAGAGCCTAGGGCACTGCCACTTATGGTCCTATAGCTTAGGGAAATTAAAATCAAAAAGACACAGCAACCCCAAAGTTTGGGACGCCTCTGTTTACAAGAACCTCTTTTACCGTACAAGTTAAATATCACAGAAAGTGAAAAATGGATAAAGAACTTGTGGTACTTACGTACAATGCAGTATCACTCAGCAATGAAATCTATGTCATCAGGCCCGTAGCAGCATAATGAGTGGATTCAGGTACGATGATTCTAACTGAAATAAGTCACACAGAAAAAGAAGCATCATAAGATATCACTAATACACGGAATGTAAACTTGGCTACACAGGAACTGAATTACAGAACAGAACAGGGTCTCAAATTTAGAAAACCAACTTATGCTTGCTTAAGGGGAAAGGTGAGTTGGGGTGCTGCATAAAACCAGAGATTGAAATGAGCAGAGATAAAGTTCCTTAAGCCAAATATGGAATAGACAAGAGCTACTCCTTGCTCAACGAAATGGACTCAACACCGCATATTAAACGCCTAAGAATGTACCTGACTAGTAAGTATCTTAAAACCTATGGATTGCTATGTCTCCGAAAGAGAATCAAGCATGTGTACAGGGGCATAAACGCAGCAGTGATAGGATTGGAGAGGTTCGGTGAGCAAATGAAGACCCTTTGAAGTCATATTGCATGGTACCCATTCCACGGGTTTCAACTACCCAGGTTTAAGGTATTCTGCCTTCAGCTAAAACATGCATGTGGAACCTAGAGTATGATCAACCATGTGATCGGGAGACGTGTTCAAATATGTCTCAGTTTTCGTACCCTGGTACTCGGGTGCAACATTCCAGACGCTTTACTAACACTCTCCCCACTTGGAGAGTCAGCGCCTTTAACCTCCTGTATGGCACAGTTTGCAATTTCTGCGGAAGATGAACAGGAATAGCGAGAACCAATGAGAGGCTAGCTGGAGGTGTCTGGACGGGCAAATTTAACTCTCATTTCCCACCAGGAAGAGGAATTAACCAAAGGCTCAGCGTGCCGTGCAGGAACCAGATTAGGGCCTGAAGCCATCCTGCGGTGTTGCGGCCAGCTCAAAAGAAAGCGAGTTGAAGAAAGGAGCTCAGGGGCACTGTAATTCACAAACCTGCAGAGTTATAAATGACAGCTATCGTCCAAAAATATACTGAAGTAAGGCTGCCAAGAGGACTTGAAAGCGGGGCAGAATTGCAGGAAACCGATTTCAGGAGGTAGACTGGAATTGCATTGAAAGCATAGGAAAAGAGGCAGAACGTCCACAATGATGCACTTGGCCAAAAAGGGCGTATGCGTTTTTTCCTGAATATATTCAGGAAAAAACGCATACGCCCTTTTTGGCCAACCAAGCAAGCTTGCAAAGGAAATCTGCACTACAATGAAGTCTCACTTCCCCCCGGTCAAAAGGGCCATCTGAAAAAAGTGTAAAATCCAGAAAGGCAGGACAGGCCATGGAGAACTGGGAGCCTTGTTATGCTGATGGGCAGGATGTAAATTGCCAACAGACACTCGGGAAAAGTGTATGGTGTTTCCTGAAACATCTAAAAAACAAAGCAACAGAGCCTAGGGCACTGCCACTTATGGTCCTATAGCTTAGGGAAATTAAAATCAAAAAGACACAGCCACCGCAAAGTTTGGGACGCCTCTGTTTACAAGAACCTCGTTTACAGTACAAGTTCAACATCGCAGAAAGTGAAAAATGGATAAAGAAGTTGTGGTATTTACTTACAAAGCAATATCACTCAGCAATGAAATCTATGTCATCAGGCCCTTAGCAGCACAATGAGTGGATTCAGGTATGATGATTCTAACTGAAATAAGTCACACAGAAAAAGAAACATCATAAGATATCAGTAATACACGGAATGGAAACTTGGCTACACAGGAACTGAATTACAGAACAGAACAGGGTCTCAAATTTAGAAAACCAACTTATGCTTGCTTAAGGGTAAAGGTGAGTTGGGGTGCTGCATAAAACCAGAGATTGAAATGAGCACAGATAAAGTTCCTTAAGTCAAATATGGAATAGACAATAGCTACTCCTTGCTCAACGAAATGGACTCAACACCGCATATTAAATGCCTAAGAATGTACCTGACTAGTAAGTATCTTAAAACCTATGGATTGCTATGTCTCCGAAAGAGAATCAAGCATGTGTACAGGGTCATAAACGCAGCAGTGATAGGATTGGAGAGGTTCGTGAGCAAATGAAGACCCTTTGAAGTCATATTGCATGGTACCCATTCCACGGGTTTCAACTACCCAGGTTTAAGGTATTCTTCCTTCAGCTAAAACATGCATGTGGAACCTAGAGTATGATCAACCATGTGATCGGGAGACGTGTTCAAATATGTCTCAGTTTTCGTACCCTGGTACTCGGGTGCAACATTCCAGATGCTTTACTAACACTCTCCCCACTTGGAGAGTCAGTCCCTTTAACCTCCTGTTTGGCCCAGTTTGCAATTTCTGCGGAAGATGAACAGGAATAGCGAGAACCAATGAGAGGCTAGCTGGAGGTGTCTGGAAGGGCAAATTTAACTCTCATTTCCCACCAGGAAGAGGAATTAACCAAAGGCTCAGCGTGCCGTTCCGGAACCAGATTAGGGCCTGAAGCCATCCTGCGGTGTTGCGGCCAGGTCACAAGAAAGCGAGTTGAAGAAAGGAGCTCAGGGGCACTGTAATTCACAAACCTGCAGAGTTATAAATGACAGCTATCGTCCAAAAATAGACTGAAGTAAGGCTGCCAAGAGGACTTGAAAGCGGGGCAGAATTGCAGGAAACCGATTTCAGGAGGTAGACTGGAATTGCATTGAAAGCATAGGAAAAGAGGCAGAACGTCCACAATGATGCACTTGGCCAAAAAGGGCGTATGCGTTTTTTCCTGAATATATTCAGGAAAAAACGCATACGCACTTCTTGGCCAACCAAGCAAGCTTGCAAATGAAATCTGCACTACAATGAAGTCTCACTTCCCCCCGGTCAAAAGGGCCATCTGAAAAAAGTGTAAAATCCAGAAAGGCAGGACAGGCCATGGAGAACTGGGAGCCTTGTTATGCTGATGGGCGGGATGTAAATTGCCAACAGACACTCGGGAGAAGTGTATGGTGTTTCCTGAAACATCTAAAAAACAAAGCAACAGAACCTAGGGCACTTCCACTTATGGTCCTATAGCTTAGGGAAATTAAAATCAAAAAGACACAGTCACCCCAAAGTTTGGAATGGCTCTGTTTACAAGAACCTCGTTTACAGTACAAGTTCAACATCGCAGAAAGTGAAAAATGGATAAAGAAGATGTGGTATTCACTTACAAAGCAATATCACTCAGCAATGAAATCTGTGTCATCAGGTCCTTAGCAGCACAATGAGTGGATTCAGGTATGATGATTCTAACTGAAATAAGTCACACAGAAAAAGAAACATCATAAGATATCAGTAATACACGGAATGTAAACTTGGCTACACAGGAACTGAATTACAGAACAGAACAGGGTCTCAAATTTAGAAAACCAACTTATGCTTGCTTAAGGGTAAAGATGAGTTGTGGTGCTGCATAAAACCAGAGATTGAAATGAGCACAGATAAAGTTCCTTAAGCCAAATATGGAATAGACAAGAGCTACTCCTTGCTCAACGAAATGGACTCAACACCGCATATTAAACGCCTAAGAATGTACCTGACTAGTAAGTATCTTAAAACCTATGGATTGCTATGTCTCCGAAAGAGAATCAAGCATGTGTACAGGGGCATAAACGCAGCAGTGATAGGATTGGAGATGTTCGGTGAGCAAATGAAGACCCTTTGAAGTCATATTGCATGGTACCCATTCCACGGGTTTCAACTACCCAGGTTTAAGGTATTCTTCCTTCAGCTAAAACATGCATGTGCAACCCAGAGTATGATCAACCATGTGATCGGGAGACGTGTTCAAATATGACTCAGTTTTCCTCCCCTGGTACTCGGGTGCAACATTCCAGACGCTTTACTCACACTCTCCCCACTTGGAGAGTCAGCGCCTTTAACCTCCTGTTTGGCACAGTTTGCAATTTCTGCGGAAGATGAACAGGAATAGCGAGAACCAATGAGAGACTAGCTGGAGGTGTCTGGACGGGCAAATTTAACTCTCATTTCCCACCAGGAGGAGGAAATAACCAAAGGCTCAGCGTGCCGTGCCAGAACCAGATTAGGGCCTGAAGCCATCCTGCAGTGTTGCGGCCAGGTCACAAGAAAGCGAGTTGAAGAAAGGAGCTCAGGGGCACTGTAATTCACAAACCTGCAGAGTTATAAATGACAGCTATCGTCCAAAAATAGACCGAAGTAAGGCTGCCAAGAGGACGTGAAAGCAGGGCAGAATTGCAGGAAACCGATATCAGGAGGTAGACTGGAATTGCATTGAAAGCATAGGAAAAGAGGCAGAACGTCCACAATGATGCACTTGGCCAAAAAGGGCGTATGCGTTTTTTCCTGAATATATTCAGGAAAAAACGCATACGCTCTTTTTGGCCAACCAAGCAAGCTTGCAAAGCAAATCTGCACTACAATGAAGTCTCACTTCCCCCCGGTCAAAAGGGCCATCTGAAAAAAGTGTAAAATCCAGAAAGGCAGGACAGGCCATGGAGAACTGGGAGCCTTGTTATGCTGATGGGCGGGATGTAAATTGCCAACAGACACTCGGGAGAAGTGTATGGTGTTTCCTGAAACATCTAAAAAACAAAGCAACAGAGCCTAGGGCACTTCCACTTATGGTCCTATAGCTTAGGGAAATTAAAATCAAAAAGACACAGCAACCCCAAAGTTTGGGACGCCTCTGTTTACAAGAACCTCGTTTACAGTACAAGTTCAACATCGCAGAAAGTGAAAAATGGATAAAGAAGTTGTGGTATTTACTTACAAAGCAATATCACTCAGCAATGAAATCTATGTCATCAGGCCCTTAGCATCACAATGAGTGGATTCAGGTATGATGATTCTAACTGAAATAAGTCACACAGAAAAAGAAACATCATAAGATATCAGTAATACACGGAATGGAAACTTGGCTACACAGGAACTGAATTACAGAACAGAACAGGGTCTCAAATTTAGAAAACCAACTTATGCTTGCTTAAGGGGAAAGGTGAGTTGGGGTGCTGCATAAAACCAGAGATTGAAATGAGCACAGATAAAGTTCCTTAAGTCAAATATGGAATAGACAAGAGCTACTCCTTGCTCAACGAAATGGACTCAACACCGCATATTAAACGCCTAAGAATGTACCTGACTAGTAAGTATCGTAAAACCTATGGATTGCTATGTCTCCAAAAGAGAATCAAGCATGTGTACAGGGGCATAAACGCAGCAGTGATAGGATTGGAGAGGTTCGGTGAGCAAATGAAGACCCTTTGAAGTCATATTGCATGGTACCCATTCCACGGGTTTCAACTACCCAGGTTTAAGGTATTCTTCCTTCAGCTAAAACATACATGTGGAACCCAGAGTATGATCAACCATGTGATCGAGAGACGTGTTCAAATATGTCTCAGTTTTCGTACCCTGGTACTCGGGTGCAACATTCCAGACGCTTTACTAACACTCTTCCGACTTTGAGAGTCAGTCCCTTTCACCTCCTGTTTGGCCCAGTTTGCAATTTCTGCGGAAGATGAACAGGAATAGCGAGAACCAATGAGAGGCTAGCTGGAGGTGTCTGGACGGGCAAATTTAACTCTCATTTCCCACCAGGAAGAGGAATTAACCAAAGGCTCAGCGTGCCGTGCCGGAACCCGATTAGGGCCTGAAGGCATCCTGCGGTGTTGCGGCCAGCTCAAAAGAAAGCGAGTTGAAGAAAGGAGCTCAGGGGCACTGTAATTCACAAACCTGCAGAGTTATAAATGACAGCTATCGTCCAAAAATAGACTGAAGTAAGGCTGCCAAGAGGACTTGAAAGCGGGGCAGAATTGCAGAAACCGATTTCAGGAGGTAGACTGGAATTGCATTGAAAGCATAGGAAAAGAGGCAGAACGTCCACAATGATGCACTTGGCCAAAAAGGGCGTATGCGTTTTTTCCTGAATATATTCAGGAAAAAACGCATACGCCCTTTTTGGCCAACCAAGCAAGCTTGCAAAGGAAATCTGCACTACAATGAAGTCTCACTTCCCCCCGGTCAAGAGGGCCATCTGAAAAAAGTGTAAAATCCAGAAAGGCAGGACAGGCCATGGAGAACTGGGAGCCTTGTTATGCTGATGGGCGGGATGTAAATTGCCAACAACCACTCGGGAGAAGTGTATGGTGATTCCTGAAACATCTAAAAAACAAAGCAACAGAGCCTAGGGCACTGCCACTTATGGTCCTATAGCTTAGGGAAATTAAAATCAAAATGACACAGCCACCCCAAAGTTTGGGACGCCTCTGTTTACAAGAACCTCGTTTACAGTACAAGTTCAACATCGCAGAAAGTGAAAAATGGATAAAGAAGTTGTGGTATTTACTTACAAAGCAATATCACTCAGCAATGAAATCTACGTCATCAGGCCCTTAGCAGCACAATGAGTGGATTCAGTTATGATGATTCTAACTGAAATAAGTCACACAGAAAAAGAAACATCATAAGATATCAGTAATACACGGAATGGAAACTTGGCTACACAGGAACTGAATTACAGAACAGAACAGGGTCTCAAATTTAGAAAACCAACTTATGCTTGCTTAAGGGGAAAGGTGAGTTGGGGTGCTGCATAAAACCAGAAATTGAAATGAGCACAGATAAAGTTCCTTAAGCCAAATATGGAATAGACAAGAGCTACTCCTTGCTCAATGAAATGGACTCAACACCGCATATTAAACGCCTAAGAATGTACCTGACTAGTAAGTATCTTAAAACCTATGGATTGCTATGTCTCCGAAAGAGAATCAAGCATGTGTACAGGGGCATAAACGCAGCAGTGATAGGATTGGAGAGGTTCGGTGAGCAAATGAAGACCCTTTGAAGTCATATTGCATGGTACCCATTCCACGGGTTTCAAATACCCAGGTTTAAGGTATTCTTCCTTCAGCTAAAACATGCATGTGGAACCCAGAGTATGATCAACCATGTGATCGGGAGACGTGTTCAAATATGTCTCAGTTTTCGTACCCTGGTACTCGGGTGCAACATTCCAGATGCTTTAGTAACACTCTGCTGACTTAGAGAGTCAGTCCCTTTAACCTCCTGTTTGGCCCAGTTTGCAATTTCTGCGGAAGATGAACAGGAATAGCGAGAACCAATGAGAGACTAGCTGGAGGTGTCTGGACGGGCAAATTTAACTCTCATTTCCCACCAGGAAGAGGAGTTAACCAAAGGCTCAGCGTGCCGTGCCCGAACCAGATTAGGGCCTGAAGCCATCCTGCGGTGTTTCGGCCAGCTCACAAGAAAGTGAGTTGAAGAAAGGAGCTCAGGGGCACTGTAATTCACAAACCTGCAGAGTTATAAATGACAGCTATCGTCCAAAAATAGACTGAAGTAAGGCTGCCAAGAGGACTTGAAAGCGGGGCCGAATTGCAGGAAACCGATTTCAGGAGGTAGACTGGAATTGCATTGAAAGCATAGGAAAAGAGGCAGAACGTCCACAATGATGCACTTGGCCAAAAAGTGCGTATGCATTTTTTCCTGAATATATTCAGGAAAAAACGCATACGCCCTTTTTGGCCTACCAAGCAAGCTTGCAAAGGAAATCTGCACTACAATGAAGTCTCACTTCCCCCCGGTCAAAAGGGCCATCTGAAAATAGTGTAAAATCCAGAAAGGCAGGACAGGCCATGGAGAACTGGGAGCCTTGTTATGCTGAAGGGCGGGATGTAAATTGCCAACAACCACTCGGGAGAAGTGTATGGTGTTTCCTGAAACATCTAAAAAACAAAGCAACAGAGCCTAGGGCACTGCCACTTACGGTCCTATAGCTTAGGGAAATTAAAGTCAAAAAGACACAGCCACACAAATGTTTGGGACGCCTCTGTGTACAAGAACCTCGTTTACAGTACAAGTTCAACATCGCAGAAAGTGAAAAATGGAGAAAGAAGTTGTGGTATTTACTTACAAAGCAATATCACTCAGCAATGAAATCTGTGTCATCAGGCCCTTAGCAGCACAATGAGTGGACTGAGGTATGATGATTCTAAATGAAATAAGTCACACAGAAAAAGAAACATCATAAGATATCAGTAATGCACGGAATGTAAACTTGCCTACACAGGAACTGAATTACAGAACAGAACAGGGTCTCAAATTTAGAAAACCAACTTATGCTTGCTTAAGGGTAAAGGTGAGTTGGGGTGCTGCATAAAACCAGAGATTGAAATGAGCACAGATAAAGTTCCTTAAGCCAAATATGGAATAGACAAGAGCTACTCCTTGCTCAACGAAATGGACTCAACACCCCATATTAAACGCCTAAGAATGTACCTGACTAGTAAGTATCTTAAAACCTATGGATTGCTATGTCTCCGAAAGAGAATCAAGCATGTGTACAGGGGCATAAACGCAGCAGTGATAGGATTGGAGAGGTTCGGTGAGCAAATGAAGACCCTTTGAATTCATATTGCATGGTACCCATTCCACGGGTTTCAACTACCCAGGTTTAAGGTATTCTTCCTTCAGCTAAAACATGCATGTGGAACCCAGAGTATGATCAACCATGTGATCGAGAGACGTGTTCAAATATGTCTCAGTTTTCGTACCCTGGTACTCGGGTGCAACATTCCAGACGCTTTACTAACACTCTTCCGACTTTGAGAGTCAGTCCCTTTCACCTCCTGTTTGGCCCAGTTTGCAATTTCTGCGGAAGATGAACAGGAATAGCGAGAACCAATGAGAGGCTAGCTGGAGGTGTCTGGACGGGCAAATTTAACTCTCATTTCCCACCAGGAAGAGGAATTAACCAAAGGCTCAGCGTGCCGTGCCCGAACCAGATTAGGGCCTGAAGGCATCCTGCGGTGTTGCGGCCAGCTCAAAAGAAAGCGAGTTGAAGAAAGGAGCTCAGGGGCACTGTAATTCACAAACCTGCAGAGTTATAAATGACAGCTATCGTCCAAAAATATACTGAAGTAAGGCTGCCAAGAGGACTTGAAAGCGGGGCAGAATTGCAGAAACCGATTTCAGGAGGTAGACTGGAATTGCATTGAAAGCATAGGAAAAGAGGCAGAACGTCCACAATGATGCACTTGGCCAAAAAGGGCGTATGCGTTTTTTCCTGAATATATTCAGGAAAAAACGCATACGCCCTTTTTGGCCAACCAAGCAAGCTTGCAAAGGAAATCTGCACTACAATGAAGTCTCACTTCCCCCCGGTCAAGAGGGCCATCTGAAAAAAGTGTAAAATCCAGAAAGGCAGGACAGGCCATGGAGAACTGGGAGCCTTGTTATGCTGATGGGCGGGATGTAAATTGCCAACAACCACTCGGGAGAAGTGTATGGTGATTCCTGAAACATCTAAAAAACAAAGCAACAGAGCCTAGGGCACTGCCACTTATGGTCCTATAGCTTAGGGAAATTAAAATCAAAATGACACAGCCACCCCAAAGTTTGGGACGCCTCTGTTTACAAGAACCTCGTTTACAGTACAAGTTCAACATCGCAGAAAGTGAAAAATGGATAAAGAAGTTGTGGTATTTACTTACAAAGCAATATCACTCAGCAATGAAATCTACGTCATCAGGCCCTTAGCAGCACAATGAGTGGATTCAGTTATGATGATTCTAACTGAAATAAGTCACACAGAAAAAGAAACATCATAAGATATCAGTAATACACGGAATGGAAACTTGGCTACACAGGAACTGAATTACAGAACAGAACAGGGTCTCAAATTTAGAAAACCAACTTATGCTTGCTTAAGGGGAAAGGTGAGTTGGGGTGCTGCATAAAACCAGAAATTGAAATGAGCACAGATAAAGTTCCTTAAGCCAAATATGGAATAGACAAGAGCTACTCCTTGCTCAATGAAATGGACTCAACACCGCATATTAAACGCCTAAGAATGTACCTGACTAGTAAGTATCTTAAAACCTATGGATTGCTATGTCTCCGAAAGAGAATCAAGCATGTGTACAGGGGCATAAACGCAGCAGTGATAGGATTGGAGAGGTTCGGTGAGCAAATGAAGACCCTTTGAAGTCATATTGCATGGTACCCATTCCACGGGTTTCAAATACCCAGGTTTAAGGTATTCTTCCTTCAGCTAAAACATGCATGTGGAACCCAGAGTATGATCAACCATGTGATCGGGAGACGTGTTCAAATATGTCTCAGTTTTCGTACCCTGGTACTCGGGTGCAACATTCCAGATGCTTTAGTAACACTCTGCTGACTTAGAGAGTCAGTCCCTTTAACCTCCTGTTTGGCCCAGTTTGCAATTTCTGCGGAAGATGAACAGGAATAGCGAGAACCAATGAGAGACTAGCTGGAGGTGTCTGGACGGGCAAATTTAACTCTCATTTCCCACCAGGAAGAGTAGTTAACCAAAGGCTCAGCGTGCCGTGCCCGAACCAGATTAGGGCCTGAAGCCATCCTGCGGTGTTTCGGCCAGCTCACAAGAAAGTGAGTTGAAGAAAGGAGCTCAGGGGCACTGTAATTCACAAACCTGCAGAGTTATAAATGACAGCTATCGTCCAAAAATAGACTGAAGTAAGGCTGCCAAGAGGACTTGAAAGCGGGGCAGAATTGCAGGAAACCGATTTCAGGAGGTAGACTGGAATTGCATTGAAAGCATAGGAAAAGAGGCAGAACGTCCACAATGATGCACTTGGCCAAAAAGGGCGTATGCGTTTTTTCCTGAATATATTCAGGAAAAAACGCATACGCCCTTTTTGGCCAACCAAGCAAGCTTGCAAAGGAAATCTGCACTACAATGAAGTCTCACTTCCCCCCGGTCAAAAGGGCCATCTGAAAAAAGTGTAAAACCCAGAAAGGCAACAGGCCATTGAGAACTGGGAGCCTTGTTATGCTGATGGGCGGGATGTAAATTGCCAACAGACACTTGGGAGAAGTGTATGGTGTTTCCTGAAACATCTAAAAAACAAAGCAACAGAGCCTAGGGCACATCCACTTATGGTCCTATAGCTTAGGGAAATTAAAATCAAAAAGACACAGCCACCCCAAAGTTTGGAACGGCTCTGTTTACAAGAACCTCGTTTACAGTACAAGTTCAACATCGCAGAAAGTGAAAAATGGATAAAGAAGTTGTGGTATTCACTTAGAAAGCAATATCACTCAGCAATGAAATCTATGTCATCAGGCCCTTAGCAGCACAATGAGTGGATTCAGGTATGATGATTCTAACTGAAATAAGTCACACAGAAAAAGAAACATCATAAGATATCAGTAATACACGGAATGTAAACTTGGCTACACAGGAACTGAATTACAGAACAGAACAGGGTCTCAAATTTAGAAAACCAACTTATGCTTGCTTAAGGGTAAAGGTGAGTTGGGGTGCTGCATAAAACCAGAGATTGAAATGAGCACAGATAAAGTTCCTTAAGCCAAATATGGAATAGAGAACAGCTACTCCTTGCTCAACGAAATGGACTCAACACCGCATATTAAACGCCTAAGAATGTACCTGACTAGTAAGTATCGTAAAACCTATGGATTGCTATGTCTCTGAAAGAGAATCAAGCATGTGTACAGGGGCATAAACGCATCAGTGATAGGATTGGAGAGGTTCGGTGAGCAAATGAAGACCCTTTGAAGTCATATTGCATGGTACCCATTCCACGGGTTTCAACTACCCAGGTTTAAGGTATTCTGCCTTCAGCTAAAACATGCATGTGGAACCTAGAGTATGATCAACCATGTGATCGGGAGACGTGTTCAAATATGTCTCAGTTTTCGTACCCTGGTACTCGGGTGCAACATTCCAGACGCTTTACTAACACTCTCCCGACTTGGAGAGTCAGTCCCTTTAACCTCCTGTTTGGCCCAGTTTGCAATTTCTGCGGAAGATGTACAGGAATAGCGAGAACCAATGAGAGACTAGCTGGAGGTGTCTGAACGGGCAAATTTAACTCTCATTTCCCACTAGGATGAGGAATTAACCAAAGGCTCAGCGTGCCGTGCCGGAACCAGATTAGGGCCTGAAGCCATCCTGCGGTGTTGCGGCCAGGTCACAAGAAAGAGAGTTGAAGAAAGGAGCTCAGGGGCACTGTAATTCACAAACCTGCAGAGTTATAAATGACAGCTATCGTCCAAAAATAGACTGAAGTAAGGCTGCCAAGAGGACTTGAAAGCGGGGCAGAATTGCAGGAAACCGATTTCAGGAGGTAGACTGGAATTGCATTGAAAGCATAGGAAAAGAGGCAGAATGTCCACAATGATGCACTTGGCCAAAAAGGGCGTATGCATTTTTTCCTGAATATATTCAGGAAAAAACGCATTCGCCCTTCTTGGTCAACCAAGCAAGCTTGCAAAGGAAATCTGCACTACAATGAAGTCTCACTTCTCCCCGGTCAAAAGGGCCATCTGAAAAAAGTGTAAAATCCAGAAAGGCAGGACGGGCCATGTAAAACTGGGAGCCTTATTATGCTGATGGGCGGGATGTAAATTGCCAACAACCAATCGGGAGAAGTGTATGGTGTTTCCTGAAACATCTAAAAAACAAAGCAACAGAACCTAGGTCACTTCCACTTATGGTCTTATAGCTTAGGTAAATTAAAATCAAAAAGACACAGCCACCCCAAAGTTTGGAACGGCTCTGTTTACAAGAACCTCGTTTACAGTACAAGTTCAACATCGCAGAAAGTGAAAAATGGAGAAAGAAGTTGTGGTATTTACTTACAAAGCAATATCACTCAGCAATGAAATCTGTGTCATCAGGCCCGTAGCAGCACAATGAGTGGATTCAGGTACGATGATTCTAACTGAAATAAGTCACACAGAAAAAGAAACATCATAAGATATCAGTAATACACGGAATGTAAACTTGGCTACACAGGAACTGAATTACAGAACAGAACAGGGTCTCAAATTTAGAAAACCAACTTATGCTTGCTTAAGGGGAAAGGTGAGTTGGGGTGCTGCATAAAACCAGAGATTGAAATGAGCACAGATAAAGTTCCTTAAGCCAAATATGGAATAGACAAGAGCTACTCCTTGCTCAATGAAATGGACTCAACACCGCATATTAAACACCTAAGAATGTACCTGACTAGTAAGTATCTTAAAACCTATGGATTGCTATGTCTCCGAAAGAGAATCAAGCATGTGTACAGGGGCATAAACGCAGCAGTGATAGGATTGGAGATGTTCGGTGAGCAAATGAAGACCCTTTGAAGTCATATTGCATGGTACCCATTCCACGGGTTTCAAATACCCACGTTTAAGATATTCTTCCTTCAGCTAAAACATGCATGTGGAACCCAGAGTATGATCAACCATGTGATCGGGAGACGTGTTCAAATATGTCTCAGTTTTCCTCCCCTGGTACTCGGGTGCAACATTCCAGACGCTTTACTAACACTCTCCCCACTTGGAGAGTCAGCGCCTTTAACCTCCTGTTTGGCACAGTTTGCAATTTCTGCGGAAGATGAACAGGAATAGCGAGAACCAATGAGAGGCTAGCTGGAGGTGTCTGGACGGGCAAATTTAACTCTCAT
Organism: Stenella coeruleoalba; assembly: GCF_951394435.1. Classification (NCBI taxonomy): domain Eukaryota; kingdom Metazoa; phylum Chordata; class Mammalia; order Artiodactyla; family Delphinidae; genus Stenella; species Stenella coeruleoalba. Next base: position 1,181,199 of record NW_027645966.1, on the reverse strand, counting down.
TTCCCACCAGGAGGAGGAAATAACCAAAGGCTCAGCGTGCCGTGCCAGAACCAGATTAGGGCCTGAAGCCATCCTGCGGTGTTGCGGCCAGGTCACAAGAAAGCGAGTTGAAGAAAGGAGCTCAGGGGCACTGTAATTCACAAACCTGCAGAGTTATAAATGACAGCTATCGTCCAAAAATAGACCGAAGTAAGGCTGCCAAGAGGACTTGAAAGCGGGGCAGAATTGCAGGAAACCGATTTCAGGAGGTAGACTGGAATTGCATTGAAAGCATAGGAAAAGAGGCAGAACGTCCACAATGATGCACTTGGCCAAAAAGGGCGTATGCGTTTTTTCCTGAATATATTCAGGAAAAAACGCATACGCCCTTTTTGGCCAACCAAGCAAGCTTGCAAAGGAAATCTGCACTACAATGAAGTCTCACTTCCCCCCGGTCAAAAGGGCCATCTGAAAAAAGTGTAAAATCCAGAAAGGCAGGACAGGCCATGGAGAAATGGGAGCCTTGTTATGCTGAAGGGCGGGATGTAAATTGCCAACAACCACTCGGGAGCAGTGTATGGTGTTTCCTGAAACATCTAAAAAACAAAGCAACAGAGCCCAGGGCACTTCCACTTATGGTCCTATAGCTTAGGGAAATTAAAATCAAAAAGACACAGCCACCCCAAAGTTTGGAACGGCTCTGTTTACAAGAACCTTGTTTACAGTACAAGTTCAACATCGCAGAGAGTGAAAAATGGATAAAAAAGTTGTGGTATTTACTTACAAAGCAATATCACTCAGCAATGAAATCAATGTCATCAGGCCCTTAGCAGCACAATGAGTGGATTCAGGTATGATGATTCTAACTGAAATAAGTCACACAGAAAAAGAAACATCATAAGATATCAGTAATACACGGAATGGAAACTTGGCTACACAGGAACTGAATTACAGAACAGAACAGGGTCTCAAATTTAGAAAACCAACTTATGCTTGCTTAAGGGGAAAGGTGAGTTGGGGTGCTGCATAAAACCAGAAATTGAAATGAGCACAGATAAAGTTCCTTAAGCCAAATATGGAATAGACAAGAGCTACTCCTTGCTCAATGAAATGGACTCAACACCGCATATTAAACGCCTAAGAATGTACCTGACTAGTAAGTATCTTAAAACCTATGGATTGCTATGTCTCCGAAAGAGAATCAAGCATGTGTACAGGGGCATAAACGCAGCAGTGATAGGATTGGAGATGTTCCGTGAGCAAATGAAGACCCTTTGAAGTCATATTGCATGGAACCCATTCCACGGGTTTCAAATACCCAGGTTTAAGGTATTCTTCCTTCAGCTAAAACATGCATGTGGAACCCAGAGTATGATCAACCATGTGATCGGGAGACGTGTTCAAATATGTCTCAGTTTTCGTACCCTGGTACTCGGGTGCAACATTCCAGATGCTTTAGTAACACTCTGCTGACTTAGAGAGTCAGTCCCTTTAACCTCCTGTTTGGCCCAGTTTGCAATTTCTGCGGAAGATGAACAGGAATAGCGAGAACCAATGAGAGACTAGCTGGAGGTGTCTGGACGGGCAAATTTAACTCTCATTTCCCACCAGGAAGAGGAATTAACCAAAGGCTCAGCGTGCCGTGCCCGAACCAGATTAGGGCCTGAAGCCATCCTGCGGTGTTTCGGCCAGCTCACAAGAAAGTAGGTTGAAGAAAGGAGCTCAGGGGCACTGTAATTCACAAACCTGCAGAGTTATAAATGACAGCTATCGTCCAAAAATAGACTGAAGTAAGGCTGCCAAGAGGACTTGAAAGCGGGGCAGAATTGCAGGAAACCGATTTCAGGAGGTAGACTGGAATTGCATTGAAAGCATAGGAAAAGAGGCAGAACGTCCACAATGATGCACTTGGCCAAAAAGGGCGTATGCGTTTTTTCCTGAATATATTCAGGAAAAAACGCATACGCCCTTTTTGGCCAACCAAGCAAGCTTGCAAAGGAAATCTGCACTACAATGAAGCCTCACTTCCCCCCGGTCAAAAGGGCCATCTGAAAAAAGTGTAAAACCCAGAAAGGCAACAGGCCATTGAGAACTGGGAGCCTTGTTATGCTGATGGGCGGGATGTAAATTGCCAACAGACACTTGGGAGAAGTGTATGGTGTTTCCTGAAACATCTAAAAAACAAAGCAACAGAGCCTAGGGCACATCCACTTATGGTCCTATAGCTTAGGGAAATTAAAATCAAAAAGACACAGCCACCCCAAAGTTTGGAACGGCTCTGTTTACAAGAACCTCGTTTACAGTACAAGTTCAACATCGCAGAAAGTGAAAAATGGATAAAGAAGTTGTGGTATTCACTTACAAAGCAATATCACTCAGCAATGAAATCTATGTCATCAGGCCCTTAGCAGCACAATGAGTGGATTCAGGTATGATGATTCTAACTGAAATAAGTCACACAGAAAAAGAAACATCATAAGATATCAGTAATACACGGAATGGAAACTTGGCTACACAGGAACTGAATTACAGAACAGAACAGGGTCTCAAATTTAGAAAACCAACTTATGCTTGCTTAAGGGTAAAGGTGAGTTGGGGTGCTGCATAAAACCAGAGATTGAAATGAGCACAGATAAAGTTCCTTAAGCCAAATATGGAATAGAGAACAGCTACTCCTTGCTCAACGAAATGGACTCAACACCGCATATTAAACGCCTAAGAATGTACCTGACTAGTAAGTATCTTAAAACCTATGGATTGCTATGTCTCCGAAAGAGAATCAAGCGTGTGCACAGGGGCATAAACGCAGCAGTGATAGGATTGGAGAGGTTCAGTGAGCAAATGAAGACCCTTTGAAGTCATATTGCATGGTACCCATTACACGGGTCTCAACTCTCCAGGTTTAAGGTATTCTTCCTTCAGCTAAAACATGCATGTGGAACCCAGAGTATGATCAACCATGTGAACGGGAGACGTGTTCAAATATGTCTCAGTTTTCCTCCCCTGGTACTCGGGTGCAACATTCCAGACGCTTTACTAACACTCTCCCCACTTGGAGAGTCAGTCCCTTTAACCTCCTGTTTGGCCCATTTTGCAATTTCTGCGGAAGATGAACAGGAATAGCGAGAACCAATGAGAGGCTAGCTGGAGGTGTCTGGACGGGCAAATTTAACTCTCATTTCCCACCAGGAAGAGGAATTAACCAAAGGCTCAGCGTGCCGTGCCGGAACCAGATTAGGGCCTGAAGCCATCCTGCGGTGTTGCGGGCAGCTCAAAAGAAAGCGAGTTGAAGAAAGGAGCTCAGGGGCACTTTAATTCAAAAAGCTGCAGAGTTATAAATGACAGCTATCGTCCAAAAATAGACTGAAGTAAGGCTGCCAAGAGGACTTGAAAGCGGGGCAGAATTGCAGGAAACAGATTTCAGGAGGTAGACAGGAATTGCATTGAAAGCATAGGAAAAGAGGCAGAACGTCCACAATGATGCACTTGGCCAAAAAGAGCTTATGCGTTTTTTCCTGAATATATTCAGGAAAAAACGCATACGCCCTTTTTGGCCAACCAAGCAAACTTGCAAAGGAAATCTGCACTACAATGAAGTCTCACTTCCCCCCGGTCTAAAGGGCCATCTGAAAAAAGTGTAAAATCCAGAAAGGAAGGACAGGCCATGGAGAACTGGGAGCCTTGTTATGCTGATGGGCGGGATGTAAATTGCCAACAGACACTCGGGAGAAGTGTATGGTGTTTCCTGAAACATCTATAAAACAAAGCAACAGAGCCTAGGGCACTTCCACTTATGGTCTTATAGCTTAGGTAAATTAAAATCAAAAAGACACAGCCACCCCAAAGTTTGGAACGGCTCTGTTTACAAGAACCTCGTTTACAGTACAAGTTCAACATCGCAGAAAGTGAAAAATGGATAAAGAAGTTGTGGTATTTACTTACAAAGCAATATCACTCAGCAATGAAATCTGTGTCATCAGGCCCTTAGCAGCACAATGAGTGGTTTCAGGTACGATGATTCTAACTGAAATAAGTCACACAGAAAAAGAAACATCATAAGATATCAGTAATACACGGAATGGAAACTTGGCTACACAGGAACTGAATTACAGAACAGAACAGGGTCTCAAATTTAGAAAACCAACTTATGCTTGCTTAAGGGGAAAGGTGAGTTGGGGTGCTGCATAAAACCAGAGATTGAAATGAGCACAGATAAAGTTCCTTAAGCCAAATATGGAATAGACAAGAGCTACACCTTGCTCAACGAAATGGACTCAACACCACATATTAAACGCCTAAGAATGTACCTGACTAGTAAGTATCTTAAAACCTATGGATTGCTATGTCTCCGAAAGAGAATCAAGCATGTGTACAGGGGCATAAACGCAGCAGTGATAGGATTGGAGAGGTTCGTGAGCAAATGAAGACCCTTTGAAGTCATATTGCATGGTACCCATTCCACGGGTTTCAACTACCCAGGTTTAAGGTATTCTTCCTTCAGCTAAAACATGCATGTGGAACCTAGAGTATGATCAACCATGAGATCGGGAGACGTGTTCAAATATGTCTCAGTTTTCGTACCCTGGTACTCGGGTGCAACATTCCAGATGCTTTACTAACACTCTCCCCACTTGGAGAGTCAGCCCCTTTAACCTCCTGTTTGGCCCAGTTTGCAATTTCTGTGGAATATGAACAGGAATAGCGAGAACCAATGAGAGACTAGCTGGAGGTGTCTGGATGGGCAAATTTAACTCTCATTTCCCACCAGGAAGAGGAATTAACCAAAGGCTCAGCATGCCGTGCCAGAACCAGATTAGGGCCTCAAGACATCCTGCGGTGTTGTGGCCAGCTCACAAGAAAGCGAGTTGAAGAAAGGAGCTCAGGGGCACTGTAATTCACAAACCTGCAGAGTTATAAATGACAGCTATCGTCCAAAAATATACTGAAGTAAGGCTGCCAAGAGGACTTGAAAGCGGGACAGAATTGCAGGAAACCGATTTCAGGAGGTAGACTGGAATTGCATTGAAAGCATAGGAAAAGAGGCAGAACGTCCACAATGATGCACTTGGCCAAAAAGGGCGTATGCGTTTTTTCCTGAATATATTCAGGAAAAAACGCATACGCCCTTTTTGGCCAACCAAGCAAGCTTGCAAAGGAAATCTGCACTACAATGAAGTCTCACTTCCCCCCGGTCAAAAGGGCCATCTGAAAAAAGTGTAAAATCCAGAAAGGCAGGACAGGCCATGGAGAACTGGGAGCCTTGTTATGCTGATGGGCGGGATGTAAATTGCCAACAGACACTCGGGAGAAGTGTATGGTGTTTCCTGAAACATCTAAAAAACAAAGCAACAGAGCCTAGGGCACTTCCACTTATGGTCCTATAGCTTAGGGAAATTAAAATCAAAAAGACACAGCCACCCCAAAGTTTGGAACGGCTCTGTTTACAAGAACCTCGTTTACAGTACAAGTTCAACATCGCAGAAAGTGAAAAATGGAGAAAGAAGTTGTGGTATTTACTTACAAAGCAATATCACTCAGCAATGAAATCTGTGTCATCAGGCCCGTAGCAGCACAATGAGTGGATTCAGGTACGATGATTCTAACTGAAATAAGTCACACAGAAAAAGAAACATCATAAGATATCACTAATACACGGAATGTAAACTTGGCTACACAGGAACTGAATTACAGAACAGAACAGGGTCTCAAATTTAGAAAACCAACTTATGCTTGCTTAAGGGGAAAGGTGAGTTGGGGTGCTGCATAAAACCAGAGATTGAAATGAGCACAGATAAAGTTCCTTAAGCCAAATATGGAATAGACAAGAGCTACTCCTTGCTCAACGAAATGGACTCAACACCGCATATTAAACGCCTAAGAATGTACCTGACTAGTAAGTATCTTAAAACCTATGGATTGCTATGTCTCCGAAAGAGAATCAAGCGTGTGTACAGGGGCATAAACGCAGCAGTGATAGGATTGGAGAGGTTCAGTGAGCAAATGAAGACCCTTTGAAGTCATATTGCATGGTACCCATTACACGGGTCTCAACTCTCCAGGTTTAAGGTATTCTTCCTTCAGCTAAAACATGCATGTGGAACCCAGAGTATGATCAACCATGTGAACGGGAGACGTGTTCAAATATGTCTCAGTTTTCCTCCCCTGGTACTCGGGTGCAACATTCCAGACGCTTTACTAACACTCTCCCCACTTGGAGAGTCAGTCCCTTTAACCTCCTGTTTGGCCCAGTTTGCAATTTCTGCGGAAGATGAACAGGAATAGCGAGAACCAATGAGAGACTAGCTGGAGGTGTCTGGACGGGCAAATTTAACTCTCATTTCCCACCAGGAAGAGGAATTAACCAAAGGCTCAGCGTGCCGTGCCGGAACCAGATTAGGGCCTGAAGCCATCCTGCGGTGTTTCGGCCAGGTCACAAGAAAGCGAGTTGAAGAAAGGAGCTCAAGGGCACTGTAATTCACAAACCTGCAGAGTTATAAATGACAGCTATCGTCCAAAAATAGACTGAAGTAAGGCTGCCAAGAGGACTTGAAAGCGGGGCAGAATTGCAAGAAACCGATTTCAGGAGGTAGACTGGAATTGCATTGAAAGCATAGGAAAAGAGGCAGAACGTCCACAATGATGCACTTGGCCAAAAAGGGCGTATGCGTTTTTTCCTGAATATATTCAGGAAAAAACGCATACGTCCTTTTTGGCCAACCAAGCAAACTTGCAAAGGAAATCTGCACTACAATGAAGTCTCACTTCCCCCCGGTCTAAAGGGCCATCTGAAAAAAGTGTAAAATCCAGAAAGGAAGGACAGGCCATGGAGAACTGGGAGCCTTGTTATGCTGATGGGCGGGATGTAAATTGCCAACAGACACTCAGGAGAAGTGTATGGTGTTTCCTGAAACATCTAAAAAACAAAGCAACAGAGCCTAGGGCACTTCCACTTATGGTCCTATAGATTAGGGAAATTAAAATCAAAAAGAAACAGCTACCCCAAGGTTTGGGACGCCTCTGTTTACAAGATCCTCGTTTACAGTACAAGTTCAACATCGCAGAAAGTGAAAAATTGATAAAGAAGTTGTGGTATTTACTTACAAAGCAATATCACTCAGCAATGAAATCTATGTCATCAGGCCCTTAGCAGCACAATGAGTGGATTCAGGTATGATGATTCTAACTGAAATAAATCACACGGAAAAAGAAACATCATAAGATATCAGTAATACACGGAATGTAAACTTGGCTACACAGGAACTGAATTCCAAAACAGAACAGGGTCTGAAATTTAGAAAACCAACTTATGCTTGCTTAAGGGGAAAGGTGAGTTGGGGTGCTGCATAAAACCAGAGATTGAAATGAGCACAGATAAAGTTCCTTAAGCCAAATATGGAAGAGACAAGAGCTACTCCTTGCTCAACGAAATGGACTCAAAACCCCATATTAAACGCCTAAGAATGTACCTGACTAGTAAGTATCTTAAAACCTAGGGATTGCTATCTCTCAAAAAGAGAATCAAGCGTGTGTACAGGGGCATAAACGCAGCAGTGATAGGATTGGAGAGGTTCGGTGAGCAAATGAAGACCCTTTGAAGTCATATTGCATGGTACCCATTACACGGGTCTCAACTCTCCAGGTTTAAGGTATTCTTCCTTCAGCTAAAACATGCATGTGGAACCCAGAGTATGATCAACCATGTGAACGGGAGACGTGTTCAAATATGTCTCAGTTTTCCTCCCCTGGTACTCGGGTGCAACATTCCAGACGCTTTACTAACACTCTCCCGACTTGGAGAGTCAGTCCCTTTAACCTCCTGTTTGGCCCAGTTTGCAATTTCTGCGGAAGATGAACAGGAATAGCGAGAACCAATGAGAGGCTAGCTGGAGGTGTCTGGACGGGCAAATTTAACTCTCATTTCCCACCAGGAAGAGGAATTAACCAAAGGCTCAGCGTGCCGTGCCGGAACCAGATTACGGCCTGAAGCCATCCTGCGGTGTTGCGGCCAGGTCACAAGAAAGCGAGTTGAAGAAAGGAGCTCAGGGGCACTGTAATTCACAAACCTGCCGAGGTATAAATGACAGCTATCGAACAAAAATAGACTGAAGTAAGGCTGCCAAGAGGACTTGAAAGCGGGGCAGAATTGCAGAAACCGATTTCAGGAGGTAGACTGGAATTGCATTGAAAGCATAGGAAAAGAGGCAGAACGTCCACAATGATGCACTTGGCCAAAAAGGGCGTATGCGTTTTTTCCTGAATATATTCAGGAAAAAACGCATACGCCCTTTTTGGCCAACCAAGCAAGCTTGCAAAGGAAATCTGCACTACAATGAAGTCTCACTTCTCCCCGGTCAAAAGGGCCATCTGAAAAAAGTGTAAAATCCAGAAAGGCAGGACAGGCCATGGAGAACTGGGAGCCTTGTTATGCTGATGAGCGGGATGTAAATTGCCAACAGACACTCAGGAGAAGTGTATGGTGTTTCCTGAAACATCTAAAAAACAAAGCAACAGAACCTAGGGCAATTCCACTTATGGTCCTATAGCTTAGGGAAATTAAAATCAAAAAGACACAGCCACCCCAAAGTTTGGGACGCCTCTGTTTACAAGAACCTCGTTTACAGTACAAGTTCAACATCGCAGAAAGTGAAAAATGGATAAAGAAGTTGTGGTATTTACTTACAAAGCAATATCACTCAGCAATGAAATCTATGTCATCAGGCCCTTAGCAGCACAATGAGTGGATTCAGGTATGATGATTCTAACTGAAATAAGTCACACAGAAAAAGAAACATCATAAGATATCAGTAATACACGGAATGGAAACTTGGCTACACAGGAACTGAATTACAGAACAGAACAGGGTCTCAAATTTAGAAAACCAACGTATGCTTGCTTAAGGGGAAAGGTGAGTTGGGGTGCTGCATAAAACCAGAGATTGAAATGAGCACAGATAAAGTTCCTTAAGCCAAATATGGAATAGACAAGAGCTACTCCTTGCTCAACGAAATGGACTCAACACCGCATATTAAACGCCTAAGAATGTACCTGACTAGTAAGTATCTTAAAACCTATGGATTGCTATGTCTCCGAAAGAGAATCAAGCATGTGTACAGGGGCATAAACGCAGCAGTGATAGGATTGGAGAGGTTCGGTGAGCAAATGAAGACCCTTTGAAGTCATATTGCATGGTACCCATTCCACGCGTTTCAACTACCCAGGTTTAAGGTATTCTTCTTTCAGCTAAAACATGCATGTGGAACCTAGAGTATGATCAACCATGTGATCGGGAGACGTGTTCAAATATGTCTCAGTTTTCGTACCCTGGTACTCGGGTGCAACATTCCAGACGCTTTACTAACACTCTCCCCACTTGGAGAGTCAGCCCCTTTAACCTCCTGTTTGGCCCAGTTTGCAATTTCTGCGGAAGATGAACAGGAATAGCGAGAACCAATGAGAGATTACCTGGAGTTGTCTGGATGGGCAAATTTAACTCTCATTTCCCACCAGGAAGAGGAATTAACCAAAGGCTCATAGTGCCGTGCCAGAACCAGATTAGGGCCTGAAGACATCCTGCGGTGTTGTGGCCAGGTCACAAGAAAGCGAGTTGAAGAAAGGAGCTCAGGGGCACTGTAATTCACAAACCTGCAGAGTTATAAATGACAGCTATCGTCCAAAAATAGACTGAAGTAAGGTTGCCAAGAGGACTTGAAAGCGGGGCAGAATTGCAGGAAACCGATTTCAGGAGGTAGACTGGAATTGCATTGAAAGTATAGGAAAAGAGGCAGAACGTCCACAATGATGCACTTGGCCAAAAAGGGCGTATGCGTTTTTTCCTGAATATATTCAAGAAAAAACGCATACGCACTTTTTGGCCAACCAAGCAAACTTGGAAAGGAAATCTGCACTACAATGAAGTCTCACTTCTCCCCGGTCAAAAGGGCCATCTGAAAAAAGTGTAAAATCCAGAAAGGCAGGACAGGCCATGGAGAACTGGGAGCCTTGTTATGCTGATGGGCGCGATGTAAATTGCCAACAGACACTCAGGAGAAGTGTATGGTGTTTCCTGAAACATCTAAAAAACAAAACAACAGAGCCTAGGGCACTTCCACTTATGGTCCTATAGCTTAGGGAAATTAAAATCAAAAAGACACAGCCACCCCAAAGTTTGGGACGCCTCCGTTTACAAGAACCTCGTTTACCGTACAAGTTCAATATCACAGAAAGTGAAAAATGGATAAAGAACTTGTGGTACTTACGTACAATGCAGTATCACTCAGCAATGAAATCTATGTCATCAAGCCCGTAGCAGCATAATGAGTGGATTCAGGTACGATGATTCTAACTGAAATAAGTCACACAGAAAAAGAAACATCATAAGATATCACTAATACACGGAATGTAAACTTGGCTACACAGGAACTGAATTCCAAAACAGAACAGGGTATCAAATTTAGAAAACCAACTTATGCTTGCTTAAGGGTAAAGGTGAGATGGGGTGCTGCATAAAACCAGAGATTGAAATGAGCACAGATAAAGTTCCTTAAGCCAAATATGGAATAGACAAGAACTACTCCTTGCTCAACGAAATGGACTCAACACCGCATATTAAACGCCTAAGTATGTACCTGACTAGTAAGTATCTTAAAACCTATAGGTTGCTATGTCTCCGAAAGAGAATCAAGCATGTGTACAGGGGCATAAACGCAGCAGTGATAGCATTGGAGAGGTTCGGTGAGCAAATGAAGACCCTTTGAAGTCATATTGCATGGTGCCAATTACACGGGTCTCAACTCTCCAGGTTTAAGGTATTCTTCCTTCAGCTAAAACATGCATGTGGAACCCAGAGTATGATCAACCATGTGATCGGGAGACGTGTTCAAATATGCCTCAGTTTTCCTCCCCTGGTACTCGGGTGCTACATTCCAGACGCTTTACTAACACTCTCCCCACTTGGAGAGTCATCGCCTTTAACCTCCTGTTTGGCACAGTTTGCAATTTCTGCGGAAGATGAACAGGAATAGCGAGAACCAATGAGAGGCTAGCTGGAGGTGTCTGGACGGGCAAATTTAACTCTCATTTCCCACCAGGAAGAGGAAATAACCAAAGGCTCAGCGTGCCGTGCCGGAACTAGATTAGGGCCTGAAGCCATCCAGCGGTGTTGCGGCCAGCTCAAAAGAAAGCGAGTTGAAGAAAGGAGCTCAGGGGCACTGTAATTCACAAACCTGCAGAGTTATAAATGACAGCTATCGTCCAAAAATAGACTGAAGTAAGGCTGCCAAGAGGACTTGAAATCGGGGCAGAATTGCAGGAAACCGATTTCAGGAGGTAGACTGGAATTGCATTGAAAACATAGGAAAAGAGGCAGAACGTCCACAATGATGCACTTGGCCAAAAAGTGCGTATGCGTTTTTTCCTGAATATATTCAGGAAAAAACGCATACGCCCTTTTTGGCCAACCAAGCAAGCTTGCAAAGGAAATCTGCACTACAATGAAGTCTCACTTCCCCCCGGTCAAAAGGGCCATCTGAAAAAAGTGTAAAATCCAGAAAGGCAGGACAGGCCATGGAGAACTGGGAGACTTGTTATGCTGATGGGCGGGATGTAAATTGCCAACAGACACTCGGGAGAAGTGTATGGTGTTTCCTGAAACATCTAAAAAACAAAGCAACAGAGCCTAGGGCACTTCCACTTATGGTCCTATAGCTTAGGGAAATTAAAATCAAAAAGACACAGCCACCCCAAAGTTTGGGACGCCTCTGTTTACAAGAACCTCATTTACCGTACAAGTTCAATATCACAGAAAGTGAAAAATGGATAAAGAAGTTGTGGTACTTACGTACAATGCAGTATCACTCAGCAATGAAATCTATGTCATCAGGCCCGTAGCAGCATAATGAGTGTATTCAGGTACGATGATTCTAACTGAAATAAGTCACACAGAAAAAGAAGCATCATAAGATATCACTAATACACGGAATTTAAACTTGGCTACACAGGAACTGAATTACAGAACAGAACAGGGTCTCAAATTTAGAAAACCAACTTATGCTTGCTTAAGGGGAAAGGTGAGTTGGGGTGCTGCATAAAACCAGAGATTGAAATGAGCAGAGATAAAGTTCCTTAAGCCAAATATGGAATAGACAAGAGCTACTCCTTGCTCAACGAAATGGACTCAACACCGCATATTAAACGCCTAAGAATGAACCTGACTAGTAAGTATCTTAAAACCTATGGATTGCTATGTCTCCGAAAGAGAATCAAGCATGTGTACAGGGGCATAAACGCAGCAGTGATAGGATTGGAGAGGTTCGGTGAGCAAATGAAGACCCTTTGAAGTCATATTGCATGGTACCCATTCCACGGGTTTCAACTACCGAGGTTTAAGGTATTCTTCCTTCAGCTAAATCATGCATGTGGAACCTAGAGTATGATCAACCATGTGATCGGGAGACGTGTTCAAATATGTCTCAGTTTTCGTACCCTGGTACTCGGGTGCAACATTCCAGACGCTTTACTAACACTCTCCCGACTTAGAGAGTCAGTCCCTTTAACCTCCTGTTTGGTCCAGTTTGCAATTTCTGCGGAAGATGAACAGGAATAGCGAGAACCAATGAGAGGCTAGCTGGAGGTGTCTGGACGGGCAAATTTAACTCTCATTTCCCACCAGCAAGAGGAATTAACCAAAGGCTCAGCGTGCCGTGCCGGAACCAGATTAGGGCCTGAAGCCATCCTGCGGTGTTGCGGCCAGCTCAAAAGAAAGCGAGTTGAAGAAAGGAGCTCGGGGGCACTGTAATTCACAAACCTGCAGAGTTATAAATGACAGCTATCGTCCAAAAATAGACTGAAGTAAGGCTGCCAAGAGGACTTGAAAGCGGGGCAGAATTGCAGGAAACCGATTTCAGGAGGTAGACTGGAATTGCATTGAAAGCATAGGAAAAGAGGCAGAACGTCCACAATGATGCACTTGGCCAAAAAGGGCGTATGCGTTTTTTCCTGAATATATTCAGGAAAAAACGCATACGCCCTTTTTGGCCAACCAAGCAAGCTTGCAAAGGAAATCTGCACTACAATGAAGTCTCACTTCCCCCCGGTCAAAAGGGCCATCTGAAAAAAGTGTAAAATCCAGAAAGGCAGGACCGGCCATGGAGAACTGGGAGCCTTGTTATGCTGATGGGCGGGATGTAAATTGCCAACAGACACTCAGGAGAAGTGTATGGTGTTTCCTGAAACATCTAAAAAACAAAGCAACAGAGCCTAGGGCACTTCCACTTATGGTCCTATAGCTTAGGGAAATTAAAATCAAAAAGACACAGCCACCCCAAAGTTTGGGACGCCTCCGTTTACAAGAACCTCGTTTACAGTACAAGTTCAACATCGCAGAAAGTGAAAAATGGATAAAGAAGTTGTGGTATTTACTTACAAAGCAATATCACTCAGCAATGAAATCTATGTCATCAGGCCCTTAGCATCACAATGAGTGGATTCAGGTATGATGATTCTAACTGAAATAAGTCACACAGAAAAAGAAACATCATAAGATATCAGTAATACACGGAATGTAAACTTGGCTACACAGGAACTGAATTACAGAACAGAACAGGGTCTCAAATTTAGAAAACCAACTTATGCTTGCTTAAGGGTAAAGGTGACTTGGGGTGCTTCATAAAACCAGAGATTGAAATGAGCACAGATAAAGTTCCTTAAGTCAAATATGGAATAGACAAGAGCTACTCCTTGCTCAACGAAATGGACTCAACACCGCATATTAAACGCCTAAGAATGTACCTGACTTGTAAGTATCGTAAAACCTATGGATTGCTATGTCTCCGAAAGAGAATCAAGCATCTGTACAGGGGCATAAACGCAGCAGTGATAGGATTGGAGAGGTTCGGTGAGCAAATGAAGACCCTTTGAAGTCATATTGCATGGTACCCATTCCACGAGTTTCAACTCTCCAGGTTTAAGGTATTCTTCCTTCAGCTAAAACATGCATGTGGAACCCAAGTATGATCAACCATGTGAACGGGAGACGTGTTCAAATATGTCTCAGTTTTCGTACCTTGGTACTCGGGTGCAACATTCCAGACGCTTTACTAACACTCTCCCCACTTGGAGAGTCAGCGCCTTTAACCTCCTGTTTGGCACATTTTGCAATTTCTGCAGAAGATGAACAGGAATAGCGAGAACCAATGAGAGGCTAGCTGGAGGCGTCTGGACGGGCAAATTTAACTCTCATTTCCCACCAGGAAGAGGAAATAACCAAAGGCTCAGCGTGCCATGCCGGAACTAGATTAGGGCCTGAAGCCATCCTGCGGAGTTGCAGGCAGCTCAAAAGAAAGCGAGTTGAAGAAAGGAGCTCAGGGGCACTGTAATTCACAAACCTGCAGAGTTATAAATGACAGCTATCGTCCAAAAATATACTGAAGTAAGGCTGCCAAGAGGACTTGAAATCGGGGCAGAATTGCAGGAAACCGATTTCAGGAGGTAGACTGGAATTGCATTGAAAACATAGGAAAAGAGGCAGAACGTCCACAATGATGCACTTGGCCAAAAAGGGTGTATGCGTTTTTTCCTGAATATATTCAGGAAAAAACGCATACGCCCTTTTTGGCCAACCAAGCAAGCTTGCAAAGGAAATCTGCACTACAATGAAGTCTCACTTCCCCACGGTCAAAAGGGCCATCTGAAAAAAGTGTAAAATCCAGAAAGGCAGGACAGGCCATGGAGAACTGGGAGCCTTTTTATGCTGATGGGCGGGATGTAAATTGCCAACAGACACTCGGGAGAAGTGTATGGTGTTTCCTGAAACATCTAAAAAACAAAGCAACAGAGCCTAGGGCACTTCCACTTATGGTCCTATAGCTTAGGGAAATTAAAATCAAAAAGACACAGCCACCCCAAAGTTTGGGACGCCTCTGTTTACAAGAACCTCGTTTACAGTACAAGTTCAACATCGCAGAAAGTGAAAAATGGATAAAGAAGTTGTGGTACTTACTTACAAAGCAATATCACTCAGCAATGAAATCTATGTCATCAGGCCCTTAGCATCACAATGAGTGGATTCAGGTACGATGATTCTAACTGAAATAAGTCACACAGAAAAAGAAACATCATAAGATATCAGTAATACACGGAATGTAAACTTGGCTACACAGGAACTGAATTACAGAACAGAACAGGGTCTCAAATTTAGAAAACCAACTTATGCTTGCTTAAGGGGAAAGGTGAGTTGGGGTGCTGCATAAAACCAGAGATTGAAATGAGCAGAGATAAAGTTCCTTAAGCCAAATATGGAATAGACAAGAGCTACTCCTTGCTCAACGAAATGGACTCAACACCCCATATTAAACGCCTAAGAATGTACCTGACTAGTAAGTATCTTAAAACCTATGGATTGCTATGTCTCCGAAAGAGAATCAAGCATGTGTACAGGGGAATAAACGCAGCAGTGATAGAATTGGAGAGGTTCGGTGAGCAAATGAAGACCCTTTGAAGTCATATTGCATGGTACCCATTACACGGGTCTCAACTCTCCAGGTTTAAGGTATTCTTCCTTCAGCTAAAACATGCATGTGGAACCCAGAGTATGATCAACCATGTGAACGGGAGACGTGTTCAAATATGTCTCAGTTTTCCTCCCCTGGTACTCGGGTGCAACATTCCAGACGCTTTACTAACACTCTCCCGACTTGGAGAGTCAGTCCCTTTAACCTCCTGTTTGGCCCAGTTTGCAATTTCTGCGGAAGATGAACAGGAATAGCGAGAACCAATGAGAGGCTAGCTGGAGGTGTCTGGACGGGCAAATTTAACTCTCATTTCCCACCAGGAAGAGGAATTAACCAAAGGCTCAGCGTGCCGTGCCGGAACCAGATTACGGCCTGAAGCCATCCTGCGGTGTTGCGGCCAGGTCACAAGAAAGCGAGTTGAAGAAAGGAGCTCAGGGGCACTGTAATTCACAAACCTGCCGAGTTATAAATGACAGCTATCGAACAAAAATAGACTGAAGTAAGGCTGCCAAGAGGACTTGAAAGCGGGGCAGAATTGCAGAAACCGATTTCAGGAGGTAGACTGGAATTGCATTGAAAGCATAGGAAAAGAGGCAGAACGTCCACAATGATGCACTTGGCCAAAAAGGGCGTATGCGTTTTTTCCTGAATATATTCAGGAAAAAACGCATACGCCCTTTTTGGCCAACCAAGCAAGCTTGCAAAGGAAATCTGCACTACAATGAAGTCTCACTTCTCCCCGGTCAAAAGGGCCATCTGAAAAAAGTGTAAAATCCAGAAAGGCAGGACAGGCCATGGAGAACTGGGAGCCTTGTTATGCTGATGGGCGGGATGTAAATTGCCAACAGACACTCAGGAGAAGTGTATGGTGTTTCCTGAAACATCTAAAAAACAAAGCAACAGAGCCTAGGGCAATTCCACTTATGGTCCTATAGCTTAGGGAAATTAAAATCAAAAAGACACAGCCACCCCAAAGTTTGGGACGCCTCTGTTTACAAGAACCTCGTTTACAGTACAAGTTCAACATCGCAGAAAGTGAAAAATGGATAAAGAAGTTGTGGTATTTACTTACAAAGCAATATCACTCAGCAATGAAATCTATGTCATCAGGCCCTTAGCAGCACAATGAGTGGATTCAGGTATGATGATTCTAACTGAAATAAGTCACACAGAAAAAGAAACATCATAAGATATCAGTAATACACGGAATGGAAACTTGGCTACACAGGAACTGAATTACAGAACAGAACAGTGTCTCAAATTTAGAAAACCAACGTATGCTTGCTTAAGGGGAAAGGTGAGTTGGGGTGCTGCATAAAACCAGAGATTGAAATGAGCACAGATAAAGTTCCTTAAGCCAAATATGGAATAGACAAGAGCTACTCCTTGCTCAACGAAATGGACTCAACACCGCATATTAAACGCCTAAGAATGTACCTGACTAGTAAGTATCTTAAAACCTATGGATTGCTATGTCTCCGAAAGAGAATCAAGCATGTGTACAGGGGCATAAACGCAGCAGTGATAGGATTGGAGAGGTTCGGTGAGCAAATGAAGACCCTTTGAAGTCATATTGCATGGTACCCATTCCACGGGTTTCAACTACCCAGGTTTAAGGTATTCTTCTTTCAGCTAAAACATGCATGTGGAACCTAGAGTATGATCAACCATGTGATCGGGAGACGTGTTCAAATATGTCTCAGTTTTCGTACCCTGGTACTCGGGTGCAACATTCCAGACGCTTTACTCACACTCTCCCCACTTGGAGAGTCAGCCCCTTTAACCTCCTGTTTGGCCCAGTTTGCAATTTCTGCGGAAGATGAACAGGAATAGCGAGAACCAATGAGAGGCTAGCTGGAGGTGTCTGGACGGGCAAATTTAACTCTCATTTCCCACCAGGAAGAGGAATTAACCAAAGGCTCATAGTGCCGTGCCAGAACCAGATTAGGGCCTGAAGACATCCTGCGGTGTTGTGGCCAGGTCACAAGAAAGCGAGTTGAAGAAAGGAGCTCAGGGGCACTGTAATTCACAAACCTGCAGAGTTATAAATGACAGCTATCGTCCAAAAATAGACTGAAGTAAGGTTGCCAAGAGGACTTGAAAGCGGGGCAGAATTGCAGGAAACCGATTTCAGGAGGTAGACTGGAATTGCATTGAAAGTATAGGAAAAGAGGCAGAACGTCCACAATGATGCACTTGGCCAAAAAGGGCGTATGCGTTTTTTCCTGAATATATTCAAGAAAAAACGCATACGCACTTTTTGGCAAACCAAGCAAACTTGCAAAGGAAATCTGCACTACAATGAAGTCTCACTTCTCCCCGGTCAAAAGGGCCATCTGAAAAAAGTGTAAAATCCAGAAAGGCAGGACAGGCCATGGAGAACTGGGAGCCTTGTTATGCTGATGGGCGCGATGTAAATTGCCAACAGACACTCAGGAGAAGTGTATGGTGTTTCCTGAAACATCTAAAAAACAAAGCAACAGAGCCTAGGGCACTTCCACTTATGGTCCTATAGCTTAGGGAAATTAAAATCAAAAAGACACAGCCACCCCAAAGTTTGGGACGCCTCCGTTTACAAGAACCTCGTTTACCGTACAAGTTCAATATCACAGAAAGTGAAAAATGGATAAAGAACTTGTGGTACTTACGTACAATGCAGTATCACTCAGCAATGAAATCTATGTCATCAGGCCCGTAGCAGCATAATGAGTGGATTCAGGTACGATGATTCTAACTGAAATAAGTCACACAGAAAAAGAAACATCATAAGATATCACTAATACACGGAATGTAAACTTGGCTACACAGGAACTGAATTCCAAAACAGAACAGGGTATCAAATTTAGAAAACCAACTTATGCTTGCTTAAGGGTAAAGGTGAGATGGGGTGCTGCATAAAACCAGAGATTGAAATGAGCACAGATAAAGTTCCTTAAGCCAAATATGGAATAGACAAGAACTACTCCTTGCTCAACGAAATGGACTCAACACCGCATATTAAACGCCTAAGTATGTACCTGACTAGTAAGTATCTTAAAACCTATAGGTTGCTATGTCTCCGAAAGAGAATCAAGCATGTGTACAGGGGCATAAACGCAGCAGTGATAGCATTGGAGAGGTTCGGTGAGCAAATGAAGACCCTTTGAAGTCATATTGCATGGTGCCCATTACACGGGTCTCAACTCTCCAGGTTTAAGGTATTCTTCCTTCAGCTAAAACATGCATGTGGAACCCAGAGTATGATCAACCATGTGATCGGGAGACGTGTTCAAATATGCCTCAGTTTTCCTCCCCTGGTACTCGGGTGCTACATTCCAGACGCTTTACTAACACTCTCCCCACTTGGAGAGTCATCGCCTTTAACCTCCTGTTTGGCACAGTTTGCAATTTCTGCGGAAGATGAACAGGAATAGCGAGAACCAATGAGAGGCTAGCTGGAGGTGTCTGGACGGGCAAATTTAACTCTCATTTCCCACCAGGAAGAGGAAATAACCAAAGGCTCAGCGTGCCGTGCCGGAACTAGATTAGGGCCTGAAGCCATCCAGCGGTGTTGCGGCCAGCTCAAAAGAAAGCGAGTTGAAGAAAGGAGCTCAGGGGCACTGTAATTCACAAACCTGCAGAGTTATAAATGACAGCTATCGTCCAAAAATAGACTGAAGTAAGGCTGCCAAGAGGACTTGAAATCGGGGCAGAATTGCAGGAAACCGATTTCAGGAGGTAGACTGGAATTGCATTGAAAACATAGGAAAAGAGGCAGAACGTCCACAATGATGCACTTGGCCAAAAAGTGCGTATGCGTTTTTTCCTGAATATATTCAGGAAAAAACGCATACGCCCTTTTTGGCCAACCAAGCAAGCTTGCAAAGGAAATCTGCACTACAATGAAGTCTCACTTCCCCCCGGTCAAAAGGGCCATCTGAAAAAAGTGTAAAATCCAGAAAGGCAGGACAGGCCATGGAGAACTGGGAGCCTTGTTATGCTGATGGGCGGGATGTAAATTGCCAACAGACACTCGGGAGAAGTGTATGGTGTTTCCTGAAACATCTAAAAAACAAAGCAACAGAGCCTAGGGCACTTCCACTTATGGTCCTATAGCTTAGGGAAATTAAAATCAAAAAGACACAGCCACCCCAAAGTTTGGGACGCCTCTGTTTACAAGAACCTCATTTACCGTACAAGTTCAATATCACAGAAAGTGAAAAATGGATAAAGAAGTTGTGGTACTTACGTACAATGCAGTATCACTCAGCAATGAAATCTATGTCATCAGGCCCGTAGCAGCATAATGAGTGTATTCAGGTACGATGATTCTAACTGAAATAAGTCACACAGAAAAAGAAGCATCATAAGATATCACTAATACACGGAATTTAAACTTGGCTACACAGGAACTGAATTACAGAACAGAACAGGGTCTCAAATTTAGAAAACCAACTTATGCTTGCTTAAGGGGAAAGGTGAGTTGGGGTGCTGCATAAAACCAGAGATTGAAATGAGCAGAGATAAAGTTCCTTAAGCCAAATATGGAATAGACAAGAGCTACTCCTTGCTCAACGAAATGGACTCAACACCGCATATTAAACGCCTAAGAATGAACCTGACTAGTAAGTATCTTAAAACCTATGGATTGCTATGTCTCCGAAAGAGAATCAAGCATGTGTACAGGGGCATAAACGCAGCAGTGATAGGATTGGAGAGGTTCGGTGAGCAAATGAAGACCCTTTGAAGTCATATTGCATGGTACCCATTCCACGGGTTTCAACTACCGAGGTTTAAGGTATTCTTCCTTCAGCTAAATCATGCATGTGGAACCTAGAGTATGATCAACCATGTGATCGGGAGACGTGTTCAAATATGTCTCAGTTTTCGTACCCTGGTACTCGGGTGCAACATTCCAGACGCTTTACTAACACTCTCCCGACTTAGAGAGTCAGTCCCTTTAACCTCCTGTTTGGCCCAGTTTGCAATTTCTGCGGAAGATGAACAGGAATAGCGAGAACCAATGAGAGGCTAGCTGGAGGTGTCTGGACGGGCAAATTTAACTCTCATTTCCCACCAGCAAGAGGAATTAACCAAAGGCTCAGCGTGCCATGCCGGAACCAGATTAGGGCCTGAAGCCATCCTGCGGTGTTGCGGCCAGCTCAAAAGAAAGCGAGTTGAAGAAAGGAGCTCAGGGGCACTGTAATTCACAAACCTGCAGAGTTATAAATGACAGCTATCGTCCAAAAATAGACTGAAGTAAGGCTGCCAAGAGGACTTGAAAGCGGGGCAGAATTGCAGGAAACCGATTTCAGGAGGTAGACTGGAATTGCATTGAAAGCATAGGAAAAGAGGCAGAACGTCCACAATGATGCACTTGGCCAAAAAGGGCGTATGCGTTTTTTCCTGAATATATTCAAGAAAAAACGCATACGTACTTTTTGGCCAACCAAGCAAACTTGCAAAGGAAATCTGCACTACAATGAAGTCTCACTTCTCCCCGGTCAAAAGGGCCATCTGAAAAAAGTGTAAAATCCAGAAAGGCAGGACAGGCCATGGAGAACTGGGAGCCTTGTTATGCTGATGGGCGGGATGTAAATTGCCAACAGACACTCAGGAGAAGTGTATGGTGTTTCCTGAAACATCTAAAAAACAAAGCAACAGAGCCTAGGGCACTTCCACTTATGGTCCTATAGCTTAGGGAAATTAAAATCAAAAAGACACAGCCACCCCAAAGTTTGGGACGCCTCCGTTTACAAGAACCTCGTTTACAGTACAAGTTCAACATCGCAGAAAGTGAAAAATGGATAAAGAAGTTGTGGTATTTACTTACAAAGCAATATCACTCAGCAATGAAATCTATGTCATCAGGCCCTTAGCATCACAATGAGTGGATTCAGGTATGATGATTCTAACTGAAATAAGTCACACAGAAAAAGAAACATCATAAGATATCAGTAATACACGGAATGTAAACTTGGCTACACAGGAACTGAATTACAGAACAGAACAGGGTCTCAAATTTAGAAAACCAACGTATGCTTGCTTAAGGGGAAAGGTGAGTTGGGGTGCTGCATAAAACCAGAGATTGAAATGAGCACAGATAAAGTTCCTTAAGCCAAATATGGAATAGACAAGAGCTACTCCTTGCTCAACGAAATGGACTCAACACCGCATATTAAACGCCTAAGAATGTACCTGACTAGTAAGTATCTTAAAACCTATGGATTGCTATGTCTCCGAAAGAGAATCAAGCATGTGTACAGGGGCATAAACGCAGCAGTGATAGGATTGGAGAGGTTCGGTGAGCAAATGAAGACCCTTTGAAGTCATATTGCATGGTACCCATTCCACGGGTTTCAACTACCCAGGTTTAAGGTATTCTTCTTTCAGCTAAAACATGCATGTGGAACCTAGAGTATGATCAACCATGTGATCGGGAGACGTGTTCAAATATGTCTCAGTTTTCGTACCCTGGTACTCGGGTGCAACATTCCAGACGCTTTACTCACACTCTCCCCACTTGGAGAGTCAGCCCCTTTAACCTCCTGTTTGGCCCAGTTTGCAATTTCTGCGGAAGATGAACAGGAATAGCGAGAACCAATGAGAGGCTAGCTGGAGGTGTCTGGACGGGCAAATTTAACTCTCATTTCCCACCAGGAAGAGGAATTAACCAAAGGCTCATAGTGCCGTGCCAGAACCAGATTAGGGCCTGAAGACATCCTGCGGTGTTGTGGCCAGGTCACAAGAAAGCGAGTTGAAGAAAGGAGCTCAGGGGCACTGTAATTCACAAACCTGCAGAGTTATAAATGACAGCTATCGTCCAAAAATAGACTGAAGTAAGGTTGCCAAGAGGACTTGAAAGCGGGGCAGAATTGCAGGAAACCGATTTCAGGAGGTAGACTGGAATTGCATTGAAAGTATAGGAAAAGAGGCAGAACGTCCACAATGATGCACTTGGCCAAAAAGGGCGTATGCGTTTTTTCCTGAATATATTCAAGAAAAAACGCATACGCACTTTTTGGCAAACCAAGCAAACTTGCAAAGGAAATCTGCACTACAATGAAGTCTCACTTCTCCCCGGTCAAAAGGGCCATCTGAAAAAAGTGTAAAATCCAGAAAGGCAGGACAGGCCATGGAGAACTGGGAGCCTTGTTATGCTGATGGGCGCGATGTAAATTGCCAACAGACACTCAGGAGAAGTGTATGGTGTTTCCTGAAACATCTAAAAAACAAAGCAACAGAGCCTAGGGCACTTCCACTTATGGTCCTATAGCTTAGGGAAATTAAAATCAAAAAGACACAGCCACCCCAAAGTTTGGGACGCCTCCGTTTACAAGAACCTCGTTTACCGTACAAGTTCAATATCACAGAAAGTGAAAAATGGATAAAGAACTTGTGGTACTTACGTACAATGCAGTATCACTCAGCAATGAAATCTATGTCATCAGGCCCGTAGCAGCATAATGAGTGGATTCAGGTACGATGATTCTAACTGAAATAAGTCACACAGAAAAAGAAACATCATAAGATATCACTAATACACGGAATGTAAACTTGGCTACACAGGAACTGAATTCCAAAACAGAACAGGGTATCAAATTTAGAAAACCAACTTATGCTTGCTTAAGGGTAAAGGTGAGATGGGGTGCTGCATAAAACCAGAGATTGAAATGAGCACAGATAAAGTTCCTTAAGCCAAATATGGAATAGACAAGAACTACTCCTTGCTCAACGAAATGGACTCAACACCGCATATTAAACGCCTAAGTATGTACCTGACTAGTAAGTATCTTAAAACCTATAGGTTGCTATGTCTCCGAAAGAGAATCAAGCATGTGTACAGGGGCATAAACGCAGCAGTGATAGCATTGGAGAGGTTCGGTGAGCAAATGAAGACCCTTTGAAGTCATATTGCATGGTGCCCATTACACGGGTCTCAACTCTCCAGGTTTAAGGTATTCTTCCTTCAGCTAAAACATGCATGTGGAACCCAGAGTATGATCAACCATGTGATCGGGAGACGTGTTCAAATATGCCTCAGTTTTCCTCCCCTGGTACTCGGGTGCTACATTCCAGACGCTTTACTAACACTCTCCCCACTTGGAGAGTCATCGCCTTTAACCTCCTGTTTGGCACAGTTTGCAATTTCTGCGGAAGATGAACAGGAATAGCGAGAACCAATGAGAGGCTAGCTGGAGGTGTCTGGACGGGCAAATTTAACTCTCATTTCCCACCAGGAAGAGGAAATAACCAAAGGCTCAGCGTGCCGTGCCGGAACTAGATTAGGGCCTGAAGCCATCCAGCGGTGTTGCGGCCAGCTCAAAAGAAAGCGAGTTGAAGAAAGGAGCTCAGGGGCACTGTAATTCACAAACCTGCAGAGTTATAAATGACAGCTATCGTCCAAAAATAGACTGAAGTAAGGCTGCCAAGAGGACTTGAAATCGGGGCAGAATTGCAGGAAACCGATTTCAGGAGGTAGACTGGAATTGCATTGAAAACATAGGAAAAGAGGCAGAACGTCCACAATGATGCACTTGGCCAAAAAGTGCGTATGCGTTTTTTCCTGAATATATTCAGGAAAAAACGCATACGCCCTTTTTGGCCAACCAAGCAAGCTTGCAAAGGAAATCTGCACTACAATGAAGTCTCACTTCCCCCCGGTCAAAAGGGCCATCTGAAAAAAGTGTAAAATCCAGAAAGGCAGGACAGGCCATGGAGAACTGGGAGCCTTGTTATGCTGATGGGCGGGATGTAAATTGCCAACAGACACTCGGGAGAAGTGTATGGTGTTTCCTGAAACATCTAAAAAACAAAGCAACAGAGCCTAGGGCACTTCCACTTATGGTCCTATAGCTTAGGGAAATTAAAATCAAAAAGACACAGCCACCCCAAAGTTTGGGACGCCTCTGTTTACAAGAACCTCATTTACCGTACAAGTTCAATATCACAGAAAGTGAAAAATGGATAAAGAAGTTGTGGTACTTACGTACAATGCAGTATCACTCAGCAATGAAATCTATGTCATCAGGCCCGTAGCAGCATAATGAGTGTATTCAGGTACGATGATTCTAACTGAAATAAGTCACACAGAAAAAGAAGCATCATAAGATATCACTAATACACGGAATTTAAACTTGGCTACACAGGAACTGAATTACAGAACAGAACAGGGTCTCAAATTTAGAAAACCAACTTATGCTTGCTTAAGGGGAAAGGTGAGTTGGGGTGCTGCATAAAACCAGAGATTGAAATGAGCAGAGATAAAGTTCCTTAAGCCAAATATGGAATAGACAAGAGCTACTCCTTGCTCAACGAAATGGACTCAACACCGCATATTAAACGCCTAAGAATGAACCTGACTAGTAAGTATCTTAAAACCTATGGATTGCTATGTCTCCGAAAGAGAATCAAGCATGTGTACAGGGGCATAAACGCAGCAGTGATAGGATTGGAGAGGTTCGGTGAGCAAATGAAGACCCTTTGAAGTCATATTGCATGGTACCCATTCCACGGGTTTCAACTACCGAGGTTTAAGGTATTCTTCCTTCAGCTAAATCATGCATGTGGAACCTAGAGTATGATCAACCATGTGATCGGGAGACGTGTTCAAATATGTCTCAGTTTTCGTACCCTGGTACTCGGGTGCAACATTCCAGACGCTTTACTAACACTCTCCCGACTTAGAGAGTCAGTCCCTTTAACCTCCTGTTTGGCCCAGTTTGCAATTTCTGCGGAAGATGAACAGGAATAGCGAGAACCAATGAGAGGCTAGCTGGAGGTGTCTGGACGGGCAAATTTAACTCTCATTTCCCACCAGCAAGAGGAATTAACCAAAGGCTCAGCGTGCCATGCCGGAACCAGATTAGGGCCTGAAGCCATCCTGCGGTGTTGCGGCCAGCTCAAAAGAAAGCGAGTTGAAGAAAGGAGCTCAGGGGCACTGTAATTCACAAACCTGCAGAGTTATAAATGACAGCTATCGTCCAAAAATAGACTGAAGTAAGGCTGCCAAGAGGACTTGAAAGCGGGGCAGAATTGCAGGAAACCGATTTCAGGAGGTAGACTGGAATTGCATTGAAAGCATAGGAAAAGAGGCAGAACGTCCACAATGATGCACTTGGCCAAAAAGGGCGTATGCGTTTTTTCCTGAATATATTCAAGAAAAAACGCATACGTACTTTTTGGCCAACCAAGCAAACTTGCAAAGGAAATCTGCACTACAATGAAGTCTCACTTCTCCCCGGTCAAAAGGGCCATCTGAAAAAAGTGTAAAATCCAGAAAGGCAGGACAGGCCATGGAGAACTGGGAGCCTTGTTATGCTGATGGGCGGGATGTAAATTGCCAACAGACACTCAGGAGAAGTGTATGGTGTTTCCTGAAACATCTAAAAAACAAAGCAACAGAGCCTAGGGCACTTCCACTTATGGTCCTATAGCTTAGGGAAATTAAAATCAAAAAGACACAGCCACCCCAAAGTTTGGGACGCCTCCGTTTACAAGAACCTCGTTTACAGTACAAGTTCAACATCGCAGAAAGTGAAAAATGGATAAAGAAGTTGTGGTATTTACTTACAAAGCAATATCACTCAGCAATGAAATCTATGTCATCAGGCCCTTAGCATCACAATGAGTGGATTCAGGTATGATGATTCTAACTGAAATAAGTCACACAGAAAAAGAAACATCATAAGATATCAGTAATACACGGAATGTAAACTTGGCTACACAGGAACTGAATTACAGAACAGAACAGGGTCTCAAATTTAGAAAACCAACTTATGCTTGCTTAAGGGTAAAGGTGACTTGGGGTGCTTCATAAAACCAGAGATTGAAATGAGCACAGATAAAGTTCCTTAAGTCAAATATGGAATAGACAAGAGCTACTCCTTGCTCAACGAAATGGACTCAACACCGCATATTAAACGCCTAAGAATGTACCTGACTTGTAAGTATCGTAAAACCTATGGATTGCTATGTCTCCGAAAGAGAATCAAGCATCTGTACAGGGGCATAAACGCAGCAGTGATAGGATTGGAGAGGTTCGGTGAGCAAATGAAGACCCTTTGAAGTCATATTGCATGGTACCCATTCCACGAGTTTCAACTCTCCAGGTTTAAGGTATTCTTCCTTCAGCTAAAACATGCATGTGGAACCCAAGTATGATCAACCATGTGAACGGGAGACGTGTTCAAATATGTCTCAGTTTTCGTACCTTGGTACTCGGGTGCAACATTCCAGACGCTTTACTAACACTCTCCCCACTTGGAGAGTCAGCGCCTTTAACCTCCTGTTTGGCACATTTTGCAATTTCTGCAGAAGATGAACAGGAATAGCGAGAACCAATGAGAGGCTAGCTGGAGGCGTCTGGACGGGCAAATTTAACTCTCATTTCCCACCAGGAAGAGGAAATAACCAAAGGCTCAGCGTGCCGTGCCGGAACTAGATTAGGGCCTGAAGCCATCCTGCGGAGTTGCGGGCAGCTCAAAAGAAAGCGAGTTGAAGAAAGGAGCTCAGGGGCACTGTAATTCACAAACCTGCAGAGTTATAAATGACAGCTATCGTCCAAAAATATACTGAAGTAAGGCTGCCAAGAGGACTTGAAATCGGGGCAGAATTGCAGGAAACCGATTTCAGGAGGTAGACTGGAATTGCATTGAAAACATAGGAAAAGAGGCAGAACGTCCACAATGATGCACTTGGCCAACAAGGGTGTATGCGTTTTTTCCTGAATATATTCAGGAAAAAACGCATACGCCCTTTTTGGCCAACCAAGCAAGCTTGCAAAGGAAATCTGCACTACAATGAAGTCTCACTTCCCCACGGTCAAAAGGGCCATCTGAAAAAAGTGTAAAATCCAGAAAGGCAGGACAGGCCATGGAGAACTGGGAGCCTTTTTATGCTGATGGGCGGGATGTAAATTGCCAACAGACACTCGGGAGAAGTGTATGGTGTTTCCTGAAACATCTAAAAAACAAAGCAACAGAGCCTAGGGCACTTCCACTTATGGTCCTATAGCTTAGGGAAATTAAAATCAAAAAGACACAGCCACCCCAAAGTTTGGGACGCCTCTGTTTACAAGAACCTCGTTTACAGTACAAGTTCAACATCGCAGAAAGTGAAAAATGGATAAAGAAGTTGTGGTACTTACTTACAAAGCAATATCACTCAGCAATGAAATCTATGTCATCAGGCCCTTAGCATCACAATGAGTGGATTCAGGTACGATGATTCTAACTGAAATAAGTCACACAGAAAAAGAAACATCATAAGATATCAGTAATACACGGAATGTAAACTTGGCTACACAGGAACTGAATTACAGAACAGAACAGGGTCTCAAATTTAGAAAACCAACTTATGCTTGCTTAAGGGGAAAGGTGAGTTGGGGTGCTGCATAAAACCAGAGATTGAAATGAGCAGAGATAAAGTTCCTTAAGCCAAATATGGAATAGACAAGAGCTACTCCTTGCTCAACGAAATGGACTCAACACCCCATATTAAACGCCTAAGAATGTACCTGACTAGTAAGTATCTTAAAACCTATGGATTGCTATGTCTCCGAAAGAGAATCAAGCATGTGTACAGGGGAATAAACGCAGCAGTGATAGAATTGGAGAGGTTCGGTGAGCAAATGAAGACCCTTTGAAGTCATATTGCATGGTACCCATTCCACGGGTTTCAACTACCCAGGTTTAAGGTATTCTTCCTTCAGCTAAAACATGCATGTGGAACCTAGAGTATGGTCAACCATGCGATTGGGAGACGTGTTCAAATATGTCTCAGTTTTCCTCCCCTGGTACTCGGGTGCAACATTCCAGACGCTTTACTAACACTCTCCCCACTTGGAGAGTCAGCGCCTTTAACCTCCTGTTTGGCACAGTTTGCAATTTCTGCGGAAGATGAACAGGAATAGCGAGAACCAATGAGAGACTAGCTGGAGGTGTCTGGACGGGCAAATTTAACTCTCATTTCCCACCAGGAAGAGGAATTAACCAAAGGCTCAGCGTGCCGTGCCGGAACCAGATTAGGGCCTGAAGCCATCCTGCGGTGTTGCGGCCAGCTCAAAAGAAAGCGAGTTGAAGAAAGGAGCTCAGGGGCACTGTAATTCACAAACCTGCAGAGTTATAAATGACAGCTATCGTCCAAAAATAGACTGAAGTAAGGCTGCCAAGAGGACTTGAAAGCGGGGCAGAATTGCAGGAAACCGATTTCAGGAGGTAGACTGGAATTGCATTGAAAACATAGGAAAAGAGGCAGAACGTCCACAATGATGCACTTGGCCAAAAAGGGCGTATGCGTTTTTTTCTGAATATATTCAGGAAAAAACGCATACGCCCTTTTTGGCCAACCAAGCAAGCTTGCAAAGGAAATCTGCACTACAATGAAGTCTCACTTCCCCCCGGTCAAAAGGGCCATCTGAAAAAAGTGTAAAATCCAGAAAGGCAGGACAGGCCATGAGGAACTGGGAGCCTTGTTATGCTGATGGGCGGGATGTAAATTGCCAACAGACACTGGGGAGAAGTGTATGGTGTTTCCTGAAACATCTAAAAAACAAAGCAACAGAGCCTAGGGCACTGCCACTTATGGTCCTATAGCTTAGGGAAATTAAAATCAAAAAGACACAGCCACCCCAAAGTTTGGGACGCCTCTGTTTACAAGAACCTCGTTTACAGTACAAGTTCAACATCGCAGAAAGTGAAAAATGGATAAAGAAGTTGTGGTATTTACTTACAAAGCAATATCACTCAGCAATGAAATCTATGTCATCAGGCCCTTAGCAGCACAATGAGTGGATTCAGGTACGATGATTCTAACTGAAATAAGTCACACAGAAAAAGAAACATCATAAGATATCAGTAATACACGGAATGTAAACTTGGCTACACAGGAACTGAATTACAGAACAGAACAGGGTCTCAAATTTAGAAAACCAACTTATGCTTGCTTAAGGGTAAAGGTGACTTGGGGTGCTTCATAAAACCAGAGATTGAAATGAGCACAGATAAAGTTCCTTAAGTCAAATATGGAATAGACAAGAGCTACTCCTTGCTCAACGAAATGGACTCAACACCGCATATTAAACGCCTAAGAATGTACCTGACTTGTATGTATCGTAAAACCTATGGATTGCTATGTCTCCGAAAGAGAATCAAGCATGTGTACAGGGGCATAAACGCAGCAGTGATAGGATTGGAGAGGTTCGGTGAGCAAATGAAGACCCTTTGAAGTCATATTGCATGGTACCCATTCCACGAGTTTCAACTCTCTAGGTTTAAGGTATTCTTCCTTCAGCTAAAACATGCATGTGGAACCCAAGTATGATCAACCATGTGATCGGGAGACGTGTTCAAATATGTCTCAGTTTTCGTACCTTGGTACTCGGGTGCAACATTCCAGACGCTTTACTAACACTCTCCCCACTTGGAGAGTCAGCGCCTTTAACCTCCTGTTTGGCACATTTTGCAATTTCTGCGGAAGATGAACAGGAATAGCGAGAACCAATGAGAGGCAGGCTGGAGGCGTCTGGACGGGCAAATTTAACTCTCATTTCCCACCAGGAAGAGGAAATAACCAAAGGCTCAGCGTGCCGTGCCGGAACTAGATTAGGGCCTGAAGCCATCCTGCGGTGTTGCGGCCAGCTCAAAAGAAAGCGAGTTGAAGAAAGGAGCTCAGGGGCACTGTAATTCACAAACCTGCAGAGTTATAAATGACAGCTATCGTCCAAAAATATACTGAAGTAAGGCTGCCAAGAGGACTTGAAATCGGGGCAGAATTGCAGGAAACCGATTTCAGGAGGTAGACTGGAATTGCATTGAAAGCATAGGAAAAGAGGCAGAACGTCCACAATGATGCACTTGGCCAAAAAGGGCGTATGCGTTTTTTCCTGAATATATTCAGTAAAAAACGCATACGCCCTTTTTGGCCAACCAAGCAAACTTGCAATGGAAATGTGCACTACAATGAAGACTCACTTCCCCCCGGTCAAAAGGGCCATCTGAAAAAAGTGTAAAATCCAGAAAGGCAGGACAGGCCATGGAGAACTGGGAGCCTTGTTATGCTGATGGGCGGGATGTAAATTGCCAACAGACACTTGGGAGAAGTGTATGGTGTTTCCTGAAACATCTAAAAAACAAAGCAACAGAGCCTAGGGCACTGCCACTTATGGTCCTATAGCTTAGGGAAATTAAAATCAAAAAGACACAGCCACCCCAAAGTTTGGGACGCCTCTGTTTACAAGAACCTCGTTTACCGTACAAGTTCAATGTCACAGAAAGTGAAAAATGGATAAAGAACTTGTGGTATTTACGTACAATGCAGTATCACTCAGCAATGAAATCTATGTCATCAGGCCCGTAGCAGCATAATGAGTGGATTCAGGTATGATGATTCTAACTGAAATAAGTCACACAGAAAAAGAAACATCATAAGATATCACTAATACACGGAATGGAAACTTGGCTACACAGGAACTGAATTCCAAAACAGAACAGGTTCTCAAATTTAGAAAACCAACTTATGCTTGCTTAAGGGTAAAGGTGAGTTGGGTTGCTGCATAAAACCAGAGATTGAAATGAGCACAGATAAAGTTCCTTAAGCCAAATATGGAATAGACAAGAGCTACTCCTTGCTCAACGAAATGGACTCAACACCGCATATTAAACGCCTAAGAATGTACCTGACTAGTAAGTATCTTAAAACCTATGGATTGCTATGTCTCCGAAAGAGAATCAAGCATGTGTACAGGGGCATAAACGCAGCAGTGATAGGATTGGAGAGGTTCGGTGAGCAAATGAAGACCCTTTGAAGTCATATTGCATGGTACCCATTCCACGGGTTTCAACTACCCAGGTTTTAGGTATTCTTCCTTCAGCTAAAACATGCATGTGGAACCCAGAGTATGATTAACCATGTGATCGGGAGACGTGTTCAAATATGTCTCAGTTTTCGTATCCTGGTACTCGGGTGCAACATTCCAGACGCTTTACTAACACTCTCCCGACTTGGAGAGTCAGTCCCTTTAACCTCCTGTTTGGCCCAGTTTGCAATTTCTGCGGAAGATGTACAGGAATAGCGAGAACCAATGAGAGGCTAGCTGGAGGTGTCTGGACGGGCAAATTTAACTCTCATTTCCCACCAGGAAGAGGAATTAACCAAAGGCTTAGCATGCCGTGCCGGAACCAGATTAGGGCCTGAAGCCATCCTGCGGTGTTGCGGCCAGGTCACAAGAAAACGAGTTGAAGAAAGGAGCTCAGGGGCACTGTAATTCACAAACCTGCAGAGTTATAAATGACAGCTATCGAACAAAAATAGACTGAAGTAAGGCTGCCAAGAGGACTTGAAAGCGGGGCAGAATTGCAGGAAACCGATTTCAGGAGGTAGACTGGAATTGCATTGAAAGCATAGGAAAAGAGGCAGAACGTCCACAATGATGCACTTGGCCAAAAAGGGCGTATGCGTTTTTTCCTGAATATATTCAGGAAAAAACGCATACGCCCTTTTTGGCCAACCAAGCAAACTTGCAAAGGAAATCTGCACTACAATGAAGTCTCACTTCCCCCCGGTCAAAAGGGCCATCTGAAAAAAGTGTAAAATCCAGAAAGGCAGGACAGGCCATGGAGAACTGGGAGCCTTGTTATGCTGATGGGCGGGATGTAAATTGCCAACAGACACTCGGGAGAAGTGTATGGTGTTTCCTGAAACATCTAAAAAACAAAGCAACAGAGCCTAGGGCACTTCCACTTATGGTCCTATAGCTTAGGGAAATTAAAATCAAAAAGACACAGCCACCCCAAAGTTTGGAACGGCTCTGTTTACAAGAACCTCGTTTACAGTACAAGTTCAACATCGCAGAAAGTGAAAAATGGATAAAGAACTTGTGGTACTTACGTACAATGCAGTATCACTCAGCAATGAAATCTATGTCATCAGGCCCGTAGCAGCATAATGAGTGGATTCAGGTACGATGATTCTAACTGAAATAAGTCACACAGAAAAAGAAACATCATAAGATATCACTAATACACGGAATGTAAACTTGGCTACACAGGAACTGAATTCCAAAACAGAACAGGGTCTCAAATTTAGAAAACCAACTTATGCTTGCTTAAGGGGAAAGGTGAGTTGGGGTGCTGCATAAAACCAGAGATTGAAATGAGCACAGATAAAGTTCCTTAAGCCAAATATGGAAGAGACAAGAGCTACTCCTTGCTCAACGAAATGGACTCAAAACCCCATATTAAACGCCTAAGAATGTACCTGACTAGTAAGTATCTTAAAACCTATGGATTGCTATCTCTCCAAAAGAGAATCAAGCGTGTGTACAGGGGCATAAACGCAGCAGTGATAGGATTGGAGAGGTTCGGTGAGCAAATGAAGACCCTTTGAAGTCATATTGCATGGTACCCATTACACGGGTCTCAACTCTCCAGGTTTAAGGTATTCTTCCTTCAGCTAAAACATGCATGTGGAACCCAGAGTATGATCAACCATGTGAACGGGAGACGTGTTCAAATATGTCTCAGTTTTCCTCCCCTGGTACTCGGGTGCAACATTCCAGACGCTTTACTAACACTCTCCCCACTTGGAGAGTCAGTCCCTTTAACCTCCTGTTTGGCCCAGTTTGCAATTTCTGCGGAAGATGAACAGGAATAGCGAGAACCAATGAGAGGCTAGCTGGAGGTGTCTGGACGGGCAAATTTAACTCTCATTTCCCACCAGGAAGAGGAATTAACCAAAGGCTCAGCGTGCCGTGCCGGAACCAGATTAGGGCCTGAAGCCATCCTGCGGTGTTGCGGGCAGCTCAAAAGAAAGCGAGTTGAAGAAAGGAGCTCAGGGGCACTGTAATTCAAAAAGCTGCAGAGTTATAAATGACAGCTATCGTCCAAAAATAGACTGAAGTAAGGCTGCCAAGAGGACTTGAAAGCGGGGCAGAATTGCAGGAAACCGATTTCAGGAGGTAGACTGGAATTGCATTGAAAGCATAGGAAAAGAGGCAGAACGTCCACAATGATGCACTTGGCCAAAAAGGGCGTATGCGTTTTTTCCTGAATATATTCAGGAAAAAACGCATACGCCCTTTTTGGCCAACCAAGCAAGCTTGCAAAGGAAATCTGCACTACAATGAAGTCTCACTTTCCCCCGGTCTAAAGGGCCATCTGAAAAAAGTGTAAAATCCAGAAAGGAAGGACAGGCCATGGAGAACTGGGAGCCTTGTTATGCTGATGGGCGGGATGTAAATTGCCAACAGACACTCAGGAGAAGTGTATGGTGTTTCCTGAAACATCTAAAAAACAAAGCAACAGAGCCTAGGGCACTTCCACTTATGGTCCTATAGATTAGGGAAATTAAAATCAAAAAGAAACAGCTACCCCAAGGTTTGGGACGCCTCTGTTTACAAGAACCTCGTTTACAGTACAAGTTCAACATCGCAGAAAGTGAAAAATGGATAAAGAAGTTGTGGTATTTACTTACAAAGCAATATCACTCAGCAATGAAATCTATGTCATCAGGCCCTTAGCAGCACAATGAGTGGATTCAGGTATGATGATTCTAACTGAAATAAGTCACACAGAAAAAGAAACATCATAAGATATCAGTAATACACGGAATGTAAACTTGGCTACACAGGAACTGAATTACAGAACAGAACAGGGTCTCAAATTTAGAAAACCAACTTAGGCTTGCTTAAGGGTAAAGGTGAGTTGGGGTGCTGCATAAAACCAGAGATTGAAATGAGCACAGATAAAGTTCCTTAAGCCAAATATGGAATAGACAAGAGCTACTCCTTGCTCAACGAAATGGACTCAACACCGCATATTCAACGCCTAAGAATGTACCTGACTAGTAAGTATCTTAAAACCTATGGATTGCTATGTCTCCGAAAGAGAATCAAGCATGTGTACAGGGGCATAAACGCAGCAGTGATAGGATTGGAGAGGTTCGTGAGCAAATGAAGACCCCCTTGAAGTCATATTTCATGGTACCCATTCCACGGGTTTCAACTACCCAGGTTTAAGGTACTCTTCCTTCAGCTAAAACATGCATGTGGAACCTAGAGTATGATCAACCATGAGATCGGGAGACGTGTTCAAATATGTCTCAGTTTTCGTACCCTGGTACTCGGGTGCAACATTCCAGATGCTTTACTAACACTCTCCCCACTTGTAGAGTCAGCCCCTTTAACCTCCTGTTTGGCCCAGTTTGCAATTTCTGTGGAATATGAACAGGAATAGCGAGAACCAATGAGAGACTAGCTGGAGGTGTCTGGATGGGCAAATTTAACTCTCATTTCCCACCAGGAAGAGGAATTAACCAAAGGCTCAGCATGCCGTGCCAGAACCAGATTAGGGCCTCAAGACATCCTGCGGTGTTGTGGCCAGGTCACAAGAAAGCGAGTTGAAGAAAGGAGCTCAGGGGCACTGTAATTCACAAACCTGCAGAGTTATAAATGACAGCTATCGTCCAAAAATATACTGAAGTAAGGCTGCCAAGAGGACTTGAAAGCGGGGCAGAATTGCAGGAAACCGATTTCAGGAGGTAGACTGGAATTGCATTGAAAGCATAGGAAAAGAGGCAGAACGTCCACAATGATGCACTTGGCCAAAAAGGGCGTATGCGTTTTTTCCTGAATATATTCAGGAAAAAACGCATACGCCCTTTTTGGCCAACCAAGCAAGCTTGCAAAGGAAATCTGCACTACAATGAAGTCTCACTTCCCCCCGGTCAAAAGGGCCATCTGAAAAAAGTGTAAAATCCAGAAAGGCAGGACAGGCCATGGAGAACTGGGAGCCTTGTTATGCTGATGGGCGGGATGTAAATTGCCAACAGACACTCGGGAGAAGTGTATGGTGTTTCCTGAAACATCTAAAAAACAAAGCAACAGAGCCTAGGGCACTTCCACTTATGGTCCTATAGCTTAGGGAAATTAAAATCAAAAAGACACAGCCACCCCAAAGTTTGGGACGCCTCTGTTTACAAGAACCTCTTCTACCGTACAAGTTCAATATCACAGAAAGTGAAAAATGGATAAAGAACTTGTGGTACTTACGTACAATGCAGTATCACTCAGCAATGAAATCTATGTCATCAGGCCCGTAGCAGCATAATGAGTGGATTCAGGTACGATGATTCTAACTGAAATAAGTCACACAGAAAAAGAAACATCATAAGATATCACTAATACACGGAACGTAAACTTGGCTACACAGGAACTGAATTCCAAAACAGAACAGGGTCTCAAATTTAGAAAACCAACTTATGCTTGCTTAAGGGGAAAGGTGAGTTGGGGTGCTGCATAAAACCAGAGATTGAAATGAGCACAGATAAAGTTCCTTAAGCCAAATATGGAAGAGACAAGAGCTACTCCTTGCTCAACGAAATGGACTCAATACCCCATATTAAACGCCTAAGAATCTACCTGACTAGTAAGTATCTTAAAACCTATGGATTGCTATCTCTCCAAAAGAGAATCAAGCGTGTGTACAGGGGCATAAACGCAGCAGTGATAGTATTGGAGAGGTTCGGTGAGCAAATGAAGACCCTTTGAAGTCATATTGCATGGTACCCATTACACGGGTCTCAACTCTCCAGGTTTAAGGTATTCTTCCTTCAGCTAAAACATGCATGTGGAACCCAGAGTATGATCAACCATGTGAACGGGAGACGTGTTCAAATATGTCTCAGTTTTCCTCCCCTGGTACTCGGGTGCAACATTCCAGACACTTTACTAACACTCTCCCGACTTGGAGAGTCAGTCCCTTTAACCTCCTGTTTGGCCCAGTTTGCAATTTCTGCGGAAGATGAACAGGAATAGCGAGAACCAATGAGAGGCTAGCTGGAGGTGTCTGGACGGGCAAATTTAACTCTCATTTCCCACCAGGAAGAGGAATTAACCAAAGGCTCAGCGTGCCGTGCCGGAACCAGATTAGGGCCTGAAGCCATCCTGCGGTGTTTCGGCCAGCTCACAAGAAAGCGAGTTGAAGAAAGGAGCTCAAGGGCACTGTAATTCACAAACCTGCAGAGTTATAAATGACAGCTATCGTCCAAAAATAGACTGAAGTAAGGCTGCCAAGAGGACTTGAAAGCGGGGCAGAATTGCAAGAAACCGATTTCAGGAGGTAGACTGGAATTGCATTGAAAGCATAGGAAAAGAGGCAGAACGTCCACAATGATGCACTTGGCCAAAAAGGGCGTATGCGTTTTTTCCTGAATATATTCAGGAAAAAACGCATACGCACATTTTGGCCAACCAAGCAAACTTGCAAAGGAAATCTGCACTACAATGAAGTCTCACTTCCCCCCGGTCTAAAGGGCCATCTGAAAAAAGTGTAAAATCCAGAAAGGAAGGACAGGCCATGGAGAACTGGGAGCCTTGTTATGCTGATGGGCGGGATGTAAATTGCCAACAGACACTCAGGAGAAGTGTATGGTGTTTCCTGAAACATCTAAAAAACAAAGCAACAGAGCCTAGGGCACTTCCACTTATGGTCCTATAGATTAGGGAAATTAAAATCAAAAAGAAACAGCTACCCCAAGGTTTGGGACGCCTCTGTTTACAAGATCCTCGTTTACAGTACAAGTTCAACATCGCAGAAAGTGAAAAATTGATAAAGAAGTTGTGGTATTTACTTACAAAGCAATATCACTCAGCAATGAAATCTATGTCATCAGGCCCTTAGCAGCACAATGAGTGGATTCAGGTATGATGATTCTAACTGAAATAAGTCACACGGAAAAAGAAACATCATAAGATATCAGTAATACACGGAATGTAAACTTGGCTACACAGGAACTGAATTCCAAAACAGAACAGGGTCTCAAATTTAGAAAACCAACTTATGCTTGCTTAAGGGGAAAGGTGAGTTGGGGTGCTGCATAAAACGAGAGATTGAAATGAGCACAGATAAAGTTCCTTAAGCCAAATATGGAAGAGACAAGAGCTACTCCTTGCTCAACGAAATGGACTCAAAACCCCATATTAAACGCCTAAGAATGTACCTGACTAGTAAGTATCTTAAAACCTATGGATTGCTATCTCTCAAAAAGAGAATCAAGCGTGTGTACAGGGGCATAAACGCAGCAGTGATAGGATTGGAGAGGTTCGGTGAGCAAATGAAGACCCTTTGAAGTCATATTGCATGGTACCCATTACACGGGTCTCAACTCTCCAGGTTTAAGGTATTCTTCCTTCAGCTAAAACATGCATGTGGAACCCAGAGTATGATCAACCATGTGAACGGGAGACGTGTTCAAATATGTCTCAGTTTTCCTCCCCTGGTACTCGGGTGCAACATTCCAGACGCTTTACTAACACTCTCCCGACTTGGCGAGTCATTCCCTTTAACCTCCTGTTTGGCCCAGTTTGCAATTTCTGCGGAAGATGAACAGGAATAGCGAGAACCAATGAGAGGCTAGCTGGAGGTGTCTGGACGGGCAAATTTAACTCTCATTTCCCACCAGGAAGAGGAATTAACCAAAGGCTCAGCGTGCCGTGCCGGAACCAGATTACGGCCTGAAGCCATCCTGCGGTGTTGCGGCCAGGTCACAAGAAAGCGAGTTGAAGAAAGGAGCTCAGGGGCACTGTAATTCACAAATCTGCCGAGTTATAAATGACAGCTATCGAACAAAAATAGACTGAAGTAAGGCTGCCAAGAGGACTTGAAAGCGGGGCAGAATTGCAGAAACCGATTTCAGGAGGTAGACTGGAATTGCATTGAAAGCATAGGAAAAGAGGCAGAACGTCCACAATGATGCACTTGGCCAAAAAGGGCGTATGCGTTTTTTCCTGAATATATTCAGGAAAAAACGCATACGCCCTTTTTGGCCAACCAAGCAAGCTTGCAAAGGAAATCTGCACTACAATGAAGTCTCACTTCTCCCCGGTCAAAAGGGCCATCTGAAAAAAGTGTAAAATCCAGAAAGGCAGGACAGGCCATGGAGAACTGGGAGCCTTGTTATGCTGATGGGCGGGATGTAAATTGCCAACAGACACTCAGGAGAAGTGTATGGTGTTTCCTGAAACATCTAAAAAACAAAGCAACAGAGCCTAGGGCAATTCCACTTATGGTCCTATAGCTTAGGGAAATTAAAATCAAAAAGACACAGCCACCCCAAAGTTTGGGACGCCTCTGTTTACAAGAACCTCGTTTACAGTACAAGTTCAACATCGCAGAAAGTGAAAAATGGATAAAGAAGTTGTGGTATTTACTTACAAAGCAATATCACTCAGCAATGAAATCTATGTCATCAGGCCCTTAGCAGCACAATGAGTGGATTCAGGTACGATGATTCTAACTGAAATAAGTCACACAGAAAAAGAAACATCATAAGATATCAGTAATACACGGAATGGAAACTTGGCTACACAGGAACTGAATTACAGAACAGAACAGGGTCTCAAATTTAGAAAACCAACTTATGCTTGCTTAAGGGGAAAGGTGAGTTGGGGTGCTGCATAAAACCAGAGATTGAAATGAGCACAGATAAAGTTCCTTAAGCCAAATATGGAATAGACAAGAGCTACTCCTTGCTCAACAAAATGGACTCAACACGGCATATTAAACGCCTAAGAATGTACCTGACTAGTAAGTATCTTAAAACCTATGGATTGCTACGTCTCCGAAAGAGAATCAAGCATGTGTACAGGGGCATAAACGCAGCAGTGATAGGATTGGAGAGGTTCGGTGAGCAAATGAAGACCCTTTGAAGTCATATTGCATGGTACCCATTCCACGGGTTTCAACTACCCAGGTTTAAGGTATTCTTCCTTCAGCTAAAACATGCATGTGGAACCTAGAGTATGATCAACCATGTGATCGGGAGACGTGTTCAAATATGTCTCAGTTTTCGTACCCTGGTACTCGGGTGCAACATTCCAGACACTTTACTAACACTCTCCCCACTTGGAGAGTCAGTCCCTTTAACCTCCTGTTTGGCCTAGTTTGCAATTTCTGCGGAAGATGAACAGGAATAGCGAGAACCAATGAGAGACTAGCTGGAGGTGTCTCAACGGGCAAATTTAACTCTCATTTCCCACCAGGAAGAGGAATTAACCAAAGGCTCAGCGTGCCGTGCCAGAACCAGATTAGGGCCTGAAGCCATCCTGCGGGGTTGCGGCCAGGTCACAAGAAAGCGAGTTGAAGAAAGGAGCTCAGGGGCACTGTAATTCACAAACCTGCAGAGTTATAAATGACAGCTATCGTCCAAAAATAGACTGAAGTAAGGCTGCCAAGCGGACTTGAAAGCGGGGCAGAATTGCAGGAAACCGATTTCAGGAGGTAGACTGGAATTGCATTGAAAGCATAGGAAAAGAGGCAGAACGTCCACAATGATGCACTTGGCCAAAAAGGGCGTATGCGTTTTTTCCTGAATATATTCAGGAAAAAACGCATACGCCCTTTTTGGCCAACCAAGCAAGCTTGCAAAGGAAATCTGCACTACAATGAAGTCTCACTTCCCCCCGGTCAAAAGGGCCATCTGAAAAAAGTGTAAAATCCAGAAAGGCACGACAGGCCATGGAGAACTGGGAGCCTTGTTATGCTGATGGGCGGGATGTAAATTGCCAACAGACACTCAGGAGAAGTGTATGGTGTTTCCTGAAACATCTAAAAAACAAAGCAACAGAGCCTAGGGCACTGCCACTTATGGTCCTATAGCTTAGGGAAATTAAAATCAAAAAGACACAGCCACCCCAAAGTTTGGGACGCCTCTGTTTACAAGAACCTCGTTTACAGTACAAGTTCAACATCGCAGAAAGTGAAAAATGGATAAAGAAGTTGTGGTATTCACTTACAAAGCAATATCACTCAGCAATGAAATCTATGTCATCAGGCCCTTAGCAGCACAATGAGTGGATTCAGGTATGATGATTCTAACTGAAATAAGTCACACAGAAAAAGAAGCATCATAAGATATCACTAATACACGGAATGTAAACTTGGCTACACAGGAACTGAATTACAGAACAGAACAGGGTCTCAAATTTAGAAAACCAACTTACGCTTGCGTAAGGGTAAAGGTGAGTTGGGGTGCTGCATAAAACCAGAGATTGAAATGAGCACAGATAAAGTTCCTTAAGCCAAATATGGAATAGACAAGAGCTACTCCTTGCTCAACGAAATGGACTCAACACCCCATATTAAACGCCTAAGAATGTACCTGACTAGTAAGTATCTTAAAACCTATGGATTGCTATGTCTCCGAAAGAGAATCAAGCATGTGTACAGGGGCATAAACACAGCCCTGATAGGATTGGAGAGGTTCGTGACCAAATGAAGACCCTTTGAAGTCATATTGCATGGTACCCATTCCACGGGTTTCAACTACCCAGGTTTAAGGTATTCTTCCTTCAGCTAAAACATGCATGTGGAACCTAGAGTATGATCAACCATGTGATCGGGAGACGTGTTCAAATATGTCTCAGTTTTCGTACCCTGGTACTCGGGTGCAACATTCCAGACGCTTTACTAACACTCTCCCGACTTGGAGAGTCAGTCCCTTTAACCTCCTGTTTGGCCCAGTTTGCAATTTCTGTGGAAGATGAACAGGAATAGCGAGAACCAATGAGAGACTAGCTGGAGGTGTCTGGATGGGCAAATTTAACTCTCATTTCCCACCAGTTAGAGGAATTAACCAAAGGCTCAGCGTGCCGTGCCAGAAACAGATTAGGGCCTGAAGACATCCTGCGGTGTTGCGGCCAGGTCACAAGAAAGCGAGTTGAAGAAAGGAGCTCAGGGGCACTGTAATTCACAAACCTGCAGAGTTATAAATGACAGCTATCGTCCAAAAATAGACTGAAGTAAGGCTGCCAAGAGGACTTGAAAGCGGGGCAGAATTGCAGGAAACCGATTTCAGGAGGTAGACTGGAATTGCATTGAAAACATAGGAAAAGAGGCAGAACGTCCACAATGATGCACTTGGCCAAAAAGGGCGTATGCGTTTTTTCCTGAATATATTCAGGTAAAAACGCATACGCCCTTTTTGGCCAACCAAGCAAGCTTGCAAAGGAAATCTGCACTAAAATGAAGTCTCACTTCCCCCCGGTCAAAAGGGCCATCTGAAATAAGTGTAAAACCCAGAAAGGCAGGACAGGCCATGGAGAACTGGGAGCCTTGTTATGCTGATGGGCGGGATGTAAATTGCCAACAGACACTCGGGAGAAGTGTATGGTGTTTCCTGAAACATCTAAAAAACAAAGCAACAGAGCCTAGGGCACTTCCACTTATGGTCCTATAGCTTAGGGAAATTAAAATCAAAAAGACACAGCCACCCCAAAGTTTGGGACGCCTCTGTTTACAAGAACCTCATTTACCGTACAAGTTCAATATCACAGAAAGTGAAAAATGGATAAAGAAGTTGTGGTACTTACGTACAATGCAGTATCACTCAGCAATGAAATCTATGTCATCAGGCCCGTAGCAGCATAATGAGTGGATTCAGGTACGATGATTCTAACTGAAATAAGTCACACAGAAAAAGAAGCATCATAAGATATCACTAATACACGGAATTTAAACTTGGCTACACAGGAACTGAATTACAGAACAGAACAGGGTCTCAAATTTAGAAAACCAACTTATGCTTGCTTAAGGGGAAAGGTGAGTTGGGGTGCTGCATAAAACCAGAGATTGAAATGAGCAGAGATAAAGTTCCTTAAGCCAAATATGGAATAGACAAGAGCTACTCCTTGCTCAACGAAATGGACTCAACACCGCATATTAAACGCCTAAGAATGTACCTGACTAGTAAGTATCTTAAAACCTATGGATTGCTATGTCTCCGAAAGAGAATCAAGCATGTGTACAGGGGCATAAACGCAGCAGTGATAGGATTGGAGAGGTTCGGTGAGCAAATGAAGACCCTTTGAAGTCATATTGCATGGTACCCATTCCACGGGTTTCAACTACCCAGGTTTAAGGTATTCTTCCTTCAGCTAAATCATGCATGTGGAACCTAGAGTATGATCAACCATGTGATCGGGAGACGTGTTCAAATATGTCTCAGTTTTCATACCCTGGTACTCGGGTGCAACATTCCAGACGCTTTACTAACACTCTCCCGCCTTAGAGAGTCAGTCCCTTTAACCTCCTGTTTGGCCCAGTTTGCAATTTCTGCGGAAGATGAACAGGAATAGCGAGAACCAATGAG
The DNA here is from genome assembly GCF_951394435.1 of Stenella coeruleoalba. Lineage (NCBI taxonomy): Eukaryota > Metazoa > Chordata > Mammalia > Artiodactyla > Delphinidae > Stenella > Stenella coeruleoalba. The sequence continues at coordinate 1,138,591 of NW_027645966.1, read as the reverse complement.
AGGCTAGCTGGAGGTGTCTGGACGGGCAAATTTAACTCTCATTTCCCACCAGCAAGAGGAATTAACCAAAGGCTCAGCGTGCCGTGCCGGAACCAGATTAGGGCCTGAAGCCATCCTGCGGTGTTGCGGCCAGCTCAAAAGAAAGCGAGTTGAAGAAAGGAGCTCAGGGGCACTGTAATTCACAAACCTGCAGAGTTATAAATGACAGCTATCGTCCAAAAATAGACTGAAGTAAGGCTGCCAAGAGGACTTGAAAGCGGGGCAGAATTGCAGGAAACCGATTTCAGGAGGTAGACTGGAATTGCATTGAAAGCATAGGAAAAGAGGCAGAACGTCCACAATGATGCACTTGGCCAAAAAGGGCGTATGCGTTTTTTCCTGAATATATTCAGGAAAAAACGCATACGCCCTTTTTGGCCAACCAAGCAAGCTTGCAAAGGAAATCTGCACTACAATGAAGTCTCACTTCCCCCCGGTCAAAAGGGCCATCTGAAAAAAGTGTAAAATCCAGAAAGGCAGGACAGGCCATGAGGAACTGGGAGCCTTGTTATGCTGATGGGCGGGATGTAAATTGCCAACAGACACTGGGGAGAAGTGTATGGTGTTTCCTGAAACATCTAAAAAACAAAGCAACAGAGCCTAGGGCACTGCCACTTATGGTCCTATAGCTTAGGGAAATTAAAATCAAAAAGACACAGGCACCCCAAAGTTTGGGACGCCTCTGTTTACAAGAACCTCGTTTACAGTACAAGTTCAACATCGCAGAAAGTGAAAAATGGATAAAGAAGTTGTGGTATTTACTTACAAAGCAATATCACTCAGCAATGAAATCTGTGTCATCAGGCCCTTAGCAGCACAATGAGTGGATTCAGGTATGATGATTCTAACTGAAATAAGTCACACAGAAAAAGAAACATCATAAGATATCACTAATACACGGAATGGAAACTTGGCTACACAGGAACTGAATTACAGAACAGAACAGGGTCTCAAATTTAGAAAACCAACTTATGCTTGCTTAAGGGTAAAGGTGACTTGGGGTGCTTCATAAAACCAGAGATTGAAATGAGCACAGATAAAGTTCCTTAAGCCAAATATGGAATAGACAATAGCTACTCCTTGCTCAATGAAATGGACTCAACACCGCATATTAAACGCCTAAGAATGTACCTGACTAGTAAGTATCTTAAAACCTATGGATTGCTATGTCTCCGAAAGAGAATCAAGCATGTGTACCGGGGCATAAACGCAGCAGTGATAGGATTGGAGAGGTTCGGTGAGCAAATGAAGACCCTTTGAAGTCATATTGCATGGTACCCATTCCACGGGTTTCAACTACCCAGGTTTTAGGTATTCTTCCTTCAGCTAAAACATGCATGTGGAACCCAGAGTATGATTAACCATGTGATCGGGAGACGTGTTCAAATATGTCTCAGTTTTCGTACCCTGGTACTCGGGTGCAACATTCCAGACGCTTTACTAACACTCTCCCGACTTGGAGAGTCAGTCCCTTTAACCTCCTGTTTGGCCCAGTTTGCAATTTCTGCGGAAGATGTACAGGAATAGCGAGAACCAATGAGAGGCTAGCTGGAGGTGTCTGGACGGGCAAATTTAACTCTCATTTCCCACCAGGAAGAGGAATTAACCAAAGGCTTAGCATGCCGTGCCGGAACCAGATTAGGGCCTGAAGCCATCCTGCGGTGTTGCGGCCAGGTCACAAGAAAACGAGTTGAAGAAAGGAGCTCAGGGGCACTGTAATTCACAAACCTGCAGAGTTATAAATGACAGCTATCGAACAAAAATAGACTGAAGTAAGGCTGCCAAGAGGACTTGAAAGCGGGGCAGAATTGCAGGAAACCGATTTCAGGAGGTAGACTGGAATTGCATTGAAAGCATAGGAAAAGAGGCAGAACGTCCACAATGATGCACTTGGCCAAAAAGTGCGTATGCGTTTTTTCCTGAATATATTCAGGAAAAAACGCATACGCCCTTTTTGGCCAACCAAGCAAACTTGCAAAGGAAATCTGCACTACAATGAAGTCTCACTTCCCCCCGGTCAAAAGGGCCATCTGAAAAAAGTGTAAAATCCAGAAAGGCAGGACAGGCCATGGAGAACTGGGAGCCTTGTTATGCTGATGGGCGGGATGTAAATTGCCAACAGACACTCGGGAGAAGTGTATGGTGTTTCCTGAAACATCTAAAAAACAAAGCAACAGAGCCTAGGGCACTTCCACTTATGGTCCTATAGCTTAGGGAAATTAAAATCAAAAAGACACAGCCACCCCAAAGTTTGGAACGGCTCTGTTTACAAGAACCTCGTTTACAGTACAAGTTCAACATCGCAGAAAGTGAAAAATGGATAAAGAACTTGTGGTACTTACGTACAATGCAGTATCACTCAGCAATGAAATCTATGTCATCAGGCCCGTAGCAGCATAATGAGTGGATTCAGGTACGATGATTCTAACTGAAATAAGTCACACAGAAAAAGAAACATCATAAGATATCACTAATACACGGAATGTAAACTTGGCTACACAGGAACTGAATTCCAAAACAGAACAGGGTCTCAAATTTAGAAAACCAACTTATGCTTGCTTAAGGGGAAAGGTGAGTTGGGGTGCTGCATAAAACCAGAGATTGAAATGAGCACAGATAAAGTTCCTTAAGCCAAATATGGAAGAGACAAGAGCTACTCCTTGCTCAACGAAATGGACTCAAAACCCCATATTAAACGCCTAAGAATGTACCTGACTAGTAAGTATCTTAAAACCTATGGATTGCTATCTCTCCAAAAGAGAATCAAGCGTGTGTACAGGGGCATAAACGCAGCAGTGATAGGATTGGAGAGGTTCGGTGAGCAAATGAAGACCCTTTGAAGTCATATTGCATGGTACCCATTACACGGGTCTCAACTCTCCAGGTTTAAGGTATTCTTCCTTCAGCTAAAACATGCATGTGGAACCCAGAGTATGATCAACCATGTGAACGGGAGACGTGTTCAAATATGTCTCAGTTTTCCTCCCCTGGTACTCGGGTGCAACATTCCAGACGCTTTACTAACACTCTCCCCACTTGGAGAGTCAGCCCCTTTAACCTCCTGTTTGGCCCAGTTTGCAATTTCTGCGGAAGATGAACAGGAATAGCGAGAACCAATGAGAGGCTAGCTGGAGGTGTCTGGACGGGCAAATTTAACTCTCATTTCCCACCAGGAAGAGGAATTAACCAAAGGCTCAGCGTGCCGTGCCGGAACCAGATTAGGGCCTGAAGCCATCCTGCGGTGTTGCGGGCAGCTCAAAAGAAAGCGAGTTGAAGAAAGGAGCTCAGGGGCACTGTAATTCAAAAAGCTGCAGAGTTATAAATGACAGCTATCGTCCAAAAATAGACTGAAGTAAGGCTGCCAAGAGGACTTGAAAGCGGGGCAGAATTGCAGGAAACCGATTTCAGGAGGTAGACTGGAATTGCATTGAAAGCATAGGAAAAGAGGCAGAACGTCCACAATGATGCACTTGGCCAAAAAGGGCTTATGCGTTTTTTCCTGAATATATTCAGGAAAAAACGCATACGCCCTTTTTGGCCAACCAAGCAAGCTTGCAAAGGAAATCTGCACTACAATGAAGTCTCACTTTCCCCCGGTCTAAAGGGCCATCTGAAAAAAGTGTAAAATCCAGAAAGGAAGGACAGGCCATGGAGAACTGGGAGCCTTGTTATGCTGATGGGCGGGATGTAAATTGCCAACAGACACTCAGGAGAAGTGTATGGTGTTTCCTGAAACATCTAAAAAACAAAGCAACAGAGCCTAGGGCACTTCCACTTATGGTCCTATAGATTAGGGAAATTAAAATCAAAAAGAAACAGCTACCCCAAGGTTTGGGACGCCTCTGTTTACAAGAACCTCGTTTACAGTACAAGTTCAACATCGCAGAAAGTGAAAAATGGATAAAGAAGTTGTGGTATTTACTTACAAAGCAATATCACTCAGCAATGAAATCTATGTCATCAGGCCCTTAGCAGCACAATGAGTGGATTCAGGTATGATGATTCTAACTGAAATAAGTCACACAGAAAAAGAAACATCATAAGATATCAGTAATACACGGAATGTAAACTTGGCTACACAGGAACTGAATTACAGAACAGAACAGGGTCTCAAATTTAGAAAACCAACTTAGGCTTGCTTAAGGGTAAAGGTGAGTTGGGGTGCTGCATAAAACCAGAGATTGAAATGAGCACAGATAAAGTTCCTTAAGCCAAATATGGAATAGACAAGAGCTACTCCTTGCTCAACGAAATGGACTCAACACCGCATATTCAACGCCTAAGAATGTACCTGACTAGTAAGTATCTTAAAACCTATGGATTGCTATGTCTCCGAAAGAGAATCAAGCATGTGTACAGGGGCATAAACGCAGCAGTGATAGGATTGGAGAGGTTCGTGAGCAAATGAAGACCCCTTGAAGTCATATTTCATGGTACCCATTCCACGGGTTTCAACTACCCAGGTTTAAGGTATTCTTCCATCAGCTAAAACATGCATGTGGAACCTAGAGTATGATCAACCATGAGATCGGGAGACGTGTGCAAATATGTCTCAGTTTTCGTACCCTGGTACTCGGGTGCAACATTCCACATGCTTTACTAACACTCTCCCCACTTGGAGAGTCAGCCCCTTTAACCTCCTGTTTGGCCCAGTTTGCAATTTCTGTGGAATATGAACAGGAATAGCGAGAACCAATGAGAGACTAGCTGGAGGTGTCTGGATGGGCAAATTTAACTCTCATTTCCCACCAGGAAGAGGAATTAACCAAAGGCTCAGCATGCCGTGCCAGAACCAGATTAGGGCCTCAAGACATCCTGCGGTGTTGTGGCCAGGTCACAAGAAAGCGAGTTGAAGAAAGGAGCTCAGGGGCACTGTAATTCACAAACCTGCAGAGTTATAAATGACAGCTATCGTCCAAAAATATACTGAAGTAAGGCTGCCAAGAGGACTTGAAAGCGGGGCAGAATTGCAGGAAACCGATTTCAGGAGGTAGACTGGAATTGCATTGAAAGCATAGGAAAAGAGGCAGAACGTCCACAATGATGCACTTGGCCAAAAAGGGCGTATGCGTTTTTTCCTGAATATATTCAGGAAAAAACGCATACGCCCTTTTTGGCCAACCAAGCAAGCTTGCAAAGGAAATCTGCACTACAATGAAGTCTCACTTCCCCCCGGTCAAAAGGGCCATCTGAAAAAAGTGTAAAATCCAGAAAGGCAGGACAGGCCATGGAGAACTGGGAGCCTTGTTATGCTGATGGGTGGGATGTAAATTGCCAACAGACACTCGGGAGAAGTGTATGGTGTTTCCTGAAACATCTAAAAAACAAAGCAACAGAGCCTAGGGCACTTCCACTTATGGTCCTATAGCTTAGGGAAATTAAAATCAAAAAGACACAGCCACCCCAAAGTTTGGGACGCCTCTGTTTACAAGAACCTCTTCTACCGTACAAGTTCAATATCACAGAAAGTGAAAAATGGATAAAGAAATTGTGGTACTTACGTACAATGCAGTATCACTCAGCAATGAAATCTATGTCATCAGGCCCGTAGCAGCATAATGAGTGGATTCAGGTACGATGATTCTAACTGAAATAAGTCACACAGAAAAAGAAACATCATAAGATATCACTAATACACGGAATGTAAACTTGGCTACACAGGAACTGAATTCCAAAACAGAACAGGGTCTCAAATTTAGAAAACCAACTTATGCTTGCTTAAGGGGAAAGGTGAGTTGGGGTGCTGCATAAAACCAGAGATTGAAATGAGCACAGATAAAGTTCCTTAAGCCAAATATGGAAGAGACAAGAGCTACTCCTTGCTCAACGAAATGGACTCAAAACCCCATATTAAACGCCTAAGAATCTACCTGACTAGTAAGTATCTTAAAACCTATGGATTGCTATCTCTCCAAAAGAGAATCAAGCGTGTGTACAGGGGCATAAACGCAGCAGTGATAGTATTGGAGAGGTTCGGTGAGCAAATGAAGACCCTTTGAAGTCATATTGCATGGTACCCATTACACGGGTCTCAACTCTCCAGGTTTAAGGTATTCTTCCTTCAGCTAAAACATGCATGTGGAACCCAGAGTATGATCAACCATGTGAACGGGAGACGTGTTCAAATATGTCTCAGTTTTCCTCCCCTGGTACTCGGGTGCAACATTCCAGACACTTTACTAACACTCTCCCGACTTGGAGAGTCAGTCCCTTTAACCTCCTGTTTGGCCCAGTTTGCAATTTCTGCGGAAGATGAACAGGAATAGCGAGAACCAATGAGAGGCTAGCTGGAGGTGTCTGGACGGGCAAATTTAACTCTCATTTCCCACCAGGAAGAGGAATTAACCAAAGGCTCAGCGTGCCGTGCCGGAACCAGATTAGGGCCTGAAGCCATCCTGCGGTGTTTCGGCCAGCTCACAAGAAAGCGAGTTGAAGAAAGGAGCTCAAGGGCACTGTAATTCACAAACCTGCAGAGTTATAAATGACAGCTATCGTCCAAAAATAGACTGAAGTAAGGCTGCCAAGAGGACTTGAAAGCGGGGCAGAATTGCAAGAAACCGATTTCAGGAGGTAGACTGGAATTGCATTGAAAGCATAGGAAAAGAGGCAGAACGTCCACAATGATGCACTTGGCCAAAAAGGGCGTATGCGTTTTTTCCTGAATATATTCAGGAAAAAACGCATACGCCCTTTTTGGCCAACCAAGCAAACTTGCAAAGGAAATCTGCACTACAATGAAGTCTCACTTCCCCCCGGTCTAAAGGGCCATCTGAAAAAAGTGTAAAATCCAGAAAGGAAGGACAGGCCATGGAGAACTGGAAGCCTTGTTATGCTGATGGGCGGGATGTAAATTGCCAACAGACACTCAGGAGAAGTGTATGGTGTTTCCTGAAACATCTAAAAAACAAAGCAACAGAGCCTAGGGCACTTCCACTTATGGTCCTATAGATTAGGGAAATTAAAATCAAAAAGAAACAGCTACCCCAAGGTTTGGGACGCCTCTGTTTACAAGATCCTCGTTTACAGTACAAGTTCAACATCGCAGAAAGTGAAAAATTGATAAAGAAGTTGTGGTATTTACTTACAAAGCAATATCACTCAGCAATGAAATCTATGTCATCAGGCCCTTAGCAGCACAATGAGTGGATTCAGGTATGATGATTCTAACTGAAATAAGTCACACGGAAAAAGAAACATCATAAGATATCAGTAATACACGGAATGTAAACTTGGCTACACAGGAACTGAATTCCAAAACAGAACAGGGTCTCAAATTTAGAAAACCAACTTATGCTTGCTTAAGGGGAAAGGTGAGTTGGGGTGCTGCATAAAACCAGAGATTGAAATGAGCACAGATAAAGTTCCTTAAGCCAAATATGGAAGAGACAAGAGCTACTCCTTGCTCAACGAAATGGACTCAAAACCCCATATTAAACGCCTAAGAATGTACCTGACTAGTAAGTATCTTAAAACCTATGGATTGCTATCTCTCCAAAAGAGAATCAAGCGTGTGTACAGGGGCATAAACGCAGCAGTGATAGGATTGGAGAGGTTCGGTGAGCAAATGAAGACCCTTTGAAGTCATATTGCATGGTACCCATTACACGGGTCTCAACTCTCCAGGTTTAAGGTATTCTTCCTTCAGCTAAAACATGCATGTGGAACCCAGAGTATGATCAACCATGTGAACGGGAGACGTGTTCAAATATGTCTCAGTTTTCCTCCCCTGGTACTCGGGTGCAACATTCCAGACGCTTTACTAACACTCTCCCGACTTGGCGAGTCATTCCCTTTAACCTCCTGTTTTGCCCAGTTTGCAATTTCTGCGGAAGATGAACAGGAATAGCGAGAACCAATGAGAGGCTAGCTGGAGGTGTCTGGACGGGCAAATTTAACTCTCATTTCCCACCAGGAAGAGGAATTAACCAAAGGCTCAGCGTGCCGTGCCGGAACCAGATTACGGCCTGAAGCCATCCTGCGGTGTTGCGGCCAGGTCACAAGAAAGCGAGTTGAAGAAAGGAGCTCAGGGGCACTGTAATTCACAAACCTGCCGAGTTATAAATGACAGCTATCGAACAAAAATAGACTGAAGTAAGGCTGCCAAGAGGACTTGAAAGCGGGGCAGAATTGCAGAAACCGATTTCAGGAGGTAGACTGGAATTGCATTGAAAGCATAGGAAAAGAGGCAGAACGTCCACAATGATGCACTTGGCCAAAAAGGGCGTATGCGTTTTTTCCTGAATATATTCAGGAAAAAACGCATACGCCCTTTTTGGCCAACCAAGCAAGCTTGCAAAGGAAATCTGCACTACAATGAAGTCTCACTTCTCCCCGGTCAAAAGGGCCATCTGAAAAAAGTGTAAAATCCAGAAAGGCAGGACAGGCCATGGAGAACTGGGAGCCTTGTTATGCTGATGGGCGGGATGTAAATTGCCAACAGACACTCAGGAGAAGTGTATGGTGTTTCCTGAAACATCTAAAAAACAAAGCAACAGAGCCTAGGGCAATTCCACTTATGGTCCTATAGCTTAGGGAAATTAAAATCAAAAAGACACAGCCACCCCAAAGTTTGGGACGCCTCTGTTTACAAGAACCTCGTTTACAGTACAAGTTCAACATCGCAGAAAGTGAAAAATGGATAAAGAAGTTGTGGTATTTACTTACAAAGCAATATCACTCAGCAATGAAATCTATGTCATCAGGCCCTTAGCAGCACAATGAGTGGATTCAGGTACGATGATTCTAACTGAAATAAGTCACACAGAAAAAGAAACATCATAAGATATCAGTAATACACGGAATGGAAACTTGGCTACACAGGAACTGAATTACAGAACAGAACAGGGTCTCAAATTTAGAAAACCAACTTATGCTTGCTTAAGGGGAAAGGTGAGTTGGGGTGCTGCATAAAACCAGAGATTGAAATGAGCACAGATAAAGTTCCTTAAGCCAAATATGGAATAGACAAGAGCTACTCCTTGCTCAACAAAATGGACTCAACACCGCATATTAAACGCCTAAGAATGTACCTGACTAGTAAGTATCTTAAAACCTATGGATTGCTATGTCTCCGAAAGAGAATCAAGCATGTGTACAGGGGCATAAACGCAGCAGTGATAGGATTGGAGAGGTTCGGTGAGCAAATGAAGACCCTTTGAAGTCATATTGCATGGTACCCATTCCACGGGTTTCAACTACCCAGGTTTAAGGTATTCTTCTTTCAGCTAAAACATGCATGTGGAACCTAGAGTATGATCAACCATGTGATCGGGAGACGTGTTCAAATATGTCTCAGTTTTCGTACCCTGGTACTCGGGTGCAACATTCCAGACGCTTTACTAACACTCTCCCCACTTGGAGAGTCAGCCCCTTTAACCTCCTGTTTGGCCCAGTTTGCAATTTCTGCGGAAGATGAACAGGAATAGCGAGAACCAATGAGAGACTAGCTGGAGGTGTCTGGATGGGCAAATTTAACTCTCATTTCCCACCAGGAAGAGGAATTAACCAAAGGCTCAGCGTGCCGTGCCAGAACCAGATTAGGGCCTGAAGACATCCTGCGGTGTTGTGGCCAGGTCACAAGAAAGCGAGTTGAAGAAAGGAGCTCAGGGGCACTGTAATTCACAAACCTGCAGAGTTATAAATGACAGCTATCGTCCAAAAATAGACTGAAGTAAGGTTGCCAAGAGGTCTTGAAAGCGGGGCAGAATTGCAGGAAACCGATTTCAGGAGGTAGACTGGAATTGCATTGAAAGTATAGGAAAAGAGGCAGAACGTCCACAATGATGCACTTGGCCAAAAAGGGCGTATGCGTTTTTTCCTGAATATATTCAAGAAAAAACGCATACGTACTTTTTGGCCAACCAAGCAAACTTGCAAAGGAAATCTGCACTACAATGAAGTCTCACTTCTCCCCGGTCAAAAGGGCCATCTGAAAAAAGTGTAAAATCCAGAAAGGCAGGACAGGCCATGGAGAACTGGGAGCCTTGTTATGCTGATGGGCGCGATGTAAATTGCCAACAGACACTCAGGAGAAGTGTATGGTGTTTCCTGAAACATCTAAAAAACAAAGCAACAGAGCCTAGGGCACTTCCACTTATGGTCCTATAGCTTAGGGAAATTAAAATCAAAAAGACACAGCCACCCCAAAGTTTGGGACGCCTCCGTTTACAAGAACCTCGTTTACCGTACAAGTTCAATATCACAGAAAGTGAAAAATGGATAAAGAACTTGTGGTACTTACGTACAATGCAGTATCACTCAGCAATGAAATCTATGTCATCAGGCCCGTAGCAGCATAATGAGTGGATTCAGGTACGATGATTCTAACTGAAATAAGTCACACAGAAAAAGAAACATCATAAGATATCACTAATACACGGAATGTAAACTTGGCTACACAGGAACTGAATTCCAAAACAGAACAGGGTATCAAATTTAGAAAACCAACTTATGCTTGCTTAAGGGTAAAGGTGAGTTGGGGTGCTGCATAAAACCAGAGATTGAAATGAGCACAGATAAAGTTCCTTAAGCCAAATATGGAATAGACAAGAGCTACTCCTTGCTTAACGAAATGGACTCAACACGGCATATTAAACGCCTAAGAATGTACCTGACTAGTAAGTATCTTAAAACCTATGGATTGCTACGTCTCCGAAAGAGAATCAAGCATGTGTACAGGGGCATAAACGCAGCAGTGATAGGATTGGAAAGGTTCGTGAGCAAATGAAGACCCTTTGAAGTCATATTGCATGGTACCCATTCCACGGGTTTCAACTACCCAGGTTTAAGGTATTCTTCCTTCAGCTAAAACATGCATGTGGAACCTAGAGTATGATCAACCATGTGATCGGGAGACGTGTTCAAATATGTCTCAGTTTTCGTACCCTGGTACTCGGGTGCAACATTCCAGACGCTTTACTAACACTCTCCCCACTTGGAGAGTCAGTCCCTTTAACCTCCTGTTTGGCCTAGTTTGCAATTTCTGCGGAAGATGAACAGGAATAGCGAGAACCAATGAGAGACTAGCTGGAGGTGTCTCAACGGGCAAATTTAACTCTCATTTCCCACCAGGAAGAGGAATTAACCAAAGGCTCAGCGTGCCGTGCCAGAACCAGATTAGGGCCTGAAGCCATCCTGCGGTGTTGCGGCCAGGTCACAAGAAAGCGAGTTGAAGAAAGGAGCTCAGGGGCACTGTAATTCACAAACCTGCAGAGTTATAAATGACAGCTATCGTCCAAAAATAGACTGAAGTAAGGCTGCCAAGCGGACTTGAAAGCGGGGCAGAATTGCAGGAAACCGATTTCAGGAGGTAGACAGGAATTGCATTGAAAGCATAGGAAAAGAGGCAGAACGTCCACAATGATGCACTTGGCCAAAAAGGGCGTATGCGTTTTTTCCTGAATATATTCAGGAAAAAACGAATACGCCCTTTTTGGCCAACCAAGCAAGCTTGCAAAGGAAATCTGCACTACAATGAAGTCTCACTTCCCCCCGGTCAAAAGGGCCATCTGAAAAAAGTGTAAAATCCAGAAAGGCAGGACAGGCCATGGAGAACTGGGAGCCTTGTTATGCTGATGGGCGGGATGTAAATTGCCAACAGACACTCGAGAGAAGTGTATGGTGTTTCCTGAAACATCTAAAAAACAAAGCAACAGAGCCTAGGGCACTGCCACTTATGGTCCTATAGCTTAGGGAAATTAAAATCAAAAAGACACAGCCACCCCAAAGTTTGGGACGCCTCTGTTTACAAGAACCTCGTTTACAGTACAAGTTCAACATCGCAGAAAGTGAAAAATGGATAAAGAAGTTGTGGTATTCACTTACAAAGCAATATCACTCAGCAATGAAATCTATGTCATCAGGCCCTTAGCAGCACAATGAGTGGATTCAGGTATGATGATTCTAACTGAAATAAGTCACACAGAAAAAGAAACATCATAAGATATCAGTAATACACGGAATGTAAACTTGGCTACACAGGAACTGAATTACAGAACAGAACAGGGTCTCAAATTTAGAAAACCAACTTACGCTTGCGTAAGGGTAAAGGTGAGTTGGGGTGCTGCATAAAACCAGAGATTGAAATGAGCACAGATAAAGTTCCTTAAGCCAAATATGGAATAGACAAGAGCTACTCCTTGCTCAACGAAATGGACTCAACACCCCATATTAAACGCCTAAGAATGTACCTGACTAGTAAGTATCTTAAAACCTATGGATTGCTATGTCTCCGAAAGAGAATCAAGCATGTGTACAGGGGCATAAACACAGCCCTGATAGGATTGGAGAGGTTCGTGACCAAATGAAGACCCTTTGAAGTCATATTGCATGGTACCCATTCCACGGGTTTCAACTACCCAGGTTTAAGGTATTCTTCCTTCAGCTAAAACATGCATGTGGAACCTAGAGTATGATCAACCATGTGATCGGGAGACGTGTTCAAATATGTCTCAGTTTTCGTACCCTGGTACTCGGGTGCAACATTCCAGACGCTTTACTAACACTCTCCCGACTTGGAGAGTCAGTCCCTTTAACCTCCTGTTTGGCCCAGTTTGCAATTTCTGTGGAAGATGAACAGGAATAGCGAGAACCAATGAGAGACTAGCTGGAGGTGTCTGGATGGGCAAATTTAACTCTCATTTCCCACCAGTTAGAGGAATTAACCAAAGGCTCAGCGTGCCGTGCCAGAAACAGATTAGGGCCTGAAGACATCCTGCGGTGTTGCGGCCAGGTCACAAGAAAGCGAGTTGAAGAAAGGAGCTCAGGGGCACTGTAATTCACAAACCTGCAGAGTTATAAATGACAGCTATCGTCCAAAAATAGACTGAAGTAAGGCTGCCAAGAGGACTTGAAAGCGGGGCAGAATTGCAGGAAACCGATTTCAGGAGGTAGACTGGAATTGCATTGAAAACATAGGAAAAGAGGCAGAACGTCCACAATGATGCACTTGGCCAAAAAGGGCGTATGCGTTTTTTCCTGAATATATTCAGGAAAAAACGCATACGCCCTTTTTGGCCAACCAAGCAAGCTTGCAAAGGAAATCTGCACTAAAATGAAGTCTCACTTCCCCCCGGTCAAAAGGGCCATCTGAAAAAAGTGTAAAACCCAGAAAGGCAGGACAGGCCATGGAGAACTGGGAGCCTTGTTATGCTGATGGGCGGGATGTAAATTGCCAACAGACACTCGGGAGAAGTGTATGGTGTTTCCTGAAACATCTAAAAAACAAAGCAACAGAGCCTAGGGCACTTCCACTTATGGTCCTATAGCTTAGGGAAATTAAAATCAAAAAGACACAGCCACCCCAAAGTTTGGGACGCCTCTGTTTACAAGAACCTCGTTTACAGTACAAGTTCAACATCGCAGAAAGTGAAAAATGGATAAAGAAGTTGTGGTATTTACTTACAAAGCAATATCACTCAGCAATGAAATCTATGTCATCAGGCCCTTAGCATCACAATGAGTGGATTCAGGTATGATGATTCTAACTGAAATAAGTCACACAGAAAAAGAAACATCATAAGATATCAGTAATACATGGAATGTAAACTTGGCTACACAGGAACTGAATTACAGAACAGAACAGGGTCTCAAATTTAGAAAACCAACTTATGCTTGCTTAAGGGTAAAGGTGAGTTGGGGTGCTGCATAAAACCAGAGATTGAAATGAGCACAGATAAAGTTCCTTAAGTCAAATATGGAATAGACAAGAGCTACTCCTTGCTCAACGAAATGGACTCAACATCGCATATTAAACGCCTAAGAATGTACCTGACTTGTAAGTATCGTAAAACCTATGGATTGCTATGTCTCCGAAAGAGAATCAAGCAGCTGTACAGGGGCATAAACGCAGCAGTGATAGGATTGGAGAGGTTCGGTGAGCAAATGAAGACCCTTTGAAGTCATATTGCATGGTACCCATTCCACGAGTTTCAACTCTCCAGGATTAAGGTATTCTTCCTTCAGCTAAAACATGCATGTGGAACCCAAGTATGATCAACCATGTGAACGGGAGACGTGTTCAAATATGTCTCAGTTTTCGTACCTTGGTACTCGGGTGCAACATTCCAGACGCTTTACTAACACTCTACCCACTTGGAGAGTCAGCGCCTTTAACCTCCTGTTTGGCACATTTTGCAATTTCTGCAGAAGATGAACAGGAATAGCGAGAACCAATGAGAGGCTAGCTGGAGGCGTCTGGACGGGCAAATTTAACTCTCATTTCCCACCAGGAAGAGGAAATAACCAAAGGCTCAGCGTGCCGTGCCGGAACTAGATTAGGGCCTGAAGCCATCCTGCGGTGTTGCGGGCAGCTCAAAAGAAAGCGAGTTGAAGAAAGGAGCTCAGGGGCACTGTAATTCACAAACCTGCAGAGTTATAAATGACAGCTATCGTCCAAAAATATACTGAAGTAAGGCTGCCAAGAGGACTTGAAATCGGGGCAGAATTGCAGGAAACCGATTTCAGGAGGTAGACTGGAATTGCATTGAAAGCATAGGAAAAGAGGCAGAACGTCCACAATGATGCACTTGGCCAAAAAGGGTGTATGCGTTTTTTCCTGAATATATTCAGGAAAAAACGCATACGCCCTTTTTGGCCAACCAAGCAAGCTTGCAAAGGAAATCTGCACTACAATGAAGTCTCACTTCCCCACGGTCAAAAGGGCCATCTGAAAAAAGTGTAAAATCCAGAAAGGCAGGACAGGCCATGGAGAACTGGGAGCCTTGTTATGCTGATGGGCGGGATGTAAATTGCCAACAGACACTAGGGAGAAGTGTATGGTGTTTCCTGAAACATCTAAAAAACAAAGCAACAGAGCCTAGGGCACTTCCACTTATGGTCCTATAGCTTAGGGAAATTAAAATCAAAAAGACACAGCCACCCCAAAGTTTGGGACGCCTCTGTTTACAAGAACCTCGTTTACAGTACAAGTTCAACATCGCAGAAAGTGAAAAATGGATAAAGAAGTTGTGGTACTTACTTACAAAGCAATATCACTCAGCAATGAAATCTATGTCATCAGGCCCTTAGCATCACAATGAGTGGATTCAGGTACGATGATTCTAACTGAAATAAGTCACACAGAAAAAGAAACATCATAAGATATCAGTAATACACGGAATGTAAACTTGGCTACACAGGAACTGAATTACAGAACAGAACAGGGTCTCAAATTTAGAAAACCAACTTATGCTTGCTTAAGGGGAAAGGTGAGTTGGGGTGCTGCATAAAACCAGAGATTGAAATGAGCAGAGATAAAGTTCCTTAAGCCAAATATGGAATAGACAAGAGCTACTCCTTGCTCAACGAAATGGACTCAACACCCCATATTAAACGCCTAAGAATGTACCTGACTAGTAAGTATCTTAAAACCTATGGATTGCTATGTCTCCGAAAGAGAATCAAGCATGTGTACAGGGGAATAAACGCAGCAGTGGTAGAATTGGAGAGGTTCGGTGAGCAAATGAAGACCCTTTGAAGTCATATTGCATGGTACCCATTCCACGGGTTTCAACTACCCAGGTTTAAGGTATTCTTCCTTCAGCTAAAACATGCATGTGGAACCTAGAGTATGATCAACCATGCGATTGGGAGACGTGTTCAAATATGTCTCAGTTTTCCTCCCCTGGTACTCGGGTGCAACATTCCAGACGCTTTACTAACACTCTCCCCACTTGGAGAGTCAGCGCCTTTAACCTCCTGTTTGGCACAGTTTGCAATTTCTGCGGAAGATGAACAGGAATAGCGAGAACCAATGAGAGACTAGCTGGAGGTGTCTGGACGGGCAAATTTAACTCTCATTTCCCACCAGGAAGAGGAATTAACCAAAGGCTCAGCGAGCCGTGCCGGAACCATATTAGGGCCTGAAGCCATCCTGCGGTGTTGCGGCCAGCTCAAAAGAAAGCGAGTTGAAGAAAGGAGCTCAGGGGCACTGTAATTCACAAACCTGCAGAGTTATAAATGACAGCTATCGTCCAAAAATAGACTGAAGTAAGGCTGCCAAGAGGACTTGAAAGCGGGGCAGAATTGCAGGAAACCGATTTCAGGAGGTAGACTGGAATTGCATTGAAAACATAGGAAAAGAGGCAGAACGTCCACAATGATGCACTTGGCCAAAAAGGGCGTATGCGTTTTTTTCTGAATATATTCAGGAAAAAACGCATACGCCCTTTTTGGCCAACCAAGCAAGCTTGCAAAGGAAATCTGCACTACAATGAAGTCTCACTTCCCCCCGGTCAAAAGGGCCATCTGAAAAAAGTGTAAAATCCAGAAAGGCAGGACAGGCCATGAGGAACTGGGAGCCTTGTTATGCTGATGGGCGGGATGTAAATTGCCAACAGACACTGGGGAGAAGTGTATGGTGTTTCCTGAAACATCTAAAAAACAAAGCAACAGAGCCTAGGGCACTGCCACTTATGGTCCTATAGCTTAGGGAAATTAAAATCAAAAAGACACAGCCACCCCAAAGTTTGGGACGCCTCTGTTTAAAAGAACCTCGTTTACAGTACAAGTTCAACATCGCAGAAAGTGAAAAATGGATAAAGAAGTTGTGGTATTTACTTACAAAGCAATATCACTCAGCAATGAAATCTATGTCATCAGGCCCTTAGCAGCACAATGAGTGGATTCAGGTATGATGATTCTAACTGAAATAAGTCACACAGAAAAAGAAACATCATAAGATATCAGTAATACACGGAATGGAAACTTGGCTACACAGGAACTGAATTACAGAACAGAACAGGGTCTCAAATTTAGAAAACCAACTTATGCTTGCTTAAGGGTAAAGGTGAGTTGGGTTGCTGCATAAAACCAGAGATTGAAATGAGCACAGATAAAGTTCCTTAAGCCAAATATGGAATAGACAAGAGCTACTCCTTGCTCAACGAAATGGACTCAACACCGCATATTAAACGCCTAAGAATGTACCTGACTAGTAAGTATCTTAAAACCTATGGATTGCTATGTCTCCGAAAGAGAATCAAGCATGTGTACCGGGGCATAAACGCAGCAGTGATAGGATTGGAGAGGTTCGGTGAGCAAATGAAGACCCTTTGAAGTCATATTGCATGGTACCCATTACACGGGTCTTAACTCTCCAGATTTAAGGTATTCTTCCTTCAGCTAAAGCCTGCATGTGGAACCCAGAGTATGATCAACCATGTGAACGGGAGACGTGTTCAAATATGTCTCAGTTTTCCTCCCCTGGTACTCGGGTGCAACATTCCAGACGCTCTACTAACACTCTCCCGACTTGGAGAGTCAGCGCCTTTAACCTCCTATTTGGCCCAGTTTGCAATTTCTGCGGAAGGTGAACAGGAATAGCGAGAACCAATGAGAGACTAGCTGGAGGTGTCTGGCCGGGCAAATTTAACTCTCATTTCCCACCAGGAAGAGGAAATAACCAAAGGCTCAGCGTGCCGTGCCAGAACCAGATTAGGGCCTGAAGCCATCTTGCGGTGTTGCGGCCAGGTCACAAGAAAGCGAGTTGAAGAAAGGAGCTCAGGGGCACTGTAATTCACAAACCTGCAGAGTTATAAATGACAGCTATCGTCCAAAAATATACTGAAGTAAGGCTGCCAAGAGGACTTGAAAGCGGGGCAGAATTGCAGGAAACCGATTTCAGGAGGTAGACTGGAATTGCATTGAAAGCATAGGAAAAGAGGCAGAACGTCCACAATGAGGCACTTGGCCAAAAAGGTCGTATGCGTTTTTTCCTGAATATATTCAGGAAAAAACGCATACGCCCTTTTTGGCCAACCAAGCAAGCTTGCAAAGGAAATCTGCACTACAATGAAGTCTCACTTCCCCCCGGTCAAAAGGGCCATCTGAAAAAAGTAGAAAATCCAGAAAGGCAGGACAGGCCATGGAGAACTGGGAGCCTTGTTATGCTGATGGACGGGATGTAAATTGCCAACAGACACTCGGGAGAAGTGTATGGTGTTTCCTGAAACATCTAAAAAACAAAGCAACAGAGCCTAGGGCACTGTCACTTATGGTCCTATAGCTTAGGGAAATTAAAATCAAAAAGACACAGCCACCCCAAAGTTTGGGACGCCTCTGTTTACAAGAACCTCGTTTACAGTACAAGTTCAACATCGCAGAAAGTGAAAAATGGATAAAGAAGTTGTGGTATTTACTTACAAAGCAATATCACTCAGCAATGAAATCTATGTCATCAGGCCCTTAGCAGCACAATGAGTGGATTCAGGTATGATGATTCTAACTGAAATAAGTCAAACAGAAAAAGAAACATCATAAGGTATCAGTAATACACGGAATGTAAACTTGGCTACACAGGAACTGAATTACAGAACAGAACAGGGTCTCAAATTTAGAAAACCAACTTATGCTTGCTTAAGGGGAAAGGTGAGTTGGGGTGCTGCATAAAACCAGAGATTGAAATGAGCACAGATAAAGTTCCTTAAGCCAAATATGGAATAGACAAGAGCTACTCCTTGCTCAACGAAATGGACTCAACACCCCATATTAAACGCCTAAGAATGTACCTGACTAGTAAGTATCTTAAAACCTATGGATTGCTATGTCTCCAAAAGAGAATCAAGCGTGTGTACAGGGGCATAAACGCAGCAGTGATAGGATTGGAGAGGTTCGGTGAGCAAATGAAGACCCTTTGAAGTCATATTGCATGGTACCCATTCCATGGGTTTCAACTACCCAGGTTTAAGGTATTCTTCCTTCAGCTAAAACATGCATGTGGAACCTAGAGTATGATCAACCATGTGATCGGGAGACGTGTTCAAATATGTCTCAGTTTTCGTACCCTGGTACTCGGGTGCAACATGCCAGATGCTTTACTAACACTCTCCCGACTTGGAGAGTCAGTCCCTTTAACCTCCTGTTTGGCCCAGTTTGCAATTTCTGCGGAAGATGAACAGGAATAGCGAGAACCAATGAGAGGCTAGCTGGAGGTGTCTGGACGGGCAAATTTAACTCTCATTTCCCACCAGGAAGAGGAATTAACCAAAGGCTCAGCGTGCCGTGCCGCAACCACATTAGGGCCTGAAGCCATCCTGCGGTGTTGCGGCCAGGTCACAAGAAAGCGAGTTGAAGAAAGGAGCTCAGGGGCACTGTAATTCACAAACCTGCAGAGTTATAAATGACAGCTATCGTCCAAAAATAGACTGAAGTAAGGCTGCCAAGAGGACTTGAAAGCGGGGCAGAATTGCAGGGAACAGATTTCAGGAGGTAGACTGGAATTGCATTGAGAGCATAGAAAAAGAGGCAGAATGTCCACAATGATGCACTTGGCCAAAAAGGGCGTATGCGTTTTTTCCTGAATATATATTCAGGAAAAAACGCATACGCCCTTTTTGGCCAACCAAGCAAACTTGCAAAGGAAATCTGCACTACAATGAAGTCTTACTTCCTCCCGGTCAAAAGGGCCATCTGAAAAAAGTGTAAAATCCAGAAAGGCAGGACAGGCCATGAAGAACTGGGAGCCTTGTTATGCTGATGGGCGGGATGTAAATTGCCAACAACCACTCGGGAGAAGTGTATGGTGTTTCCTGAAACATCTAAAAAACAAAGCAACAGAGCCTAGTGCACTGCCACTTATGGTCCTATCGCTTAGGGAAATTAAAATCAAAAAGACACAGCCACCCCAAAGTTTGGGACGCCTCTGTTTACAAGAAACTCGTTTACCGTACAAGTTCAATATCACAGAAAGTGAAAAATGGATAAAGAACTTGTGGTACTTACGTACAATGCAGTATCACTCAGCAATGAAATCTATGTCATCAGGCCCGTAGCAGCATAATGAGTGGATTCAGGTACGATGATTCTAACTGAAATAAGTCACACAGAAAAAGAAACATCATAAGATATCACTAATACACGGAATGTAAACTTGGCTACACAGGAACTGCATTCCAAAACAGAACAGGGTCTCAAATTTAGAAAACCAACTTATGCTTGCTTAAGGGTAAAGGTGAGTTGGGGTGCTGCATAAAACCAGAGATTGAAATGAGCACAGATAAAGTTCCTTAAGCCAAATATGGAATAGACAAGAGCTACTCCTTGCTCAACGAAATGGACTCAACACCCCATATTAAACGCCTAAGAATGTACCTGACTAGTAAGTATCTTAAAACCTATGGATTGCTATGTCTCCAAAAGAGAATCAAGCGTGTGTACAGGGGCATAAATGCAGCAGTGATAGGATTGGAGAGGTTCGGTGAGCAAATGAAGACCCTTTGAAGTCATATTGCATGGTACCCATTACACGGGTCTGAACTCTCCAGGTTTAAGTTATTCTTCCTTCAGCTAAAACATGCATGTGGAACCCTGAGTATGATCAACCATGTGAACGGGAGACGTGTTCAAATATGTCTCAGTTTTCCTCCCCTGGTACTCGGGTGCAACATTCCAGACGCTTTACTAACACTCTCCCGACTTGGAGAGTCAGTCCCTTTAACCTCCTGTTTGGCCCAGTTTGCAATTTCTGCGGAAGATGAACAGGCATAGCGAGAACTAATGAGAGACTAGCTGGAGGTGTCTGGATGGGCAAATTTAACTCTCATTTCCCACCAGGAAGAGGAAATAACCAAAGGCTCAGCATGCCTTACCGGAACCAGATTAGGGCCTGAAGCCATCCTGCAGTGTTGCGGTCAGCTCAAAAGAAAGCGAGTTGAAGAAAGGAGCTCAGGGGCACTGTAATTCACAAACCTGCAGAGTTATAAATGACAGCTATCGTCCAAAAATAGACTGAAGTAAGGCTGCCAAGAGGACTTGAAAGCGGGGCAGAATTGCAGGAAACCGATTTCAGGAGGTAGACTGGAATTGCATTGAAAGCATAGGAAAAGAGGCAGAACGTCCACAATGATGCACTTGGCCAAAAAGGGTGTATGCGTTTTTTCCTGAATATATTCAGGAAAAAACGCATACGCCCTTTTTGGCCAACCAAGCAAGCTTGCAAAGGAAATCTGCACTACAATGAAGTCTCACTTCCCCCCGGTCAAAAGGGCCATCTGAAAAAAGTGTAAAATCCAGAAAGGCAGGACAGGCCATGGAGAACTGGGAGCCTTGTTATGCTGATGGGCGGGATGTAAATTGCCAACAACCACTCGGGAGAAGTGTATGGTGTTTCCTGAAACATCTAAAAAACAAAGCAACAGAACCTAGGGCACTTCCACTTATGGTCCTATAGCTTAGGGAAATTAAAATCAAAAAGACACAGCCACCCCAAAGTTTGGAACGGCTCTGTTTACAAGAACCTCGTTTACAGTACAAGTTCAACATCGCAGAAAGTGAAAAATGGATAAAGAAGTTGTGGTATTTACTTACAAAGCAATATCACTCAGCAAAGAAATCTGTGTCATCAGGCCCTTAGCAGCACAATGAGTGGATTCAGGTATGATGATTCTAACTGAAATAAGTCACACAGAAAAAGAAACATCATAAGATATCAGTAATACACGGAATGTAAACTTGGCTACACAGGAACTGAATTACAGAACAGAAGAGGGTCTCAAATTTAGAAAACCAACTTATGCTTGCTTAAGGGTAAAGGTGAGTTGGGGTGCTGCATAAAACCAGAGATTGAAATGAGCACAGATAAAGTTCCTTAAGCCAAATATGGAATAGACAAGAGCTACTCCTTGCTCAACGAAATGGACTCAACACCGCATATTAAACGCCTAAGAATGTACCTGACTAGTAAGTATCTTAAAACCTATGGATTGCTATGTCTCCGAAAGAGAATCAAGCATGTGTACAGGGGCATAAACGCAGCAGTGATAGGATTGGAGAGGTTCGGTGAGCAAATGAAGACCCTTTGAAGTCATATTGCATGGTACCCATTCCACGGGTTTCAACTACCCAGGTTTAAGGTATTCTTCCTTCAGCTAAAACATGCATGTGGAACCTAGAGTATGATCAACCATGTGATCGGGAGACGTGTTCAAATATGTCTCAGTTTTCGTACCCTGGTACTCGGGTGCAACATGCCAGACGCTTTACTAACACTCTCCCGACTGGGAGAGTCAGTCCCTTTAACCTCCTGTTTGGCCCAGTTTGCAATTTCTGCGGAAGATGAACAGGAATAGCGAGAACCAATGAGAGGCTAGCTGGAGGTGTCTGGACGGGCAAATTTAACTCTCATTTCCCACCAGGAAGAGGAATTAACCAAAGGCTCAGCGTGCCGTGCCGGAACCACATTAGGGCCTGAAGCCATCCTGCGGTGTTGCGGCCAGGTTACAAGAAAGCGAGTTGAAGAAAGGAGCTCAGGGGCACTGTAATTCACAAACCTGCAGAGTTATAAATGACAGCTATCGTCCAAAAATAGACTGAAGTAAGGCTGCCAAGAGGACTTGAAAGCGGGGCAGAATTGCAGGAAACCGATTTAAGGAGGTAGACTGGAATTGCATTGAAAGCATAGGAAAAGAGGCAGAACGTCCACAATGATGCACTTGGCCAAAAAGGGCGTATGCGTTTTTTCCTGAATATATATTCAGGAAAAAACGCATACGCCCTTTTTGGCCAACCAAGCAAACTTGCAAAGGAAATCTGCACTACAATGAAGTCTCACTTCCCCCCGGTCAAAAGGGCCATCTGAAAAAAGTGTAAAATCCAGAAAGGCAGGACAGGCCATGGAGAAGTGGGAGCCTTGTTATGCTGATGGGCGGGATGTAAATTGCCAACAACCACTCGGGAGAAGTGTATGGTGTTTCCTGAAACATCTAAAAAACAAAGCAACAGAACCTAGGGCACTTCCACTTATGGTCCTATAGCTTAGGGAAATTAAAATCAAAAAGACACAGCCACCCCAAAGTTTGGAATGGCTCTGTTTACAAGAACCTCGTTTACAGTACAAGTTCAACAACGCAGAAAGTGAAAAATGGATAAAGAAGTTGTGGTATTCACTTACAAAGCAATATCACTCAGCAATGAAATCTATGTCATCAGGCCCTTAGCAGCACAATGAGTGGATTCAGGTATGATGATTCTTACTGAAATAAGTCACACAGAAAAAGAAACATCATAAGATATCAGTAATACACGGAATGGAAACTTGGCTACACAGGAACTGAATTACAGAACAGAAGAGGGTCTCAAATTTAGAAAACCAACTTATGCTTGCTTAAAGGTAAAGG
Source organism: Stenella coeruleoalba (assembly GCF_951394435.1). Lineage (NCBI taxonomy): Eukaryota > Metazoa > Chordata > Mammalia > Artiodactyla > Delphinidae > Stenella > Stenella coeruleoalba. The sequence continues at coordinate 1,115,441 of NW_027645966.1, read as the reverse complement.
TGAGTTGGGGTGCTGCATAAAACCAGAGATTGAAATGAGCACAGATAAAGTTCCTTAAGCCAAATATGGAATAGACAAGAGCTACTCCTTGCTCAACGAAATGGACTCAACACCCCATATTAAACGCCTAAGAATGTACCTGACTAGTAAGTATCTTAAAACCTATGGATTGCTATGTCTCCGAAAGAGAATCAAAAGTGTGTACAGGGGAACAAATGCAGCAGTGATAGGATTGGAGAGGTTCGGTGAGCAAATGAAGACCCTTTGAAGTCATATTGCATGGTACCCATTCCACGGGTCTTAACTCTCCAGGTTTAAGGTATTCTTCCTTCAGCTAAAACATGCATGTGGAACCCAGAGTATGATCAACCGTGTGAACGGGAGACGTGTTCAAATATGTCTCAGTTTTCCTCCCCTGGTACTCGGGTGCAACATTCCAGATGCTTTACTAACACTCTCACGACTTGGAGAGTCAGCGCCTTTAACCTCCTGTTTGGCCCAGTTTGCAATTTCTGCGGAAGATGAACAGGAATAGGGAGAACCAATGAGAGGCTAGCTGGAGGTGTCTGGACGGCCAAATTTAACTCTCATTTCCCACCAGGAGGAGGAAATAACCAAAGGCTCAGCGTGCCGTGCAAGAACCAGATTAGGGCCTAAAGCCATCCTGCAGTGTTGCAGCCAGGTCACAAGAAAGCGAGTTGAAGAAAGGAGCTCAGGAGCACTGTAATTCACAAACCTGCAGAGTTATAAATGACAGCTATCGTCCAAAAATAGACTGAAGTAAGGCTGCCAAGAGGACTTGAAAGCGGGGCAGAATTGCAGGAAACCGATTTCAGGAGGTAGACTGGAATTGCATTGAAAGCATAGGAAAAGAGGCAGAACGTCCACAATGATGCACTTGGCCAAAAAGGGTGTATGCGTTTTTTCCTGAATATATCCAGGAAAAAACGCATACGCCCTTTTTGGCCAACCAAGCAAGCTTGCAAAGGAAATCTGCACTACAATGAAGTCTCACTTCCCCCCGGTCAAAAGGGCCATCTGAAAAAAGTGTAAAATCCAGAAAGGCAGGACAGGCCATGGAGAATTGGGAGCCTTGTTATGCTGATGGGCGGGATGTAAATTGCCAACAACCACTCGGGAGAAGTGTATGGTGTTTCCTGAAACATCTAAAAAACAAAGCAACAGAACCTAGGGCACTTCCACTTATGGTCCTATAGCTTAGGGAAATTAAAATCAAAAAGACACAGCCACCCCAAAGTTTGGAACGGCTCTGTTTACAAGAACCTCGTTTACAGTACAAGTTCAACATCACAGAAAGTGAAAAATGGATAAAGAAGTTGTGGTATTCACTTACAAAGCAATATAACTCAGCAATGAAATCTATGTCATCAGGCCCTTAGCAGCACAATGAGTGGATTCAGGTATGATGATTCTAACTGAAATAAGTCACACAGAAAAAGAAACATCATAAGATATCAGTAATACACGGAATGGAAACTTGGCTACACAGGAACTGAATTACAGAACAGAACAGGGTCTCAAATTTAGAAAACCAACTTATGCTTGCTTAAGGGGAAAGGTGAGTTGAGGTGCTGCATAAAACCAGAGATTGAAATGAGCACAGATAAAGTTCCTTAAGCCAAATATGGAATAGACAAGAGCTACTCCTTGCTCAACGAAATGGACTCAACACCGCATATTAAACGCCTAAGAATGTACCTGACTAGTAAGTATCTTAAAACCTATGGATTGCTATGTCTCCGAAAGAGAATCAAGCATGTGTACAGGGGCATAAACGCAGCAGTGATAGGATTGGAGAGGTTCGGTGAGCAAATGAAGACCCTTTGAAGTCATATTGCATGGTACCCGTTCCACGGGTTTCAACTACCCAGGTTTAAGGTATTCTTCCTTCAGCTAAAACATGCATGTGGAACCCAGAGTATGATCAACCATGTGATCGGGAGACGTGTTCAAATATGTCTCAGTTTTCGTACCCTGGTACTCGGGTGCAACATTCCAGACGCTTTACTAACACTCTCCCGACTTGGAGAGTCAGTCCCTTTAACCTCCTGTTTGGCCCAGTTTGCAATTTCTGCGGAAGATGTACAGGAATAGCGAGAACCAATGAGAGACTAGCTGGAGGTGTCTGGACGGGCAAATTTAACTCTCATTTCCCACCAGGAAGAGGAATTAACCAAAGGCTCAGTATGCCGTGCCGGAACCAGATTAGGGCCTGAAGCCATCCTGCGGTGTTGCGGCCAGGTCACAAGAAAGCGAGTTGAAGAAAGGAGCTCAGGGGCACTGTAATTCACAAACCTGCAGAGTTATAAATGACAGCTATCATCCAAAAATAGACTGAAGTAAGGCTGCCAAGAGGACTTGAAAGCGGGGCAGTATTGCAGGATACCGATTTCAGGAGGTAGACTGGAATTGCATTGAAAGCATAGGAAAAGAGGCAGAACGTCCACAATGATGCACTTGGCCAAAAAGGGCGTATGCGTTTTTTCCTGAATATATTCAGGAAAAAACGCATACGCCCTTTTTGGCCAACCAAGCAAGCTTGCAAAGGAAATCTGCACTACAATGAAGTCTCACTTCCCCCCGGTCAAAAGGGCCATCTGAAAAAAGTGTAAAATCCAGAAAGGCAGGACAGGCCATGGAGAACTGGGAGCCTTGTTATGCTGATGGGCGGGATGTAAATTGCCAACAACCACTCAGGAGAAGTGTATGGTGTTTCCTGAAACATCTAAAAAACAAAGCAACAGAACCTAGGGCACTTCCACTTATGGTCCTATAGCTTAGGGAAATTAAAATAAAAAAGACACAGCCACCCCAAAGTTTGGAACGGCTCTGTTTACAAGAACCTCGTTTACAGTACAAGTTCAACATCGCAGAAAGTGAAAAATGGATAAAGAAGTTGTGGTATTTACTTACAAAGCAATATCACTCAGCAATGAAATCTGTGTCATCAGGCCCTTAGCAGCACAATGAGTGGATTCAGGTATGATGATTCTAACTGAAATAAGTCACACAGAAAAAGAAACATCATAAGATATCAGTAATACACGGAATGTAAACTTGGCTACACAGGAACTGAATTACAGAACAGAACAGGGTCTCAAATTTAGAAAACCAACTTATGCTTGCTTAAGGGTAAAGGTGAGTTGGGGTGCTGCATAAAACCAGAGATTGAAATGAGCACAGATAAAGTTCCTTAAGCCAAATATGGAATAGACAAGAGCTACTCCTTGCTCAACGAAATGGACTCAACACCCCATATTAAACGCCTAAGAATGTACCTGACTAGTAAGTATCTTAAAACCTATGGATTGCTATGTCTCCGAAAGAGAATCAAGCATGTGTACAGGGGAATAAACGCAGCAGTGATAGGATTGGAGAGGTTCGGTGAGCAAATGAAGACCCTTTGAAGTCATATTGCATGGTACCCATTCCACGGGTTTCAACTACCCAGGTTTAAGGTATTCTTCCTTCAGCTAAAACATGCATGTGTAACCTAGAGTATGATCAACCATGTGATCGGGAGACGTGTTCAAATATGTCTCAGTTTTCGTACCCTGGTACTCGGGTGCAACATTCCAGACGCTTTACTAACACTCTCCCGACTTGGAGAGTCAGTCCCTTTAACCTCCTGTTTGGCCCAGTTTGCAAATTCTGCGGAAGATGAACTGGAATAGCCAGAACCAATGTGAGGCTAGCTGGAGGTGTCTGGACGGGCAAATTTAACTCTCATTTCCCACCAGGAAGAGGAATTAACCAAAGGCTCAGCGTGCCGTGCCGGAACCAGATTAGGGCCTGAAGACATCCTGCGTTGTTGCGGCCAGGTCAAAAGAAAGCGAGTTGAAGAAAGGAGCTCAGGGGCACTGTAATTCACAAACCTGCAGAGTTATAAATGACAGCTATCGTCCAAAAATAGACTGAAGTAAGGCTGCCAAGAGGACTTGAAAGCGGGGCAGAATTGCAGGAAACCGATTTCAGGAGGTAGACTGGAATTGCATTGAAAGCATAGGAAAAGAGGCAGAACGTCCACAATGATGCACTTGGCCAAAAAGGGCGTATGCGTTTTTTCCTGAATATATTCAGGAAAAAACGCATACGCCCTTTTTGGCCAACCAAGCAAGCTTGCAAAGGAAATCTGCACTACAATGAAGTCTCACTTCCCCCCGGTCAAAAGGGCCATCTGAAAAAAGTGTAAAATCCAGAAAGGCAGGACAGGCCATGGAGAACTGGGAGCCTTGTTATGCTGATGGGCGGGATGTAAATTGCCAACAACCACTCGGGAGAAATGTATGGTGTTTCCTGAAACATCTAAAAAACAAAGCAACAGAACCTAGGGCACTTCCACTTATGGTCCTATAGCTTAGGGAAATTAAAATCAAAAAGACACAGCCACCCCAAAGTTTGGAACGGCTCTGTTTACAAGAACCTCGTTTACAGTACAAGTTCAACATCGCAGAAAGTGAAAAATGGATAAAGAATTTGTGGTATTCACTTACAAAGCAATATAACTCAGCAATGAAATCTATGTCATCAGGCCCTTAGCAGCACAATGAGTGGATCCAGGTATAATGATTCTAACTGAAATAAGTCACACAGAAAAAGAAACATCATAAGATATCAGTAATACACGGAATGGAAACTTGGCTACAGAGGAACTGAATTACAGAACAGAAGAGGGTCTCAAATTTAGAAAACCAACTTATGCTTGCTTAAGGGTAAAGGTGTGTTGGGGTGCTGCATAAAACCAGAGATTGAAATGAGCACAGATAAAGTTCCTTAAGCCAAATATGGAATAGAAAAGAGCTACTCCTTGCTCAACGAAATGGACTCAACACCGCATATTAAACGCCTAAGAATGTACCTGACTAGTAAGTATCTTAAAACCTATGGATTGCTATGTCTCCGAAAGAGAATCAAGCATGTGTACAGGGGCATAAACGCAGCAGTGATAGGATTGGAGAGGTTCGGTGAGCAAATGAAGACCCTTTGAAGTCATATTGCATGGTGCCCATTCCACGGGTTTCAACTACCCAGGTTTAAGGTATTCTTCCTTCAGCTAAAACATGCATGTGGAACCTAGAGTATGATCAACCATGTGATCGGGAGACGTGTTCAAATATGTCTCAGTTTTCGTACCCTGGTACTCGGGTGCAACATTCCAGACGCTTTACTAACACTCTCCCGACTTGGAGAGTCAGTCCCTTTAACCTCCTGTTTGGCCCAGTTTGCAATTTCTGCGGAAGATGAACAGGAATAGCGAGAACCAATGAGAGACTAGCTGGAGGTGTCTGGACGGGCAAATTTAACTCTCATTTCCCACCAGGAAGAGGAATTAACCAAAGGCTCAGCGTGCCGTGCCGGAACCAGATTAGGGCCTGAAGCCATCCAGCGGTGTTGCAGCCATCTCACAAGAAAACGAGTTGAAGAAAGGAGCTCAGGGACACTGTAATTCAAAAACCTGCAGAGTTATAAATGACAGCTATCGTCCAAAAATATACTGAAGTAAGGCTGCCAAGAGGACTTGAAAGCGGGGCAGAATTGCAGGAAACCGATTTCAGGAGGTAGACTGGAATTGCATTGAAAGCATAGGAAAAGAGGCAGAACGTCCACAATGATGCACTTGGCCAAAAAGGGCGTATGCGTTTTTTCCTGAATATATTCAGGAAAAAACGCATACGCCCTTTTTGGCCAACCAAGCAAACTTGCAAAGGAAATCTGCACTACAATGAAGTCTCACTTCCCCCCGGTCAAAAGGGCCATCTGAAAAAAGTGTAAAATCCAGAAAGGCAGGACAGGCCATGGAGAACTGGGAGCCTTATTATGCTGATGGGCGGGATGTAAATTGCCAACAACCACTCGGGAGAAGTGTATGGTGTTTCCTGAAACATCTAAAGAACAAAGCAACAGAACCTAGGGCACTTCCACTTATGGTCCTATAGCTTAGGGAAATTAAAATCAAAAAGACACAGCCACCCCAAAGTTTGGAACGGCTCTGTTTACAAGAACCTCGATTACAGTACAAGTTCAACATCGCAGAAAGTGAAAAATGGAGAAAGAAGTTGTGGTATTTACTTACAAAGCAATATCACTCAGCAATGAAATCTGTGTCATCAGGCCCTTAGCAGCACAATGAGTGGATTCAGGTATGATGATTCTAACTGAAATAAGTCACACAGAAACAGAAACATCATAAGATGTCAGTAATACACGGAATGGAAACTTGGCTACACAGGAACTGAATTACAGAACAGAACAGGGTCTCAAATTTAGAAAACCAACTTATGCTTGCTAAGGGGAAAGGTGAGTTGGGGTGCTGCATAAAATCAGAGATTGAAATGAGCACAGATAAAGTTCCTTAAGCCAAATATGGAATAGACAAGAGCTACTCCTTGCTCAACGAAATGGACCCAACACCGCATATTAAACGCGTAAGAATGTACCTGACTAGTAAGTATCTTAAAACCTATGGATTGCTATGTCTCCGAAAGAGAATCAAGCATGTGTACAGGGGCATAAACGCAGCAGTGATAGGATTGGAGAGGTTCGGTGAGCAAATGAAGACCCTTTGAAGTCATATTCCATGGTACCCTTTACACGGGTCTCAACTCTCCAGGTTTAAGGTATTCTTCCTTCAGCTAAAACATGCATGTGGAACCCAAGTATGATCAACCATGTGAACGGGAGACGTGTTCAAATATGTCTCAGTTTTCGTACCCTGGTACTCGGGTGCAACATTCCAGACGCTTTACTAACACTCTCCCCACTTGGAGAGTCAGCGCCTTTAACCTCCTGTTTGGCCCAGTTTGCAATTTCTGCGGAATATGAACAGGAATAGCGAGAACCAATGAGAGACTAGCTGGAGGTGTCTGGACGGGCAAATTTAACTCTCATTTCCCACCAGGAAGAGGAAATAACCAAAGGCTCAGTGTGTCGTGCCGGAACCAGATTAGGGCCTGAAGCCATCCTGCGGTGTTGCGGCCAGCTCAAAAGAAAGCGAGTTGAAGAAAGGAGCTCAGGGGCACTGTAATTCACAAACCTGCAGAGTTATAAATGACAGCTATCGTCCAAAAATAGACTGAAGTAAGGCTGCCAAGAGGACTTGAAAGCGGGGCAGAATTGCAGGAAACCGATTTCAGGAGGTAGACTGGAATTGCATTGAAAGCATAGGAAAAGAGGCAGAACGTCCACAATGATGCACTTGGCCAAAAAGGGCGTATGCGTTTTTTCCTGAATATATTCAGGAAAAAACGCATACGCCCTTTTTGGCCAACCAAGCAAGCTTGTAAAGGAAATCTGCACTACAATGAAGTCTCACTTCCCCCCGGTCAAAAGGGCCATCTGAAAAAAGTGTAAAATCCAGAAAGGCAGGACAGGCCATGGAGAACTGGGAGCCTTCTTATGCTGAAGGGCGGGATGTAAATTGCCAACAACCACTCGAGAGAAGTGTATGGTGTTTCCTGAAACATCTAAAAAACAAAGCAACAGAGCCTAGGGCACTTCCACTTATGGTCCTATAGCTTAGGATATTTATAATCAAAAAGACAAAGCCACCCCAAAGTTTGGAACAGCTCCGTTTACAAGAACCTCGTTTACAGTACAAGTTCAACATCGCAGAAAGTGAAAAATGGATAAAGAAGTTGTGGTATTTACTTACAAAGCAATATCACTCAGCAATGAAATCTGTGTCATCAGGCCCTTAGCAGCACAATGAGTGGATTCAGGTATAATGATTCTAACTGAAATAAGTCACACAGAAAAAGAAACATCATAAGATATCAGTAATACACGGAATGTAAACTTGGCTACACAGGAACTGAATTACAGAACAGAACAGGGTCTCAAATTTAGAAAAACAACTTATGATTGCTTAAGGGGAAAGGTGAGTTGGGGTGCTGCATAAAACCAGAGATTGAAATGAGCACAGATAAAGATCCTTAAGCCAAATATGGAATAGACAAGAGCTACTCCTTGCTCAACGAAATGGACTCAACACCGAAAATTAAACGCCTAAGAATGTACCTGACTAGTAAGTATCTTAAAACCTATGGATTGCTATGTCTCCGAAAGAGAATCAAGCATGTGTACAGGGGCATAAACGCAGCACTGATAGGATTGGAGATGTTCGGTGAGCAAATGAAGACCCTTTGAAGTCATATTGCATGGTACCCATTCCACGGGTTTCAAATACCCAGGTTTAAGGTATTCTTCCTTCAGCTAAAACATGCATGTGGAACCTAGAGTATGATCAACCATGTGATCGGGAGACGTGTTCAAATATGTCTCAGTTTTCGTACCCTGGTACTCGGGTGCAACATTCCAGATGCTTTACTAACACTCTCCCGACTTGGACAGTCAGTGCCTTTAACCTCCTGTTTGGCCCAGTTTGCAATTTCTGCGGAAGATGAACAGGAATAGCGAGAACCAATGAGAGACTAGCTGGAGGTGTCTGAACGGGCAAATTTAACTCTCATTTCCCACTAGGAAGAGGAATTAACCAAAGGCTCAGCGTGCCGTGCCGGAAACAGATTAGGGCCTGAAGCCATCCTGCGGTGTTGCGGCCAGCTCACAAGAAAGTGAGTTGAAGAAAGGAGCTCAGGGTCTCTGTAATTCACAAACCTGCAGAGTTATAAATGACAGCTATCGTCCAAAAATAGACTGAAGTAAGGCTGCCAAGAGGACTTGAAAGCGGGGCAGAATTGCAGGAAACCGATTTCAGGAGGTAGACTGGAATTGCATTGAAAGCGTAGGAAAAGAGGCAGAACGTCCACAATGATGCACTTTGCCAAAAGGGCATATGCGTTTTTTCCTGAATATATTCAGGAAAAAACGCATACGCCCTTTTTGGCCAACCAAGCAAGCTTGCAAAGGAAATCTGCACTACAATGAAGTCTCACTTCCCCCCGGTCAAAAGGGCCATCAGAATAAAGTGTAAAATCCAGAAAGGCAGGACAGGCCATGGAGAACTGGGAGCCTTGTTATGCTGATGGGCGGGATGTAAATTGCCAACAGCCACTCTGGAGAAGTGTATGGTGTTTCCTGAAACATCTAAAAAACAAAGCAACAGAGCCTAGGGCACTTCCACTTATGGTCCTATAGCTTAGGTAAATTAATATCAAAAAGACACAGCAACCCCAAAATTTGGAACGGCTCTTTTTACAGGAATCTCTTCTAAGGCACAAGTTAAATATCCCAGATAGCAAATAATGGATAAAGAAGTTGCGGTACTTCTGTACAACAGAATACCACTCAGCAATGAAATCTATGTCACCAGGCCCGTACCAGCATAATGAGTGGAATGAGGCACGATGATTCTAAGTGAAATAAGTCACACAGAAAAAGAAACTTCATAAGGTATCACTAATACACGGAATGTGAACTTGGCTACACATGAACTGAATTACAAAACAGAACAGGGTCTCAAGTTTAGAAAACCAACTTATGCCTGCTTAAGGGGGAAGGTGAGTTGGGGTGCTGCATAAAAGCAGAGTTTGAAATTAGCACAGATACCGTTCCATAAGCCAAATATGTAATAGACAAGAGCTACCCCTTGCTCAACGAAATGGATTCAACAATGAGGTATCACCTCACACCTGGTAGAATAGGCATCATTGAAAATCTACAAACAAAAAATGCTGGAAAGGGTGTGGAGAAAAGGAACCCTCTTCCACTATTGTTGGGAATATAAATTGATACAGTCATTATGGAGAACAATATGGAATTTCTTAAGAAACTAACAATAGAATTACCATATGATACAGCAATCCCAGTACTGGACATATACCCAGACAAAACCATAAATCAAAAAGAGTCATTCACCGCAATGTTCATTGCATCACTATTTACAATATCGAGGTAATGGAAACAACCTAAATGCCCACAGACAGACGAATGCATAAAGCTGTGGTACATATATAAAATGGAATATTACTAAGCCATGAAAAGGAATGAAATTGGGTCATTTGTAGAGACGTCGATGGATCTAGAGACTGTCATACAGAGTGAAGTAAGTCAGAAAGAGAAAAACAAATCTTGTATATTCATGCATATATGTGGAACCTAGAAAAACTGTACAGATTAACCATTTTGCAAGGCATAAATAGAGCAACAGATGTAGACAACAAACGTATGGACAACAAGGGGGGAAAGCTGTTGGGGGGGTGGTGGTGGGAGGAGTTGAGAGACTGGGATTGGCATGTATACATTTATATGTATAAAATAGATAACCAATAAGAACCTGCTGTATAAAAATATAAAATAAAATTCAAAATTAAAAAGAAATAAAATTTAAAAAATAAAACAGAAAAAACAATTATTCCCTGCACATACATGTATTTATATGAATAAATTATTTCCATGCTTATATCTGTAAATACAAAAAAGAGGAATAAAATCTACCTTGAACCAAAAACGAAAAAGAGAAAAAAAACACAGAACCCACCAGTTACACAGAGGAAAACCGTATCAGGGCACTTGCTCCAGTTGTAAACAATTCTGAAGTTGGTCAGTGGTGGGGAATCGTCTCCCATTCAGCCAGCAGCCCCCACGCAACAAGCATCCTCATTGCAAAGCTGGGGCACCGTGCCGAGGCATCTGTGAGTAAACGTGAGCTGAGCCCCAGGCCAGTTGCTGCTGAACTATTCCCACCCGTACCAGGTAAAACACCTGAATATATACAAGGACTTGAAAGCCTAGAGGAAGGGCCATAGAGCCACACGAGTGACAGCATGCCGGCCGACTTGGTGCCTGCAGGCCAGCCAGGATGGTCCTGGCCCTGGGTGCTCTTCTGGAAGATTTCCATTTCCCTGCCTGAGATACCCATCCTGTCCCTGCCCCCACTGCTTTTTTCCTTCCTCACCTCTGCCCAGGGAGAAATTCCAGCAGCAGGTATGGGTGACACACCCTCTTCTTTAGCAGGTGGCAGCCTGGCAACTGCTGCAGAAAGTCCAGCAGAGCCCCACTCACACTGGGCCACCCACAAAGCCGTGGCCTCTCACTCCCTCCCACCAGCCCAGCCCGGAGACTGCTGACAGGGCAGAGAAAATGGCGTCAGGCATGGCTGCAGGGGCTCTTGCTGCCTGGAGTGGTATTTATATTGATCTCAACCCAGGCACACCTGGGGAGGGCTGGCCGGCACGGTAAGGCTGCCCAGGTCAGCCAATCATCACCCCTCAGGGGCTCACAGTTGCAGAAAATGGAACTTGCTGAACCGGCCAGGTCCAAGGAACAGGTGTGGGCTCCTGAGAGTCAGGATAGACAAGGGGCTGCAGCTTTGGCTTGTTTTCTAATCATTTTATCTGGCCCATGAGTGGGAGACAACTTCAAGAAAACCCTCTCCTAATGAGAGGAACCCAGGAATCAGGGAGAGGAGGGGTGGGTGGTGGTTGGAGACAGAGGCCTGGTGCCCCGGGTGCAGTGGAAGTCTCTGGAAGACCAGGTGGAGGGAGGCCTCACGGAGTGATGCCCAGGGTCACAGACCTGTCGCAGCTGCTGTTTGTTAGTTCAAGTCCTGCTCTGAGGTGCTCTGTGTCAGCTCTGAGCGACAGGTGAGCTGGGGGTGCTCTGCAATGAGGGCTATGTGCACGGTTCCTGTGTGCCCAGCCCTGCCACGGTACCTGCAAGGGTAGCTCTGTATCCTGGGAGGGGCCTGACCACGAGAGCCCCGTGGGCTGGGGTGGGGGTGGGGTACCTGCCCAGGTGAGCTCCATATTCTGGGATTGTTCTGACCACGAGAGCCCCATGGGCCGCTGGGGACCTGGTAAAGGATGTCAGGACAGTCAGTGAAGCCACTGAGGATATACCTCCAGTTGCTCCTAATTCCTACACCCTGCTGGTCATTCTACCAACCACCAGGACATGGTATTCTGTATTAGTCTTCAATGATGCCTTCTTTTGTATTCCATTAGTCCCAGAGTCACAAGAAATTTTGGCTTGTGAGTGGCAGGACTCAACATACAACTAAAACAATACTTCCGGGCCGTCTGGCCCCAAGGGTGCAAAAATTCCCACACCATCTTTGGGGAAAGCTTAGCTAAAGACCTAAAATTCTACCTCTGGAAAAGGAAACCCTCCTTCAATATGCAGACGACATTCTGATCACCAGCCCTACTAAGGAGGCCTCTGAACTACCAAGCCAATAAAGGATAGAAGTTGTCCAAGAAAAAGCTCAAATATCACAGACTGCGGTGACCTGCCTGGGCTTCATTCTCACAGAAGGTCAGAGAAGCCCATCCCAGGAAAGGGAAGAAACCATTTTCAGCCTTACCCCTTTCTAAAACTAGAAGACAGCTTAGGGGTTCCTGGGGAGGCCAGGGTTTGCTGCTTCTGGATCCCTAACTACAGTCTACTAGCTGGGCCTCTATATGAAACACTGAAAGGAAAAGATGATGATCCTTTTGAATAGAATCCAGAAGTGGCCTTTCAAGAATGGAAAGAGCAGTCAATTCAGACCCTTGCCCTGGAACTCCCTAATTTAGCTAAACCCTTTGACCTTTACATTCCCGGTGAAAGGTGAATCGCCATTGGAGAATTAGTGCAAAAACTGGGACCACTTGAAATGGAACAATGCAAGAATGCCATCCAGGTAGGATAAACTACGGTCACTAAGGGGCTTGGCCCACTGCCACATCTGGCCAAGATACTGGCGGTATCTAAAAACCTGGAAATCAGCAGCCCAAAAGGCCACCTCCCTCCTAAGGGAAAAGGACCCCACGTGGTGATCCTAACCACCAACCATGCCCTGAAGTTGCAGGGTTCGCTCCGTGGGCACACCGACCTCGAGTGAGGAGGCCCTCCAACTCCAACATCCAGAGAGATAACCGGGGGCAACAGGGCACCATGACGACTCGTGTGAACATCACTTGACCTGGAGTTTCTCTCATAAAACAACAAGAGTGTGTCCCAAAAGAGTAGACTACTGCTTGCAGGACTTACTGCACCCAGAGGGGAGCTAATAATCTTGGCGGGGGAACAGTATACCACACTGTCACCATAGAAAAGCCTACAGACACCGTGATGATGGTGGCCAATAAGACCGGCTGGACTCCTGTTTACTTCAAAAGGCTGTTGACTCAGTAGCCATCATGGTCCTTGGTCACCACTGACCCTGGACTGTCTGGGAGTTGAGCGGGCAGGGCTCTGACACCTGGTGCTGTTTGTACGTTAATTCAGGGGCCTAATTGAAGAAAGCGCAGACTACTGGTCAGAGCATCTAGGCTGGCAGAGACGGTCAGCCTAAGGTGGCTGAACAAATGTGGGGCGGGGTGAAACCGGCCCCCACAGCGTCTCTGCACATCTCTTTCCTGGACCCTTAAAGGTCATTAGAATCTATAACACTTCCAATGCTGGTGCTCAGGTGGACGAGCAGGGAGGCAGGGGTCCTGGGGACAATCAACGTCACCGGGAGGCTGCTGGGGAGAAGCTCTGACCCTCGCCCCAGGGTATGAGGGCTCCCAACTCAGCACTCAGCAGTTACAGAAGAAGGGTCTGCACCCTCAGCACTCCAAGAATGAGGAACAGGACAAAAGGCAGAGGAGGGGTTTGTCCCCAGCAAAGCCCATTAAAAATCCCTGGGAGATAAAAATAGAATCTGGGCAATAAAGTCAAGTCTAACCTTTTTTATCCTTTGTGCTTTGTCTAATTTCACGTGCTCCTAGGGTCCCGCATGCAGAGGTTCCACACCCGGCACTTCAGACCAGATTTCCTAGTGCAGAATGGCTGGGTCGACACCTCAGCTCCTGGGGCCCAGTGCAGACTCCACGATATAGAGCCTGAGCTACAGCCAACCCGGCCCTCGAGAGCTCCGCCGCCTCCCTCCCTCCCACTGACTCTGACAGGATCTCTACACAGCAGCCCAGCCCACAGCCCACGGGGTAGTGCATGCTCTCACCTCTCCATTCTCTGATCAAAATATAAAGTTTCCTTTGCTTGTGAACCAAACTCAGTCTCGATCTGTTGGCCCCAATGACACTGGGCAGGGGGACACTTGTTGGGGTCCACTCTGGAGGATCAGTAACAGAAATTGAGACTATTGTAACCTCAATGAACAGATGTGTGAGCCAAACTGTAGTTAACATAGAACAGTGTATAAGGCTCGGGTAAAATAAGATGTTTTTAACACTTCCATTTGATATTTCCATCACTTTTTATAAGCAAGTTCAGTGAAAAGGTTTGTCTTATTTGTCAGGTCAATATTAGAGAAACGAAGTGATTTCTTTCCAAGGATGTACAGCTAATAATCTTGGTTAAACCTTCAATCTTGTTTTAAATGCTTTTCCATTGAAAATGATACCTCTCTTTCAGCTCCCCCATTTCTGAGAAGTATAAAATCTTATAATTTATTATTACCAAAGGGGAAAGGTGGGAGGAGGGATAAATTAACAGTTTGGAATGAACACATACACACTGCTATGTATAAAATAGATCATCAACAAGGAACTACTGTATAGCACAGGGAACTACACTCAACATTTTGCAATAACCTATAAGGGGAAATAATCTGAAAAAGAATAGATATTTTTATTGACATCATCTATCAATGACAGTTAAAGTGTAGCCTAAGGGAAGCTGGTGGTGAGTGCTTCTGACCCTGAAGACTTCAATCATCTAAAGTTTGGACTCTGCCTACTTCCCAAGGCCCTTAATGAACATATGTGTAGCTGTAGCTTAAAAACTTCCCCAGTTTGGGTTTCGGGGAGACACTGATTTTGAAAAAGCCCTGGTGTTCTCCTTACATGAATGGGACTCTTCCTACTGCTAAAACATGTCTGTCACACCCAGAGGATGGTATACCGTCTGATCGGGAAGAGTTTGGAAAAGGCATCTCATCTCCTCATCTCCTGGTGCTCGGGTTCACCCCTCCAGCGTCTTTACTAACAGTCTCCCCACTTGGAGATGTCAGCACTGTCAACATCCTGTTGCGTACAGTTTGGAATTTGTCCAGAGGATGAAGCGGAAGGATGAGGAACAATGAGAGACAAGTCCTAGGTGTTCAGACAGGCACATGTCACTCTAATTTCCAATCAGGAAGACGAATTGACCAAAGGCTAGGGTTGCCCATGGAAACAGTATAGGGCTTGAGGAAATCCCGCTGCTTTGTGGCCAGTTCCCATAAACACGAGTTGAACAATGGAACTCAGGGGCAGTAAAATTCACAAAACTGCAGAGTTGAAAATATCCATCACTGAAAAATGTCTTGAGGAAAGTCAGAGAAAAGGACTTGTAAGCAAGGGAGAATGGCAGGAAAGGGATTTGAGGAGGTAGAAAGGACTCGCCATTAAGCACAAGAAAAGGAGCTGAACATTGCCAACATTGCAGTTGGCCAAAAAGGGTGTATGCGTTCTTTTCTGTATATATTCAAGAAAAGGGCATACACTTTTTTAGCCAACCAAACAGGTGGGCACTGGAAGTCAATACCACAAAAGATATCACTTCGCATCAGTCAGAAGAGCCATCCTCATAAAGCGTAAACAACAGAAATGCAGGACAGGGCAACGAGAAGAGGGAGCCCTGTGAGACTTATAGTGGAAATGTATATTGCCAACGGCCATTCTGGAGAAGTGTATTGTGTTTACTAAAGCATCTAAAAAATGAGCTACAGAGCATAGGGCACTTGCACTCACGGGCGTATATCTTGGGAAAAACAAAAATCGAGAGGACACAGGCACCCCAATGTTTACCCCCTCTCTGTTTAAAAGATCCTCGACTAGGATATAACTTAAATGTCTCTGGAGGGAAAAAATGGATAGAGATGTGGTACTTAGGTAGAGTGGAATATTATTCAGCCTGGAAATCAATGAAATATGGCCAGTTGTAACAACTCCGGAGGAGTTACGTATGATCATTCTAAGTGACAGAATTCAAAAAGAAAAAGACACATATCATAAGATATCACTTAAAGGTGGAATCCAAAATGGCTACACATGAAATAAATTACAAAACAAAAACATAGTCAAATATGTAGAAAACACGCATAAGGCTGCTAAACGGGAAAGGTGGGGAGGGGTGAGGCATCATCCAGGAGGTTGAAATTAGCAAAGATACCATTCCAAATACCAAACTGATAATCAACAAGGCCTACACGGTAGCTAAAAGAACTGCACTCAGCACACTCAAGTCACCGGAAAAGAATATATACGACTGGTAAGAATCTGAAAAAGAATTTATTGATGTCTCTCTGTACGTGAATCAAGTGGATGTACAGCAGCAAGAAACAGAGCTTTGAAAATCAGCTGTAACCAATATAGTGATAAATTGAAAAAAATAAACGACAGAGAGACAGAGAAAACCTCTTACAACTTTTCCTCAGGGACGGTGATGCAACATGGATTGAACACATCTAGACCCACAGCAGGATGAGACATAAGGCTGGAAACTGTTTGCGCTAAGAGAAATGTGAGGTTGGGTGAGGAAATGCACACCCTTTAAAGTAATACTACCTGGTACCCATTCAATGGGTCCCAAATCTGCAGGTTCAAGGGATCTTCCTACAGCTAAAACATGCATGGAAAACCCAGAGGACTGTACACCATGTGATCGGGAGATGTGTCTAAAATGCACCTCATTTATCCTCTCCTGGTGCTCCTGTTCACCATTCCAGCCACGCTACTTAGAATCTCCCCACTTGGAGAATCAGCACATTTAAACTTCTGTTTCACACATTTTGCAAATTGTGAGGAGGATGAACGGGAAGAGGGGGAACCAATGAGAGAAGAGTTGTAGGGGTTTGGACGGGCACATATCACTCTAATTTCCCATTAAGAATAAGAATTAAAGAAAGGCTCAGCCTGCCTCGCCGGAGCCAAAATAGGGCCTGAAGCAATCCTGCGGGTTTGAGGCCAGCTCACAAAAGAGCAACTTAAAAAATGGAGCTCAGGGTCACTGCAATTCACAAACCTGCAGAGTTATAAATGAAAACTAACGTCCAAAAATATGTTGAGGTAAGGCAAAGAAGAGGATCTGAATGCAAGACAGAATTGCAAGAAACAGATTTCAAGAGATAGATTGCACTCGTCTTTAACGCACATGAAAAGCGGCAGAATTTCGACAATGATGCAGTTGGCCCAAAAGGGCGTATGCGTTTTTTCCTGATTATATCCAGGAAAAAACGCATACGCACTTTATGGGCAACGAAGCAAGCAAGCAATGCAAATGTGCACAACAAAGAAGTCTCACTTCCCAACGGTCAAAAGGGCCATCCTAAAAAATTGTAAAAACCAGAAATGCAGGACAGGCCATGGAGAACAGGGAGCCTTTATACGCTGATGGGCAGTGTGTGAACTGCCGAGAGCCACTCTGGAGAAGTGTATGGTGGTTCCTAAATCATCTAAAAAACAGAGCTACAGAGCATAGGACACTTCCAATCATGGGAGTATATCTAGGGAAGTCTAAAAATCAACAAGACACAAGCACACCACAGTTTAGGGCTACTCTGTTTACAAGAACCTCAACTTCAGTACACCTTAAATATCCCAGGAAAGAGAACAATGGATAAAGAAGATGTGGTACTTATGTACAATGGAATATCTCTTCACCATGAAATCAATGTAATAAGGCTAGTAGAAGGATAAAGAGTGGATTTAGGTCCGATAATACTACTTGAAATAAGTCAAACAGAAAAAGAAACATATCATAAGATATCACTTATAGAGGGAGGGTAAATATGGCTGCACAAGAAATGAATTACAGAACAGAACAGTGTCTCACATTTAGAAAACACACTTATGTCAGCTTAAGGGGAAAGGAGAGGTGGGGTGATGCATAAAACCAGAGTTTGAAATTAGCACAGATACCGTTCAATAAACCAAATAGGTATTAGACAAGATCTACACCTTGCTCAATGAACAGGCCTCAACACACCCTATACACCGCAGAGAAATATATCTGAGGAATAAGAATCTTAAAACCCATGTATTGATATATCTCCATAAGGGAATCAAGTGTGTGCAGAGCGGCACAAACACAGCAGTGAAAAGGAGCTAAACCCCATTATAGAAATAAATTTTAAAAACAAAACGCTGAAACAATGAAAGAGAGAAAAATTCTTACAAAATTCGCTCAGGGGCTGTGATGCAACCTGGATTGACCACATATAAACCCACAGCTGGATAAGACATAAGGCTGGACACTTGGGGCTGACAGGATTGGTGAGCTTTGGTGAGCAACTGCCGAAAGTTTAATGCAATACTTCATGCTACTCATTCCAAGGGTCCCAACACTCCAGGTTGAAGGGAATCTTCCTACAGCTAAACCATGCTTGGGAAACCCAGCGACTGGTATACCATATGATCGGGAAAGGTTTCTAAAACGCACCTCATTTTTCCTCTCCTGGGGCTCCGGATCGACATTCCAGCCACTTTACTAACAACATCCCCACATGGAGTCAATGCCTTTAAGTTCTGGTATCGCACAGTCTGCAGTTAGTGCAGAGGATGAATGGGAATAGGGGGAACCAGTGAGAAACTAGCTGTAGCGGTTTCAATGGGCACATGTCACTCTAATATCACATCAGTAAGAAGAATTAACCAAAGGCACAGCAAGGTGCCCCAGAAGAAAAATAGGGCTTCAAGGAATCCTGTGGTTATGGGGCAAGACCACAAAAATAAGAGCTAAAAAATGGAGCTAAGGGCCACTGCAATTCAAAAACCTGCAGAGTTATAAAGGCCAACTATTTTTAAAAAATATATTGAGGTAAGGCTATGAAGAGGCATTGAAAGCAAGGCAGAATGCAGGAAACCGATTTCAGGAGATAGACTGGAATTGCATTGAAAGCATATGAAGAGAGTCAGAAACTCCACAATGATGCACTTGGCCAAGAAGGGCGTATGTGTTTTTTCCTGAATATATTCAGGAAAAAACGCATACGCACTTTTTGGCCAACCAAGCAAGCTTGCAAAGGAAATCTGCACTACAATGAAGTCTCACTTCCACATGGTCAAAAGGGCCATCTGAAAAAAGTGTAAAATCCATAAAGGCACGACAGGCCATGGAGAACTGGGAGCCTTCTTATGCTGATGGGCGGGATGTAAATTGCCAACAGCCACTCTGGAGAAGTGTATGGTGTTTCCTGAAACATCTAAAAAACAAAGCAACAGAGCCTAGGGCACTTCCACTTATGGTCCTATAGCTTAGGGAAATTAACATCAAAAAGACACAGCCACCCCAAAGTTTGGGACGGCTCTGTTTACAAGAACCTCGTTTAAGGTACAAGTTCAATATCGCAGAAAGTAAAAAATGGATAAAGAACTTGTGGTACTTACGTACAATGCAATATCACTCAGCAATGAAATCTATGTAATCAGGCCCGTAGCAGCATAATGAGTGGATTCAGGTATGATGATTCGAACTGAAATAAGTCACACAGAAAAGAAACATCATAAGGTATCACTAATACACAGAATGTGAACTTGGCTACACATGAACTGAATTACAAAACAGAACAGTGTCTCAAGTTTAGAAAACCAACTTATGCTTGCTTAAGGGGGAAGGTGAGTTGGGGTGCTGTATAAAACCAGAGATTGAAATGAGCACAGATAAAGTTCCTTAAGCCAAATATGGAATAGACAAGAGCTACTCCTTGCTCAACGAAATGGACTCAACACCCCATATTAAACGCCTAAGAATGTACCTGACTAGTAAGTATCTTAAAACCTATGGATTGCTATGTCTCCAAAAGAGAATCAAGTGTGTGTACAGCAGCATAAACGCAGCAGTGATAGGATTGGAGAGGTTCGGTGAGCAAATGAAGACCCTTTGAAGTCATATTGCATGGTACCCATTACACGGGTCTCAACTCTCCAGGTTTAAGGTATTCTTCCTTCAGCTAAAACATGCATGTGGAACCCAGAGTATGATCAACCGTGTGAACGGGAGACGTGTTCAAATATGTCTCAGATTTCCTCCCCTGGTACTCGGGTGCAACATTCCAGACGCTTTACTAACACTCTCCCGACTTGGAGAGTCAGTCCCTTTAACCTCCTGTTTGGCCCAGTTTGCAATTTCTGCGGAAGATGAACAGGAATAGCGAGAACCAATGAGAGACTAGCTGGAGGCGTCTGGACGGGCAAATTTAACTCTCATTTCCCACCAGGAAGAGGAATTAACCAAAGGCTCAGCGTGCCGTGCCGGAACCAGATTAGGGCCTGAAGCCATCCTGCGGTGTTGCGGCCAGCTCACAAGAAAGTGAGTTGAAGGAAGGAGCTCAGGGGCACTGTAATTCACAAACCTGCAGAGTTATAATGACAGCTATCGTCCAAAAATAGACTGAAGTAAGGCTGCCAAGAGGACTTGAAAGCGGGGCAGAATTGCAGGAAACCGATTTCAGGAGGTAGACTGGAATTGCATTGAAAGCATAGGAAAAGAGGCAGAACGTCCACAATGATGCACTTGGCCAAAAAGGGCGTATGCGTTTTTTCCTGAATATATTCAGGAAAAAACGCACACGCCCTTTTTGGCCAACCAAGCAAGCTTGCAAAGGAAATCTGCACTACAATGAAGTCTCACTTCCCCCCGGTCAAAAGGGCCATCTGAAAAAAGTGTAAAATCCAGAAAGGCAGGACAGGCGATGGAGAACTGGGAGCCTTGTTATGCTGAAGGGTGGGATGTAAATTGCCAACAACCACTCGGGAGAAGTGTATGGTGATTCCTGAAACAACTAAAAAACAAAGCAACAGAGCCTAGTGCACTTCCACTTATGGTCCTATAGCTTAGGGAAATTAAAATCAGAAAGACACAGCCACCCCAAAGTTTGGGACGCCTCTCTTTACAACAACGTCGTTTACAGTACAAGTTCGATATCACAGAAAGTGAAAAATGGATAAAGAAGTTGTGGTACTCACGTACAATGCAATATCACTCAGCAATAAAATCTATGTCACCAGGCCTGTAGCAGCAGAATGAGTGGATTCGGGTATGGTGATTCTAACTGAAATAAGTCACACAGAAAAAGAAACATCAAAAAATATCACTAATACATGGAATGTAAACTTGGCTACAGAGGAACTCAATTACAAAACAGAACAGGGTCTCAAATTTAGAAAACCAACTTATGCTTGCTTAAGGGGAAAGGTGAGTTGGGGTGCTGCATAAAACCAGAGATTGAAATGAGCACAGATAAAGTTCCTTAAGCCAAATATGGAATAGACAAGAGCTACTCCTTGCTCAACGAAATGGACTCCACACCCCATATTAAACGCCTAAGAATATACCTGACTAGTAAGTATCTTAAAACCTATGGATTGCTATGTCTACAAAAGAGAATCAAGCGTGTGTACAAGGGTCATAAACGCAGCAGTGATAGGATTGGAGAGATTCGGTGAGCAAATGAAGACCCTTTGAAGTCATATTCCATGGTACCCATTCCACGGGTCTCAACTCTCCAGGTTTAAGGTATTCTTTCTTCAGCTAAAACATGCATGTGGAACCCAGAGTATGATCAACCGTGTGATCGTGAGACGTGTTCAAATATGTCTCAGTTTTCGTACCCTGGTACTCGGGTGCAACATTCCAGACGCTTTACTAACACTCTCCCCACTTGGAGAGTCAGTCCCTTTAACCTCCTGTTTGGCCCAGTTTGCAATTTCTGCGGAAGATGAACAGGAATAGCGAGAACCAATGAGAGACTAGCTGGAGGTGTCTGGACGGGCAAATTTAACTCTCATTTCCCACCAGGAAGAGGAATTAACCAAAGGCTCAGCGTGCCATGCCGGAACCAGATTAGGGCCTGAAGCCATCATGCGGTGTTGCGGCCAGCTCACAAGAAAGCGAGTTGAAGAAAGGAGCTCAGGGGCACTGTAATTCACAAACCTGCAGAGTTATAAATGACAGCTATCGTCCAAAAATAGACTGAAGTAAGGCTGCCAAGAGGACTTGAAAGCGGGGCAGAATTGCAGGAAACCGATTTCAGGAGGTAGACTGGAATTGCATTGAAAGCATAGGAAAAGAGGCAGAACGTCCACAATGATGCACTTGGCCAAAAAGGGCGTATGCGTTTTTTCCTGAATATATTCAGGAAAAAACTCATATGCCCTTTTTGGCCAACCAAGCAAACTTGCAAAGGAAATCTGCACTACAATGAAGTCTCACTTCTCCCAGGTCAAAAGGGCCATCTGAAAAAAGTGTAAAATCCAGAAAGGCAGGACAGGCCATGGAGAACTGGGAGCCTTGTTATGCTGATGGGCGGGATGTAAATTGCCAACAGACACTCGGGAGAAGTGTATGGTGTTTCCTGAAACATCTAAAAAACAAAGCAACAGAGCCTAGGGCACTTCCACTTATGGTCCTATAGCTTAGGGAAATTAAAATCAAAAAGACACAGCCACCCCAAAGTTTGGAACGTCTCTGTTTACAAGAACCTCGTTTACAGTACAAGTTCAACATCGCAGAAAGTGAAAAATGGATAAAGAAGTTGTGGTATTCACTTACAAAGCAATATCACTCAGCAATGAAATCTATGTCATCAGGCCCTTAGCAGCACAATGAGTGGATTCAGGTATCATGATTCTAACTGAAATAAGTCACACAGAAAAAGAAACATCATAAGATATCAGTAATACACGGAATGGAAACTTGGCTACACAGGAACTGAATTACAGAACAGAACAGGGTCTCAAATTTAGAAAACCAACTTATGCTTGCTTAAGGGGAAAGGTGAGTTGGGGTGCTGCATAAAACCAGAGATTGAAATGAGCACAGATAAAGTTCCTTAAGCCAAATATGGAATAGACAAGAGCTACTCCTTGCTCAACGAAATGGACTCAACACCGCATATTAAACGCCTAAGAATGTACCTGACTAGTAAGTATCTTAAAACCTATGGATTGCTATGTCTCCGAAAGAGAATCAAGCATGTGTACAGGGGCATAAACGCAGCAGTGATAGGATTGGAGAGGTTCGGTGAGCAAATGAAGACCCTTTGAAGTCCTATTGCACGGTACCCATTCCACGGGTTTCAACTACCCAGGTTTAAGGTATTCTTCCTTCAGCTAAAACATGCATGTGGAACCCAGAGTATGATCAACCATGTGATCGGGAGACGTGTTCAAATATGTCTCAGTTTTCGTACCCTGGTACTCGGGTGCAACATTCCAGACGCTTTACTAACACTCTCCCCACTTGGAGAGTCAGTCCCTTTAACCTCCTGTTTGGCCCAGTTTGCAATTTCTGCGGAAGATGAACAGGAATAGCGAGAACCAATGAGAGACTAGCTGGAGGTGTCTGGACGGGCAAATTTAACTCTCATTTCCCACCAGGAAGAGGAATTAACCAAAGGCTCAGCGTGCCATGCCGGAACCAGATTAGGGCCTGAAGCCATCCTGCGGTGTTGCGGCCAGCTCACAAGAAAGCGAGTTGAAGAAAGGAGCTCAGGGGCACTGTAATTCACAAACCTGCAGAGTTATAAATGACAGCTATCGTCCAAAAATACACTGAAGTAAGGCTGCCAAGAGGACTTGAAAGCGGGGCAGAATTGCAGGAAACTGATTTCAGGAGGTAGACTGGAATTGCATTGAAAGCATAGGAAAAGAGGCAGAACGTCCACAATGATGCACTTGGCCAAAAAGGGCGTATGCGTTTTTTCCTGAATATATTCAGGAAAAAACGCATACGCCCTTTTTGGCCAACCAAGCAAACTTGCAAAGGAAATCTGCACTACAATGAAGTCTCACTTCTCCCAGGTCAAAAGGGCCATCTGAAAAAAGTGTAAAATCCAGAAAGGCAGGACAGGCCATGGAGAACTGGGAGCCTTGTTATGCTGATGGGCGGGATGTAAATTGCCAACAGACACTCGGGAGAAGTGTATGGTGTTTCCTGAAACATCTAAAAAACAAAGCAACAAAGCCTAGGGCACTTCCACTTATGGTCCTATAGCTTAGGGAAATTAAAATCAAAAAGACACAGCCACCCCAAAGTTTGGGACACCTCCGTTTACAAGAACCTCGTTTACCGTACAAGTGCAATATCACAGAACGTGAAAAATGGATAAAGAACGTTTGGTACTTACGTACAATGCAGTATCACTCAGCAATGAAATCTATGTCATCAGGCCCGTAGCAGCATAATGAGTGGATTCAGGTACGATGATTCTAACTGAAATAAGTCACACAGAAAAAGAAACATCATAAGATATCACTAATACACGGAATGTAAACTTGGCTACACAGGAACTGCATTCGAAAACAGAACAGGGTCTCAAATTTAGAAAACCAACTTATGCTTGCTTAAGGGGAAAGGTGAGTTGGGGTGCTGCATAAAACCAGAGATTGAAATGAGCACAGATAAAGTTCCTTAAGCCAAATATGGAATAGACAAGAGCTACTCCTTGCTCAACGAAATGGACTCAACACCCCATATTAAACGCCTAAGAATGTACCTGACTAGTAAGTATCTTAAAACCTATGGATTGCTATGTCTCCAAAAGAGAATCAAGCGTGTGTACAGGGGCATAAACGCAGCAGTGATAGGATTGGAGAGGTTCGGTGATCAAATGAAGACCCTTTGAAGTCATATTGCATGGTACCCATTCCACGGGTCTCAACTCTCCAGGTTTAAGGTATTCTTCCTTCAGCTAAAACATGCATGTGTAACCCAGAGTATGATCAACCATGTGAACGGGAGACGTGTTCAAATATGTCTCAGTTTTCCTCCCCTGGTACTCGGGTGCAACATTCCAGACGCTTTACTAACACTCTCCCGACTTGGAGAGTCAGTGCCTTTAACCTCCTGTTTGGCCCAGTTTGCAATATCTGCGGAAGATGAACAGGAATAGCGAGAACCAATGAGAGGCTAGCTGGAGGTGTCTGAATGGGCAAATTTAACTGTCATTTCCCACCAGGAAGAGGAATTAACCAAAGGCTCAGCATGCCGTGCCGGAACCAGATTAGGGCCTGAAGCCATCCTGCGGTGTTGCGGCCAGCTCACAAGAAAGCGAGTTGAAGAAAGGAGCTCAGGGGCACTGTAATTCACAAACCTGCAGAGTTATAAATGACAGCTATCGTCCAAAAATAGACTGAAGTAAGGCTGCCAAGAGGACTTGAAAGTGGGGCAGAATTGCAGGAAACCGATTTCAGGAGGTAGACTGGAATTGCATTGAAAGCATAGGAAAAGAGGCAGAACGTCCACAATGATGCACTTGGCCAAAAAGGGCGTATGCGTTTTTTCCTGAATATATTCAGGAAAAAACGCATACGCCCTTTTTGGCCAACCAAGCAAGCTTGCAAAGGAAATCTGCACTACAATGAAGTCTCACTTCCCCCCGGTCAAAAGGGCCATCTGAAAAAAGTGTAAAATCCAGAAAGGCAGGACACGCCCTAGAGAACTGGGAGCCTTGTTATGCTGATGGGCGGGATGTAAATTGCCAACAACCACTCGGGAGAAGTGTATGGTGTTTCCTGAAACATCTAAAAAACAAAGCAACAGAGCCTAGGGCACTTCCACTTATGGTCCTATAGCTTAGGGAAATTAAAATCAAAAAGACACAGCCACCCCAAAGTTTGGAACGGCTCTGTTTACAAGAACCTCGTTTACAGTACAAGTTCAACATCGCAGAAAGTGAAAAATGGATAAAGAAGTTGTGGTATTCACTTACAAAACAATATCACTCAGCAATGAAATCTATGTCATCAGGCCCTTAGCAGCACAATGAGTGGATTCAGGTATCATGATTCTAACTGAAATAAGTCACACAGAAAAAGAAACATCATAAGATATCAGTAATACACGGAATGGAAACTTGGCTACACAGGAACTGAATTACAGAACAGAACAGGGTCTCAAATTTAGAAAACCAACTTATGCTTGCTTAAGGGGAAAGGTGAGTTGGGGTGCTGCATAAAACCAGAGATTGAAATGAGCACAGATAAAGTTCCTTAAGCCAAATATGGAATAGACAAGAGCTACTCCTTGCTCAACGAAATGGACTCAACACCGCATATTAAACGCCTAAGAATGTACCTGACTAGTAAGTATCTTAAAACCTATGGATTGCTATGTCTCCGAAAGAGAATCAAGCATGTGTACAGGGGCATAAACGCAGCAGTGATAGGATTGGAGAGGTTCGGTGAGCAAATGAAGACCCTTTGAAGTCATATTGCATGGTACCCATTCCACGGGTTTCAACTACCCAGGTTTAAGGTATTCTTCCTTCAGCTAAAACATGCATGTGGAACCCAGAGTATGATCAACCATGTGAACGGGAGACGTGTTCAAATATGTCTCAGTTTTCCCCCCCTGGTACTCGGGTGCAACATTCCAGACGCTTTACTAACACTCTCCCGACCTGGAGAGTCAGTCCCTTTAACCTCCTGTTTGGCCCAGTTTGCAATTTCTGCGGAAGATGAACAGGAATAGCGAGAACCAATGAAAGACTAGCTGGAGGTGTCTGGACGGGCAAATTTAACTCTCATTTCCCACCAGGAAGAGGAATTAACCAAAGGCTCAGCGTGCCGTGCCAGAACCAGATTAGGGCCTGAAGCCATCCTGCGGTGTTTCGGCCAGCTCACAAGAAAGCGAGTTGAAGAAAGGAGCTCAAGGGCACTGTAATTCACAAACCTGCAGAGTTATAAATGACAGCTATCGTCCAAAAATAGACTGAAGTAAGCCTGCCAAGAGGACTTGAAAGCGGGGCAGAATTGCAGGAAACCGATTTCAGGAGGTAGACTGGAATTGCATTGAAAGCATAGGAAAAGAGGCAGAACGTCCACAATGATGCACTTGGCCAAAAAGGGCGTATGCGTTTTTTCCTGAATATATTCAGGAAAAAACGCATACGCCGTTTTTGGCCAACCAAGCAAGCTTGCAAAGGAAATCTGCACTACAATGAAGTCTCACTTCCCCCCAGTCAAAAGGGCCATCTGAAAAAAGTGTAAAATCCAGAAAGGCAGGACAGGCCATGGAGAACTGGGAGCCTTGTTATGCTGATGGGCGGGATGTAAATTGCCAACAGACACTCGGGAGAAGTGTATGGTGTTTCCTGAAACATCTAAAAAACAAAGCAACAGAGCCTAGGGCACTGCCACTTATGGTCCTATAGCTTAGGGAATTTAAAATCAAAAAGACAGAGCCACCCCAAAGTTTCGAAAGGCTCTGTTTACAAGAACCTCGATTACAGTACAAGTTCAACATCGCAGAAAGTGAAAAATGGAGAAAGAAGTTGTGGTATTTACTTACAAAGCAATATCACTCAGCAATGAAATCTGTGTCATCAGGCCCTTAGCAGCACAATGAGTGGATTCAGGTATGATGATTCTAACTGAAATAAGTCACACAGAAACAGAAACATCATAAGATATCAGTAATACACGGAATGGAAACTTGGCTACACAGGAACTGAATTACAGAACAGAACAGGGTCTCAAATTTAGAAAACCAACTTATGCTTGCTAAGGGGAAAGGTGAGTTGGGGTGCTGCATAAAATCAGAGACTGAAATGAGCACAGATAAAGTTCCTTAAGCCAAATATGGAATAGACAAGAGCTACTCCTTGCTCAACGAAATGGACTCAACACCGCATATTAAACGCATAAGAATGTACCTGACTAGTAAGTATCTTAAAACCTATGGATTGCTATGTCTCCGAAAGAGAATCAAGCATGTGTACAGGGGCATAAACGCAGCAGTGATAGGATTGGAGAGGTTCGGTGAGCAAATGAAGACCCTTTGAAGTCATATTGCATGGTACCCTTTTCACGGGTCTCAACTCTCCAGGTTTAAGGTATTCTTCCTTCAGCTAAAACATGCATGTGGAATCCAAGTATGATCAACAATGTGAACGGGAGACGTGTTCAAATATGTCTCAGTATTCCTCCCCTGGTACTCGGGTGCAACATTCCAGACGCTTTACTAACACTCTCCCCACTTGGAGAGTCATCGCCTTTAACCTCCTGTTTGGCCCAGTTTGCAATTTCTGCGGAATATGAACAGGAATAGCGAGAACCAATGAGAGACTAGCTGGAGGTGTCTGGACGGTCAAATTTAACTCTCATTTCCCACCAGGAAGAGGAAATAACCAAAGGCTCAGCGTGTCGTGCCGGAACCAGATTAGGGCCTGAAGCCATCCTGCGGTGTTGCGGCCAGCTCAAAAGAAAGCGAGTTGAAGAAAGGAGCTCAGGGGCACTGTAATTCACAAACCTGCAGAGTTATAAATGACAGCTATCGTCCAAAAATAGACTGAAGTAAGGCTGCCAAGAGGACTTGAAAGCGGGGCAGAATTGCAGGAAACCGATTTCAGGAGGTAGACAGGAATTGCATTGAAAGCATAGGAAAAGAGGCAGAACGTCCACAATGATGCACTTGGCCAAAAAGGGCGTATGCGTTTTTTCCTGAATATATTCAGGAAAAAACGCATACGCCCTTTTTGGCCAACCAAGCAAGCTTGTAAAGGAAATCTGCACTACAATGAAGTCTCACTTCCCCCCGGTCAAAAGGGCCATCTGAAAAAAGTGTAAAATCCAGAAAGGCAGGACAGGCCATGGAGAACTGGGAGCCTTGTTATGCTGAAGGGCGGGATGTAAATTGCCAACAACCACTCGAGAGAAGTGTATGGTGTTTCCTGAAACATCTAAAAAACAAAGCAACAGAGCCTAGGGCACTTCCACTTATGGTCCTATAGCTTAGGATATTTATAATCAAAAAGACACAGCCACCCCAAAGTTTGGAACGGCTCTGTTTACAAGAACCTCGTTTACAGTACAAGTTCAACATCGCAGAAAGTGAAAAATGTATAAAGAAGTTGTGGTATTCACTTACAAAGCAATATCACTCAGCAATGAAATCTATGTCATCAGGCCCTTAGCAGCACAATGAGTGGATTCAGGTATGATGATTCTAACTGAAATAAGTCACACAGAAAAAGAAACATCATAAGATATCAGTAATACACGGAATGTAAACTTGGCTACACAGGAACTGAATTACAGAACAGAACAGGGTCTCAAATTTAGAAAAACAACTTATGATTGCTTAAGGGGAAAGGTGAGTTGGGGTGCTGCATAAAACCAGAGATTGAAATGAGCACAGATAAAGATCCTTAAGCCAAATATGGAATAGACAAGAGCTACTCCTTGCTCAACGAAATGGACTCAACACCGAAAATTAAACGCCTAAGAATGTACCTGACTAGTAAGTATCTTAAAACCTATGGATTGCTATGTCTCCGAAAGAGAATCAAGCATGTGTACAGGGGCATAAACGCAGCACTGATAGGATTGGAGATGTTCGGTGAGCAAATGAAGACCCTTTGAAGTCATATTGCATGGTACCCATTCCACGGGTTTCAAATACCCAGGTTTAAGGTATTCTTCCTTCAGCTAAAACATGCATGTGGAACCTAGAGTATGATCAACCATGTGATCGGGAGACGTGTTCAAATATGTCTCAGTTTTCGTACCCTGGTACTCGGGTGCAACATTCCAGATGCTTTACTAACACTCTCCCTACTTGGACAGTCAGTGCCTTTAACCTCCTGTTTGGCCCAGTTTGCAATTTCTGCGGAAGATGAACAGGAATAGCGAGAACCAATGAGAGACTAGCTGGAGGTGTCTGAACGGGCAAATTTAACTCTCATTTCCCACTAGGAAGAGGAATTAACCAAAGGCTCAGCGTGCCGTGCCGGAAACAGATTAGGGCCTGAAGCCATCCTGCGGTGTTGCGGCCAGCTCACAAGAAAGTGAGTTGAAGAAAGGAGCTCAGGGTCTCTGTAATTCACAAACCTGCAGAGTTATAAATGACAGCTATCGTCCAAAAATAGACTGAAGTAAGGCTGCCAAGAGGACTTGAAAGCGGGGCAGAATTGCAGGAAACCGATTTCAGGAGGTAGACTGGAATTGCATTGAAAGCGTAGGAAAAGAGGCAGAACGTCCACAATGATGCACTTTGCCAAAAGGGCATATGCGTTTTTTCCTGAATATATTCAGGAAAAAACGCATACGCCCTTTTTGGCCAACCAAGCAAGCTTGCAAAGGAAATCTGCACTACAATGAAGTCTCACTTCCCCCCGGTCAAAAGGGCCATCAGAATAAAGTGTAAAATCCAGAAAGGCAGGACAGGCCATGGAGAACTGGGAGCCTTGTTATGCTGATGGGCGGGATGTAAATTGCCAACAGCCACTCTGGAGAAGTGTATGGTGTTTCCTGAAACATCTAAAAAACAAAGCAACAGAGCCTAGGGCACTTCCACTTATGGTCCTATAGCTTAGGGAAATTAATATCAAAAAGACACAGCAACCCCAAAATTTGGAACGGCTCTTTTTACAGGAATCTCTTCTACGGCACAAGTTAAATATCCCAGATAGCAAATAATGGATAAAGAAGTTGCGGTACTTCTGTACAACAGAATACCACTCAGCAATGAAATCTATGTCACCAGGCCCGTACCAGCATAATGAGTGGATTGAGGCACGATGATTCTAAGTGAAATAAGTCACACAGAAAAAGAAACTTCATAAGGTATCACTAATACACGGAATGTGAACTTGGCTACACATGAACTGAATTACAAAACAGAACAGGGTCTCAAGTTTAGAAAACCAACTTATGCCTGCTTAAGGGGGAAGGTGAGTTGGGGTGCTGCATAAAAGCAGAGTTTGAAATTAGCACAGATACCGTTCCATAAGCCAAATATGTAATAGACAAGAGCTACCCCTTGCTCAACGAAATGGATTCAACAATGAGGTATCACCTCACACCTGGTAGAATAGGCATCATTGAAAATCTACAAACAAAAAATGCTGGAAAGGGTGTGGAGAAAAGGAACCCTCTTCCACTATTGTTGGGAATATAAATTGATACAGTCATTATGGAGAACAATATGGAATTTCTTAAGAAACTAACAATAGAATTACCATATGATACAGCAATCCCAGTACTGGACATATACCCAGACAAAACCATAAATCAAAAAGAGTCATTCACCGCAATGTTCATTGCATCACTATTTACAATATCGAGGTAATGGAAACAACCTAAATGCCCACAGACAGACGAATGCATAAAGCTGTGGTACATATATAAAATGGAATATTACTAAGCCATGAAAAGGAATGAAATTGGGTCATTTGTAGAGACGTCGATGGATCTAGAGACTGTCATACAGAGTGAAGTAAGTCAGAAAGAGAAAAACAAATCTTGTATATTCATGCATATATGTGGAACCTAGAAAAACTGTACAGATTAACCATTTTGCAAGGCATAAATAGAGCAACAGATGTAGACAACAAACGTATGGACAACAAGGGGGGAAAGCTGTTGGGGGGGTGGTGGTGGGAGGAGTTGAGAGACTGGGATTGGCATGTATACATTTATATGTATAAAATAGATAACCAATAAGAACCTGCTGTATAAAAATATAAAATAAAATTCAAAATTAAAAAGAAATAAAATTTAAAAAATAAAACAGAAAAAACAATTATTCCCTGCACATACATGTATTTATATGAATAAATTATTTCCATGCTTATATCTGTAAATACAAAAAAGAGGAATAAAATCTACCTTGAACCAAAAACGAAAAAGAGAAAAAAAACACAGAACCCACCAGTTACACAGAGGAAAACCGTATCAGGGCACTTGCTCCAGTTGTAAACAATTCTGAAGTTGGTCAGTGGTGGGGAATCGTCTCCCATTCAGCCAGCAGCCCCCACGCAACAAGCATCCTCATTGCAAAGCTGGGGCACCGTGCCGAGGCATCTGTGAGTAAACGTGAGCTGAGCCCCAGGCCAGTTGCTGCTGAACTATTCCCACCCATCCCAGGTAAAACACCTGAATATATACAAGGACTTGAAAGCCTAGACGAAGGGCCATAGAGCCACACGAGTGACAGCATGCCGGCCGACTTGGTGCCTGCAGGCCAGCCAGGATGGTCCTGGCCCTGGGTGCTCTTCTGGAAGATTTCCATTTCCCTGCCTGAGATACCCATCCTGTCCCTGCCCCCACTGCTTTTTTCCTTCCTCACCTCTGCCCAGGGAGAAATTCCAGCAGCAGGTATGGGTGACACACCCTCTTCTTTAGCAGGTGGCAGCCTGGCAACTGCTGCAGAAAGTCCAGCAGAGCCCCACTCACACTGGGCCACCCACAAAGCCGTGGCCTCTCACTCCCTCCCACCAGCCCAGCCCGGAGACTGCTGACAGGGCAGAGAAAATGGCGTCAGGCATGGCTGCAGGGGCTCTTGCTGCCTGGAGTGGTATTTATATTGATCTCAACCCAGGCACACCTGGGGAGGGCTGGCCGGCACGGTAAGGCTGCCCAGGTCAGCCAATCATCACCCCTCAGGGGCTCACAGTTGCAGAAAATGGAACTTGCTGAACCGGCCAGGTCCAAGGAACAGGTGTGGGCTCCTGAGAGTCAGGATAGACAAGGGGCTGCAGCTTTGGCTTGTTTTCTAATCATTTTATCTGGCCCATGAGTGGGAGACAACTTCAAGAAAACCCTCTCCTAATGAGAGGAACCCAGGAGTCAGGGAGAGGAGGGGTGGGTGGTGGTTGGAGACAGAGGCCTGGTGCCCCGGGTGCAGTGGAAGTCTCTGGAAGACCAGGTGGAGGGAGGCCTCACGGAGTGATGCCCAGGGTCACAGACCTGTCGCAGCTGCTGTTTGTTAGTTCAAGTCCTGCTCTGAGGTGCTCTGTGTCAGCTCTGAGCGACAGGTGAGCTGGGGGTGCTCTGCAATGAGGGCTATGTGCACGGTTCCTGTGTGCCCAGCCCTGCCACGGTACCTGCAAGGGTAGCTCTGTATCCTGGGAGGGGCCTGACCACGAGAGCCCCGTGGGCTGGGGTGGGGGTGGGGTACCTGCCCAGGTGAGCTCCATATTCTGGGATTGTTCTGACCACGAGAGCCCCATGGGCCGCTGGGGACCTGGTAAAGGATGTCAGGACAGTCAGTGAAGCCACTGAGGATATACCTCCAGTTGCTCCTAATTCCTACACCCTGCTGGTCATTCTACCAACCACCAGGACATGGTATTCTGTATTAGTCTTCAATGATGCCTTCTTTTGTATTCCATTAGTCCCAGAGTCACAAGAAATTTTGGCTTGTGAGTGGCAGGACTCAACATACAACTAAAACAATACTTCCGGGCCGTCTGGCCCCAAGGGTGCAAAAATTCCCACACCATCTTTGGGGAAAGCTTAGCTAAAGACCTAAAAGTTCTACCTCTGGAAAAGGAAACCCTCCTTCAATATGCAGACGACATTCTGATCACCAGCCCTACTAAGGAGGCCTCTGAACTACCAAGCCAATAAAGGATAGAAGTTGTCCAAGAAAAAGCTCAAATATCACAGACTGCGGTGACCTGCCTGGGCTTCATTCTCACAGAAGGTCAGAGAAGCCCATCCCAGGAAAGGGAAGAAACCATTTTCAGCCTTACCCCTTTCTAAAACTAGAAGACAGCTTAGGGGTTCCTGGGGAGGCCAGGGTTTGCTGCTTCTGGATCCCTAACTACAGTCTACTAGCTGGGCCTCTATATGAAACACTGAAAGGAAAAGATGATGATCCTTTTGAATAGAATCCAGAAGTGGCCTTTCAAGAATGGAAAGAGCAGTCAATTCAGACCCTTGCCCTGGAACTCCCTAATTTAGCTAAACCCTTTGACCTTTACATTCCCGGTGAAAGGTGAATCGCCATTGGAGAATTAGTGCAAAAACTGGGACCACTTGAAATGGAACAATGCAAGAATGCCATCCAGGTAGGATAAACTACGGTCACTAAGGGGCTTGGCCCACTGCCACATCTGGCCAAGATACTGGCGGTATCTAAAAACCTGGAAATCAGCAGCCCAAAAGGCCACCTCCCTCCTAAGGGAAAAGGACCCCACGTGGTGATCCTAACCACCAACCATGCCCTGAAGTTGCAGGGTTCGCTCCGTGGGCACACCGACCTCGAGTGAGGAGGCCCTCCAACTCCAACATCCAGAGAGATAACCGGGGGCAACAGGGCACCATGACGACTCGTGTGAACATCACTTGACCTGGAGTTTCTCTCATAAAACAACAAGAGTGTGTCCCAAAAGAGTAGACTACTGCTTGCAGGACTTACTGCACCCAGAGGGGAGCTAATAATCTTGGCGGGGGAACAGTATACCACACTGTCACCATAGAAAAGCCTACAGACACCGTGATGATGGTGGCCAATAAGACCGGCTGGACTCCTGTTTACTTCAAAAGGCTGTTGACTCAGTAGCCATCATGGTCCTTGGTCACCACTGACCCTGGACTGTCTGGGAGTTGAGCGGGCAGGGCTCTGACACCTGGTGCTGTTTGTACGTTAATTCAGGGGCCTAATTGAAGAAAGCGCAGACTACTGGTCAGAGCATCTAGGCTGGCAGAGACGGTCAGCCTAAGGTGGCTGAACAAATGTGGGGCGGGGTGAAACCGGCCCCCACAGCGTCTCTGCACATCTCTTTCCTGGACCCTTAAAGGTCATTAGAATCTATAACACTTCCAATGCTGGTGCTCAGGTGGACGAGCAGGGAGGCAGGGGTCCTGGGGACAATCAACGTCACCGGGAGGCTGCTGGGGAGAAGCTCTGACCCTCGCCCCAGGGTATGAGGGCTCCCAACTCAGCACTCAGCAGTTACAGAAGAAGGGTCTGCACCCTCAGCACTCCAAGAATGAGGAACGGGACAAAAGGCAGAGGAGGGGTTTGTCCCCAGCAAAGCCCATTAAAAATCCCTGGGAGATAAAAATAGAATCTGGGCAATAAAGTCAAGTCTAACCTTTTTTATCCTTTGTGCTTTGTCTAATTTCACGTGCTCCTAGGGTCCCGCATGCAGAGGTTCCACACCCGGCACTTCAGACCAGATTTCCTAGTGCAGAATGGCTGGGTCGACACCTCAGCTCCTGGGGCCCAGTGCAGACTCCACGATATAGAGCCTGAGCTACAGCCAACCCGGCCCTCGAGAGCTCCGCCGCCTCCCTCCCTCCCACTGACTCTGACAGGATCTCTACACAGCAGCCCAGCCCACAGCCCACGGGGTAGTGCATGCTCTCACCTCTCCATTCTCTGATCAAAATATAAAGTTTCCTTTGCTTGTGAACCAAACTCAGTCTCGATCTGTTGGCCCCAATGACACTGGGCAGGGGGACACTTGTTGGGGTCCACTCTGGAGGATCAGTAACAGAAATTGAGACTATTGTAACCTCAATGAACAGATGTGTGAGCCAAACTGTAGTTAACATAGAACAGTGTATAAGGCTCGGGTAAAATAAGATGTTTTTAACACTTCCATTTGATATTTCCATCACTTTTTATAAGCAAGTTCAGTGAAAAGGTTTGTCTTATTTGTCAGGTCAATATTAGAGAAACGAAGTGATTTCTTTCCAAGGATGTACAGCTAATAATCTTGGTTAAACCTTCAATCTTGTTTTAAATGCTTTTCCATTGAAAATGATACCTCTCTTTCAGCTCCCCCATTTCTGAGAAGTATAAAATCTTATAATTTATTATTACCAAAGGGGAAAGGTGGGAGGAGGGATAAATTAACAGTTTGGAATGAACACATACACACTGCTATGTATAAAATAGATCATCAACAAGGAACTACTGTATAGCACAGGGAACTACACTCAACATTTTGCAATAACCTATAAGGGGAAATAATCTGAAAAAGAATAGATATTTTTATTGACATCATCTATCAATGACAGTTAAAGTGTAGCCTAAGGGAAGCTGGTGGTGAGTGCTTCTGACCCTGAAGACTTCAATCATCTAAAGTTTGGACTCTGCCTACTTCCCAAGGCCCTTAATGAACATATGTGTAGCTGTAGCTTAAAAACTTCCCCAGTTTGGGTTTCGGGGAGACACTGATTTTGAAAAAGCCCTGGTGTTCTCCTTACATGAATGGGACTCTTCCTACTGCTAAAACATGTCTGTCACACCCAGAGGATGGTATACCGTCTGATCGGGAAGAGTTTGGAAAAGGCATCTCATCTCCTCATCTCCTCATCTCCTGGTGCTCGGGTTCACCCCTCCAGCGTCTTTACTAACAGTCTCCCCACTTGGAGATGTCAGCACTGTCAACATCCTGTTGCGTACAGTTTGGAATTTGTCCAGAGGATGAAGCGGAAGGATGAGGAACAATGAGAGACAAGTCCTAGGTGTTCAGACAGGCACATGTCACTCTAATTTCCAATCAGGAAGACGAATTGACCAAAGGCTAGGGTTGCCCATGGAAACAGTATAGGGCTTGAGGAAATCCCGCTGCTTTGTGGCCAGTTCCCATAAACACGAGTTGAACAATGGAACTCAGGGGCAGTAAAATTCACAAAACTGCAGAGTTGAAAATATCCATCACTGAAAAATGTCTTGAGGAAAGTCAGAGAAAAGGACTTGTAAGCAAGGGAGAATGGCAGGAAAGGGATTTGAGGAGGTAGAAAGGACTCGCCATTAAGCACAAGAAAAGGAGCTGAACATTGCCAACATTGCAGTTGGCCAAAAAGGGTGTATGCGTTCTTTTCTGTATATATTCAAGAAAAGGGCATACACTTTTTTAGCCAACCAAACAGGTGGGCACTGGAAGTCAATACCACAAAAGATATCACTTCGCATCAGTCAGAAGAGCCATCCTCATAAAGCGTAAACAACAGAAATGCAGGACAGGGCAACGAGAAGAGGGAGCCCTGTGAGACTTATAGTGGAAATGTATATTGCCAACGGCCATTCTGGAGAAGTGTATTGTGTTTACTAAAGCATCTAAAAAATGAGCTACAGAGCATAGGGCACTTGCACTCACAGGTGTATATCTTGGGAAAAACAAAAATCGAGAGGACACAGGCACCCCAATGTTTACCCCCTCTCTGTTTAAAAGATCCTCGACTAGGATATAACTTAAATGTCTCTGGAGGGAAAAAATGGATAGAGATGTGGTACTTAGGTAGAGTGGAATATTATTCAGCCTGGAAATCAATGAAATATGGCCAGTTGTAACAACTCCGGAGGAGTTACGTATGATCATTCTAAGTGACAGAATTCAAAAAGAAAAAGACACATATCATAAGATATCACTTAAAGGTGGAATCCAAAATGGCTACACATGAAATAAATTACAAAACAAAAACATAGTCAAATATGTAGAAAACACGCATAAGGCTGCTAAACGGGAAAGGTGGGGAGGGGTGAGGCATCATCCAGGAGGTTGAAATTAGCAAAGATACCATTCCAAATACCAAACTGATAATCAACAAGGCCTACACGGTAGCTAACAGAACTGCACTCAGCACACTCAAGTCACCGGAAAAGAATATATACGACTGGTAAGAATCTGAAAAAGAATTTATTGATGTCTCTCTGTACGTGAATCAAGTGGATGTACAGCAGCAAGAAACAGAGCTTTGAAAATCAGCTGTAACCAATATAGTGATAAATTGAAAAAAATAAACGACAGAGAGACAGAGAAAACCTCTTACAACTTTTCCTCAGGGACGGTGATGCAACATGGATTGAACACATCTAGACCCACAGCAGGATGAGACATAAGGCTGGAAACTGTTTGCGCTAAGAGAAATGTGAGGTTGGGTGAGGAAATGCACACCCTTTAAAGTAATACTACCTGGTACCCATTCAATGGGTCCCAAATCTGCAGGTTCAAGGGATCTTCCTACAGCTAAAACATGCATGGAAAACCCAGAGGACTGTACACCATGTGATCGGGAGATGTGTCTAAAATGCACCTCATTTATCCTCTCCTGGTGCTCCTGTTCACCATTCCAGCCACGCTACTTAGAATCTCCCCACTTGGAGAATCAGCACATTTAAACTTCTGTTTCACACATTTTGCAAATTGTGAGGAGGATGAACGGGAAGAGGGGGAACCAATGAGAGAAGAGTTGTAGGGGTTTGGACGGGCACATATCACTCTAATTTCCCATTAAGAATAAGAATTAAAGAAAGGCTCAGCCTGCCTCGCCGGAGCCAAAATAGGGCCTGAAGCAATCCTGCGGGTTTGAGGCCAGCTCACAAAAGAGCAACTTAAAAAA
Organism: Stenella coeruleoalba; assembly: GCF_951394435.1. NCBI lineage: Eukaryota > Metazoa > Chordata > Mammalia > Artiodactyla > Delphinidae > Stenella > Stenella coeruleoalba. Next base: position 1,077,474 of record NW_027645966.1, on the reverse strand, counting down.
TGGAGCTCAGGGTCACTGCAATTCACAAACCTGCAGAGTTATAAATGAAAACTAACGTCCAAAAATATGTTGAGGTAAGGCAAAGAAGAGGATCTGAATGCAAGACAGAATTGCAAGAAACAGATTTCAAGAGATAGATTGCACTCGTCTTTAACGCACATGAAAAGCGGCAGAATTTCGACAATGATGCAGTTGGCCCAAAAGGGCGTATGCGTTTTTTCCTGATTATATCCAGGAAAAAACGCATACGCACTTTATGGGCAACGAAGCAAGCAAGCAATGCAAATGTGCACAACAAAGAAGTCTCACTTCCCAACGGTCAAAAGGGCCATCCTAAAAAATTGTAAAAACCAGAAATGCAGGACAGGCCATGGAGAACAGGGAGCCTTTATACGCTGATGGGCAGTGTGTGAACTGCCGAGAGCCACTCTGGAGAAGTGTATGGTGGTTCCTAAATCATCTAAAAAACAGAGCTACAGAGCATAGGACACTTCCAATCATGGGAGTATATCTAGGGAAGTCTAAAAATCAACAAGACACAAGCACACCACAGTTTAGGGCTACTCTGTTTACAAGAACCTCAACTTCAGTACACCTTAAATATCCCAGGAAAGAGAACAATGGATAAAGAAGATGTGGTACTTATGTACAATGGAATATCTCTTCACCATGAAATCAATGTAATAAGGCTAGTAGAAGGATAAAGAGTGGATTTAGGTCCGATAATACTACTTGAAATAAGTCAAACAGAAAAAGAAACATATCATAAGATATCACTTATAGAGGGAGGGTAAATATGGCTGCACAAGAAATGAATTACAGAACAGAACAGTGTCTCACATTTAGAAAACACACTTATGTCAGCTTAAGGGGAAAGGAGAGGTGGGGTGATGCATAAAACCAGAGTTTGAAATTAGCACAGATACCGTTCAATAAACCAAATAGGTATTAGACAAGATCTACACCTTGCTCAATGAACAGGCCTCAACACACCCTATACACCGCAGAGAAATATATCTGAGGAATAAGAATCTTAAAACCCATGTATTGATATATCTCCATAAGGGAATCAAGTGTGTGCAGAGCGGCACAAACACAGCAGTGAAAAGGAGCTAAACCCCATTATAGAAATAAATTTTAAAAACAAAACGCTGAAACAATGAAAGAGAGAAAAATTCTTACAAAATTCGCTCAGGGGCTGTGATGCAACCTGGATTGACCACATATAAACCCACAGCTGGATAAGACATAAGGCTGGACACTTGGGGCTGACAGGATTGGTGAGCTTTGGTGAGCAACTGCCGAAAGTTTAATGCAATACTTCATGCTACTCATTCCAAGGGTCCCAACACTCCAGGTTGAAGGGAATCTTCCTACAGCTAAACCATGCTTGGGAAACCCAGCGACTGGTATACCATATGATCGGGAAAGGTTTCTAAAACGCACCTCATTTTTCCTCTCCTGGGGCTCCGGATCGACATTCCAGCCGCTTTACTAACAACATCCCCACATGGAGTCAATGCCTTTAAGTTCTGGTATCGCACAGTCTGCAGTTAGTGCAGAGGATGAATGGGAATAGGGGGAACCAGTGAGAAACTAGCTGTAGCGGTTTCAATGGGCACATGTCACTCTAATATCACATCAGTAAGAAGAATTAACCAAAGGCACAGCAAGGTGCCCCAGAAGAAAAATAGGGCTTCAAGGAATCCTGTGGTTATGGGGCAAGACCACAAAAATAAGAGCTAAAAAATGGAGCTAAGGGCCACTGCAATTCAAAAACCTGCAGAGTTATAAAGGCCAACTATTTTTAAAAAATATATTGAGGTAAGGCTATGAAGAGGCATTGAAAGCAAGGCAGAATGCAGGAAACCGATTTCAGGAGGTAGACTGGAATTGCATTGAAAGCATATGAAGAGAGTCAGAAACTCCACAATGATGCACTTGGCCAAGAAGGGCGTATGTGTTTTTTCCTGAATATATTCAGGAAAAAACGCATACGCACATTTTGGCCAACCAAGCAAGCTTGCAAAGGAAATCTGCACTACAATGAAGTCTCACTTCCACATGGTCAAAAGGGCCATCTGAAAAAAGTGTAAAATCCATAAAGGCACGACAGGCCATGGAGAACTGGGAGCCTTCTTATGCTGATGGGCGGGATGTAAATTGCCAACAGCCACTCTGGAGAAGTGTATGGTGTTTCCTGAAACATCTAAAAAACAAAGCAACAGAGCCTAGGGCACTTCCACTTATGGTCCTATAGCTTAGGGAAATTAACATCAAAAAGACACAGCCACCCCAAAGTTTGGGACGGCTCTGTTTACAAGAACCTCGTTTAAGGTACAAGTTCAATATCGCAGAAAGTAAAAAATGGAGAAAGAAGTTGTGGTATTTACTTACAGTGCAGTATCACTCAGCAATGAAATCTGTGTCATCAGGCCCTTAGCAGCACAATGAGTGGATTCAGGTATCATGATTCTAACTGAAATAAGTCACACAGAAAAAGAAACATCATAAGATATCAGTAATACACGGAATGGAAACTTGGCTACACAGGAACTGAATTACAGAACAGAACAGGGTCTCAAATTTAGAAAACCAACTTATGCTTGCTTAAGGGGAAAGGGGAGTTGGGGTGCTGCATAAAACCAGAGATTGAAATGAGCACAGATAAAGATCCTTAAGCCAAATATGGAATAGACAAGAGCTACTCCTTGCTCAACGAAATGGACTCAACACCGCATATTAAACGCCTAAGAATGTACCTGACTAGTAAGTATCTTAAAACCTATGGATTGCTATGTCTCCAAAAGAGAATCAAGCATGTGTACAGGGGCATAAACGCAGCAGTGATAGGATTGGAGATGTTCGGTGAGCAAATGAAGACCCTTTGAAGTCATATTGCATGGTACCCATTCCACGGGTTTCAAATACCCAGGTTTAAGGTATTCTTCCTTCAGCTAAAACATGCATGTGCAACCCAGAGTATGATCAACCATGTGAACGGGAGACGTGTTCAAATATGTCTCAGTTTTCCTCCCCTGGTACTCGGGTGCAACATTCCAGACGCTTTACTAACACTCTCCCGACTTGGAGAGTCAGTGCCTTTAACCTCCTGTTTGTCCCAGTTTGCAATATCTGCGGAAGATGAACAGGAATAGCGAGAACCAAGGAGAGGCTAGCTGGAGGTGTCTGAATGGGCAAATTTAACTGTCATTTCCCACCAGGAAGAGGAATTAACCAAAGGCTCAGCATGCCGGGCCGGAACCAGATTAGGGCCTGAAGCCATCCTGCGGTGTTGCGGCCAGCTCACAAGAAAGCGAGTTGAAGAAAGGAGCTCAGGGGCACTGTAATTCACAAACCTGCAGAGTTATAAATGACAGCTATCGTCCAAAAATAGACTGAAGTAAGGCTGCCAAGAGGACTTGAAAGCGGGGCAGAATTGCAGGAAACCGATTTCAGGAGGTAGACTGGAATTGCATTGAAAGCATAGGAAAAGAGGCAGAACGTCCACAATGATGCACTTGGCCAAAAAGGGCGTATGCGTTTTTTCCTGAATATATTCAGGAAAAAACGCATACGCCCTTTTTGGCCAACCAAGCAAGCTTGCAAAGGAAATCTGCACTACAATGAAGTCTCACTTCCCCCCGGTCAAAAGGGCCATCTGAAAAAAGTGTAAAATCCAGAAAGGCAGGACACGCCCTAGAGAACTGGGAGCCTTGTTATGCTGATGGGCGGGATGTAAATTGCCAACAACCACTCGGGAGAAGTGTATGGTGTTTCCTGAAACATCTAAAAAACAAAGCAACAGATCCTAGGGCACTTCCACTTATGGTCCTATAGCTTAGGGAAATTAAAATCAAAAAGACACAGCCACCCCAAAGTTTGGAACGGCTCTGTTTACAAGAACCTCGTTTACAGTACAAGTTCAACATCGCAGAAAGTGAAAAATGGATAAAGAAGTTGTGGTATTCACTTACAAAGCAATATCACTCAGCAATGAAATCTATGTCATCAGGCCCTTAGCAGCACAATGAGTGGATTCAGGTATCATGATTCTAACTGAAATAAGTCACACAGAAAAAGAAACATCATAAGATATCAGTAATACACGGAATGGAAACTTGGCTACACAGGAACTGAATTACAGAACAGAACAGGGTTTCAAATTTAGAAAACCAACTTATGCTTGCTTAAGGGGAAAGGTGAGTTGGGGTGCTGCATAAAACCAGAGATTGAAATGAGCACAGATAAAGTTCCTTAAGCCAAATATGGAATAGACAAGAGCTACTCCTTGCTCAACGAAATGGACTCAACACCGCATATTAAACGCCTAAGAATGTACCTGACTAGTAAGTATCTTAAAACCTATGGATTGCTATGTCTCCGAAAGAGAATCAAGCATGTGTACAGGGGCATAAACGCAGCAGTGATAGGATTGGAGAGGTTCGGTGAGCAAATGAAGACCCTTTGAAGTCATATTGCATGGTACCCATTCCACGGGTTTCAACTACCCAGGTTTAAGGTATTCTTCCTTCAGCTAAAACATGCATGTGGAACCTAGAGTATGATCAACCATGTGATCGGGAGACGTGTTCAAATATGTCTCAGTTTTCGTACCCTGGTACTCGGGTGCAACATTCCAGACGCTTTACTAACACTCTCCCCACTTGGAGAGTCAGTCCCTTTAACCTCCTGTTTGGCCCAGTTTGCAATTTCTGCGGAAGATGAACAGGAATAGCGAGAACCAATGAGAGACTAGCTGGAGGTGTCTGGACGGGCAAATTTAACTCTCATTTCCCACCAGGAAGAGGAATTAACCAAAGGCTCAGCGTGCCATGCCGGAACCAGATTAGGGCCTGAAGCCATCCTGCGGTGTTGCGGCCAGCTCACAAGAAAGCGAGTTGAAGAAAGGAGCTCAGGGGCACTGTAATTCACAAACCTGCAGAGTTATAAATGACAGCTATCGTCCAAAAATATACTGAAGTAAGGCTGCCAAGAGGACTTGAAAGCGGGGCAGAATTGCAGGAAACCGATTTCAGGAGGTAGACTGGAATTGCATTGAAAGCATAGGAAAAGAGGCAGAACGTCCACAATGATGCACTTGGCCAAAAAGGGCATATGCGTTTTTTCCTGAATATATTCAGGAAAAAACGCATATGCCCTTTTTGGCCAACCAAGCAAACTTGCAAAGGAAATCTGCACTACAATGAAGTCTCACTTCTCCCAGGTCAAAAGGGCCATCTGAAAAAAGTGTAAAATCCAGAAAGGCAGGACAGGCCATGGAGAACTGGGAGCCTTGTTATGCTGATGGGCGGGATGTAAATTGCCAACAGACACTCGGGAGAAGTGTATGGTGTTTCCTGAAACATCTAAAAAACAAAGCAACAGAGCCTAGGGCACTTCCACTTATGGTCCTATAGCTTAGGGAAATTAAAATCAAAAAGACACAGCCACCCCAAAGTTTGGGACGCCTCCGTTTACAAGAACGTCGTTTACCGTACAAGTGCAATATCACAGAACGTGAAAAATGGATAAAGAACGTGTGGTACTTACGTACAATGCAGTATCACTCAGCAATGAAATCTATGTCATCAGGCCCGTAGCAGCATAATGAGTGGATTCAGGTACGATGATTCTAACTGAAATAAGTCACACAGAAAAAGAAACATCATAAGATATCACTAATACACGGAATGTAAACTTGGCTACACAGGAACTGCATTCCAAAACAGAACAGGGTCTCAAATTTAGAAAACCAACTTATGCTTGCTTAAGGGGAAAGGTGAGTTGGGGTGCTGCATAAAACCAGAGATTGAAATGAGCACAGATAAAGTTCCTTAAGCCAAATATGGAATAGACAAGAGCTACTCCTTGCTCAACGAAATGGACTCAACACCCCATATTAAACGCCTAAGAATGTACCTGACTAGTAAGTATCTTAAAACCTATGGATTGCTATGTCTCCAAAAGAGAATCAAGCGTGTGTACAGGGGCATAAACGCAGCAGTGATAGGATTGGAGAGGTTCGGTGAGCAAATGAAGACCCTTTGAAGTCATATTGCATGGTACCCATTCCACGGGTCTCAACTCTCCAGGTTTAAGGTATTCTTCCTTCAGCTAAAACATGCATGTGGAACCCAGAGTATGATCAACCATGTGAACGGGAGACGTGTTCAAATATGTCTCAGTTTTCCTCCCCTGGTACTCGGGTGCAACATTCCAGATGCTTTACTAACACTCTCCCGACTTGGAGAGTCAGTGCCTTTAACCTCCTGTTTGGCCCAGTTTGCAATATCTGCGGAAGATGAACAGGAATAGCGAGAACCAATGAGAGGCTAGCTGGAGGTGTCTGAATGGGCAAATTTAACTGTCATGTCCCACCAGGAAGAGGAATTAACCAAAGGCTCAGCATGCCGGGCCGGAACCAGATTAGGGCCTGAAGCCATCCTGCGGTGTTGCGGCCAGCTCACAAGAAAGCGAGTTGAAGAAAGGAGCTCAGGGGCACTGTAATTCACAAACCTGCAGAGTTATAAATGACAGCTATCGTCCAAAAATAGACTGAAGTAAGGCTGCCAAGAGGACTTGAAAGCGGGGCAGAATTGCAGGAAACCGATTTCAGGAGGTAGACTGGAATTGCATTGAAAGCATAGGAAAAGAGGCAGAACGTCCACAATGATGCACTTGGCCAAAAAGGGCGTATGCGTTTTTTCCTGAATATATTCAGGAAAAAACGCATACGCCCTTTTTGGCCAACCAAGCAAGCTTGCAAAGGAAATCTGCACTACAATGAAGTCTCACTTCCCCCCGGTCAAAAGGGCCATCTGAAAAAAGTGTAAAATCCAGAAAGGCAGGACACGCCCTAGAGAACTGGGAGCCTTGTTATGCTGATGGGCGGGATGTAAATTGCCAACAACCACTCGAGAGAAGTGTATGGTGTTTCCTGAAACATCTAAAAAACAAAGCAACAGATCCTAGGGCACTTCCACTTATGGTCCTATAGCTTAGGGAAATTAAAATCAAAAAGACACAGCCACCCCAAAGTTTGGAACGGCTCTGTTTACAAGAACCTCGTTTACAGTACAAGTTCAACATCGCAGAAAGTGAAAAATGGATAAAGAAGTTGTGGTATTCACTTACAAAGCAATATCACTCAGCAATGAAATCTATGTCATCAGGCCCTTAGCAGCACAATGAGTGGATTCAGGTATCATGATTCTAACTGAAATAAGTCACACAGAAAAAGAAACATCATAAGATATCAGTAATACACGGAATGGAAACTTGGCTACACAGGAACTGAATTACAGAACAGAACAGGGTTTCAAATTTAGAAAACCAACTTATGCTTGCTTAAGGGGAAAGGTGAGTTGGGGTGCTGCATAAAACCAGAGATTGAAATGAGCACAGATAAAGTTCCTTAAGCCAAATATGGAATAGACAAGAGCTACTCCTTGCTCAACGAAATGGACTCAACACCGCATATTAAACGCCTAAGAATGTACCTGACTAGTAAGTATCTTAAAACCTATGGATTGCTATGTCTCTGAAAGAGAATCAAGCATGTGTACAGGGGCATAAACGCAGCAGTGATAGGATTGGAGAGGTTCGGTGAGCAAATGAAGACCCTTTGAAGTCATATTGCATGGTACCCATTCCACGGGTTTCAACTACCCAGGTTTAAGGTATTCTTCCTTCAGCTAAAACATGCATGTGGAACCTAGAGTATGATCAACCATGTGATCGGGAGACGTGTTCAAATATGTCTCAGTTTTCGTACCCTGGTACTCGGGTGCAACATTCCAGACGCTTTACTAACACTCTCCCCACTTGGAGAGTCAGTCCCTTTAACCTCCTGTTTGGCCCAGTTTGCAATTTCTGCGGAAGATGAACAGGAATAGCGAGAACCAATGAGAGACTAGCTGGAGGTGTCTGGACGGGCAAATTTAACTCTCATTTCCCACCAGGAAGAGGAATTAACCAAAGGCTCAGCGTGCCATGCCGGAACCAGATTAGGGCCTGAAGCCATCCTGCGGTGTTGCGGCCAGCTCACAAGAAAGCGAGTTGAAGAAAGGAGCTCAGGGGCACTGTAATTCACAAACCTGCAGAGTTATAAATGACAGCTATCGTCCAAAAATATACTGAAGTAAGGCTGCCAAGAGGACTTGAAAGCGGGGCAGAATTGCAGGAAACCGATTTCAGGAGGTAGACTGGAATTGCATTGAAAGCATAGGAAAAGAGGCAGAACGTCCACAATGATGCACTTGGCCAAAAAGGGCATATGCGTTTTTTCCTGAATATATTCAGGAAAAAACGCATATGCCCTTTTTGGCCAACCAAGCAAACTTGCAAAGGAAATCTGCACTACAATGAAGTCTCACTTCTCCCAGGTCAAAAGGGCCATCTGAAAAAAGTGTAAAATCCAGAAAGGCAGGACAGGCCATGGAGAACTGGGAGCCTTGTTATGCTGATGGGCGGGATGTAAATTGCCAACAGACACTCGGGAGAAGTGTATGGTGTTTCCTGAAACATCTAAAAAACAAAGCAACAGAGCCTAGGGCACTTCCACTTATGGTCCTATAGCTTAGGGAAATTAAAATCAAAAAGACACAGCCACCCCAAAGTTTGGGACGCCTCCGTTTACAAGAACGTCGTTTACCGTACAAGTGCAATATCACAGAACGTGAAAAATGGATAAAGAACGTGTGGTACTTACGTACAATGCAGTATCACTCAGCAATGAAATCTATGTCATCAGGCCCGTAGCAGCATAATGAGTGGATTCAGGTACGATGATTCTAACTGAAATAAGTCACACAGAAAAAGAAACATCATAAGATATCACTAATACACGGAATGTAAACTTGGCTACACAGGAACTGCATTCCAAAACAGAACAGGGTCTCAAATTTAGAAAACCAACTTATGCTTGCTTAAGGGGAAAGGTGAGTTGGGGTGCTGCATAAAACCAGAGATTGAAATGAGCACAGATAAAGTTCCTTAAGCCAAATATGGAATAGACAAGAGCTACTCCTTGCTCAACGAAATGGACTCAACACCCCATATTAAACGCCTAAGAATGTACCTGACTAGTAAGTATCTTAAAACCTATGGATTGCTATGTCTCCAAAAGAGAATCAAGCGTGTGTACAGGGGCATAAACGCAGCAGTGATAGGATTGGAGAGGTTCGGTGAGCAAATGAAGACCCTTTGAAGTCATATTGCATGGTACCCATTCCACGGGTCTCAACTCTCCAGGTTTAAGGTATTCTTCCTTCAGCTAAAACATGCATGTGGAACCCAGAGTATGATCAACCATGTGAACGGGAGACGTGTTCAAATATGTCTCAGTTTTCCTCCCCTGGTACTCGGGTGCAACATTCCAGACGCTTTACTAACACTCTCCCGACTTGGAGAGTCAGTGCCTTTAACCTCCTGTTTGGCCCAGTTTGCAATATCTGCGGAAGATGAACAGGAATAGCGAGAACCAATGAGAGGCTAGCTGGAGGTGTCTGAATGGGCAAATTTAACTGTCATTTCCCACCAGGAAGAGGAATTAACCAAAGGCTCAGCATGCCGGGCCGGAACCAGATTAGGGCCTGAAGCCATCCTGCGGTGTTGCGGCCAGCTCACAAGAAAGCGAGTTGAAGAAAGGAGCTCAGGGGCACTGTAATTCACAAACCTGCAGAGTTATAAATGACAGCTATCGTCCAAAAATAGACTGAAGTAAGGCTGCCAAGAGGACTTGAAAGCGGGGCAGAATTGCAGGAAACCGATTTCAGGAGGTAGACTGGAATTGCATTGAAAGCATAGGAAAAGAGGCAGAACGTCCACAATGATGCACTTGGCCAAAAATGGCGTATGCGTTTTTTCCTGAATATATTCAGGAAAAAACGCATACGCCCTTTTTGGCCAACCAAGCAAGCTTGCAAAGGAAATCTGCACTACAATGAAGTCTCACTTCCCCCCGGTCAAAAGGGCCATCTGAAAAAAGTGTAAAATCCAGAAAGGCAGGACACGCCCTAGAGAACTGGGAGCCTTGTTATGCTGATGGGCGGGATGTAAATTGCCAACAACCACTCGGGAGAAGTGTATGGTGTTTCCTGAAACATCTAAAAAACAAAGCAACAGAGCCTAGGGCACTTCCACTTATGGTCCTATAGCTTAGGGAAATTAAAATCAAAAAGACACAGCCACCCCAAAGTTTGGAACGGCTCTGTTTACAAGAACCTCGTTTACAGTACAAGTTCAACATCGCAGAAAGTGAAAAATGGATAAAGAAGTTGTGGTATTCACTTACAAAGCAATATCACTCAGCAATGAAATCTATGTCATCAGGCCCTTAGCAGCACAATGAGTGGATTCAGGTATCATGATTCTAACTGAAATAAGTCACACAGAAAAAGAAACATCATAAGATATCAGTAATACACGGAATGGAAACTTGGCTACACAGGAACTGAATTACAGAACAGAACAGGGTCTCAAATTTAGAAAACCAACTTATGCTTGCTTAAGGGGAAAGGTGAGTTGGGGTGCTGCATAAAACCAGAGATTGAAATGAGCACAGATAAAGTTCCTTAAGCCAAATATGGAATAGACAAGAGCTACTCCTTGCTCAAGGAAATGGACTCAACACCGCATATTAAACGCCTAAGAATGTACCTGACTAGTAAGTATCTTAAAACCTATGGATTGCTATGTCTCCGAAAGATAATCAAGCATGTGTACAGGGGCATAAACGCAGCAGTGATAGGATTGGAGAGGTTCGGTGAGCAAATGAAGACCCTTTGAAGTCATATTGCATGGTACCCATTCCACGGGTTTCAACTACCCAGGTTTAAGGTATTCTTCCTTCAGCTAAAACATGCATGTGGAACCTAGAGTATGATCAACCATGTGATCGGGAGACGTGTTCAAATATGTCTCAGTTTTCGTACCCTGGTACTCGGGTGCAACATTCCAGACGCTTTACTAACACTCTCCCCACTTGGAGAGTCAGTCCCTTTAACCTCCTGTTTGGCCCAGTTTGCAATTTCTGCGGAAGATGAACAGGAATAGCGAGAACCAATGAGAGACTAGCTGGAGGTGTCTGGACGGGCAAATTTAACTCTCATTTCCCACCAGGAAGAGGAATTAACCAAAGGCTCAGCGTGCCATGCCGGAACCAGATTAGGGCCTGAAGCCATCCTGCGGTGTTGCGGCCAGCTCACAAGAAAGCGAGTTGAAGAAAGGAGCTCAGGGGCACTGTAATTCACAAACCTGCAGAGTTATAAATGACAGCTATCGTCCAAAAATATACTGAAGTAAGGCTGCCAAGAGGACTTGAAAGCGGGGCAGAATTGCAGGAAACCGATTTCAGGAGGTAGACTGGAATTGCATTGAAAGCATAGGAAAAGAGGCAGAACGTCCACAATGATGCACTTGGCCAAAAAGTGCATATGCGTTTTTTCCTGAATATATTCAGGAAAAAACGCATATGCCCTTTTTGGCCAACCAAGCAAACTTGCAAAGGAAATCTGCACTACAATGAAGTCTCACTTCTCCCAGGTCAAAAGGGCCATCTGAAAAAAGTGTAAAATCCAGAAAGGCAGGACAGGCCATGGAGAACTGGGAGCCTTGTTATGCTGATGGGCGGGATGTAAATTGCCAACAGACACTCGGGAGAAGTGTATGGTGTTTCCTGAAACATCTAAAAAACAAAGCAACAGAGCCTAGGGCACTTCCACTTATGGTCCTATAGCTTAGGGAAATTAAAATCAAAAAGACACAGCCACCCCAAAGTTTGGGACGCCTCCGTTTACAAGAACGTCGTTTACCGTACAAGTGCAATATCACAGAACGTGAAAAATGGATAAAGAACGTGTGGTACTTACGTACAATGCAGTATCACTCAGCAATGAAATCTATGTCATCAGGCCCATAGCAGCATAATGAGTGGATTCAGGTACGATGATTCTAACTGAAATAAGTCACACAGAAAAAGAAACATCATAAGATATCACTAATAAACGGGATGTAAACTTGGCTACACAGGAACTGCATTCCAAAACAGAACAGGGTCTCAAATTTAGAAAACCAACTTATGCTTGCTTAAGGGGAAAGGTGAGTTGGGGTGCTGCATAAAACCAGAGATTGAAATGAGCACAGATAAAGTTCCTTAAGCCAAATATGGAATAGACAAGAGCTACTCCTTGCTCAACGAAATGGACTCAACACCCCATATTAAACGCCTAAGAATGTACCTGACTAGTAAGTATCTTAAAACCTATGGATTGCTATGTCTCCAAAAGAGAATCAAGCGTGTGTACAGGGGCATAAACGCAGCAGTGATAGGATTGGAGAGGTTCGGTGAGCAAATGAAGACCCTTTGAAGTCATATTGCATGGTACCCATTCCACGGGTCTCAACTCTCCAGGTTTAAGGTATTCTTCCTTCAGCTAAAACATGCATGTGGAACCCAGAGTATGATCAACCATGTGAACGGGAGTCGTGTTCAAATATGTCTCAGTTTTCCTCCCCTGGTACTCGGGTGCAACATTCCAGACGCTTTACTAACACTCTCCCGACTTGGAGAGTCAGTGCCTTTAACCTCCTGTTTGGCCCAGTTTGCAATATCTGCGGAAGATGAACAGGAATAGCGAGAACCAATGAGAGGCTAGCTGGAGGTGTCTGAATGGGCAAATTTAACTGTCATTTCCCACCAGGAAGAGGAATTAACCAAAGGCTCAGCATGCCGGGCCGGAACCAGATTAGGGCCTGAAGCCATCCTGCGGTGTTGCGGCCAGCTCACAAGAAAGCGAGTTGAAGAAAGGAGCTCAGGGGCACTGTAATTCACAAACCTGCAGAGTTATAAATGACAGCTATCGTCCAAAAATAGACTGAAGTAAGGCTGCCAAGAGGACTTGAAAGCGGGGCAGAATTGCAGGAAACCGATTTCAGGAGGTAGACTGGAATTGCATTGAAAGCATAGGAAAAGAGGCAGAACGTCCACAATGATGCACTTGGCCAAAAAGGGCGTATGCGTTTTTTCCTGAATATATTCAGGAAAAAACGCATACGCCCTTTTTGGCCAACCAAGCAAGCTTGCAAAGGAAATCTGCACTACAATGAAGTCTCACTTCCCCCCGGTCAAAAGGGCCATCTGAAAAAAGTGTAAAATCCAGAAAGGCAGGACACGCCCTAGAGAACTGGGAGCCTTGTTATGCTGATGGGCGGGATGTAAATTGCCAACAACCACTCGGGAGAAGTGTATGGTGTTTCCTGAAACATCTAAAAAACAAAGCAACAGAGCCTAGGGCACTTCCACTTATGGTCCTATAGCTTAGGGAAATTAAAATCAAAAAGACACAGCCACCCCAAAGTTTGGAACGGCTCTGTTTACAAGAACCTCGTTTACAGTACAAGTTCAACATCGCAGAAAGTGAAAAATGGATAAAGAAGTTGTGGTATTCACTTACAAAGCAATATCACTCAGCAATGAAATCTATGTCATCAGGGCCTTAGCAGCACAATGAGTGGATTCAGGTATCATGATTCTAACTGAAATAAGTCACACAGAAAAAGAAACATCATAAGATATCAGTAATACACGGAATGGAAACTTGGCTACACAGGAACTGAATTACAGAACAGAACAGGGTCTCAAATTTAGAAAACCAACTTATGCTTGCTTAAGGGTAAAGGTGAGTTGGGGTGCTGCATAAAACCAGAGATTGAAATGAGCACAGATAAAGTTCCTTAAGCCAAATATGGAATAGACAAGAGCTACTCCTTGCTCAACGAAATGGACTCAACACCGCATATTAAAGGCCTAAGAATGTACCTGACTAGTAAGTATCTTAAAACCTATGGATTGCTATGTCTCCGAAAGAGAATCAAGCATGTGTACAGGGGCATAAACGCAGCAGTGATAGGATTGGAGAGGTTCGGTGAGCAAATGAAGACCCTTTGAAGTCATATTGCATGGTACCCATTCCACGGGTTTCAACTACCTAGGTTTAAGGTATTCTTCCTTCAGCTAAAACATGCATGTGGATCCTAGAGTATGATCAACCATGTGATCGGGAGACGTGTTCAAATATGGCTCAGTTTTCGTACCCTGGTACTCGGGTGCAAAATTCCAGACGCTTTACTAACACTCTCCCCACTTGGAGAGTCAGTCCCTTTAACCTCCTGTTTGGCCCAGTTTGCAATTTCTGTGGAAGATGAACAGGAATAGCGAGAACCAATGAGAGACTAGCTGGAGCTGTCTGGATGGGCAAATTTAACTCTCATTTCCCACCAGGAAGAGGAATTAACCAAAGGCTCAGCGTGCCGTGCCAGAACCAGATTAGGGCCTGAAGACATCCTGCGGTGTTGCGGCCATGTCACAAGAAAGCGAGTTGAAGAAAGGAGCTCAGGGGCACTGTAATTCACAAACCTGCAGAGTTACAAATGACAGCTATCGTCCAAAAATATACTGAAGTAAGGCTGCCAAGAGGACTTGAAAGCGGGGCAGAATTGCAGGAAACCGATTTCAGGAGGTAGACTGGAATTGCACTGAAAGCATAGGAAAAGAGGCAGAACGTCCACAATGATGCACTTGGCCAAAAAGGGCGTATGCGTTTTTTCCTGAATATATTCAGGAAAAAACGCATACGCCCTTTTTGGCCAACCAAGCAAGCTTGCAAAGGAAATCTGCACTACAATGAAGTCTCACTTCCCCCCGGTCAAAAGGGCCATCTGAAAAAAGTGTAAAATCCAGAAAGGCAGGACAGGCCATGGAGAACTGGGAGCCTTGTTATGCTGATGGGCGGGATGTAAATTGCCAACAGACACTCGGTAGAAGTGTATGGTGTTTCCTGAAACATCTAAAAAACAAAGCAACAGAGCCTAGGGCACTTCCACTTATGGTCCTATAGCTTAGGGAAATTAAAATCAAAAAGACACAGCCACCCCAACGTTTGGGACGCCTCTGTTTACAAGAACCTCATTTACCGTACAAGTTCAATATCACAGAAAGTGAAAAATGGATAAAGGACTTGTGGTACTTACGTACAATGCAGTATCACTCAGCAATGAAATCTATGTCATCAGGACCGTAGCAGCATAATGAGTGGATTCAGGTACGATGATTCTAACTGAAATAAGTCACACAGAAAAAGAAACATCATAAGATATCACTAATACACGGAATGTAAACTTGGCTACACAGGAACTGAATTCCAAAACAGAACAGGGTCTCAAATTTAGAAAACCAACTTATGCTTGCTTAAGGGGAAAGGTGAGTTGGGGTGCTGCATAAAACGAGAGATTGAAATGAGCACAGATAAATTTCCTTAAGCCAAATATGGAATAGACAAGAGCTACTCCTTGCTCAACGAAATGGACTCAACACCCCATATTAAACGCCTAAGAATGTACCTGACTAGTAAGTATCTTAAAACCTATGGATTGCTATGTCTCCAAAAGAGAATCAAGCGTGTGTACAGGGGCATAAACGCAGCAGTGATAGGATTGGAGAGGTTCGGTGAGCAAATGAAGACCCTTTGAAGACATATTGCATGGTACCCATTCCACGTGTCTCAACTCTCCAGGTGTAAGGTATTCTTCCTTCAGCTAAAACATGCATGTGGAACCCAGAGTATGATCAACCGTGTGAACGGGAGACGTGTTCAAATATGTCTCAGTTTTCTTCCCCTGGTACTCGGGTGCAACATTCCAGACGCTTTACTAACACTCTCCCCACTTGGAGAGTCAGCGCCTTTAACCTCCTGTTTGGTCCAGTTTGCAATTTCTGCGGAAGATGAACAGGAATAGCGAGAAACAATGAGATACTAGCTGGAGGTGTCTGGACGGGCAAATTTAACTCTCATTTCCCACCAGGAAGAGGAATTAACCAAAGGCTCAGCGTGCCGTGCCGGAACCAGATTAGGGCCTGAAGCCATCCTGTGGTGTTGCGGCCAGCTCAAAAGAAAGCGAGTTGAAGAAAGGAGCTCAGGGGCACTGTAATTCACAAACCTGCAGAGTTATAAATGACAGCTATCGTCCAAAAATATACTGAAGTAAGGCTTCCAAGAGGACTTGAAAGCGGGGCAGAATTGCAGGATACCGATTTCAGGAGGTAGACAGGAATTGCATTTCAAGCATAGGAAATGAGGCAGAACGTCCACAGTGATGCACTAGGCCAAAAAGGGCGTATGCGTTTTTTCCTGAATATATTCAGGAAAAAACGCATACGCCCTTTTTGGCCAACCAAGCAAGCTTGCAAAGGAAATCTGCACTACAATGAAGTCTCACTTCCCCCCGGTCAAAAGGGCCATCAGAATAAAGTGTAAAATCCAGAAAGGCAGGACAGGCCATTGAGAACTGGGAGCCTTGTTATGCTGATGGGCGGGATGTAAATTGCCAACAGACACTCGGGAGAAGTGTATGGTGTTTCCTGAAACATCTAAAAAACAAAGCAACAGAGCCTAGGGCACTTCCACTTATGGTCCTATAGCTTAGGGAAATTAATATCAAAAAGACACAGCAACCCCAAAATTTGGGACGGCTCTTTTTACAGGAATCTCTTCTATGGCACAAGTTAAATATCCCAGAGAGCAAATAATGGATAAAGAAGTTGCGGTACTTCTGTACAACAGAATACCACTCAGCAATGAAATCTATGTCACCAGGCCCGTACCAGCATAATGAGTGGATTGAGGCACGATGATTCTAAGTGAAATAAGTCACACAGAAAAAGAAACATCATAAGGTATCACTAATTCACGGAATGTGAACTTGGCTACACATGAACTGAATTACAAAACAGAACAGGGTCTCAAGTTTAGAAAACCAACTTATGCCTGCTTAAGGGAGAAGGTGAGTTGGGGTGCTGCATAAAAGCAGAGTTTGAAATTAGCACAGATACCGTTCCATAAGCCAAATATGTAATAGACAAGAGCTACCCCTTGCTCAACGAAATGGATTCAACAATGAGGTATCACCTCACACCTGGTAGAATAGGCATCATTGAAAATCTACAAACAAAAAATGCTGGAAAGGGTGTGGAGAAAAGGAACCCTCTTCCACTATTGTTGGGAATATAAATTGATACAGTCATTATGGAGAACAATATGGAATTTCTTAAGAAACTAACAATAGAATTACCATATGATACAGCAATCCCAGTACTGGACATATACCCAGACAAAACCATAAATCAAAAAGAGTCATTCACCGCAATGTTCATTGCATCACTATTTACAATATCGAGGTAATGGAAACAACCTAAATGCCCACAGACAGACGAATGCATAAAGCTGTGGTACATATATAAAATGGAATATTACTAAGCCATGAAAAGGAATGAAATTGGGTCATTTGTAGAGACGTCGATGGATCTAGAGACTGTCATACAGAGTGAAGTAAGTCAGAAAGAGAAAAACAAATCTTGTATATTCATGCATATATGTGGAACCTAGAAAAACTGTACAGATTAACCATTTTGCAAGGCATAAATAGAGCAACAGATGTAGACAACAAACGTATGGACAACAAGGGGGGAAAGCTGTTGGGGGGGTGGTGGTGGGAGGAGTTGAGAGACTGGGGTTGGCATGTATACATTTATATGTATAAAATAGATAACCAATAAGAACCTGCTGTATAAAAATATAAAATAAAATTCAAAATTAAAAAGAAGTAAAATTTAAAAAATAAAACAGAAAAAACAATTATTCCCTGCACATACATGTATTTATATGAATAAATTATTTCCATGCTTATATCTGTAAATACAAAAAAGAGGAATAAAATCTACGTTGAACCAAAAACGAAAAAGAGAAAAAAAACACAGAACCCACCAGTTACACAGAGGAAAACCGTATCAGGGCACTTGCTCCAGTTGTAAACAATTCTGAAGTTGGTCAGTGGTGGGGAATCGTCTCCCATTCAGCCAGCAGCCCCCACGCAACAAGCGTCCTCATTGCAAAGCTGGGGCACCGTGCCGAGACATCTGTGAGTAAACGTGAGCTGAGCCCCAGGCCAGTTGCTGCTGAACTATTCCCACCCGTCCCAGGTAAAACACCTGAATATATACAAGGACTTGAAAGCCTAGAGGAAGGGCCATAGAGCCACACGAGTGACAGCATGCCGGCCGACTTGGTGCCTGCAGGCCAGCCAGGATGGTCCTGGCCCTGGGTGCTCTTCTGGAAGATTTCCATTTCCCTGCCTGAGATACTCGTCCTGTCCCTGCCCCCACTGCTTTTTTCCTTCCTCACCTCTGCCCAGGGAGAAATTCCAGCAGCAGGTATGGGTGACACATCCTCTTCTTTAGCAGGTGGCAGCCTGGCAACTGCTGCAGAAAGTCCAGCAGAGCCCCACTCACACTGGGCCACCCACAAAGCCGTGGCCTCTCACTCCCTCCCACCAGCCCAGCCCCGAGACTGCTGACAGGGCAGAGAAAATGGCGTCAGGCACGGCTGCAGGGGCTCTTGCTGCCTGGAGTGGTATTTATATTGATCTCAACCCAGGCACACCTGGGGAGGGCTGGCCGGCACGGTAAGGCTGCCCAGGTCAGCCAATCATCACCCCTCAGGGGCTCACAGTTGCAGAAAATGGAACTTGCTGAACCGGCCAGGTCCAAGGAACAGGTGTGGGCTCCTGAGAGTCAGGATAGACAAGGGGCTGCAGCTTTGGCTTGTTTTCTAATCATTTTATCTGGCCCATGAGTGGGAGACAACTTCAAGAAAACCCTCTCCTAATGAGAGGAACCCAGGAGTCAGGGAGAGGAGGGGTGGGTGGTGGTTGGAGACAGAGGCCTGGTGCCCCGGGTGCAGTGGAAGTCTCTGGAAGACCAGGTGGAGGGAGGCCTCACGGAGTGATGCCCAGGGTCACAGACCTGTCGCAGCTGCTGTTTGTTAGTTCAAGTCCTGCTCTGAGGTGCTCTGTGTCAGCTCTGAGCGACAGGTGAGCTGGGGGTGCTCTGCAATGAGGGCTATGTGCACGGTTCCTGTGCGCCCAGCCCTGCCACGGTACCTGCAAGGGTAGCTCTGTATCCTGGGAGGGGCCTGACCACGAGAGCCCCGTGGGCTGGGGTGGGGGTGGGGTACCTGCCCAGGTGAGCTCCATATTCTGGGATTGGTCTGACCACGAGAGCCCCATGGGCCGCTGGGGACCTGGTAAAGGATGTCAGGACAGTCAGTGAAGCCACCGAGGATATACCTCCAGTTGCTCCTAATTCCTACACCCTGCTGGTCATTCTACCAACCACCAGGACATGGTATTCTGTATTAGTCTTCAATGATGCCTTCTTTTGTATTCCATTAGTCCCAGAGTCACAAGAAATTTTGGCTTGTGAGTGGCAGGACTCAACATACAACTAAAACAATACTTCCGGGCCTTCTGGCCCCAAGGGTGCAAAAATTCCCACACCATCTTTGGGGAAAGCTTAGCTAAAGACCTAAAAGTTCTACCTCTGGAAAAGGAAACCCTCCTTCAATATGCAGACGACATTCTGATCACCAGCCCTACTAAGGAGGCCTCTGAACTACCAAGCCAATAAAGGATAGAAGTTGTCCAAGAAAAAGCTCAAATATCACAGACTGCGGTGACCTGCCTGGGCTTCATTCTCACAGAAGGTCAGAGAAGCCCATCCCAGGAAAGGGAAGAAACCATTTTCAGCCTTACCCCTTTCTAAAACTAGAAGACAGCTTAGGGGTTCCTGGGGAGGCCAGGGTTTGCTGCTTCTGGATCCCTAACTACAGTCTACTAGCTGGGCCTCTATATGAAACACTGAAAGGAAAAGATGATGATCCTTTTGAATAGAATCCAGAAGTGGCCTTTCAAGAATGGAAAGAGCAGTCAATTCAGACCCTTGCCCTGGAACTCCCTAATTTAGCTAAACCCTTTGACCTTTACATTCCCGGTGAAAGGTGAATCGCCATTGGAGAATTAGTGCAAAAACTGGAACCACTTGAAATGGAACAATGCAAGAATGCCATCCAGGTAGGATAAACTACGGTCACTAAGGGGCTTGGCCCACTGCCACATCTGGCCAAGATACTGGCGGTATCTAAAAACCTGGAAATCAGCAGCCCAAAAGGCCACCTCCCTCCTAAGGGAAAAGGACCCCACGTGGTGATCCTAACCACCAACCATGCCCTGAAGTTGCAGGGTTCGCTCCGTGGGCACACCGACCTCGAGTGAGGAGGCCCTCCAACTCCAACATCCAGAGAGATAACCGGGGGCAACAGGGCACCATGACGACTCGTGTGAACATCACTTGACCTGGAGTTTCTCTCATAAAACAACAAGAGTGTGTCCCAAAAGAGTAGACTACTGCTTGCAGGACTTACTGCACCCAGAGGGGAGCTAATAATCTTGGCGGGGGAACAGTATACCACACTGTCACCATAGAAAAGCCTACAGACACCGTGATGATGGTGGCCAATAAGACCGGCTGGACTCCTGTTTACTTCAAAAGGCTGTTGACTCAGTAGCCATCATGGTCCTTGGTCACCACTGACCCTGGACTGTCTGGGAGTTGAGCGGGCAGGGCTCTGACACCTGGTGCTGTTTGTACGTTAATTCAGGGGCCTAACTGAAGAAAGTGCAGACTACTGGTCAGAGCATCTACGCTGGCAGAGACGGTCAGCCTAAGGTGGCCGAACAAATGTGGGGCGGGGTGAAACCGGCCCCCACAGCGTCTCTGCACATCTCTTTCCTGGACCCTTAAAGGTCATTAGAATCTATAACACTTCCAATGCTGGTGCTCAGGTGGACGAGCAGGGAGGCAGGGGTCCTGGGGACAATCAACGTCACCGGGAGGCTGCTGGGGAGAAGCTCTGACCCTCGCCCCAGGGTATGAGGGCTCCCAACTCAGCACTCAGCAGTTACAGAAGAAGGGTCTGCACCCTCAGCACTCCAAGAATGAGGAACGGGACAAAAGGCAGAGGAGGGGTTTGTCCCCAGCAAAGCCCATTAAAAATCCCTGGGAGATAAAAATAGAATCTGGGCAATAAAGTCAAGTCTAACCTTTTTTATCCTTTGTGCTTTGTCTAATTTCACGTGCTCCTAGGGTCCCGCATGCAGAGGTTCCACACCCGGCACTTCAGACCAGATTTCCTAGTGCAGAATGGCTGGGTCGACACCTCAGCTCCTGGGGCCCAGTGCAGACTCCACGATATAGAGCCTGAGCTACAGCCAACCCGGCCCTCGAGAGCTCCGCCGCCTCCCTCCCTCCCACTGACTCTGACAGGATCTCTACACAGCAGCCCAGCCCACAGCCCACGGGGTAGTGCATGCTCTCACCTCTCCATTCTCTGATCAACATATAAAGTTTCCTTTGCTTGTGAACCAAACTCAGTCTCGATCTGTTGGCCCCAATGACACTGGGCAGGGGGACACTTGTTGGGGTCCACTCTGGAGGATCAGTAACAGAAATTGAGACTATTGTAACCTCAATGAACAGATGTGTGAGCCAAACTGTAGTTAACATAGAACAGTGTATAAGGCTCGGGTAAAATAAGATGCTTTTAACACTTCCATTTGATATTTCCATCACTTTTTATAAGCAAGTTCAGTGAAAAGGTTTGTCTTATTTGTCAGGTCAATATTAGAGAAACGAAGTGATTTCTTTCCAAGGATGTACAGCTAATAATCTTGGTTAAACCTTCAATCTTGTTTTAAATGCTTTTCCATTGAAAATGATACCTCTCTTTCAGCTCCCCCGTTTCTGAGAAGTATAAAATCTTATAATTTATTATTACCAAAGGGGAAAGGTGGGAGGAGGGATAAATTAACAGTTTGGAATGAACACATACACACTGCTATGTATAAAATAGATCATCAACAAGGAACTACTGTATAGCACAGGGAACTACACTCAACATTTTGCAATAACCTATAAGGGGAAATAATCTGAAAAAGAATAGATATTTTTATTGACATCATCTATCAATGACAGTTAAAGTGTAGCCTAAGGGAAGCTGGTGGTGAGTGCTTCTGACCCTGAAGACTTCAATCATCTAAAGTTTGGACTCTGCCTACTTCCCAAGGCCCTTAATGAACATATGTGTAGCTGTAGCTTAAAAACTTCCCCAGTTTGGGTTTCGGGGAGACACTGATTTTGAAAAAGCCCTGGTGTTCTCCTTACATGAATGGGACTCTTCCTACTGCTAAAACATGTCTGTCACACCCAGAGGATGGTATACCGTCTGATCGGGAAGAGTTTGGAAAAGGCATCTCATCTCCTCATCTCCTCATCTCCTGGTGCTCGGGTTCACCCCTCCAGCGTCTTTACTAACAGTCTCCCCACTTGGAGATGTCAGCACTGTCAACATCCTGTTGCGTACAGTTTGGAATTTGTCCAGAGGATGAAGCGGAAGGATGAGGAACAATGAGAGACAAGTCCTAGGTGTTCAGACAGGCACATGTCACTCTAATTTCCAATCAGGAAGACGAATTGACCAAAGGCTAGGGTTGCCCATGGAAACAGTATAGGGCTTGAGGAAATCCCGCTGCTTTGTGGCCAGTTCCCATAAACACGAGTTGAACAATGGAACTCAGGGGCAGTAAAATTCACAAAACTGCAGAGTTGAAAATATCCATCACTGAAAAATGTCTTGAGGAAAGTCAGAGAAAAGGACTTGTAAGCAAGGGAGAATGGCAGGAAAGGGATTTGAGGAGGTAGAAAGGACTCGCCATTAAGCACAAGAAAAGGAGCTGAACATTGCCAACATTGCAGTTGGCCAAAAAGGGTGTATGCGTTCTTTTCTGTATATATTCAAGAAAAGGGCATACACTTTTTTAGCCAACCAAACAGGTGGGCACTGGAAGTCAATACTACAAAAGATATCACTTCGCATCAGTCAGAAGAGCCATCCTCATAAAGCGTAAACAACAGAAATGCAGGACAGGGCAACGAGAAGAGGGAGCCCTGTGAGACTTATAGTGGAAATGTATATTGCCAACGGCCATTCTGGAGAAGTGTATTGTGTTTACTAAAGCATCTAAAAAATGAGCTACAGAGCATAGGGCACTTGCACTCATGGGCGTATATCTTGGGAAAAACAAAAATCGAGAGGACACAGACACCCCAATGTTTACCCCCTCTCTGTTTAAAAGATCCTCGACTAGGATATAACTTAAATGTCTCTGGAGGGAAAAAATGGATAGAGATGTGGTACTTAGGTAGAGTGGAATATTATTCAGCCTGGAAATCAATGAAATATGGCCAGTTGTAACAACTCCGGAGGAGTTACGTATGATCATTCTAAGTGACAGAATTCAAAAAGAAAAAGACACATATCATAAGATATCACTTAAAGGTGGAATCCAAAATGGCTACACATGAAATAAATTACAAAACAAAAACATAGTCAAATATGTAGAAAACACGCATAAGGCTGCTAAACGGGAAAGGTGGGGAGGGGTGAGGCATCATCCAGGAGGTTGAAATTAGCAAAGATACCATTCCAAATACCAAACTGATAATCAACAAGGCCTACACGGTAGCTAACAGAACTGCACTCAGCACACTCAAGTCACCGGAAAAGAATATATACGACTGGTAAGAATCTGAAAAAGAATTTATTGATGTCTCTCTGTACGTGAATCAAGTGGATGTACAGCAGCAAGAAACAGAGCTTTGAAAATCAGCTGTAACCAATATAGTGATAAATTGAAAAAAATAAACGACAGAGAGACAGAGAAAACCTCTTACAACTTTTCCTCAGGGACGGTGATGCAACATGGATTGAACACATCTAGACCCACAGCAGGATGAGACATAAGGCTGGAAACTGTTTGCGCTAAGAGAAATGTGAGGTTGGGTGAGGAAATGCACACCCTTTAAAGTAATACTACCTGGTACCCATTCAATGGGTCCCAAATCTGCAGGTTCAAGGGATCTTCCTACAGCTAAAACATGCATGGAAAACCCAGAGGACTGTACACCATGTGATCGGGAGATGTGTCTAAAATGCACCTCATTTATCCTCTCCTGGTGCTCCTGTTCACCATTCCAGCCACGCTACTTAGAATCTCCCCACTTGGAGAATCAGCACATTTAAACTTCTGTTTCACACATTTTGCAAATTGTGAGGAGGATGAACGGGAAGAGGGGGAACCAATGAGAGAAGAGTTGTAGGGGTTTGGACGGGCACATATCACTCTAATTTCCCATTAAGAATAAGAATTAAAGAAAGGCTCAGCCTGCCTCGCCGGAGCCAAAATAGGGCCTGAAGCAATCCTGCAGGTTTGAGGCCAGCTCACAAAAGAGCAACTTAAAAAATGGAGCTCAGGGTCACTGCAATTCACAAACCTGCAGAGTTATAAATGAAAACTAACGTCCAAAAATATGTTGAGGTAAGGCAAAGAAGAGGATCTGAATGCAAGACAGAATTGCAAGAAACAGATTTCAAGAGATAGATTGGACTCGTCTTTAACGCACATGAAAAGCGGCAGAATTTCGACAATGATGCAGTTGGCCCAAAAGGGCGTATGCGTTTTTTCCTGATTATATCCAGGAAAAAACGCATACGCACTTTATGGGCAACGAAGCAAGCAAGCAATGCAAATGTGCACAACAAAGAAGTCTCACTTCCCAACGGTCAAAAGGGCCATCCTAAAAAATTGTAAAAACCAGAAATGCAGGACAGGCCATGGAGAACAGGGAGCCTTTATACGCTGATGGGCAGTGTGTGAACTGCCGAGAGCCACTCTGGAGAAGTGTATGGTGGTTCCTAAATCATCTAAAAAACAGAGCTACAGAGCATAGGACACTTCCAATCATGGGAGTATATCTAGGGAAGTCTAAAAATCAACAAGACACAAGCACACCACAGTTTAGGGCTACTCTGTTTACAAGAACCTCAACTTCAGTACACCTTAAATATCCCAGGAAAGAGAACAATGGATAAAGAAGATGTGGTACTTATGTACAATGGAATATCTCTTCACCATGAAATCAATGTAATAAGGCTAGTAGAAGGATAAAGAGTGGATTTAGGTCCGATAATACTACTTGAAATAAGTCAAACAGAAAAAGAAACATATCATAAGATATCACTTATAGAGGGAGGGTAAATATGGCTGCACAAGAAATGAATTACAGAACAGAACAGTGTCTCACATTTAGAAAACACACTTATGTCAGCTTAAGGGGAAAGGAGAGGTGGGGTGATGCATAAAACCAGAGTTTGAAATTAGCACAGATACCGTTCAATAAACCAAATAGGTATTAGACAAGATCTACACCTTGCTCAATGAACAGGCCTCAACACACCCTATACACCGCAGAGAAATATATCTGAGGAATAAGAATCTTAAAACCCATGTATTGATATATCTCCATAAGGGAATCAAGTGTGTGCAGAGCGGCACAAACACAGCAGTGAAAAGGAGCTAAACCCCATTATAGAAATAAATTTTAAAAACAAAACGCTGAAACAATGAAAGAGAGAAAAATTCTTACAAAATTCGCTCAGGGGCTGTGATGCAACCTGGATTGACCACATATAAACCCACAGCTGGATAAGACATAAGGCTGGACACTTGGGGCTGACAGGATTGGTGAGCTTTGGTGAGCAACTGCCGAAAGTTTAATGCAATACTTCATGCTACTCATTCCAAGGGTCCCAACACTCCAGGTTGAAGGGAATCTTCCTACAGCTAAACCATGCTTGGGAAACCCAGTGACTGGTATACCATATGATCGGGAAAGGTTTCTAAAACGCACCTCATTTTTCCTCTCCTGGGGCTCCGGATCGACATTCCAGCCGCTTTACTAACAACATCCCCACATGGAGTCAATGCCTTTAAGTTCTGGTATCGCACAGTCTGCAGTTAGTGCAGAGGATGAATGGGAATAGGGGGAACCAGTGAGAAACTAGCTGTAGCGGTTTCAATGGGCACATGTCACTCTAATATCACATCAGTAAGAAGAATTAACCAAAGGCACAGCAAGGTGCCCCAGAAGAAAAATAGGGCTTCAAGGAATCCTGTGGTTATGGGGCAAGACCACAAAAATAAGAGCTAAAAAATGGAGCTAAGGGCCACTGCAATTCAAAAACCTGCAGAGTTATAAAGGCCAACTATTTTTAAAAAATATATTGAGGTAAGGCTATGAAGAGGCATTGAAAGCAAGGCAGAATGCAGGAAACCGATTTCAGGAGGTAGGCTGGAATTGCATTGAAAGCATATGAAGAGAGTCAGAAACTCCACAATGATGCACTTGGCCAAGAAGGGCGTATGTGTTTTTTCCTGAATATATTCAGGAAAAAACGCATACGCACTTTTTGGCCAACCAAGCAAGCTTGCAAAGGAAATCTGCACTACAATGAAGTCTCAATTCCACATGGTCAAAAGGGCCATCTGAAAAAAGTGTAAAATCCATAAAGGCACGACAGGCCATGGAGAACTGGGAGCCTTCTTATGCTGATGGGCGGGATGTAAATTGCCAACAGCCACTCTGGAGAAGTGTATGGTGTTTCCTGAAACATCTAAAAAACAAAGCAACAGAGCCTAGGGCACTTCCACTTATGGTCCTATAGCTTAGGGAAATTAACATCAAAAAGACACAGCCACCCCAAAGTTTGGGACGGCTCTGTTTACAAGAACCTCGTTTAAGGTACAAGTTCAATATCGCAGAAAGTAAAAAATGGATAAAGAACTTGTGGTACTTACGTACAATGCAATATCACTCAGCAATGAAATCTATGTAATCAGGCCCGTAGCAGCATAATGAGTGGATTCAGGTATGATGATTCGAACTGAAATAAGTCACACAGAAAAGAAACATCATAAGGTATCACTAATACACAGAATGTGAACTTGGCTACACATGAACTGAATTACAAAACAGAACAGTGTCTCAAGTTTAGAAAACCAACTTATGCTTGCTTAAGGGGGAAGGTGAGTTGGGGTGCTGCATAAAACCAGAGATTGAAATGAGCACAGATAAAGTTCCTTAAGCCAAATATGGAATAGACAAGAGCTACTCCTTGATCAACGAAATGGACTCAACACCCCATATTAAACGCCTAAGAATATACCTGACTAGTAAGTATCTTAAAACCTATGGATTGCTATGTCTCCAAAAGAGAATCAAGTGTGTGTACAGCAGCATAAACGCAGCAGTGATAGGATTGGAGATGTTCGGTGAGCAAATGAAGACCCTTTGAAGTCATATTGCATGGTACCCATTCCACGGGTCTCAACTCTCCAGGTTTAAGGTATTCTTCCTTCAGCTAAAACATGCATGTGGAACCCAAGTATGATCAACCATGTGAACGGGAGACGTGTTCAAATATGTCTCAGTTTTCCTCCCCTGGTACTCGGGTGCAACATTCCAGATGCTTTACTAACACTCTCCCCACTTGGAGAGTCAGCACCTTTAACCTCCTGTTTGGCCCCGTTTGCAATTTCTGCGGAAGATGAACAGGAATAGGGAGAACTAATGAGAGAATAGCTGGAGGTGTCTGCACGGGCAAATTTAACTCTCATTTCCCACCAGAAAGAGGAAATAACCAAAGGCTCAGCATGCCGAGCCGCAACCAGATAAGGGCCTGAAGCCATCCAGCGGTTTTGCAGCCATCTCACAAGAAAACGAGTTGAAGAAAGGAGCTCAGGGGCAGTGTAATTCACAAACCTGCAGAGTTATAAATGACAGCTATCGTCCAAAAATAGACTGAAGTAAGGCTGCCAAGAGGACTTGAAAGCGGGGCAGAATTGCAGGAAACCGATTTCAGGAGGTAGACTGGAATTGCATTGAAAGCATAGGAAAAGAGGCAGAACGTCCACAATGATGCACTTGGCCAAAAAGGGCGTATGCGTTTTTTCCTGAATATATTCAGGAAAAAACGCATACGCCCTTTTTGGCCAACCAAGCAAACTTGCAAAGGAAATCTGCACTACAATGAAGTCTCACTTCCCCCCGGTCAAAAGGGCCATCTGAAAAAAGTGTAAAATCCAGAAAGGCAGGACAGACCATGGAGAACTGGGAGCCTTGTTATGCTGATGGGCGGGATGTAAATTGCTAACAGACACTCGGGAGAAGAGTATGGTGTTTCCTGAAACATCTAAAAAACAAAGCAACAGAGCCTAGGGCACTTCCACTTATGGTCCTATAGCTTAGGAAAATTAAAATCAAAAAGACACAGCCACCTGAAAGTTTGGGACGCCTCTGTTTACAAGAACCTCGTTTACAGTACAAGTTCAACATCGCAGAAAGTAAAAAATGGATAAAGAAGTTGTGGTATTTACTTACAAAGCAACATCACTCAGCAATGAAATCTGTGTCATCAGGCCCTTAGCAGCACAATGAGTGGATTCAGGTATGATGATTCTAACTGAAATAAGTCACACAGAAAAAGAAACATCATAAGATATCAGTAATACACGGAATGTAAACTTGGCTACACAGGAACTGAATTACAGAACAGAACAGGGTCTCAAATTTAGAAAAACAACTTATGCTTGCTTAAGGGTAAAGGTGAGTTGGGGTGCTACATAAAACCAGAGATTGAAATGAGCACAGATAAAGTTCCTTAAGCCAAATATGGAATAGACAAGGGCTACTCCTTGCTCAACGAAATGGACTCAACACCGCATATTAAACGCCTAAGAATGTACCTGACTTGTAAGTATCTTAAAACCTATGGATTGCTATGTCTCCGAAAGAGAATCAAGCATCTGTACAGGGGCATAAACGCAGCAGTGATAGAATTGGAGAGGTTCGGTGAGCAAACGAAGACCCTTTGAAGTCATATTGCATGGTACCCATTCCACGGGTTTCAACTACCCAGGTTTAAGGTATTCTTCCTTCAGCTAAAACATGCATGTGGTACCTAGAGTATGATCAACCATGTAATCGGGAGACGTGTTCAAATATGTCTCAGTTTTCGTACCCTGGTACTCGGGTGCAACATTCCAGATGCTTTCCTAACACTCTCCCGACTTGGAGAGTCAGTCCCTTTAACTTCCTGTTTGGCCCAGTTTGCAATGTCTGCGGAAGATGAACAGGAATAGTGAGAACCAATGAGAGACTAGCTGGAGGTGTCTGGACGGGCAAATTTAACTCTCATTTCCCACAAGGAAGAGGAATTAACCAAAGGCTCAGTGTGCCGTGCCAGAACAAGATTAGGGCCTGAAGCCATCCTGCGGTGTTGCGGCCAGCTCACAAGAAAGCGAGTTGAAGAAAGGAGCTCAGGGGCACTGTAATTCACAAACCTGCAGAGTTATAAATGACAGCTATTGTCCAAAAATAGACTGAAGTAAGGCTGCCAAGAGGACTTGAAAGCGGGGCAGAATTGCAGGAAACCGATTTCAGGAGGTAGACTGGAATTGCATTGAAAGCATAGGAAAAGAGGCAGAACGTCCACAATGATGCACTTGGCCAAAAAGGGCGTATGCGTTTTTTCCTGAATATATTCAGGAAAAAACGCATACGCCCTTTTTGGCCAACCAAGCAAGCTTGCAAAGGAAATCTGCACTACAATGAAGTCTCACTTTCCCCCGGTCAAAAGGGCCATCTGAAAAAAGTGTAAAATCCAGAAAGGCAGGACAGGCCATGGAGAACTGGGAGCCTTGTTATGCTGATGGGCGGGATGTAAATTGCCAACAGACACTCGGGAGAAGTGTATGGTGTTTCCTGAAACATCTAAAAAACAAAGCAACAGAACCTAGGGCACTTCCACTTATGGTCCTATAGCTTAGGTAAATTAAAATCAAAAAGACACAGCCACCTGAAAGTTTGGGACGCCTCTGTTTACAAGAACCTCGTTTACAGTACAAGTTCAACATCGCAGAAAGTGAAAAATGGATAAAGAAGTTGTGGTATTTACTTACAAAGCAACATCACTCAGCAATGAAATCTGTGTCATCAGGCCCTTAGCAGCACAATGAGTGGATTCAGGTATGATGATTCTAACTGAAATAAGTCACACAGAAAAAGAAACATCATAAGATATCAGTAATACACGGAATGTAAACATGGCTACACAGGAACTGAATTACAGAACAGAACAGGGTCTCAAATTTAGAAAACCAACTTATGCTTGCTTAAGGGGAAAGGTGAGTTGGGGTGCTGCATAAAACCAGAGATTGAAATGAGCACAGATAAAGTTCCTTAAGCCAAATATGGAATAGACAAGAGCTACTCCTTGCTCAACGAAATGGACTCAACACCGCATATTAAACGCGTAAGAATGTCCCTGACTAGTAAGTATCGTAAAACCTATGGATTGCTATGTCTCCGAAAGAGAATCAAGCATGTGTACAGGGGCATAAACGCAGCAGTGATAGGATTGGAGAGGTTCGGTGAGCAAATGAAGACCCTTTGAAGTCATATTGCATGGTACCCATTCCACGGGTCTCAACTCTGCAGGTTTAAGGTATTCTTCCTTCAGCTAAAACATGCATGTGGAACCCAAGTATGATCAACCATGTGAACGGGAGACGTGTTCAAATATGTCTCAGTTTTCCTCCCCTGGTACTCGGGTGCAACATTCCAGACGCTTTACTAACACTCTCCCCACTTGGAGAGTCAGCGCCTTTAAATTCCTGTTTGGCCCAGTTTGCAATTTCTGCGGAAGATGAACAGGAATAGCGAGAACCAATGAGAGGCTAGCTGGAGGTGTCTGGACGGGCAAATTTAACTCTCATTTCCCACCAGGAAGAGGAAATAACCAAAGGCTCAGCGTGCCATGCCGGAACCAGATTAGGGCCTGAAGCCATCCTGAGGTGTTGCGGCCAGCTCACAAGAAAGCGAGTTGAAGAAAGGAGCTCAGGGGCACTGTAATTCACAAACCTGCAGAGTTATAAATGACAGCTATCGTCCAAAAATAGACTGAAGTAAGGCTGCCAAGAGGACTTGAAAGCGGGGCAGAATTGCAGGAAACCGATTTCAGGAGGTAGACTGGAATTGCATTGAAAGCATAGGAAAAGAGGCAGAACGTCCACAATGATGCACTTGGCCAAAAAGGGCGTATGCGTTTTTTCCTGAATATATTGAGGAAAAAACGCATACGCCCTTTTTGGCCAACCAAGCAAGCTTGCAAAGGAAATCTGCACTACAATGAAGTCTCACTTCCCCCCGGTCAAAAGGGCCATCTGAAAAAAGTGTAAAATCCAGAAAGGCAGGACAGGCCATGGAGAACTGGGAGCCTTGTTATGCTGATGGGCGGGATGTAAATTGCCAACAGACACTCGGGAGAAGTGTATGGTGTTTCCTGAAACATCTAAAAAACAAAGCAACAGAGCCTAGGGCACTTCCACTTATGGTCCTATAGCTTAGGGAATTTAAAATCAAAAAGACACAGCCACCCCAAAGTTTCGAAAGGCTCTGTTTACAAGAACCTCGATTACAGTACAAGTTCAACATCGCAGAAAGTGAAAAATGGATAAAAAAGTTGTGGTATTTACTTACAAAGCAATATCACTCAGCAATGAAATCTGTGTCATCAGGCCCTTAGCAGCACAATGAGTGGATTCAGGTATGATGATTCTAACTTAAATAAGGCACACAGAAAAGGAAACATCATAAGATATCACTAATACACGGAATGTAAACTTGGCTACACAGGAACTGAATTACAGAACAGAACAGGGTCTCAAATTTAGAAAACCAACTTATGCTTGCTTAAGGGGAAAGGTGAGTTGGGGTGCTGCATAAAACCAGAGATTGAAATGAGCACAGATAAAGTTCCTTAAGCCAAATATGGAATAGACAAGAGCTACTCCTTGCTCAACGAAATGGACTCAAAACCCCATATTAAACGCCTAAGAATGTACCTGACTAGTAAGTATCTTAAAACCTATGGATTGCTATGTCTCCAAAAGAGAATCAAGCGTGAGTACAGGGGCTTAAACGCAGCAGTGATAGGATTGGAGAGGTTTGGGGAGCAAATGAAGACCCTTTGAAGTCATATTGCATGGTACTCATTACACGGGTCTCAACTCTCCAGGTTTAAGATATTCTTCCTTCAGCTAAAACATGCATGTGGAACCCAGAGTATGATCAACCATGTGAACGGGAGTCGTGTTCAAATATGTCTCAGTTTTCCTCCCCTGGTACTGGGGTGCAACATTCCAGACGCTTTACTAACACTCTCCCGAATTGGAGAGTCAGTCCCTTTAACCTCCTGTTTGGCCCAGTTTGCAATTTCTGCGGAAGATGAACAGGAATAGCGAGAACCAATGAGAGGCTAGCTGGAGGTGTCTGGACGGGCAAATTTAACTCTCATTTCCCACCAGGAAGAGGAATTAAGCAAAGGCTCAGCGTGCCGGGCCGGAACCAGATTAGGGCCTGAAGCCATCCTGCGGTGTTACGGCCAGGTCACAAGAAAGCGAGTTGAAGAAAGGAGCTCAGGGGCACTGTAATTCCCAAACCTGCAGAGTTATAAATGACAGTTATCGTCCAAAAATATACTGAAGTAAGGCTGCCAAGAGAACTTGAAAGCGGGGCAGAATTGCAGGAAACCGATTTAGGAGGTAGACTGGAATTGCATTTCAAGCATAGTAAAAGAGGCAGAACGTCCACAATGATGCACTTGGCCAAAAAGGGCGTATGCGTTTTTTCCTGAATATATTCAGGAAAAAACGCATACGCTCTTTTTGGCCAACCAAGCAAGCTTGCAAAGGAAATCTGCACTACAATGAAGTCTCACTTCTCCCTGGTCAAAAGGGCCATCTGAAAAAAGTGTAAAATCCAGAAAGGCAGGACAGGCCATGGAGAACTGGGAGTCTTGTTACGCTGAAGGGCGGGATGTAAATTGCCAACAACCACTCGGGAGAAGTGTATGGTGTATCCTGAAACATGTAAAAAACAAAGCAACAGAGCCTAGGGCACTTCCACTTATGGTCCTATAGTTTAGGCAATTTAAAATAAAAAAGACACAGCCACCCCAAAGTTTGGAACGGCTCTGTTTACAAGAACCTCGTTTACAGTAGAAGTTCAACATCACAGAAAGTGAAAAATGGATAAAGAAGTTGTGGTATTTACTTACAAAGCAATATCACTCAGCAATGAAATCTGTGTCATCAGGCCCTTAGCAGCACAATGAGTGGATTCAGGTATGATGATTCTAACTGAAATAAGGCACACAGAAAAGGAAACATCATAAGATATCAGTAATACACGGAATGTAAACTTGGCTACACAGGAACTGAATTACAGAACAGAACAGGGTCTCAAATTTAGAAAACCAACTTATGCTTGCTTAAGGGGAAAGGTGAGTTGGGGTGCTGCATAAAACCAGAGATTGAAATGAGCACAGATAAAGTTCCTTAAGCCAAATATGGAATAGACAAGAGCTACTCCTTGCTCAACGAAATGGACTCAACACCGCATATTAAACGCCTAAGAATGTACCTGACTAGTAAGTATCTTAAAACCTATGGATTGCTATGTCTCCGAAAGAGAATCAAGCATGTGTACAGGGACATAAACGCAGCAGTGATAGGATTGGAGAGGTTCGGTGAGCAAATGAAGACCCTTTGAAGTCATATTGCATGGTACCCATTACACGGGTCTCAACTCTCCAGGTTTAAGGTATTCTTCCTTCAGCTAAAACATGCATGTGGAACCCAAGTATGATCAACCATGTGAACGGGAGACGTGTTCAAATATGTCTCAGTTTTCCTCCTCTGGTACTCGGGTGCAACATTCCAGACGCTTTACTAACACTCTCCCCACTTGGAGAGTCAGCGCCTTTAAATTCCTGTTTGGCCCAGTTTGCAATTTCTGCGGAAGATGAACAGGAATAGCGAGAACCAATGAGAGGCTAGCTGGAGGTGTCTGGACGGGCAAATTTAACTCTAATTTCCCACCAGGAAGAGGAAATAACCAAAGGCTCAGTGTGCCATGCCGGAACCAGATTAGGGCCTGAAGCCATCCTGCGGTGTTGCGGCCAGCTCAAAAGAAAGCGAGTTGAAGAAAGGAGCTCAGGGGCACTGTAATTCACAAACCTGCAGAGTTATAAATGACAGCTATCGTCCAAAAATAGACTGAAGTAAGGCTGCCAAGAGGACTTGAAAGCGGGGCAGAATTGCAGGAAACCGATTTCAGGAGGTAGACTGGAATTGCATTGAAAGCATAGGAAAAGAGGCAAAACATCCACAATGATGCACTTCGCCAAAAAGGGCGTATGCGTTTTTTCCTGAATATATTCAGGAAAAAACGCATACGCTCTTTTTGGCCAACCAAGCAAGCTTGCAAAGGAAATCTGCACTACAATGAAGTCTCACTTCCCCCTGGTCAAAAGGGCCATCTGAAAAAAGTGTAAAATCCAGAAAGGCAGGACAGGCCATGGAGAACTGGGAGCCTTGTTATGCTGAAGGGCGGGATGTAAATTGCCAACAACCACTCCGGAGAAGTGTATGGTGTTTCCTGAAACATCTAATAAACAAAGCAACAGAGCCTAGGGCACTTCCACTTATGGTCCTATAGATTAGGGAATTTAAAATCAAAAAGACACAGCCACCCCAAAGTTTCGAAAGGCTCTGTTTACAAGAACCTCGATTACAGTACAAGTTCAACCTCGCAGAAAGTGAAAAATGGATAAAAAAGTTGTGGTATTTACTTACAAAGCAATATCACTCAGCAATGAAATCTGTGTCATCAGGCCCTTAGCAGCACAATGAGTGGATTCAGGTATGATGATTCTAACTGAAATAAGGCACACAGAAAAGGAAACATCATAAGATATCAGTAATACACGGAATGTATACTTGGCTACACAGGAACTGAATTACAGAACAGAACAGGGTCTCAAATTTAGAAAACCAACTTATGCTTGCTTAAGGGGAAAGGTGAGTTGGGGTGCTGCATAAAACCAGAGATTGAAATGAGCACAGATAAAGTTCCTTAAGCCAAATATGGAATAGACAAGAGCTACTCCTTGCTCAACGAAATGGACTCAAAACCCCATATTAAACGCCTAAGAATGTACCTGACTAGTAAGTATCTTAAAACCTATGGATTGCTATGTCTCCGAAAGAGAATCAAGCATGTGTACAGGGACATAAACGCAGCAGTGATAGGATTGGAGAGGTTCGGTGAGCAAATGAAGACCCTTTGAAGTCATATTGCATGGTACCCATTCCACGGGTCTCAACTCTGCAGGTTTAAGGTATTCTTCCTTCAGCTAAAACATGCATGTGGAACCCAAGTATGATCAACCATGTGAACGGGAGACGTGTTCAAATATGTCTCAGTTTTCCTCCCCTGGTACTCGGGTGCAACATTCCAGACGCTTTACTAACACTCTCCCCACTTGGAGAGTCAGCGCCTTTAAATTCCTGTTTGGCCCAGTTTGCAATTTCTGCGGAAGATGAACAGGAATAGCGAGAACCAATGAGAGGCTAGCTGGAGGTGTCTGGACGGGCAAATTTAACTCTAATTTCCCACCAGGAAGAGGAAATAACCAAAGGCTCAGTGTGCCATGCCGGAACCAGATTAGGGCCTGAAGCCATCCTGCGGTGTTGCGGCCAGCTCAAAAGAAAGCGAGTTGAAGAAAGGAGCTCAGGGGCACTGTAATTCACAAACCTGCAGAATTATAAATGACAGCTATCGTCCAAAAATAGACTGAAGTAAGGCTGCCAAGAGGACTTGAAAGCGGGGCAGAATTGCAGGAAACCGATTTCAGGAGGTAGACTGGAATTGCATTGAAAGCATAGGAAAAGAGGCAAAACATCCACAATGATGCACTTCGCCAAAAAGGGCGTATGCGTTTTTTCCTGAATATATTCAGGAAAAAACGCATACGCCCTTTTTGGCCAACCAAGCAAGCTTGCAAAGGAAATCTGCACTACAATGAAGTCTCACTTCCCCCTGGTCAAAAGGGCCATCTGAAAAAAGTGTAAAATCCAGAAAGGCAGGACAGGCCATGGAGAACTGGGAGCCTTGTTATGCTGAAGGGCGGGATGTAAATTGCCAACAACCACTCCGGAGAAGTGTATGGTGTTTCCTGAAACATCTAATAAACAAAGCAACAGAGCCTAGGGCACTTCCACTTATGGTCCTATAGATTAGGGAATTTAAAATCAAAAAGACACAGCCACCCCAAAGTTTCGAAAGGCTCTGTTTACAAGAACCTCGATTACAGTACAAGTTCAACCTCGCAGAAAGTGAAAAATGGATAAAGAAGTTGTGGTATTTACTTACAAAGCAATATCACTCCGCAATGAAATCTGTGTCATCAGGCCCTTAACAGCACAATGAGTGGATTCAGGTATGATGATTCTAACTGACATAAGGCACACAGAAAAGGAAACATCATAAGATATCACTAATACACGGAATGTAAACTTGGCTACACAGGAACTGAATTACAGAACAGAACAGGGTCTCAAATTTAGAAAACCAACTTATGCTTGCTTAAGGGGAAAGGTGAGTTGGGGTGCTGCATAAAACCAGAGATTGAAATGAGCACAGATAAAGTTCCTTAAGCCAAATATGGAATAGACAAGAGCTACTCCTTGCTCAACGAAATGGACTCAAAACCCAATATTAAACGCCTAAGAATGTACCTGACTAGTAAGTATCTTAAAACCTATGGATTGCTATGCCTCCGAAAGAGAATCAAGCATGTGTACAGGGGCATAAACGCAGCAGTGATAGGATTGGAGAGGTTCGGTGAGCAAATGAAGACCCTTTGAAGTCATATTGCATGGTACCCATTACACGGGTCTGAACTCTCCAGGTTTAAGATATTCTTCCTTCAGCTAAAACATGCATGTGGAACCCAGAGTATGATCAACCATGTGAACGGGAGACGTGTTCAAATATGTCTCAGTTTTCCTCCGCTGGTACTCGGGTGCAACATTCCAGACGCTTTACTAACACTCTCCCGACTTGGAGAGTCAGTCCCTTTAACCTCCTGTTTGGCCCAGTTTGCAATTTCTGCGGAAGATGAACAGGAATAGCGAGAACCAATGAGAGGCTAGCTGGAGGTGTCTGGACGGGCAAATTTAACTCTCATTTCCCACCAGGAAGAGGAATTAACCAAAGGCTCAGCGTGCCGTGCAGGAACCAGATTAGGGCCTGAAGCCATCCTGCGGTGTTGCGGCCAGCTCAAAAGAAAGCGAGTTGAAGAAAGGAGCTCAGGGGCACTGTAATTCACAAACCTGCAGAGTTATAAATGACAGCTATCGTCCAAAAATATACTGAAGTAAGGCTGCCAAGAGGACTTGAAAGCGGGGCAGAATTGCAGGAAACCGATTTCAGGAGGTAGACAGGAATTGCATTTCAAGCATAGGAAATGAGGCAGAACGTCCACAGTGATGCACTAGGCCAAAAAGGGCGTATGCGTTTTTTCCTGAATATATTCAGGAAAAAACGTATACGCCCTTTTTGGCCAACCAAGCAAGCTTGCAAAGGAAATCTGCACTACAATGAAGTCTCACTTCCCCCCGGTCAAAAGGGCCATCAGAATAAAGTGTAAAATCCAGAAAGGCAGGACAGGCCATTGAGAACTGGGAGCCTTGTTATGCTGATGGGCGGGATGTAAATTGCCAACAGACACTCGGGAGAAGTGTATGGTGTTTCCTGAAACATCTAAAAAACAAAGCAACAGAGCCTAGGGCACTTCCACTTATGGTCCTATAGCTTAGGGAAATTAATATCAAAAAGACACAGCAACCCCAAAATTTGGGACGGCTCTTTTTACAGGAATCTCTTCTATGGCACAAGTTAAATATCCCAGAGAGCAAATAATGGATAAAGAAGTTGCGGTACTTCTGTACAACAGAATACCACTCAGCAATGAAATCTATGTCACCAGGCCCGTACCAGCATAATGAGTGGATTGAGGCACGATGATTCTAAGTGAAATAAGTCACACAGAAAAAGAAACATCATAAGGTATCACTAATTCACGGAATGTGAACTTGGCTACACATGAACTGAATTACAAAACAGAACAGGGTCTCAAGTTTAGAAAACCAACTTATGCCTGCTTAAGGGGGAAGGTGAGTTGGGGTGCTGCATAAAAGCAGAGTTTGAAATTAGCACAGATACCGTTCAATAAGCCAAATATGTAATAGACAAGAGCTACCCCTTGCTCAACGAAATGGATTCAACAATGAGGTATCACCTCACACCTGGTAGAATAGGCATCATTGAAAACCTACAAACAAAAAATGCTGGAAAGGGTGTGGAGAAAAGGAACCCTCTTCCACTATTGTTGGGAATATAAATTGATACAGTCATTATGGAGAACAATATGGAATTTCTTAAGAAACTAACAATAGAATTACCATATGATACAGCAATCCCAGTACTGGACATATACCCAGACGAAACCATAAATCAAAAAGAGTCATTCACCGCAATGTTCATTGCATCACTATTTACAATATCGAGGTAATGGAAGCAACCTAAATGCCCACAGACAGACGAATGCATAAAGCTGTGGTACATATATAAAATGGAATATTACTAAGCCATGAAAAGGAATGAAATTGGGTCATTTGTAGAGACGTCGATGGATCTAGAGACTGTCATACAGAGTGAAGTAAGTCAGAAAGAGAAAAACAAATCTTGTATATTCATGCATATATGTGGAACCTAGAAAAACTGTACAGATTAACCATTTTGCAAGGCATAAATAGAGCAACAGATGTAGACAACAAACGTATGGACAACAAGGGGGGAAAGCTGTTGGGGGGGTGGTGGTGGGAGGAGTTGAGAGACTGGGATTGGCATGTATACATTTATATGTATAAAATAGATAACCAATAAGAACCTGCTGTATAAAAATATAAAATAAAATTCAAAATTAAAAAGAAGTAAAATTTAAAAAATAAAACAGAAAAAACAATTATTCCCTGCACATACATGTATTTATATGAATAAATTATTTCCATGCTTATATCTGTAAATACAAAAAAGAGGAATAAAATCTACCTTGAACCAAAAACGAAAAAGAGAAAAAAAACACAGAACCCACCAGTTACACAGAGGAAAACCGTATCAGGGCACTTGCTCCAGTTGTAAACAATTCTGAAGTTGGTCAGTGGTGGGGAATCGTCTCCCATTCAGCCAGCAGCCCCCACGCAACAAGCGTCCTCATTGCAAAGCTGGGGCACCGTGCCGAGGCATCTGTGAGTAAACGTGAGCTGAGCCCCAGGCCAGTTGCTGCTGAACTATTCCCACCCATCCCAGGTAAAACACCTGAATATATACAAGGACTTGAAAGCCTAGAGGAAGGGCCATAGAGCCACACGAGTGACAGCATGCCGGCCGACTTGGTGCCTGCAGGCCAGCCAGGATGGTCCTGGCCCTGGGTGCTCTTCTGGAAGATTTCCATTTCCCTGCCTGAGATACCCGTCCTGTCCCTGCCCCCACTGCTTTTTTCCTTCCTCACCTCTGCCCAGGGAGAAATTCCAGCAGCAGGTATGGGTGACACATCCTCTTCTTTAGCAGGTGGTAGCCTGGCAACTGCTGCAGAAAGTCCAGCAGAGCCCCACTCACACTGGGCCACCCACAAAGCCGTGGCCTCTCACTCCCTCCCACCAGCCCAGCCCCGAGACTGCTGACAGGGCAGAGAAAATGGCGTCAGGCACGGCTGCAGGGGCTCTTGCTGCCTGGAGTGGTATTTATATTGATCTCAACCCAGGCACACCTGGGGAGGGCTGGCCGGCACGGTAAGGCTGCCCAGGTCGGCCAATCATCACCCCTCAGGGGCTCACAGTTGCAGAAAATGGAACTTGCTGAACCGGCCAGGTCCAAGGAACAGGTGTGGGCTCCTGAGAGTCAGGATAGACAAGGGGCTGCAGCTTTGGCTTGTTTTCTAATCATTTTATCTGGCCCATGAGTGGGAGACAACTTCAAGAAAACCCTCTCCTAATGAGAGGAACCCAGGAGTCAGGGAGAGGAGGGGTGGGTGGTGGTTGGAGACAGAGGCCTGGTGCCCCGGGTGCAGTGGAAGTCTCTGGAAGACCAGGTGGAGGGAGGCCTCACGGAGTGATGCCCAGGGTCACAGACCTGTCGCAGCTGCTGTTTGTTAGTTCAAGTCCTGCTCTGAGGTGCTCTGTGTCAGCTCTGAGCGACAGGTGAGCTGGGGGTGCTCTGCAATGAGGGCTATGTGCACGGTTCCTGTGTGCCCAGCCCTGCCACGGTACCTGCAAGGGTAGCTCTGTATCCTGGGAGGGGCCTGACCACGAGAGCCCCGTGGGCTGGGGTGGGGGTGGGGTACCTGCCCAGGTGAGCTCCATATTCTGGGATTGGTCTGACCACGAGAGCCCCATGGGCTGCTGGGGACCTGGTAAAGGATGTCAGGACAGTCAGTGAAGCCACCGAGGATATACCTCCAGTTGCTCCTAATTCCTACACCCTGCTGGTCATTCTACCAACCACCAGGACATGGTATTCTGTATTAGTCTTCAATGAGGCCTTCTTTTGTATTCCATTAGTCCCAGAGTCACAAGAAATTTTGGCTTGTGAGTGGCAGGACTCTACATACAACTAAAACAATACTTCCGGGCCGTCTGGCCCCAAGGGTGCAAAAATTCCCACACCATCTTTGGGGAAAGCTTAGCTAAAGACCTAAAAGTTCTACCTCTGGAAAAGGAAACCCTCCTTCAATATGCAGACGACATTCTGATCACCAGCCCTACTAAGGAGGCCTCTGAACTACCAAGCCAATAAAGGATAGAAGTTGTCCAAGAAAAAGCTCAAATATCACAGACTGCGGTGACCTGCCTGGGCTTCATTCTCACAGAAGGTCAGAGAAGCCCATCCCAGGAAAGGGAAGAAACCATTTTCAGCCTTACCCCTTTCTAAAACTAGAAGACAGCTTAGGGGTTCCTGGGGAGGCCAGGGTTTGCTGCTTCTGGATCCCTAACTACAGTCTACTAGCTGGGCCTCTATATGAAACACTGAAAGGAAAAGATGATGATCCTTTTGAATAGAATCCAGAAGTGGCCTTTCAAGAATGGAAAGAGCAGTCAATTCAGACCCTTGCCCTGGAACTCCCTAATTTAGCTAAACCCTTTGACCTTTACATTCCCGGTGAAAGGTGAATCGCCATTGGAGAATTAGTGCAAAAACTGGGACCACTTGAAATGGAACAATGCAAGAATGCCATCCAGGTAGGATAAACTACGGTCACTAAGGGGCTTGGCCCACTGCCACATCTGGCCAAGATACTGGCGGTATCTAAAAACCTGGAAATCAGCAGCCCAAAAGGCCACCTCCCTCCTAAGGGAAAAGGACCCCACGTGGTGATCCTAACCACCAACCATGCCCTGAAGTTGCAGGGTTCGCTCCGTGGGCACACCGACCTCGAGTGAGGAGGCCCTCCAACTCCAACATCCAGAGAGATAACCGGGGGCAACAGGGCACCATGACGACTCGTGTGAACATCACTTGACCTGGAGTTTCTCTCATAAAACAACAAGAGTGTGTCCCAAAAGAGTAGACTACTGCTTGCAGGACTTACTGCACCCAGAGGGGAGCTAATAATCTTGGCGGGGGAACAGTATACCACACTGTCACCATAGAAAAGCCTACAGACACCGTGATGATGGTGGCCAATAAGACCGGCTGGACTCCTGTTTACTTCAAAAGGCTGTTGACTCAGTAGCCATCATGGTCCTTGGTCACCACTGACCCTGGACTGTCTGGGAGTTGAGCGGGCAGGGCTCTGACACCTGGTGCTGTTTGTACGTTAATTCAGGGGCCTAACTGAAGAAAGTGCAGACTACTGGTCAGAGCATCTACGCTGGCAGAGACGGTCAGCCTAAGGTGGCCGAACAAATGTGGGGCGGGGTGAAACCGGCCCCCACAGCGTCTCTGCACATCTCTTTCCTGGACCCTTAAAGGTCATTAGAATCTATAACACTTCCAATGCTGGTGCTCAGGTGGACGAGCAGGGAGGCAGGGGTCCTGGGGACAATCAACGTCACCGGGAGGCTGCTGGGGAGAAGCTCTGACCCTCGCCCCAGGGTATGAGGGCTCCCAACTCAGCACTCAGCAGTTACAGAAGAAGGGTCTGCACCCTCAGCACTCCAAGAATGAGGAACGGGACAAAAGGCAGAGGAGGGGTTTGTCCCCAGCAAAGCCCATTAAAAATCCCTGGGAGATAAAAATAGAATCTGGGCAATAAAGTCAAGTCTAACCTTTTTTATCCTTTGTGCTTTGTCTAATTTCACGTGCTCCTAGGGTCCCGCATGCAGAGGTTCCACACCCGGCACTTCAGACCAGATTTCCTAGTGCAGAATGGCTGGGTCGACACCTCAGCTCCTGGGGCCCAGTGCAGACTCCACGATATAGAGCCTGAGCTACAGCCAACCCGGCCCTCGAGAGCTCCGCCGCCTCCCTCCCTCCCACTGACTCTGACAGGATCTCTACACAGCAGCCCAGCCCACAGCCCACGGGGTAGTGCATGCTCTCACCTCTCCATTCTCTGATCAACATATAAAGTTTCCTTTGCTTGTGAACCAAACTCAGTCTCGATCTGTTGGCCCCAATGACACTGGGCAGGGGGACACTTGTTGGGGTCCACTCTGGAGGATCAGTAACAGAAATTGAGACTATTGTAACCTCAATGAACAGATGTGTGAGCCAAACTGTAGTTAACATAGAACAGTGTATAAGGCTCGGGTAAAATAAGATGCTTTTAACACTTCCATTTGATATTTCCATCACTTTTTATAAGCAAGTTCAGTGAAAAGGTTTGTCTTATTTGTCAGGTCAATATTAGAGAAACGAAGTGATTTCTTTCCAAGGATGTACAGCTAATAATCTTGGTTAAACCTTCAATCTTGTTTTAAATGCTTTTCCATTGAAAATGATACCTCTCTTTCAGCTCCCCCATTTCTGAGAAGTATAAAATCTTATAATTTATTATTACCAAAGGGGAAAGGTGGGAGGAGGGGTAAATTAACAGTTTGGAATGAACACATACACACTGCTATGTATAAAATAGATCATCAACAAGGAACTACTGTATAGCACAGGGAACTACACTCAACATTTTGCAATAACCTATAAGGGGAAATAATCTGAAAAAGAATAGATATTTTTATTGACATCATCTATCAATGACAGTTAAAGTGTAGCCTAAGGGAAGCTGGTGGTGAGTGCTTCTGACCCTGAAGACTTCAATCATCTAAAGTTTGGACTCTGCCTACTTCCCAAGGCCCTTAATGAACATATGTGTAGCTGTAGCTTAAAAACTTCCCCAGTTTGGGTTTCAGGGAGACACTGATTTTGAAAAAGCCCTGGTGTTCTCCTTACATGAATGGGACTCTTCCTACTGCTAAAACATGTCTGTCACACCCAGAGGATGGTATACCGTCTGATCGGGAAGAGTTTGGAAAAGGCATCTCATCTCCTCATCTCCTCATCTCCTGGTGCTCGGGTTCACCCCTCCAGCGTCTTTACTAACAGTCTCCCCACTTGGAGATGTCAGCACTGTCAACATCCTGTTGTGTACAGTTTGGAATTTGTCCAGAGGATGAAGCGGAAGGATGAGGAACAATGAGAGACAAGTCCTAGGTGTTCAGACAGGCACATGTCACTCTAATTTCCAATCAGGAAGACGAATTGACCAAAGGCTAGGGTTGCCCATGGAAACAGTATAGGGCTTGAGGAAATCCCGCTGCTTTGTGGCCAGTTCCCATAAACACGAGTTGAACAATGGAACTCAGGGGCAGTAAAATTCACAAAACTGCAGAGTTGAAAATATCCATCACTGAAAAATGTCTTGAGGAAAGTCAGAGAAAAGGACTTGTAAGCAAGGGAGAATGGCAGGAAAGGGATTTGAGGAGGTAGAAAGGACTCGCCATTAAGCACAAGAAAAGGAGCTGAACATTGCCAACATTGCAGTTGGCCAAAAAGGGTGTATGCGTTCTTTTCTGTATATATTCAAGAAAAGGGCATACACTTTTTTAGCCAACCAAACAGGTGGGCACTGGAAGTCAATACTACAAAAGATATGACTTCGCATCAGTCAGAAGAGCCATCCTCATAAAGCATAAACAACAGAAATGCAGGACAGGGCAACGAGAAGAGGGAGCTCTGTGAGACTTATAGTGGAAATGTATATTGCCAACGGCCATTCTGGAGAAGTGTATTGTGTTTACTAAAGCATCTAAAAAATGAGCTACAGAGCATAGGGCACTTGCACTCATGGGCGTATATCTTGGGAAAAACAAAAATCGAGAGGACACAGACACCCCAATGTTTACCCCCTCTCTGTTTAAAAGATCCTCGACTAGGATATAACTTAAATGTCTCTGGAGGGAAAAAATGGATAGAGATGTGGTACTTAGGTAGAGTGGAATATTATTCAGCCTGGAAATCAATGAAATATGGCCAGTTGTAACAACTCCGGAGGAGTTACGTATGATCATTCTAAGTGACAGAATTCAAAAAGAAAAAGACACATATCATAAGATATCACTTAAAGGTGGAATCCAAAATGGCTACACATGAAATAAATTACAAAACAAAAACATAGTCAAATATGTAGAAAACACGCATAAGGCTGCTAAACGGGAAAGGTGGGGAGGGGTGAGGCATCATCCAGGAGGTTGAAATTAGCAAAGATACCATTCCAAATACCAAACTGATAATCAACAAGGC
Organism: Stenella coeruleoalba; assembly: GCF_951394435.1. NCBI lineage: Eukaryota > Metazoa > Chordata > Mammalia > Artiodactyla > Delphinidae > Stenella > Stenella coeruleoalba. The sequence continues at coordinate 1,032,923 of NW_027645966.1, read as the reverse complement.
CTACACGGTAGCTAACAGAACTGCACTCAGCACACTCAAGTCACCGGAAAAGAATATATACGACTGGTAAGAATCTGAAAAAGAATTTATTGATGTCTCTCTGTACGTGAATCAAGTGGATGTACAGCAGCAAGAAACAGAGCTTTGAAAATCAGCTGTAACCAATATAGTGATAAATTGAAAAAAATAAACGACAGAGAGACAGAGAAAACCTCTTACAACTTTTCCTCAGGGACGGTGATGCAACATGGATTGAACACATCTAGACCCACAGCAGGATGAGACATAAGGCTGGAAACTGTTTGCGCTAAGAGAAATGTGAGGTTGGGTGAGGAAATGCACACCCTTTAAAGTAATACTACCTGGTACCCATTCAATGGGTCCCAAATCTGCAGGTTCAAGGGATCTTCCTACAGCTAAAACATGCATGGAAAACCCAGAGGACTGTACACCATGTGATCGGGAGATGTGTCTAAAATGCACCTCATTTATCCTCTCCTGGTGCTCCTGTTCACCATTCCAGCCACGCTACTTAGAATCTCCCCACTTGGAGAATCAGCACATTTAAACTTCTGTTTCACACATTTTGCAAATTGTGAGGAGGATGAACGGGAAGAGGGGGAACCAATGAGAGAAGAGTTGTAGGGGTTTGGACGGGCACATATCACTCTAATTTCCCATTAAGAATAAGAATTAAAGAAAGGCTCAGCCTGCCTCGCCGGAGCCAAAATAGGGCCTGAAGCAATCCTGCGGGTTTGAGGCCAGCTCACAAAAGAGCAACTTAAAAAATGGAGCTCAGGGTCACTGCAATTCACAAACCTGCAGAGTTATAAATGAAAACTAACGTCCAAAAATATGTTGAGGTAAGGCAAAGAAGAGGATCTGAATGCAAGACAGAATTGCAAGAAACAGATTTCAAGAGATAGATAGGACTCGTCTTTAACGCACATGAAAAGCGGCAGAATTTCGACAATGATGCAGTTGGCCCAAAAGGGCGTATGCGTTTTTTCCTGATTATATCCAGGAAAAAACGCATACGCACTTTATGGGCAACGAAGCAAGCAAGCAATGCAAATGTGCACAACAAAGAAGTCTCACTTCCCAACGGTCAAAAGGGCCATCCTAAAAAATTGTAAAAACCAGAAATGCAGGACAGGCCATGGAGAACAGGGAGCCTTTATACGCTGATGGGCAGTGTGTGAACTGCCGAGAGCCACTCTGGAGAAGTGTATGGTGGTTCCTAAATCATCTAAAAAACAGAGCTACAGAGCATAGGACACTTCCAATCATGGGAGTATATCTAGGGAAGTCTAAAAATCAACAAGACACAAGCACACCACAGTTTAGGGCTACTCTGTTTACAAGAACCTCAACTTCAGTACACCTTAAATATCCCAGGAAAGAGAACAATGGATAAAGAAGATGTGGTACTTATGTACAATGGAATATCTCTTCACCATGAAATCAATGTAATAAGGCTAGTAGAAGGATAAAGAGTGGATTTAGGTCCGATAATACTACTTGAAATAAGTCAAACAGAAAAAGAAACATATCATAAGATATCACTTATAGAGGGAGGGTAAATATGGCTGCACAAGAAATGAATTACAGAACAGAACAGTGTCTCACATTTAGAAAACACACTTATGTCAGCTTAAGGGGAAAGGAGAGGTGGGGTGATGCATAAAACCAGAGTTTGAAATTAGCACAGATACCGTTCAATAAACCAAATAGGTATTAGACAAGATCTACACCTTGCTCAATGAACAGGCCTCAACACACCCTATACACCGCAGAGAAATATATCTGAGGAATAAGAATCTTAAAACCCATGTATTGATATATCTCCATAAGGGAATCAAGTGTGTGCAGAGCGGCACAAACACAGCAGTGAAAAGGAGCTAAACCCCATTATAGAAATAAATTTTAAAAACAAAACGCTGAAACAATGAAAGAGAGAAAAATTCTTACAAAATTCGCTCAGGGGCTGTGATGCAACCTGGATTGACCACATATAAACCCACAGCTGGATAAGACATAAGGCTGGACACTTGGGGCTGACAGGATTGGTGAGCTTTGGTGAGCAACTGCCGAAAGTTTAATGCAATACTTCATGCTACTCATTCCAAGGGTCCCAACACTCCAGGTTGAAGGGAATCTTCCTACAGCTAAACCATGCTTGGGAAACCCAGCGACTGGTATACCATATGATCGGGAAAGGTTTCTAAAACGCACCTCATTTTTCCTCTCCTGGGGCTCCGGATCGACATTCCAGCCGCTTTACTAACAACATCCCCACATGGAGTCAATGCCTTTAAGTTCTGGTATCGCACAGTCTGCAGTTAGTGCAGAGGATGAATGGGAATAGGGGGAACCAGTGAGAAACTAGCTGTAGCGGTTTCAATGGGCACATGTCACTCTAATATCACATCAGTAAGAAGAATTAACCAAAGGCACAGCAAGGTGCCCCAGAAGAAAAATAGGGCTTCAAGGAATCCTGTGGTTATGGGGCAAGACCACAAAAATAAGAGCTAAAAAATGGAGCTAAGGGCCACTGCAATTCAAAAACCTGCAGAGTTATAAAGGCCAACTATTTTTAAAAAATATATTGAGGTAAGGCTATGAAGAGGCATTGAAAGCAAGGCAGAATGCAGGAAACCGATTTCAGGAGGTAGACTGGAATTGCATTGAAAGCATATGAAGAGAGTCAGAAACTCCACAATGATGCACTTGGCCAAGAAGGGCGTATGTGTTTTTTCCTGAATATATTCAGGAAAAAACGCATACGCACTTTTTGGCCAACCAAGCAAGCTTGCAAAGGAAATCTGCACTACAATGAAGTCTCACTTCCACATGGTCAAAAGGGCCATCTGAAAAAAGTGTAAAATCCATAAAGGCACGACAGGCCATGGAGAACTGGGAGCCTTCTTATGCTGATGGGCGGGATGTAAATTGCCAACAGCCACTCTGGAGAAGTGTATGGTGTTTCCTGAAACATCTAAAAAACAAAGCAACAGAGCCTAGGGCACTTCCACTTATGGTCCTATAGCTTAGGGAAATTAACATCAAAAAGACACAGCCACCCCAAAGTTTGGGACGGCTCTGTTTACAAGAACCTCGTTTAAGGTACAAGTTCAATATCGCAGAAAGTAAAAAATGGATAAAGAACTTGTGGTACTTACGTACAATGCAATATCACTCAGCAATGAAATCTATGTAATCAGGCCCGTAGCAGCATAATGAGTGGATTCAGGTATGATGATTCGAACTGAAATAAGTCACACAGAAAAGAAACATCATAAGGTATCACTAATACACAGAATGTGAACTTGGCTACACATGAACTGAATTACAAAACAGAACAGTGTCTCAAGTTTAGAAAACCAACTTATGCTTGCTTAAGGGGGAAGGTGAGTTGGGGTGCTGCATAAAACCAGAGATTGAAATGAGCACAGATAAAGTTCCTTAAGCCAAATATGGAATAGACAAGAGCTACTCCTTGATCAACGAAATGGACTCAACACCCCATATTAAACGCCTAAGAATATACCTGACTAGTAAGTATCTTAAAACCTATGGATTGCTATGTCTCCAAAAGAGAATCAAGTGTGTGTACAGCAGCATAAACGCAGCAGTGATAGGATTGGAGAGGTTCGGTGAGCAAATGAAGACCCTTTGAAGTCATATTGCATGGTACCCATTACACGGGTCTCAACTCTCCAGGTTTAAGGTATTCTTCCTTCAGCTAAAACATGCATGTGGAACCCAAGTATGATCAACCATGTGAACGGGAGACGTGTTCAAATATGTCTCAGTTTTCCTCCCCTGGTACTCGGGTGCAACATTCCAGACGCTTTACTAACACTCTCCCCACTTGGAGAGTCAGCACCTTTAACCTCCTGTTTGGCCCCGTTTGCAATTTCTGCCGAAGATGAACAGGAATAGGGAGAACTAATGAGAGAATAGCTGGAGGTGTCTGCACGGGCAAATTTAACTCTCATTTCCCACCAGAAAGAGGAAATAACCAAAGGCTCAGCATGCCGTGCCGCAACCAGATTAGGGCCTGAAGCCATCCAGCGGTTTTGCAGCCATCTTACAAGAAAACGAGTTGAAGAAAGGAGCTCAGGGGCAGTGTAATTCACAAACCTGCAGAGTTATAAATGACAGCTATCGTCCAAAAATAGACTGAAGTAAGGCTGCCAAGAGGACTTGAAAGCGGGGCAGAATTGCAGGAAACCGATTTCAGGAGGTAGACTGGAATTGCATTGAAAGCATAGGAAAAGAGGCAGAACGTCCACAATGATGCACTTGGCCAAAAAGGGCGTATGCGTTTTTTCCTGAATATATTCAGGAAAAAACGCATACGCCCTTTTTGGCCAACCAAGCAAACTTGCAAAGGAAATCTGCACTACAATGAAGTCTCACTTCCCCCCGGTCAAAAGGGCCATCTGAAAAAAGTGTAAAATCCAGAAAGGCAGGACAGACCATGGAGAACTGGGAGCCTTGTTATGCTGATGGGCGGGATGTAAATTGCTAACAGACACTCGGGAGAAGAGTATGGTGTTTCCTGAAACATCTAAAAAACAAAGCAACAGAGCCTAGGGCACTTCCACTTATGGTCCTATAGCTTAGGGAAATTAAAATCAAAAAGACACAGCCACCCCAAAGTTTGGGACGCCTCTGTTTACAAGAACCTCGTTTACAGTACAAGTTCAACATCGCAGAAAGTGAAAAATGGATAAAGAAGTTGTGGTATTTACTTACAAAGCAACATCACTCAGCAATGAAATCTGTGTCATCAGGCACTTAGCAGCACAATGAGTGGATTCAGGTATGATGATTCTAACTGAAATAAGTCACACAGAAAAAGAAACATCATAAGATATCAGTAATACACGGAATGTAAACTTGGCTACACAGGAACTGAATTACAGAACAGAACAGGGTCTCAAATTTAGAAAACCAACTTATGCTTGCTTAAGGGGAAAGGTGAGTTGGGGTGCTGCATAAAACCAGAGATTGAAATGAGCACAGATAAAGTTCCTTAAGCCAAATATGGAATAGACAAGAGCTACTCCTTGCTCAACGAAATGGATTCAACACCGCATATTAAACGCGTAAGAATGTCCCTGACTAGTAAGTATCATAAAACCTATGGATTGCTATGTCTCCAAAAGAGAATCAAGCATGTGTACAGGGGCATAAACGCAGCAGTGATAGGATTGGAGAGGTTCGGTGAGCAAATGAAGACCCTTTGAAGTCATATTGAATGGTACCCATTCCACGGGTCTCAACTCTGCAGGTTTAAGGTATTCTTCCTTCAGCTAAAACATGCATGTGGAACCCAAGTATGATCAACCATGTGAACGGGAGACGTGTTCAAATATGTCTCAGTTTTCCTCCCCTGGTACTCGGGTGCAACATTCCATACGCTTTACTAACACTCTCCCCACTTGGAGAGTCAGCGCCTTTAAATTCCTGTTTGGCCCAGTTTGCAATTTCTGCGGAAGATGAACAGGAATAGCGAGAACCAATGAGAGGCTAGCTGGAGGTGTCTGGACGGGCAAATTTAACTCTCATTTCCCACCAGGAAGAGGAAATAACCAAAGGCTCAGCGTGCCATGCCGGAACCAGATTAGGGCCTGAAGCCATCCTGAGGTGTTGCGGCCAGCTCACAAGAAAGTGAGTTGAAGAAAGGAGCTCAGGGGCACTGTAATTCACAAACCTGCAGAGTTATAAATGAGAGCTATCGTCCAAAAATAGACTGAAGTAAGGCTGCCAAGAGGACTTGAAAGCGGGGCAGAATTGCAGGAAACCGATTTCAGGAGGTAGACTGGAATTGCATTGAAAGCATAGGAAAAGAGGCAGAACGTCCACAATGATGCACTTGGCCAAAAAGGGCGTATGCGTTTTTTCCTGAATATATTCAGGAAAAAACGCATACGCCCTTTTTGGCCAACCAAGCAAGCTTGCAAAGGAAATCTGCACTACAATGAAGTCTCACTTCCCCCCGGTCAAAAGGGCCATCTGAAAAAAGTGTAAAATCCAGAAAGGCAGGACAGGCCATGGAGAACTGGGAGCCTTGTTATGCTGAAGGGCGGGATGTAAATTGCCAACAGACACTCAGGAGAAGTGTATGGTGTTTCCTGAAACATCTAAAAAACAAAGCAACAGAGCCTAGGGCACTTCCACTTATGGTCCTATAGCTTAGGGAATTTAAAATCAAAAAGACACAGCCACCCCAAAGTTTCGAAAGGCTCTGTTTACAAGAACCTCGATTACAGTACAAGTTCAACATCGCAGAAAGTGAAAAATGGATAAAAAAGTTGTGGTATTTACTTACAAAGCAATATCACTCAGCAATGAAATCTGTGTCATCAGGCCCTTAGCAGCACAATGAGTGGATTCAGGTATGATGATTCTAACTGAAATAAGGCACACAGAAAAGGAAACATCATAAGATATCAGTAATACACGGAATGTAAACTTGGCTACACAGGAACTGAATTACAGAACAGAACAGGGTCTCAAATTTAGAAAACCAACTTATGCTTGCTTAAGGGGAAAGGTGAGTTGGGGTGCTGCATAAAACCAGAGATTGAAATGAGCACAGATAAAGTTCCTTAAGCCAAATATGGAATAGACAAGAGCTACTCCTTGCTCAACGAAATGGACTCAACACCGCATATTAAACGCGTAAGAATGTCCCTGACTAGTAAGTATCATAAAACCTATGGATTGCTATGTCTCCAAAAGAGAATCAAGCATGTGTACAGGGGCATAAACGCAGCAGTGATAGGATTGGAGAGGTTCGGTGAGCAAATGAAGACCCTTTGAAGTCATATTGCATGGTACCCATTCCACGGGTCTCAACTCTGCAGGTTTAAGGTATTCTTCCTTCAGCTAAAACATGCATGTGGAACCCAAGTATGATCAACCATGTGAACGGGAGACGTGTTCAAATATGTCTCAGTTTTCCTCCCCTGGTACTCGGGTGCAACATTCCAGACGCTTTACTAACACTCTCCCCACTTGGAGAGTCAGCGCCTTTAAATTCCTGTTTGGCCCAGTTTGCAATTTCTGCGGAAGATGAACAGGAATAGCGAGAACCAATGAGAGGCTAGCTGGAGGTGTCTGGACGAGCAAATTTAACTCTCATTTCCCACCAGGAAGAGGAATTAACCAAAGGATCAGCATGCCGGGCCGGAACCAGATTAGGGCCTGAAGCCATCCTGCGGTGTTACGGCCAGGTCACAAGAAAGCGAGTTGAAGAAAGGAGCTCAGGGGCACTGTAATTCCCAAACCTGCAGAGTTATAAATGACAGCTATCGTCCAAAAATATACTGAAGTAAGGCTGCCAAGAGAACTTGAAAGCGGGGCAGAATTGCAGGAAACCGATTTAGGAGGTAGACTGGAATTGCATTTCAAGCATAGTAAAAGAGGCAGAACGTCCACAATGATGCACTTGGCCAAAAAGGGCGTATGCGTTTTTTCCTGAATATATTCAGGAAAAAACGCATACGCCCTTTTTGGCCAACCAAGCAAGCTTGCAAAGGAAATCTGCACTACAATGAAGTCTCACTTCCCCCCGGTCAAAAGGGCCATCTGAAAAAAGTGTAAAATCCAGAAAGGCAGTACAGGCCATGGAGAACTGGGAGCCTTGTTATGCTGAAGGGCGGGATGTAAATTGCCAACAGACACTCAGGAGAAGTGTATGGTGTTTCCTGAAACATCTAAAAAACAAAGCAACAGAGCCTAGGGCACTTCCACTTATGGTCCTATAGCTTAGGGAATTTAAAATCAAAAAGACACAGCCACCCCAAAGTTTCGAAAGGCTCTGTTTACAAGAACCTCGATTACAGTACAAGTTCAACATCGCAGAAAGTGAAAAATGGATAAAAAAGTTGTGGTATTTACTTACAAAGCAATATCACTCAGCAATGAAATCTGTGTCATCAGGCCCTTAGCAGCACAATGAGTGGATTCAGGTATGATGATTCTAACTGAAATAAGGCACACAGAAAAGGAAACATCATAAGATATCACTAATACACGGAATGTAAACTTGGCTACACAGGAACTGAATTACAGAACAGAACAGGGTCTCAAATTTAGAAAACCAACTTATGCTTGCTTAAGGGGAAAGGTGAGTTGGGGTGCTGCATAAAACCAGAGATTGAAATGAGCACAGATAAAGTTCCTTAAGCCAAATATGGAATAGACAAGAGCTACTCCTTGCTCAACGAAATGGACTCAAAACCCCATATTAAACGCCTAGGAATGTACCTGACTAGTAAGTATCTTAAAACCTATGGATTGCTATGTCTCCAAAAGAGAATCAAGCGTGAGTACAGGGGCATAAACGCAGCAGTGATAGGATTGGAGAGGTTCGGGGAGCAAATGAAGACCCTTTGAAGTCATATTGCATGGTACTCATTACACGGGTCTCAACTCTCCAGGTTTAAGATATTCTTCCTTCAGCTAAAACATGCATGTGGAACCCAGAGTATGATCAACCATGTGAACGGGAGTCGTGTTCAAATATGTCTCAGTTTTCCTCCCCTGGTACTGGGGTGCAACATTCCAGACGCTTTACTAACACTCTCCCGACTTGGAGAGTCAGTCCCTTTAACCTCCTGTTTGGCCCAGTTTGCAATTTCTGCGGAAGATGAACAGGAATAGCGAGAACCAATGAGAGGCTAGCTGGAGGTGTCTGGACGAGCAAATTTAACTCTCATTTCCCACCACGAAGAGGAATTAACCAAAGGCTCAGCATGCCGGGCCGGAACCAGATTAGGGCCTGAAGCCATCCTGCGGTGTTACGGCCAGGTCACAAGAAAGCGAGTTGAAGAAAGGAGCTCAGGGGCACTGTAATTCCCAAACCTGCAGAGTTATAAATGACAGCTATCGTCCAAAAATATACTGAAGTAAGGCTGCCAAGAGAACTTGAAAGCGGGGCAGAATTGCAGGAAACCGATTTAGGAGGTAGACTGGAATTGCATTTCAAGCATAGTAAAAGAGGCAGAACGTCCACAATGATGCACTTGGCCAAAAAGGGCGTATGCGTTTTTTCCTGAATATATTCAGGAAAAAACGCATACGCCCTTTTTGGCCAACCAAGCAAGCTTGCAAAGGAAATCTGCACTACAATGAAGTCTCACTTCTCCCTGGTCAAAAGGGCCATCTGAAAAAAGTGTAAAATCCAGAAAGGCAGGACAGGCCATGGAGAACTGGGAGCCTTGTTATGCTGAAGGGCGGGATGTAAATTGCCAACTACCACTCGGGAGAAGTGTATGGTGTTTCCTGAAACATGTAAAACACAAAGCAACAGAGCCTAGGGCACTTCCACTTATGGTCCTATAGTTTAGGCAATTTAAAATAAAAAAGACACAGCCACCCCAAAGTTTGGAACGGCTCTGTTTACAAGAACCTCGTTTACCGTACAAGTTCAACATCACAGAAAGTGAAAAATGGATAAAAAAGTTGTGGTATTTACTTACAAAGCAATACCACTCAGCAATGAAATCTGTGTCATCAGGCCCTTAGCAGCACAATGAGTGGATTCAGGTATGATGATTCTAACTGAAATAAGGCACACAGAAAAGGAAACATCATAAGATATCAGTAATACACGGAATGTAAACTTGGCTACACAGGAACTGAATTACAGAACAGAACAGGGTCTCAAATTTAGAAAACCAACTTATGCTTGCTTAAGGGGAAAGGTGAGTTGGGGTGCTGCATAAAACCAGAGATTGAAATGAGCACAGATAAAGTTCCTTAAGCCAAATATGGAATAGACAAGAGCTACTCCTTGCTCAACGAAATGGACTCAACACCCCATATTAAACGCCTAAGAATGTACCTGACTAGTAAGTATCTTAAAACCTATGGATTGCTATGTCTCCGAAAGAGAATCAAGCATGTGTACAGGGACATAAACGCAGCAGTGATAGGATTGGAGAGGTTCGGTGAGCAAATGAAGACCCTTTGAAGTCATATTGCATGGTACCCATTCCACGGGTCTCAACTCTCCAGGTTTAAGATATTCTTCCTTCAGCAAAAACATGCATGTGGAACCCAGAGTATGATCAACCATGTAAACGGGAGTCGTGTTCAAATACATCTCAGTTTTCCTCCCCTGGTACTCGGGTGCAACATTCCAGACGCTTTACTAACACTCTCCCGACTTGGAGAGTCAGTCCCTTTAACCTCCTGTTTGGCCCAGTTTGCAATTTCTGCGGAAGATGAACAGGAATAGCGAGAACCAATGAGAGGCTAGCTGGAGGTGTCTGGACGGGCAAATTTAACTCTCATTTCCCACCAGGAAGAGGAATTAAGCAAAGGCTCAGCATGCCGGGCCGGAACCAGATTAGGGCCTGAAGCCATCCTGCGGTGTTTCGGCCAGGTCACAAGAAAGCGAGTTGAAGAAAGGAGCTCAGGGGCACTGTAATTCCCAAACCTGCAGAGTTATAAATGACAGCTATCGTCCAAAAATATACTGAAGTAAGGCTGCCAAGAGAACTTGAAAGCGGGGCAGAATTGCAGGAAACCGATTTCAGGAGGTAGACTGGAATTGCATTGAAAGCATAGGAAAAGAGGCAGAACGTCCACAATGATGCACTTGGCCAAAAAGGGCGTATGCGTTTTTTCCTGAATATATTCAGGAAAAAACGCATACGCCCTTTTTGGCGAACCAAGCAAGCTTGCAAAGGAAATCTGCACTACAATGAAGTCTCACTTTTCCCTGGTCAAAAGGGCCATCTGAAAAAAGTGTAAAATCCAGAAAGGCAGGACAGGCCATGGAGAACTGGGAGCCTTGTTATGCTGAAGGGCGGGATGTAAATTGCCAACAACCACTCGGGAGAAGTGTATGGTGTTTCCTGAAACATCTAAAAAACAAAGCAACAGAGCCTAGGGCACTTCCACTTATGGTCCTATAGCTTAGGCAATTTAAAATCAAAAAGATACAGCCACCCCAAAGTTTGGAACGGCTCTGTTTACAAGAACCTCGTTTACAGTACAAGTTCAACATCACAGAAAGTGAAAAATGGATAAAAAAGTTGTGGTATTTACTTACAAAGCAATACCACTCAGCAATGAAATCTGTGTCATCAGGCCCTTAGCAGCACAATGAGTCGATTCAGGTATGATGATTCTAACTGAAATAAGTCACACAGAAAAAGAAACATCATAAGATATCAGTAATACACGGAATGGAAACTTGGCTACACAGGAAATGAATTACAGAACAGAACAGGGTCTCAAATTTAGAAAACCAACTTATGCTTGCTTAAGGGGAAAGGTGAGTTGGGGTGCTGCATAAAACCAGAGATTGAAATGAGCACAGATAAAGTTCCTTAAGCGAAATATGGAATAGACAAGAGCTACTCCTTGCTCAACGAAATGGACTCAACACCGCATATTAAACGCCTAAGAATGTACCTGACTAGTAAGTATCTTAAAACCAATGGATTGCTATGTCTCTGAAAGAGAATCAAGCATGTGTACAGGGGCATAAACGCAGCAGTGATAGGATTGGAGAGGTTCGGTGAGCAAATGAAGACCCTTTGAAGTCATATTGCATGGTACCCATTACACGGGTCTTAACTCTCCAGGTTTAAGGTATTCTTCCTTCAGCTAAAACATGCATGTGGAACCCAAGTATGATCAACCATGTGAACGGGAGACGTGTTCAAATATGTCTACTATGTTATGACATATGTTATGGCTACTCTGTTTACAAGAACCTCAACTTCAGTACACCTTAAATATCCCAGGAAAGAGAACAATGGATAAAGAAGATGTGGTACTTATGTACAATGGAATATCTCTTCACCATGAAATCAATGTAATAAGGCTAGTAGAAGGATAAAGAGTGGATTTAGGTCCGATAATACTACTTGAAATAAGTCAAACAGAAAAAGAAACATATCATAAGATATCACTTATAGAGGGAGGGTAAATATGGCTGCACAAGAAATGAATTACAGAACAGAACAGTGTCTCACATTTAGAAAACACACTTATGTCAGCTTAAGGGGAAAGGAGAGGTGGGGTGATGCATAAAACCAGAGTTTGAAATTAGCACAGATACCGTTCAATAAACCAAATAGGTATTAGACAAGATCTACACCTTGCTCAATGAACAGGCCTCAACACACCCTATACACCGCAGAGAAATATATCTGAGGAATAAGAATCTTAAAACCCATGTATTGATATATCTCCATAAGGGAATCAAGTGTGTGCAGAGCGGCACAAACACAGCAGTGAAAAGGAGCTAAACCCCATTATAGAAATAAATTTTAAAAACAAAACGCTGAAACAATGAAAGAGAGAAAAATTCTTACAAAATTCGCTCAGGGGCTGTGATGCAACCTGGATTGACCACATATAAACCCACAGCTGGATAAGACATAAGGCTGGACACTTGGGGCTGACAGGATTGGTGAGCTTTGGTGAGCAACTGCCGAAAGTTTAATGCAATACTTCATGCTACTCATTCCAAGGGTCCCAACACTCCAGGTTGAAGGGAATCTTCCTACAGCTAAACCATGCTTGGGAAACCCAGCGACTGGTATACCATATGATCGGGAAAGGTTTCTAAAACGCACCTCATTTTTCCTCTCCTGGGGCTCCGGATCGACATTCCAGCCGCTTTACTAACAACATCCCCACATGGAGTCAATGCCTTTAAGTTCTGGTATCGCACAGTCTGCAGTTAGTGCAGAGGATGAATGGGAATAGGGGGAACCAGTGAGAAACTAGCTGTAGCGGTTTCAATGGGCACATGTCACTCTAATATCACATCAGTAAGAAGAATTAACCAAAGGCACAGCAAGGTGCCCCAGAAGAAAAATAGGGCTTCAAGGAATCCTGTGGTTATGGGGCAAGACCACAAAAATAAGAGCTAAAAAATGGAGCTAAGGGCCACTGCAATTCAAAAACCTGCAGAGTTATAAAGGCCAACTATTTTTAAAAAATATATTGAGGTAAGGCTATGAAGAGGCATTGAAAGCAAGGCAGAATGCAGGAAACCGATTTCAGGAGGTAGACTGGAATTGCATTGAAAGCATATGAAGAGAGTCAGAAACTCCACAATGATGCACTTGGCCAAGAAGGGCGTATGTGTTTTTTCCTGAATATATTCAGGAAAAAACGCATACGCACTTTTTGGCCAACCAAGCAAGCTTGCAAAGGAAATCTGCACTACAATGAAGTCTCACTTCCACATGGTCAAAAGGGCCATCTGAAAAAAGTGTAAAATCCATAAAGGCACGACAGGCCATGGAGAACTGGGAGCCTTCTTATGCTGATGGGCGGGATGTAAATTGCCAACAGCCACTCTGGAGAAGTGTATGGTGTTTCCTGAAACATCTAAAAAACAAAGCAACAGAGCCTAGGGCACTTCCACTTATGGTCCTATAGCTTAGGGAAATTAACATCAAAAAGACACAGCCACCCCAAAGTTTGGGACGGCTCTGTTTACAAGAACCTCGTTTAAGGTACAAGTTCAATATCGCAGAAAGTAAAAAATGGATAAAGAACTTGTGGTACTTACGTACAATGCAATATCACTCAGCAATGAAATCTATGTAATCAGGCCCGTAGCAGCATAATGAGTGGATTCAGGTATGATGATTCGAACTGAAATAAGTCACACAGAAAAGAAACATCATAAGGTATCACTAATACACAGAATGTGAACTTGGCTACACATGAACTGAATTACAAAACAGAACAGTGTCTCAAGTTTAGAAAACCAACTTATGCTTGCTTAAGGGGGAAGGTGAGTTGGGGTGCTGCATAAAACCAGAGATTGAAATGAGCACAGATAAAGTTCCTTAAGCCAAATATGGAATAGACAAGAGCTACTCCTTGATCAACGAAATGGACTCAACACCCCATATTAAACGCCTAAGAATATACCTGACTAGTAAGTATCTTAAAACCTATGGATTGCTATGTCTCCAAAAGAGAATCAAGTGTGTGTACAGCAGCATAAACGCAGCAGTGATAGGATTGGAGAGGTTCGGTGAGCAAATGAAGACCCTTTGAAGTCATATTGCATGGTACCCATTACACGGGTCTCAACTCTCCAGGTTTAAGGTATTCTTCCTTCAGCTAAAACATGCATGTGGAACCCAAGTATGATCAACCATGTGAACGGGAGACGTGTTCAAATATGTCTCAGTTTTCCTCCCCTGGTACTCGGGTGCAACATTCCAGACGCTTTACTAACACTCTCCCCACTTGGAGAGTCAGCACCTTTAACCTCCTGTTTGGCCCCGTTTGCAATTTCTGCCGAAGATGAACAGGAATAGGGAGAACTAATGAGAGAATAGCTGGAGGTGTCTGCACGGGCAAATTTAACTCTCATTTCCCACCAGAAAGAGGAAATAACCAAAGGCTCAGCATGCCGTGCCGCAACCAGATTAGGGCCTGAAGCCATCCAGCGGTTTTGCAGCCATCTTACAAGAAAACGAGTTGAAGAAAGGAGCTCAGGGGCAGTGTAATTCACAAACCTGCAGAGTTATAAATGACAGCTATCGTCCAAAAATAGACTGAAGTAAGGCTGCCAAGAGGACTTGAAAGCGGGGCAGAATTGCAGGAAACCGATTTCAGGAGGTAGACTGGAATTGCATTGAAAGCATAGGAAAAGAGGCAGAACGTCCACAATGATGCACTTGGCCAAAAAGGGCGTATGCGTTTTTTCCTGAATATATTCAGGAAAAAACGCATACGCCCTTTTTGGCCAACCAAGCAAACTTGCAAAGGAAATCTGCACTACAATGAAGTCTCACTTCCCCCCGGTCAAAAGGGCCATCTGAAAAAAGTGTAAAATCCAGAAAGGCAGGACAGACCATGGAGAACTGGGAGCCTTGTTATGCTGATGGGCGGGATGTAAATTGCTAACAGACACTCGGGAGAAGAGTATGGTGTTTCCTGAAACATCTAAAAAACAAAGCAACAGAGCCTAGGGCACTTCCACTTATGGTCCTATAGCTTAGGGAAATTAAAATCAAAAAGACACAGCCACCCCAAAGTTTGGGACGCCTCTGTTTACAAGAACCTCGTTTACAGTACAAGTTCAACATCGCAGAAAGTGAAAAATGGATAAAGAAGTTGTGGTATTTACTTACAAAGCAACATCACTCAGCAATGAAATCTGTGTCATCAGGCACTTAGCAGCACAATGAGTGGATTCAGGTATGATGATTCTAACTGAAATAAGTCACACAGAAAAAGAAACATCATAAGATATCAGTAATACACGGAATGTAAACTTGGCTACACAGGAACTGAATTACAGAACAGAACAGGGTCTCAAATTTAGAAAACCAACTTATGCTTGCTTAAGGGGAAAGGTGAGTTGGGGTGCTGCATAAAACCAGAGATTGAAATGAGCACAGATAAAGTTCCTTAAGCCAAATATGGAATAGACAAGAGCTACTCCTTGCTCAACGAAATGGATTCAACACCGCATATTAAACGCGTAAGAATGTCCCTGACTAGTAAGTATCATAAAACCTATGGATTGCTATGTCTCCAAAAGAGAATCAAGCATGTGTACAGGGGCATAAACGCAGCAGTGATAGGATTGGAGAGGTTCGGTGAGCAAATGAAGACCCTTTGAAGTCATATTGCATGGTACCCATTCCACGGGTCTCAACTCTGCAGGTTTAAGGTATTCTTCCTTCAGCTAAAACATGCATGTGGAACCCAAGTATGATCAACCATGTGAACGGGAGACGTGTTCAAATATGTCTCAGTTTTCCTCCCCTGGTACTCGGGTGCAACATTCCAGACGCTTTACTAACACTCTCCCCACTTGGAGAGTCAGCGCCTTTAAATTCCTGTTTGGCCCAGTTTGCAATTTCTGCGGAAGATGAACAGGAATAGCGAGAACCAATGAGAGGCTAGCTGGAGGTGTCTGGACGGGCAAATTTAACTCTCATTTCCCACCAGGAAGAGGAAATAACCAAAGGCTCAGCGTGCCATGCCGGAACCAGATTAGGGCCTGAAGCCATCCTGAGGTGTTGCGGCCAGCTCACAAGAAAGTGAGTTGAAGAAAGGAGCTCAGGGGCACTGTAATTCACAAACCTGCAGAGTTATAAATGAGAGCTATCGTCCAAAAATAGACTGAAGTAAGGCTGCCAAGAGGACTTGAAAGCGGGGCAGAATTGCAGGAAACCGATTTCAGGAGGTAGACTGGAATTGCATTGAAAGCATAGGAAAAGAGGCAGAACGTCCACAATGATGCACTTGGCCAAAAAGGGCGTATGCGTTTTTTCCTGAATATATTCAGGAAAAAACGCATACGCCCTTTTTGGCCAACCAAGCAAGCTTGCAAAGGAAATCTGCACTACAATGAAGTCTCACTTCCCCCCGGTCAAAAGGGCCATCTGAAAAAAGTGTAAAATCCAGAAAGGCAGGACAGACCATGGAGAACTGGGAGCCTTGTTATGCTGATGGGCGGGATGTAAATTGCTAACAGACACTCGGGAGAAGAGTATGGTGTTTCCTGAAACATCTAAAAAACAAAGCAACAGAGCCTAGGGCACTTCCACTTATGGTCCTATAGCTTAGGGAAATTAAAATCAAAAAGACACAGCCACCCCAAAGTTTGGGACGCCTCTGTTTACAAGAACCTCGTTTACAGTACAAGTTCAACATCGCAGAAAGTGAAAAATGGATAAAGAAGTTGTGGTATTTACTTACAAAGCAACATCACTCAGCAATGAAATCTGTGTCATCAGGCACTTAGCAGCACAATGAGTGGATTCAGGTATGATGATTCTAACTGAAATAAGTCACACAGAAAAAGAAACATCATAAGATATCAGTAATACACGGAATGTAAACTTGGCTACACAGGAACTGAATTACAGAACAGAACAGGGTCTCAAATTTAGAAAACCAACTTATGCTTGCTTAAGGGGAAAGGTGAGTTGGGGTGCTGCATAAAACCAGAGATTGAAATGAGCACAGATAAAGTTCCTTAAGCCAAATATGGAATAGACAAGAGCTACTCCTTGCTCAACGAAATGGATTCAACACCGCATATTAAACGCGTAAGAATGTCCCTGACTAGTAAGTATCATAAAACCTATGGATTGCTATGTCTCCAAAAGAGAATCAAGCATGTGTACAGGGGCATAAACGCAGCAGTGATAGGATTGGAGAGGTTCGGTGAGCAAATGAAGACCCTTTGAAGTCATATTGCATGGTACCCATTCCACGGGTCTCAACTCTGCAGGTTTAAGGTATTCTTCCTTCAGCTAAAACATGCATGTGGAACCCAAGTATGATCAACCATGTGAACGGGAGACGTGTTCAAATATGTCTCAGTTTTCCTCCCCTGGTACTCGGGTGCAACATTCCATACGCTTTACTAACACTCTCCCCACTTGGAGAGTCAGCGCCTTTAAATTCCTGTTTGGCCCAGTTTGCAATTTCTGCGGAAGATGAACAGGAATAGCGAGAACCAATGAGAGGCTAGCTGGAGGTGTCTGGACGGGCAAATTTAACTCTCATTTCCCACCAGGAAGAGGAAATAACCAAAGGCTCAGCGTGCCATGCCGGAACCAGATTAGGGCCTGAAGCCATCCTGAGGTGTTGCGGCCAGCTCACAAGAAAGTGAGTTGAAGAAAGGAGCTCAGGGGCACTGTAATTCACAAACCTGCAGAGTTATAAATGAGAGCTATCGTCCAAAAATAGACTGAAGTAAGGCTGCCAAGAGGACTTGAAAGCGGGGCAGAATTGCAGGAAACCGATTTCAGGAGGTAGACTGGAATTGCATTGAAAGCATAGGAAAAGAGGCAGAACGTCCACAATGATGCACTTGGCCAAAAAGGGCGTATGCGTTTTTTCCTGAATATATTCAGGAAAAAACGCATACGCCCTTTTTGGCCAACCAAGCAAGCTTGCAAAGGAAATCTGCACTACAATGAAGTCTCACTTCCCCCCGGTCAAAAGGGCCATCTGAAAAAAGTGTAAAATCCAGAAAGGCAGGACAGGCCATGGAGAACTGGGAGCCTTGTTATGCTGAAGGGCGGGATGTAAATTGCCAACAGACACTCAGGAGAAGTGTATGGTGTTTCCTGAAACATCTAAAAAACAAAGCAACAGAGCCTAGGGCACTTCCACTTATGGTCCTATAGCTTAGGGAATTTAAAATCAAAAAGACACAGCCACCCCAAAGTTTCGAAAGGCTCTGTTTACAAGAACCTCGATTACAGTACAAGTTCAACATCGCAGAAAGTGAAAAATGGATAAAAAAGTTGTGGTATTTACTTACAAAGCAATATCACTCAGCAATGAAATCTGTGTCATCAGGCCCTTAGCAGCACAATGAGTGGATTCAGGTATGATGATTCTAACTGAAATAAGGCACACAGAAAAGGAAACATCATAAGATATCAGTAATACACGGAATGTAAACTTGGCTACACAGGAACTGAATTACAGAACAGAACAGGGTCTCAAATTTAGAAAACCAACTTATGCTTGCTTAAGGGGAAAGGTGAGTTGGGGTGCTGCATAAAACCAGAGATTGAAATGAGCACAGATAAAGTTCCTTAAGCCAAATATGGAATAGACAAGAGCTACTCCTTGCTCAACGAAATGGACTCAACACCGCATATTAAACGCGTAAGAATGTCCCTGACTAGTAAGTATCATAAAACCTATGGATTGCTATGTCTCCAAAAGAGAATCAAGCATGTGTACAGGGGCATAAACGCAGCAGTGATAGGATTGGAGAGGTTCGGTGAGCAAATGAAGACCCTTTGAAGTCATATTGCATGGTACCCATTCCACGGGTCTCAACTCTGCAGGTTTAAGGTATTCTTCCTTCAGCTAAAACATGCATGTGGAACCCAAGTATGATCAACCATGTGAACGGGAGACGTGTTCAAATATGTCTCAGTTTTCCTCCCCTGGTACTCGGGTGCAACATTCCAGACGCTTTACTAACACTCTCCCCACTTGGAGAGTCAGCGCCTTTAAATTCCTGTTTGGCCCAGTTTGCAATTTCTGCGGAAGATGAACAGGAATAGCGAGAACCAATGAGAGGCTAGCTGGAGGTGTCTGGACGGGCAAATTTAACTCTCATTTCCCACCAGGAAGAGGAAATAACCAAAGGCTCAGCGTGCCATGCCGGAACCAGATTAGGGCCTGAAGCCATCCTGAGGTGTTGCGGCCAGCTCACAAGAAAGTGAGTTGAAGAAAGGAGCTCAGGGGCACTGTAATTCACAAACCTGCAGAGTTATAAATGAGAGCTATCGTCCAAAAATAGACTGAAGTAAGGCTGCCAAGAGGACTTGAAAGCGGGGCAGAATTGCAGGAAACCGATTTCAGGAGGTAGACTGGAATTGCATTGAAAGCATAGGAAAAGAGGCAGAACGTCCACAATGATGCACTTGGCCAAAAAGGGCGTATGCGTTTTTTCCTGAATATATTCAGGAAAAAACGCATACGCCCTTTTTGGCCAACCAAGCAAGCTTGCAAAGGAAATCTGCACTACAATGAAGTCTCACTTCCCCCCGGTCAAAAGGGCCATCTGAAAAAAGTGTAAAATCCAGAAAGGCAGGACAGGCCATGGAGAACTGGGAGCCTTGTTATGCTGAAGGGCGGGATGTAAATTGCCAACAGACACTCAGGAGAAGTGTATGGTGTTTCCTGAAACATCTAAAAAACAAAGCAACAGAGCCTAGGGCACTTCCACTTATGGTCCTATAGCTTAGGGAATTTAAAATCAAAAAGACACAGCCACCCCAAAGTTTCGAAAGGCTCTGTTTACAAGAACCTCGATTACAGTACAAGTTCAACATCGCAGAAAGTGAAAAATGGATAAAAAAGTTGTGGTATTTACTTACAAAGCAATATCACTCAGCAATGAAATCTGTGTCATCAGGCCCTTAGCAGCACAATGAGTGGATTCAGGTATGATGATTCTAACTGAAATAAGGCACACAGAAAAGGAAACATCATAAGATATCAGTAATACACGGAATGTAAACTTGGCTACACAGGAACTGAATTACAGAACAGAACAGGGTCTCAAATTTAGAAAACCAACTTATGCTTGCTTAAGGGGAAAGGTGAGTTGGGGTGCTGCATAAAACCAGAGATTGAAATGAGCACAGATAAAGTTCCTTAAGCCAAATATGGAATAGACAAGAGCTACTCCTTGCTCAACGAAATGGACTCAAAACCCCATATTAAACGCCTAGGAATGTACCTGACTAGTAAGTATCTTAAAACCTATGGATTGCTATGTCTCCAAAAGAGAATCAAGCGTGAGTACAGGGGCATAAACGCAGCAGTGATAGGATTGGAGAGGTTCGGGGAGCAAATGAAGACCCTTTGAAGTCATATTGCATGGTACTCATTACACGGGTCTCAACTCTCCAGGTTTAAGATATTCTTCCTTCAGCTAAAACATGCATGTGGAACCCAGAGTATGATCAACCATGTGAACGGGAGTCGTGTTCAAATATGTCTCAGTTTTCCTCCCCTGGTACTGGGGTGCAACATTCCAGACGCTTTACTAACACTCTCCCGACTTGGAGAGTCAGTCCCTTTAACCTCCTGTTTGGCCCAGTTTGCAATTTCTGCGGAAGATGAACAGGAATAGCGAGAACCAATGAGAGGCTAGCTGG
The DNA here is from genome assembly GCF_951394435.1 of Stenella coeruleoalba. NCBI lineage: Eukaryota > Metazoa > Chordata > Mammalia > Artiodactyla > Delphinidae > Stenella > Stenella coeruleoalba. The sequence continues at coordinate 1,012,254 of NW_027645966.1, read as the reverse complement.
AGGTGTCTGGACGAGCAAATTTAACTCTCATTTCCCACCAGGAAGAGGAATTAACCAAAGGATCAGCATGCCGGGCCGGAACCAGATTAGGGCCTGAAGCCATCCTGCGGTGTTACGGCCAGGTCACAAGAAAGCGAGTTGAAGAAAGGAGCTCAGGGGCACTGTAATTCCCAAACCTGCAGAGTTATAAATGACAGCTATCGTCCAAAAATATACTGAAGTAAGGCTGCCAAGAGAACTTGAAAGCGGGGCAGAATTGCAGGAAACCGATTTAGGAGGTAGACTGGAATTGCATTTCAAGCATAGTAAAAGAGGCAGAACGTCCACAATGATGCACTTGGCCAAAAAGGGCGTATGCGTTTTTTCCTGAATATATTCAGGAAAAAACGCATACGCCCTTTTTGGCCAACCAAGCAAGCTTGCAAAGGAAATCTGCACTACAATGAAGTCTCACTTCCCCCCGGTCAAAAGGGCCATCTGAAAAAAGTGTAAAATCCAGAAAGGCAGGACAGGCCATGGAGAACTGGGAGCCTTGTTATGCTGAAGGGCGGGATGTAAATTGCCAACAGACACTCAGGAGAAGTGTATGGTGTTTCCTGAAACATCTAAAAAACAAAGCAACAGAGCCTAGGGCACTTCCACTTATGGTCCTATAGCTTAGGGAATTTAAAATCAAAAAGACACAGCCACCCCAAAGTTTCGAAAGGCTCTGTTTACAAGAACCTCGATTACAGTACAAGTTCAACATCGCAGAAAGTGAAAAATGGATAAAAAAGTTGTGGTATTTACTTACAAAGCAATATCACTCAGCAATGAAATCTGTGTCATCAGGCCCTTAGCAGCACAATGAGTGGATTCAGGTATGATGATTCTAACTGAAATAAGGCACACAGAAAAGGAAACATCATAAGATATCACTAATACACGGAATGTAAACTTGGCTACACAGGAACTGAATTACAGAACAGAACAGGGTCTCAAATTTAGAAAACCAACTTATGCTTGCTTAAGGGGAAAGGTGAGTTGGGGTGCTGCATAAAACCAGAGATTGAAATGAGCACAGATAAAGTTCCTTAAGCCAAATATGGAATAGACAAGAGCTACTCCTTGCTCAACGAAATGGACTCAAAACCCCATATTAAACGCCTAGGAATGTACCTGACTAGTAAGTATCTTAAAACCTATGGATTGCTATGTCTCCAAAAGAGAATCAAGCGTGAGTACAGGGGCATAAACGCAGCAGTGATAGGATTGGAGAGGTTCGGGGAGCAAATGAAGACCCTTTGAAGTCATATTGCATGGTACTCATTACACGGGTCTCAACTCTCCAGGTTTAAGATATTCTTCCTTCAGCTAAAACATGCATGTGGAACCCAGAGTATGATCAACCATGTGAACGGGAGTCGTGTTCAAATATGTCTCAGTTTTCCTCCCCTGGTACTGGGGTGCAACATTCCAGACGCTTTACTAACACTCTCCCGACTTGGAGAGTCAGTCCCTTTAACCTCCTGTTTGGCCCAGTTTGCAATTTCTGCGGAAGATGAACAGGAATAGCGAGAACCAATGAGAGGCTAGCTGGAGGTGTCTGGACGAGCAAATTTAACTCTCATTTCCCACCACGAAGAGGAATTAACCAAAGGCTCAGCATGCCGGGCCGGAACCAGATTAGGGCCTGAAGCCATCCTGCGGTGTTACGGCCAGGTCACAAGAAAGCGAGTTGAAGAAAGGAGCTCAGGGGCACTGTAATTCCCAAACCTGCAGAGTTATAAATGACAGCTATCGTCCAAAAATATACTGAAGTAAGGCTGCCAAGAGAACTTGAAAGCGGGGCAGAATTGCAGGAAACCGATTTAGGAGGTAGACTGGAATTGCATTTCAAGCATAGTAAAAGAGGCAGAACGTCCACAATGATGCACTTGGCCAAAAAGGGCGTATGCGTTTTTTCCTGAATATATTCAGGAAAAAACGCATACGCCCTTTTTGGCCAACCAAGCAAGCTTGCAAAGGAAATCTGCACTACAATGAAGTCTCACTTCCCCCCGGTCAAAAGGGCCATCTGAAAAAAGTGTAAAATCCAGAAAGGCAGGACAGGCCATGGAGAACTGGGAGCCTTGTTATGCTGAAGGGCGGGATGTAAATTGCCAACAGACACTCAGGAGAAGTGTATGGTGTTTCCTGAAACATCTAAAAAACAAAGCAACAGAGCCTAGGGCACTTCCACTTATGGTCCTATAGCTTAGGGAATTTAAAATCAAAAAGACACAGCCACCCCAAAGTTTCGAAAGGCTCTGTTTACAAGAACCTCGATTACAGTACAAGTTCAACATCGCAGAAAGTGAAAAATGGATAAAAAAGTTGTGGTATTTACTTACAAAGCAATATCACTCAGCAATGAAATCTGTGTCATCAGGCCCTTAGCAGCACAATGAGTGGATTCAGGTATGATGATTCTAACTGAAATAAGGCACACAGAAAAGGAAACATCATAAGATATCACTAATACACGGAATGTAAACTTGGCTACACAGGAACTGAATTACAGAACAGAACAGGGTCTCAAATTTAGAAAACCAACTTATGCTTGCTTAAGGGGAAAGGTGAGTTGGGGTGCTGCATAAAACCAGAGATTGAAATGAGCACAGATAAAGTTCCTTAAGCCAAATATGGAATAGACAAGAGCTACTCCTTGCTCAACGAAATGGACTCAAAACCCCATATTAAACGCCTAGGAATGTACCTGACTAGTAAGTATCTTAAAACCTATGGATTGCTATGTCTCCAAAAGAGAATCAAGCGTGAGTACAGGGGCATAAACGCAGCAGTGATAGGATTGGAGAGGTTCGGGGAGCAAATGAAGACCCTTTGAAGTCATATTGCATGGTACTCATTACACGGGTCTCAACTCTCCAGGTTTAAGATATTCTTCCTTCAGCTAAAACATGCATGTGGAACCCAGAGTATGATCAACCATGTGAACGGGAGTCGTGTTCAAATATGTCTCAGTTTTCCTCCCCTGGTACTGGGGTGCAACATTCCAGACGCTTTACTAACACTCTCCCGACTTGGAGAGTCAGTCCCTTTAACCTCCTGTTTGGCCCAGTTTGCAATTTCTGCGGAAGATGAACAGGAATAGCGAGAACCAATGAGAGGCTAGCTGGAGGTGTCTGGACGAGCAAATTTAACTCTCATTTCCCACCACGAAGAGGAATTAACCAAAGGCTCAGCATGCCGGGCCGGAACCAGATTAGGGCCTGAAGCCATCCTGCGGTGTTACGGCCAGGTCACAAGAAAGCGAGTTGAAGAAAGGAGCTCAGGGGCACTGTAATTCCCAAACCTGCAGAGTTATAAATGACAGCTATCGTCCAAAAATATACTGAAGTAAGGCTGCCAAGAGAACTTGAAAGCGGGGCAGAATTGCAGGAAACCGATTTAGGAGGTAGACTGGAATTGCATTTCAAGCATAGTAAAAGAGGCAGAACGTCCACAATGATGCACTTGGCCAAAAAGGGCGTATGCGTTTTTTCCTGAATATATTCAGGAAAAAACGCATACGCCCTTTTTGGCCAACCAAGCAAGCTTGCAAAGGAAATCTGCACTACAATGAAGTCTCACTTCTCCCTGGTCAAAAGGGCCATCTGAAAAAAGTGTAAAATCCAGAAAGGCAGGACAGGCCATGGAGAACTGGGAGCCTTGTTATGCTGAAGGGCGGGATGTAAATTGCCAACAACCACTCCGGAGAAGTGTATGGTGTTTCCTGAAACATCTAATAAACAAAGCAACAGAGCCTAGGGCACTTCCACTTATGGTCCTATAGATTAGGGAATTTAAAATCAAAAAGACACAGCCACCCCAAAGTTTCGAAAGGCTCTGTTTACAAGAACCTCGATTACAGTACAAGTTCAACCTCGCAGAAAGTGAAAAATGGATAAAGAAGTTGTGGTATTTACTTACAAAGCAATATCACTCAGCAATGAAATCTGTGTCATCAGGCCCTTAGCAGCACAATGAGTGGATTCAGGTATGATGATTCTAACTGACATAAGGCACACAGAAAAGGAAACATCATAAGATATCACTAATACACGGAATGTAAACTTGGCTACACAGGAACTGAATTACAGAACAGAACAGGGTCTCAAATTTAGAAAACCAACTTATGCTTGCTTAAGGGGAAAGGTGAGTTGGGGTGCTGCATAAAACCAGAGATTGAAATGAGCACAGATAAAGTTCCTTAAGCCAAATATGGAAGAGACAAGAGCTACTCCTTGCTCAACGAAATGGACTCAAAACCCAATATTAAACGCCTAAGAATGTACCTGACTAGTAAGTATCTTAAAACCTATGGATTGCTATGCCTCCGAAAGAGAATCAAGCATGTGTACAGGGGCATAAACGCAGCAGTGATAGGATTGGAGAGGTTCGGTGAGCAAATGAAGACCCTTTGAAGTCATATTGCATGATACTCATTACACGGGTCTCAACTCTCCAGGTTTAAGATATTCTTCCTTCAGCTAAAACATGCATGTGGAACCCAGAGTATGATCAACCATGTGAACGGGAGTCGTGTTCAAATACATCTCAGTTTTCCTCCCCTGGTACTCGGGTGCAACATTCCAGACGCTTTACTAACACTCTCCCGACTTGGAGAGTCAGTCCCTTTAACCTCCTGTTTGGCCCAGTTTGCAATTTCTGCGGAAGATGAACAGGAATAGCGAGAACCAATGAGAGGCTAGCTGGAGGTGTCTGGACGGGCAAATTTAACTCTCATTTCCCACCAGGAAGAGGAATTAAGCAAAGGCTCAGCATGCCGGGCCGGAACCAGATTAGGGCCTGAAGCCATCCTGCGGTGTTTCGGCCAGGTCACAAGAAAGCGAGTTGAAGAAAGGAGCTCAGGGGCACTGTAATTCCCAAACCTGCAGAGTTATAAATGACAGCTATCGTCCAAAAATATACTGAAGTAAGGCTGCCAAGAGAACTTGAAAGCGGGGCAGAATTGCAGGAAACCGATTTCAGGAGGTAGACTGGAATTGCATTGAAAGCATAGGAAAAGAGGCAGAACGTCCACAATGATGCACTTGGCCAAAAAGGGCGTATGCGTTTTTTCCTGAATATATTCAGGAAAAAACGCATACGCCCTTTTTGGCGAACCAAGCAAGCTTGCAAAGGAAATCTGCACTACAATGAAGTCTCACTTTTCCCTGGTCAAAAGGGCCATCTGAAAAAAGTGTAAAATCCAGAAAGGCAGGACAGGCCATGGAGAACTGGGAGCCTTGTTATGCTGAAGGGCGGGATGTAAATTGCCAACAACCACTCGGGAGAAGTGTATGGTGTTTCCTGAAACATCTAAAAAACAAAGCAACAGAGCCTAGGGCACTTCCACTTATGGTCCTATAGCTTAGGCAATTTAAAATCAAAAAGATACAGCCACCCCAAAGTTTGGAACGGCTCTGTTTACAAGAACCTCGTTTACAGTACAAGTTCAACATCACAGAAAGTGAAAAATGGATAAAAAAGTTGTGGTATTTACTTACAAAGCAATACCACTCAGCAATGAAATCTGTGTCATCAGGCCCTTAGCAGCACAATGAGTGGATTCAGGTATGATGATTCTAACTGAAATAAGTCACACAGAAAAAGAAACATCATAAGATATCAGTAATACACGGAATGGAAACTTGGCTACACAGGAAATGAATTACAGAACAGAACAGGGTCTCAAATTTAGAAAACCAACTTATGCTTGCTTAAGGGGAAAGGTGAGTTGGGGTGCTGCATAAAACCAGAGATTGAAATGAGCACAGATAAAGTTCCTTAAGCGAAATATGGAATAGACAAGAGCTACTCCTTGCTCAACGAAATGGACTCAACACCGCATATTAAACGCCTAAGAATGTACCTGACTAGTAAGTGTCTTAAAACCTATGGATTGCTATGCCTCCGAAAGAGAATCAAGCATGTGTACAGGGGCAGAAACGCAGCAGTGATAGGATTGGAGAGGTTCGGTGAGCAAATGAAGACCCTTTGAAGTCATATGGCATGGTACCCATTCCACGGGTTTCAACTACCCAGGTTTAAGGTATTCTTCCTTCAGCTAAAACATGCATGTGGAACCTAGAGTATGATCAACCATGTGATCGGGAGACGTGTTCAAATATGTCTCAGATTTCGTACCCTGGTACTCGGGTGCAACATTCCAGACGCTTTAATAACACTCTCCCCACTTGGAGAGTCAGTCCCTTTAACCTCCTGTTTGGCCCAGTTTGCAATTTCTGTGGAAGATGAACAGGAATAGCGAGAACCAATGAGAGACTAGCTGGAGGTGTCTGGATGGGCAAATTTAACTCTCATATCCCACCAGGAAGAGGAATTAACCAAAGGCTCAGCGTGCCGTGCCAGAAACAGATTAGGGCCTGAAGACATCATGCGGTGTTGCGGCTTGCTTAAAAGAAAGCGAGTTGAAGAAAGGAGCTCAGGGGCACTGTAATTCACAAACCTGCAGAGTTATAAATGACAGCTATCGTCCAAAAATAGACTGAAGTAAGGCTGCCAAGAGGACTTGAAAGCGGGGCAGAATTGCAGGAAACCGATTTCAGGAGGTAGACTGGAATTGCATTGAAAGCATAGGAAAAGAGGCAGAACGTCCACAATGATGCACTTGGCCAAAAAGGGCGTATGCGTTTTTTCCTGAATATATTCAGGAAAAAACGCATACGCCCTTTTTGGCCAACCAAGCAAGCTTGCAAAGGAAATCTGCACTACAATGAAGTCTCACTTTTCCCTGGTCAAAAGGGCCATCTGAAAAAAGTGTAAAATCCAGAAAGGCAGGACAGACCATGGAGAACTGGGAGCCTTGTTATGCTGATGGGCGGGATGTAAATTGCCAACAGACACTCGTGAGAAGTGTGTGGTGTTTCCTGAAACATCGAAAAAACAAAGCAACAGAGCCTAGGGCACTTCCACTTATGGTCCTATAGCTTAGGGAAATGAAAATCAAAAAGACACAGCCACCCCAAAGTTTGGGACGCCTCTGTTTACAAGAACCTCGTTTACAGTACAAGTTCAATATCGCAGAAAGTGAAAAATGGATAAAGAACTTGTGGTATTTACTTACAAAGCAATATCACTCAGCAATGAAATCTATGTCATCAGGCCCTTAGCAGCACAATGAGTGGATTCAGGTATGATGATTCTAACTGAAATAAGTCACACAGAAAAAGAAACATCATAAGATATCAGTAATACACGGAATGTAAACTTGGCTACACAGGAACTGAATTACAGAACAGAACAGGGTCTCAAATTTAGAAAACCAACTTATGCTTCCTTAAGGGGAAAGGTGAATTGGGGTGCTGCATAAAACCAGAGATTGAAATGAGCACAGATAAAGTTCCTTAAGCCAAATATGGAATAGACAAGAGCTACTCCTTGCTCAACGAAATGGACTCAACACCACATATTAAACGCCTAAGAATGTACCTGACTAGTAAGTATCTTAAAACCTATGGATTGCTATGTCTCCGAAAGAGAATCAAGCATGTGTACAGGGGCATAAACGCAGCAGTGATAGGATTGGAGAGGTTCGGTGAGCAAATGAAGACCCTTTGAAGTCATATTGCATGGTTCCCGTTCCACGGGTTTCAACTACCCAGGTTTAAGATATTCTTCCTTCAGCTAAAACATGCATGTGGAACCTAGAGTATGATCAACCATGTGATCGGGAGACGTGTTCAAATATGTCTCAGTTTTCGTACCCTGCTACTCGGGTGCAACATTCCAGGCGCTTTACTAACACTCTCCCGACTTGGAGAATCAGTCCCTTTAACCTCCTGTTTGGCCCAGTTTGCAATTTCTGTGGAAGATGAACAGGAATAGCGAGAACCAATGAGAGACTAGCTGGAGGTGTCTGGACGGGCAAATGTAACTCTCATTTCCCACCAGGAAGAGGAATTAACCAAAGGCTCAGCGTCCCGTGCCGGAATCAGATTAGGGCCTGAAGCCATCCTGCGGTGTTGCGGCCAGGTCACAAGAAAGCGAGTTGAAGAAAGGAGCTCAGGGGCACTGTAATTCACAAACCTGCAGAGTTATAAATGACAGCTATCGTCCAATAATAGACTGAAGTAAGGCTGCCAAGAGGACTTGAAAGCGGGGCAGAATTGCAGGAAACCGATTTCAGGAGGTAGACTGGAATTGCATTGAAAGCATAGGAAAAGAGGCAGAACGTCCACAATGATGCACTTGGCCAAAAAGGGCGTATGCGTATTTTCCTGAATATATTCAGGAAAAAACGCATACGCCCTTTTTGGCCAACCAAGCAAACTTGCAAAGGAAATCTGCAATACAATGAAGTCTCACTTCCCCCCGGTCAAAGGGGCCATCTGAAAAAAGTGTAAAATCCAGAAAGGCAGGACAGACCATGGAGAACTGGGAGCCTTGTTATGCTGATGGGCGGGATGTAAACTGCCAACAGACACTCGTGAGAAGTGTGTGGTGTTTCCTGAAACATCGAAAAAACAAAGCAACAGAGCCTAGGGCACTTCCACTTATGGTCCTATAGCTTAGGGAAATGAAAATCAAAAAGACACAGCCACCCCAAAGTTTGGGACGCCTCTGTTTACAAGAACCTCGTTTACAGTACAAGTTCAATATCGCAGAAAGTGAAAAATGGATAAAGAACTTGTGGTATTTACTTACAAAGCAATATCACTCAGCAATGAAAGCTATGTCATCAGGCCCTTAGCAGCACAATGAGTGGATTCAGGTATGATGATTCTAACTGAAATAAGTCACACAGAAAAAGAAACATCATAAGATATCAGTAATACACGGAATGGAAACTTGGCTACACAGGAACTGAATTACAGAACAGAACAGGGTCTCAAATTTAGAAAACCAACTTATGCTTGCTTAAGGGGAAAGGTGAGTTGGGGTACTGCATAAAACCAGAGATTGAAATGAGCACAGATAAAGTTCCTTAAGCCAAATATGGAATAGACAAGAGCTACTCCTTGCTCAACGAAATGGACTCAACACCCCATATTAAACGCCTAAGAATGTACCTGACTAGTAAGTATCTTAAAACCTAGGGATTGCTATGTCTCCAAAAGAGAATCAAGCGTGTGTACAGGGGCATAAACGCAGCAGTGATAGGATTGGAGAGGTTCGGTGAGCAAATGAAGACCCTCTAAGACATATTGCATGGTACCCATTCCACGGGTCTCAACTCTCCAGGTTTAAGGTATTCTTCCTTCAGCTAAAACATGCATGTGGAACCCAGAGTATGATCAACCGTGTGAACGGGAGACGTGTTCAAATATGTCTCAGTTTTCCTCCCCTGGTACTCGGGTGCAACATTCCAGACGCTTTACTAACACTCTCCCCACTTGAAGAGTCAGCGCCTTTAACCTCCTGTTTGGCCCAGTTTGCAATTTCTGCGGAAGATGAACAGGAATAGGGAGAACCAATGAGAGACTAGCTGGAGGTGTATGGACGGGGAAATTTAACTCTCATTTCCCACCAGGAAGAGGAAATAACCAAAGGCTCAGCGTGCCGTGCCGGAACCAGATTAGGGCCTGAAGCCATCCTTCGGTGTTGCGGCCAGCTCAAAAGAAAGCGAGTTGAAGAAAGGAGCTCAGGGGCACTGTAATTCACAAACCTGCAGAGTTATAAATGACAGCTATCGTCCAAAAATAGACTGAAGTAAGGCTGCCAAGAGGACTTGAAAGCGGGGCAGAATTGCAGGAAACCGATTTCAGGAGGTAGACTGGAATTGCATTGAAAGCATAGGAAAAGAGGCAGAACGTCCACAATGATGCACTTGGCCAAAAAGTGCGTATGTGTTTTTTCCTGAATATATTCAGGAAAAAACGCATACGCCCTTTTTGGCCAACCAAGCAAGCTTGCAAAGGAAATCTGCACTACAATGAAGTCTCACTTCCCCCCGGTCAAAAGGGCCATCTAAAAAATGTGTAAAATCCAGAAAGGCAGGACAGGCCATGGAGAACTGGGAGCCTTGTTATGCTGATGGGCGGGATGTAAATTGCCAACAGACACTCGGGAGAAGTGTATGGTGTTTCCTGAAACATCTAAAAAACAAAGCAACAGAGCCTAGGGCACTTCCACTTATGGTCCTATAGCTTAGGGAAATTAAAATAAAAAAGACACAGCCACCCCAAAGTTTGGGACGCCTCTGTTTACAAGAACCTCATTTACCGTACAAGTTCAATATCACAGAAAGTGAAAAATGGATAAAGAAGTTGTGGTACTTACATACAATGCAATATCACTCAGCAATGAAATCTATGTCATCAGGCCCGTAGCAACATAATGAGTGGATTAAGTACGATGAATCTAACTGAAATAAGTCACACAGAAAAAGAAACATCATAAGATATCACTAATACACGGAATGTAAACTTGGCTACACAGGAACTGAATTCCAAAACAGAACAGTGTCTCAAATTTAGAAAACCAACTTATGCTTGCTTAAGGGGAAAGGTGAGTTGGGGTGCTGCATAAAACCAGAGATTGAAATGAGCACAGATAAAGTTCTATAAGCCAAATATGGAATAGACAAGAGCTACTCCTTGCTCAACGAAATGGACTCAACACCCCATATTCAACGCCTAGGAATATACCTGACTAGTAAGAATCATAAAAGCTATGGATTTATATATCTCTGTAAGAGAATCAAGAGTGTGTACAGCGGCATTAAAGCAGTGAAAATCAGGTAAATCCCATATTAAAAATAAATTTCTTAAACAAAACACAATGACAGTGATATAGAGAGCAATACTTAAGTAATTCATTCAAGGCTTCTGATGCAACCTGCATTTACCATATCTACACCCAGAGCTGGGTGACACATAAGGCTGGACACTTGGGGCTCATAAGATTGGTGAGGTTTGGTGAGCAAATGCAGACCCTTTGAAGTCATATTGCATGGTACCCATTCCATGGGTCTCAACTCTCCAGGTTTAAGGTATTCTTCCTTCACCTAAAACATGGATGTGGAACCCAGAGTATGATCCACCGTATGATCGAGAAATGTGTTCAAATGTGTCTCACTTTTCGTTCCCTGGTACTCGGGTGCAACATTCCAGACGCTTTACTAACACTCTCCTCACTTGGAGAGTGAGTGCCTTTAACCTCCTGTTTGGCCCAGTTTGCAATTTCTGCGGAAGATGAACAGGAACAGGGAGAACCAATGAGAGACTAGCTGGAGGTGTCTGGACGGGCAAATTTAACTCTCATTTCCCACAGGGAGGAGGAATAAACCAAAGGCTCAGCATGCCGTGCCAGAACCAGATTAGGGCCTGAAGCAATCCTGCGGTGTTATGGCCAGGTCACAAGAAAGCGAGTTGAAGAAAGGAGCTCAGGGGCACTGTAATTCACAAACCTGCAGAGTTATAAAAGACAGCTATAGTCCGAATATATACTGAAGTAGGGCTGCCAAGAGGACTTGAATGCGGGGCAGAATTGCAGGAAACCGATTTCAGGAGGAATCTGAATTGGATTGCATTTAAAACACAGGAAAAGAGGCAGAACGTCGACAATGATGCACTTGGCCAAAAAGGGCGTATGCGTTTTTTCCTGAATATATTCAGGAAAAAACGCATACGCCCTTTTTGGCCAACCAAGCAAGCTTGCAAAGGAAATCTGCACTACAATGAAGTCTCACTTCCCCCCGGTCAAAAGGGTCATCAGAAAAAAGTGTAAAATCCAGAAAGGCAGGACAGGCCATGGAGAACTGGAAACCTTGTTATGCTGATGGGCGGGATGTAAATTGCCAACAGACACTCGGGAGAAGTGTATGGTGTTTCCTGAAACATCTAAAAAACAAAGCAACAGAGCCTAGGGCACTTCCACTTATGGTCCTATAGCTTAGGGAAATTAAAATCAAAAAGACACAGCCACCCCAACGTTTGGGACGCCTCTGTTTACAAGAACCTCGTTTACCATACAAGTTCAGTATCACAGAAAGTGAAAAATGGATAAAGAAGTTGTGGTATTTACTTACAAAGCAATATCACTCAGCAATGAAATCTGTGTAATCAGGCCCTTAGCAGCACAATGAGTGGATTCAGGTATGATGATTCTAACTGAAATAAGTCACACAGAAAAAGAAACATAATAAGATATCAGTAATACACGGAATGGAAACTTGGCTACACAGGAACTGAATTCCAAAACAGAACAGGGTCTCAAATTTAGAAAACCAACTTATGCTTGCTTAAGGGGAAAGGTGAGTTGGGGTGCTGCATAAAACCAGAGATTGAAATGAGCACAGATAAAGTTCCTTAAGCCAAATATGGAATAGACAAGAGCTACTCCTTGCTCAACGAAATGGACTCAACACCCCATATTAAACGCCTAAGAATGTACCTGACTAGTAAGTATCTTAAAACCTAGGGATTGCTATGTCTCCAAAAGAGAATCAAGCGTGTGTACAGGGGCATAAACGCAGCAGTGATAGGATTGGAGAGGTTCGGTGAGCAAATGAAGACCCTCTAAGACATATTGCATGGTACCCATTCCACGGGTCTCAACTCTCCAGGTTTAAGGTATTCTTCCTTCAGCTAAAACATGCATGTGGAACCCAGAGTATGATCAACCGTGTGAACGGGAGACGTGTTCAAATATGTCTCAGTTTTCCTCCCCTGGTACTCGGGTGCAACATTCCAGACGCTTTACTAACACTCTCCCCACTTGGAGAGTCAGCGTCTTTAACCTCCTGTTTGGCCCAGGTTGCAATTTCTGCGGAAGATGAACAGGAATAGCGAGAACCAATGAGAGACTAGCTGGAGGTGTCTGGACGGGCAAATTTAACTCTCATTTCCCACCAGGAAGAGGAATTAACCAAAGGCTCAGCATGCCGTGCCGGAACCAGATTAGGGCCTGAAGCCATCCTGCGGTGTTGCGGCCAGCTCAAAAGAAAGCGAGTTGAAGAAAGGAGCTCAGGGGCACTGTAATTCACAAACCTGCAGAGTTATAAATGACAGCTATCGTCCAAAAATATACTGAAGTAAGGCTGCCAAGAGGACTTGAAAGCAGGGCAGAATTGCAGGAAACCGATTTCAGGAGGTAGACTGGAATTGCATTGAAAGCATAGGAAAAGAGGCAGAACGTCCACAATGATGCACTTGGCCAAAAAGGGCGTATGCGATTTTTCCTGAATATTTTCAGGAAAAAACGCATACGCCCTTTTTGGCCAACCAAGCAAGCTTGCAAAGGAAATCTGCACTACAATGAAGTCTCACTTCCCCCCGGTCAAAAGGGCCATCTGAAAAAAGTGTAAAATCCAGAAAGGCAGGACAGGCCATGGAGAACTGGGAGCCTTGTTATGCTGATGGGCGGGATGTAAATTGCCAACAGACACTCGGGAGAAGTGTATGGTTTTTCCTGAAACATCGAAAAAACAAAGCAACAGAGCCTAGGGCACTTCCACTTATGGTCCTATAGCTTAGGGAAATTAAAATCAAAAAGACACAGCCACCCCAAAGTTTGGGACGCCTCTGTTTACAAGAACCTCATTTACCGTACAACTTTAATATCACAGAAAGAGAAAAATCGATAAAGAACTTGTGGTACTTACGTACAATGCAGTATCACTCAGCAATGAAATCTATGTCATCAGGACCGTAGCAGCATAATGAGTGGATTCAGGTACGATGATTCTAACTGAAATAAGTCACACAGAAAAAGAAACATCATAAGATATCACTAATACACGGAATGTAAACTTGGCTACACAGGAACTGAATTCCAAAACAGAACAGTGTCTCAAATTTAGAAAACCAACTTATGCTTGCTTAAGGGGAAAGGTGAGTTGGGGTGCTGCATAAAACCAGAGATTGAAATGAGCACAGATAAAATTCCTTAAGCCAAATATGGAATAGACAAGAGCTACTCCTTGCTCAACGAAATGGACTCAACACCCCATATTAAACGCCTAAGAATGTACCTGACTAGTAAGTATCTTAAAACCTATGGATTGCTATGTCTCCAAAAGAGAATCAAGCACGTGTACAGGGGCATAAACGCAGCAGTGATAGGATTGGAGATGTTCGGTGAGCAAATGAAGACCCTTTGAAGTCATATTGCATGGTACCCATTACACGGGTCTCAACTCTGCAGGTTTAAGGTATTCTTCCTTCACCTAAAACATGCATGTGGAACCCAGAGTATTATCAACCATGTGAACGGGAGACGTGTTCAAATATGTCTCAGTTTTCCTCCCCTGGTACTCGGGTGCAACATTCCAGACGCTTTACTAACACTCTCCCCACTTGAAGAGTCAGCGCCTTTAACCTCCTGTTTGGCCCAGTTTGCAATTTCTGCGGAAGATGAACAGGAATAGGGAGAACCAATGAGAGACTAGCTGGAGGTGTATGGACGGGGAAATTTAACTCTCATTTCCCACCAGGAAGAGGAAATAACCAAAGGCTCAGCGTGCCGTGCCGGAACCAGATTAGGGCCTGAAGCCATCCTTCGGTGTTGCGGCCAGCTCAAAAGAAAGCGAGTTGAAGAAAGGAGCTCAGGGGCACTGTAATTCACAAACCTGCAGAGTTATAAATGACAGCTATCGTCCAAAAATAGACTGAAGTAAGGCTGCCAAGAGGACTTGAAAGCGGGGCAGAATTGCAGGAAACCGATTTCAGGAGGTAGACTGGAATTGCATTGAAAGCATAGGAAAAGAGGCAGAACGTCCACAATGATGCACTTGGCCAAAAAGTGCGTATGTGTTTTTTCCTGAATATATTCAGGAAAAAACGCATACGCCCTTTTTGGCCAACCAAGCAAGCTTGCAAAGGAAATCTGCACTACAATGAAGTCTCACTTCCCCCCGGTCAAAAGGGCCATCTAAAAAATGTGTAAAATCCAGAAAGGCAGGACAGGCCATGGAGAACTGGGAGCCTTGTTATGCTGATGGGCGGGATGTAAATTGCCAACAGACACTCGGGAGAAGTGTATGGTGTTTCCTGAAACATCTAAAAAACAAAGCAACAGAGCCTAGGGCACTTCCACTTATGGTCCTATAGCTTAGGGAAATTAAAATAAAAAAGACACAGCCACCCCAAAGTTTGGGACGCCTCTGTTTACAAGAACCTCATTTACCGTACAAGTTCAATATCACAGAAAGTGAAAAATGGATAAAGAAGTTGTGGTACTTACATACAATGCAATATCACTCAGCAATGAAATCTATGTCATCAGGCCCGTAGCAACATAATGAGTGGATTAAGTACGATGAATCTAACTGAAATAAGTCACACAGAAAAAGAAACATCATAAGATATCACTAATACACGGAATGTAAACTTGGCTACACAGGAACTGAATTCCAAAACAGAACAGTGTCTCAAATTTAGAAAACCAACTTATGCTTGCTTAAGGGGAAAGGTGAGTTGGGGTGCTGCATAAAACCAGAGATTGAAATGAGCACAGATAAAGTTCTATAAGCCAAATATGGAATAGACAAGAGCTACTCCTTGCTCAACGAAATGGACTCAACACCCCATATTCAACGCCTAGGAATATACCTGACTAGTAAGAATCATAAAAGCTATGGATTTATATATCTCTGTAAGAGAATCAAGAGTGTGTACAGCGGCATTAAAGCAGTGAAAATCAGGTAAATCCCATATTAAAAATAAATTTCTTAAACAAAACACAATGACAGTGATATAGAGAGCAATACTTAAGTAATTCATTCAAGGCTTCTGATGCAACCTGCATTTACCATATCTACACCCAGAGCTGGGTGACACATAAGGCTGGACACTTGGGGCTCATAAGATTGGTGAGGTTTGGTGAGCAAATGCAGACCCTTTGAAGTCATATTGCATGGTACCCATTCCATGGGTCTCAACTCTCCAGGTTTAAGGTATTCTTCCTTCACCTAAAACATGGATGTGGAACCCAGAGTATGATCCACCGTATGATCGAGAAATGTGTTCAAATGTGTCTCACTTTTCGTTCCCTGGTACTCGGGTGCAACATTCCAGACGCTTTACTAACACTCTCCTCACTTGGAGAGTGAGTGCCTTTAACCTCCTGTTTGGCCCAGTTTGCAATTTCTGCGGAAGATGAACAGGAACAGGGAGAACCAATGAGAGACTAGCTGGAGGTGTCTGGACGGGCAAATTTAACTCTCATTTCCCACAGGGAGGAGGAATAAACCAAAGGCTCAGCATGCCGTGCCAGAACCAGATTAGGGCCTGAAGCAATCCTGCGGTGTTATGGCCAGGTCACAAGAAAGCGAGTTGAAGAAAGGAGCTCAGGGGCACTGTAATTCACAAACCTGCAGAGTTATAAAAGACAGCTATAGTCCGAATATATACTGAAGTAGGGCTGCCAAGAGGACTTGAATGCGGGGCAGAATTGCAGGAAACCGATTTCAGGAGGAATCTGAATTGGATTGCATTTAAAACACAGGAAAAGAGGCAGAACGTCGACAATGATGCACTTGGCCAAAAAGGGCGTATGCGTTTTTTCCTGAATATATTCAGGAAAAAACGCATACGCCCTTTTTGGCCAACCAAGCAAGCTTGCAAAGGAAATCTGCACTACAATGAAGTCTCACTTCCCCCCGGTCAAAAGGGTCATCAGAAAAAAGTGTAAAATCCAGAAAGGCAGGACAGGCCATGGAGAACTGGAAACCTTGTTATGCTGATGGGCGGGATGTAAATTGCCAACAGACACTCGGGAGAAGTGTATGGTGTTTCCTGAAACATCTAAAAAACAAAGCAACAGAGCCTAGGGCACTTCCACTTATGGTCCTATAGCTTAGGGAAATTAAAATCAAAAAGACACAGCCACCCCAACGTTTGGGACGCCTCTGTTTACAAGAACCTCGTTTACCATACAAGTTCAGTATCACAGAAAGTGAAAAATGGATAAAGAAGTTGTGGTATTTACTTACAAAGCAATATCACTCAGCAATGAAATCTGTGTAATCAGGCCCTTAGCAGCACAATGAGTGGATTCAGGTATGATGATTCTAACTGAAATAAGTCACACAGAAAAAGAAACATAATAAGATATCAGTAATACACGGAATGGAAACTTGGCTACACAGGAACTGAATTCCAAAACAGAACAGGGTCTCAAATTTAGAAAACCAACTTATGCTTGCTTAAGGGGAAAGGTGAGTTGGGGTGCTGCATAAAACCAGAGATTGAAATGAGCACAGATAAAGTTCCTTAAGCCAAATATGGAATAGACAAGAGCTACTCCTTGCTCAACGAAATGGACTCAACACCCCATATTAAACGCCTAAGAATGTACCTGACTAGTAAGTATCTTAAAACCTAGGGATTGCTATGTCTCCAAAAGAGAATCAAGCGTGTGTACAGGGGCATAAACGCAGCAGTGATAGGATTGGAGAGGTTCGGTGAGCAAATGAAGACCCTCTAAGACATATTGCATGGTACCCATTCCACGGGTCTCAACTCTCCAGGTTTAAGGTATTCTTCCTTCAGCTAAAACATGCATGTGGAACCCAGAGTATGATCAACCGTGTGAACGGGAGACGTGTTCAAATATGTCTCAGTTTTCCTCCCCTGGTACTCGGGTGCAACATTCCAGACGCTTTACTAACACTCTCCCCACTTGGAGAGTCAGCGTCTTTAACCTCCTGTTTGGCCCAGGTTGCAATTTCTGCGGAAGATGAACAGGAATAGCGAGAACCAATGAGAGACTAGCTGGAGGTGTCT
This sequence comes from Stenella coeruleoalba, assembly GCF_951394435.1. Taxonomy (NCBI): domain Eukaryota; kingdom Metazoa; phylum Chordata; class Mammalia; order Artiodactyla; family Delphinidae; genus Stenella; species Stenella coeruleoalba. Next base: position 994,540 of record NW_027645966.1, on the reverse strand, counting down.
GGACGGGCAAATTTAACTCTCATTTCCCACCAGGAAGAGGAATTAACCAAAGGCTCAGCATGCCGTGCCGGAACCAGATTAGGGCCTGAAGCCATCCTGCGGTGTTGCGGCCAGCTCAAAAGAAAGCGAGTTGAAGAAAGGAGCTCAGGGGCACTGTAATTCACAAACCTGCAGAGTTATAAATGACAGCTATCGTCCAAAAATATACTGAAGTAAGGCTGCCAAGAGGACTTGAAAGCAGGGCAGAATTGCAGGAAACCGATTTCAGGAGGTAGACTGGAATTGCATTGAAAGCATAGGAAAAGAGGCAGAACGTCCACAATGATGCACTTGGCCAAAAAGGGCGTATGCGATTTTTCCTGAATATTTTCAGGAAAAAACGCATACGCCCTTTTTGGCCAACCAAGCAAGCTTGCAAAGGAAATCTGCACTACAATGAAGTCTCACTTCCCCCCGGTCAAAAGGGCCATCTGAAAAAAGTGTAAAATCCAGAAAGGCAGGACAGGCCATGGAGAACTGGGAGCCTTGTTATGCTGATGGGCGGGATGTAAATTGCCAACAGACACTCGGGAGAAGTGTATGGTTTTTCCTGAAACATCGAAAAAACAAAGCAACAGAGCCTAGGGCACTTCCACTTATGGTCCTATAGCTTAGGGAAATTAAAATCAAAAAGACACAGCCACCCCAAAGTTTGGGACGCCTCTGTTTACAAGAACCTCATTTACCGTACAACTTTAATATCACAGAAAGAGAAAAATCGATAAAGAACTTGTGGTACTTACGTACAATGCAGTATCACTCAGCAATGAAATCTATGTCATCAGGACCGTAGCAGCATAATGAGTGGATTCAGGTACGATGATTCTAACTGAAATAAGTCACACAGAAAAAGAAACATCATAAGATATCACTAATACACGGAATGTAAACTTGGCTACACAGGAACTGAATTCCAAAACAGAACAGTGTCTCAAATTTAGAAAACCAACTTATGCTTGCTTAAGGGGAAAGGTGAGTTGGGGTGCTGCATAAAACCAGAGATTGAAATGAGCACAGATAAAATTCCTTAAGCCAAATATGGAATAGACAAGAGCTACTCCTTGCTCAACGAAATGGACTCAACACCCCATATTAAACGCCTAAGAATGTACCTGACTAGTAAGTATCTTAAAACCTATGGATTGCTATGTCTCCAAAAGAGAATCAAGCACGTGTACAGGGGCATAAACGCAGCAGTGATAGGATTGGAGATGTTCGGTGAGCAAATGAAGACCCTTTGAAGTCATATTGCATGGTACCCATTACACGGGTCTCAACTCTGCAGGTTTAAGGTATTCTTCCTTCACCTAAAACATGCATGTGGAACCCAGAGTATTATCAACCATGTGAACGGGAGACGTGTTCAAATATGTCTCAGTTTTCCTCCCCTGGTACTCGGGTGCAACATTCCAGACGCTTTACTAACACTCTCCCCACTTGAAGAGTCAGCGCCTTTAACCTCCTGTTTGGCCCAGTTTGCAATTTCTGCGGAAGATGAACAGGAATAGGGAGAACCAATGAGAGACTAGCTGGAGGTGTATGGACGGGGAAATTTAACTCTCATTTCCCACCAGGAAGAGGAAATAACCAAAGGCTCAGCGTGCCGTGCCGGAACCAGATTAGGGCCTGAAGCCATCCTTCGGTGTTGCGGCCAGCTCAAAAGAAAGCGAGTTGAAGAAAGGAGCTCAGGGGCACTGTAATTCACAAACCTGCAGAGTTATAAATGACAGCTATCGTCCAAAAATAGACTGAAGTAAGGCTGCCAAGAGGACTTGAAAGCGGGGCAGAATTGCAGGAAACCGATTTCAGGAGGTAGACTGGAATTGCATTGAAAGCATAGGAAAAGAGGCAGAACGTCCACAATGATGCACTTGGCCAAAAAGTGCGTATGTGTTTTTTCCTGAATATATTCAGGAAAAAACGCATACGCCCTTTTTGGCCAACCAAGCAAGCTTGCAAAGGAAATCTGCACTACAATGAAGTCTCACTTCCCCCCGGTCAAAAGGGCCATCTAAAAAATGTGTAAAATCCAGAAAGGCAGGACAGGCCATGGAGAACTGGGAGCCTTGTTATGCTGATGGGCGGGATGTAAATTGCCAACAGACACTCGGGAGAAGTGTATGGTGTTTCCTGAAACATCTAAAAAACAAAGCAACAGAGCCTAGGGCACTTCCACTTATGGTCCTATAGCTTAGGGAAATTAAAATAAAAAAGACACAGCCACCCCAAAGTTTGGGACGCCTCTGTTTACAAGAACCTCATTTACCGTACAAGTTCAATATCACAGAAAGTGAAAAATGGATAAAGAAGTTGTGGTACTTACATACAATGCAATATCACTCAGCAATGAAATCTATGTCATCAGGCCCGTAGCAACATAATGAGTGGATTAAGTACGATGAATCTAACTGAAATAAGTCACACAGAAAAAGAAACATCATAAGATATCACTAATACACGGAATGTAAACTTGGCTACACAGGAACTGAATTCCAAAACAGAACAGTGTCTCAAATTTAGAAAACCAACTTATGCTTGCTTAAGGGGAAAGGTGAGTTGGGGTGCTGCATAAAACCAGAGATTGAAATGAGCACAGATAAAGTTCTATAAGCCAAATATGGAATAGACAAGAGCTACTCCTTGCTCAACGAAATGGACTCAACACCCCATATTCAACGCCTAGGAATATACCTGACTAGTAAGAATCATAAAAGCTATGGATTTATATATCTCTGTAAGAGAATCAAGAGTGTGTACAGCGGCATTAAAGCAGTGAAAATCAGGTAAATCCCATATTAAAAATAAATTTCTTAAACAAAACACAATGACAGTGATATAGAGAGCAATACTTAAGTAATTCATTCAAGGCTTCTGATGCAACCTGCATTTACCATATCTACACCCAGAGCTGGGTGACACATAAGGCTGGACACTTGGGGCTCATAAGATTGGTGAGGTTTGGTGAGCAAATGCAGACCCTTTGAAGTCATATTGCATGGTACCCATTCCATGGGTCTCAACTCTCCAGGTTTAAGGTATTCTTCCTTCACCTAAAACATGGATGTGGAACCCAGAGTATGATCCACCGTATGATCGAGAAATGTGTTCAAATGTGTCTCACTTTTCGTTCCCTGGTACTCGGGTGCAACATTCCAGACGCTTTACTAACACTCTCCTCACTTGGAGAGTGAGTGCCTTTAACCTCCTGTTTGGCCCAGTTTGCAATTTCTGCGGAAGATGAACAGGAACAGGGAGAACCAATGAGAGACTAGCTGGAGGTGTCTGGACGGGCAAATTTAACTCTCATTTCCCACAGGGAGGAGGAATAAACCAAAGGCTCAGCATGCCGTGCCAGAACCAGATTAGGGCCTGAAGCAATCCTGCGGTGTTATGGCCAGGTCACAAGAAAGCGAGTTGAAGAAAGGAGCTCAGGGGCACTGTAATTCACAAACCTGCAGAGTTATAAAAGACAGCTATAGTCCGAATATATACTGAAGTAGGGCTGCCAAGAGGACTTGAATGCGGGGCAGAATTGCAGGAAACCGATTTCAGGAGGAATCTGAATTGGATTGCATTTAAAACACAGGAAAAGAGGCAGAACGTCGACAATGATGCACTTGGCCAAAAAGGGCGTATGCGTTTTTTCCTGAATATATTCAGGAAAAAACGCATACGCCCTTTTTGGCCAACCAAGCAAGCTTGCAAAGGAAATCTGCACTACAATGAAGTCTCACTTCCCCCCGGTCAAAAGGGTCATCAGAAAAAAGTGTAAAATCCAGAAAGGCAGGACAGGCCATGGAGAACTGGAAACCTTGTTATGCTGATGGGCGGGATGTAAATTGCCAACAGCCACTCTGGAGAAGTGTATGGTGTTTCCTGAAACATCTAAAAAACAAAGCAACAGAGCCTAGGGCACTTCCACTTATGGTCCTATAGCTTAGGGAAATTAAAATCAAAAAGACACAGCCACCCCAACGTTTGGGACGCCTCTGTTTACAAGAACCTCGTTTACCATACAAGTTCAGTATCACAGAAAGTGAAAAATGGATAAAGAAGTTGTGGTATTTACTTACAAAGCAATATCACTCAGCAATGAAATCTGTGTAATCAGGCCCTTAGCAGCACAATGAGTGGATTCAGGTATGATGATTCTAACTGAAATAAGTCACACAGAAAAAGAAACATAATAAGATATCAGTAATACACGGAATGGAAACTTGGCTACACAGGAACTGAATTCCAAAACAGAACAGGGTCTCAAATTTAGAAAACCAACTTATGCTTGCTTAAGGGGAAAGGTGAGTTGGGGTGCTGCATAAAACCAGAGATTGAAATGAGCACAGATAAAGTTCCTTAAGCCAAATATGGAATAGACAAGAGCTACTCCTTGCTCAACGAAATGGACTCAACACCCCATATTAAACGCCTAAGAATGTACCTGACTAGTAAGTATCTTAAAACCTAGGGATTGCTATGTCTCCAAAAGAGAATCAAGCGTGTGTACAGGGGCATAAACGCAGCAGTGATAGGATTGGAGAGGTTCGGTGAGCAAATGAAGACCCTCTAAGACATATTGCATGGTACCCATTCCACGGGTCTCAACTCTCCAGGTTTAAGGTATTCTTCCTTCAGCTAAAACATGCATGTGGAACCCAGAGTATGATCAACCGTGTGAACGGGAGACGTGTTCAAATATGTCTCAGTTTTCCTCCCCTGGTACTCGGGTGCAACATTCCAGACGCTTTACTAACACTCTCCCCACTTGGAGAGTCAGCGTCTTTAACCTCCTGTTTGGCCCAGGTTGCAATTTCTGCGGAAGATGAACAGGAATAGCGAGAACCAATGAGAGGCTAGCTGGAGGTGTCTGGACGGGCAAATTTAACTCTCATTTCCCACCAGGAAGAGGAATTAACCAAAGGCTCAGCATGCCGTGCCGGAACCAGATTAGGGCCTGAAGCCATCCTGCGGTGTTGCGGCCAGCTCAAAAGAAAGCGAGTTGAAGAAAGGAGCTCAGGGGCACTGTAATTCACAAACCTGCAGAGTTATAAATGACAGCTATCGTCCAAAAATAGACTGAAGTAAGGCTGCCAAGAGGACTTGAAAGCAGGGCAGAATTGCAGGAAACCGATTTCAGGAGGTAGACTGGAATTGCATTGAAAGCATAGGAAAAGAGGCAGAACGTCCACAATGATGCACTTGGCCAAAAAGGGCGTATGCGATTTTTCCTGAATATTTTCAGGAAAAAACGCATACGCCCTTTTTGGCCAACCAAGCAAGCTTGCAAAGGAAATCTGCACTACAATGAAGTCTCACTTCCCCCCGGTCAAAAGGGCCATCTGAAAAAAGTGTAAAATCCAGAAAGGCAGGACAGGCCATGGAGAACTGGGAGCCTTGTTATGCTGATGGGCGGGATGTAAATTGCCAACAGACACTCGGGAGAAGTGTATGGTTTTTCCTGAAACATCGAAAAAACAAAGCAACAGAGCCTAGGGCACTTCCACTTATGGTCCTATAGCTTAGGGAAATTAAAATCAAAAAGACACAGCCACCCCAAAGTTTGGGACGCCTCTGTTTACAAGAACCTCATTTACCGTACAACTTTAATATCACAGAAAGAGAAAAATCGATAAAGAACTTGTGGTACTTACGTACAATGCAGTATCACTCAGCAATGAAATCTATGTCATCAGGACCGTAGCAGCATAATGAGTGGATTCAGGTACGATGATTCTAACTGAAATAAGTCACACAGAAAAAGAAACATCATAAGATATCACTAATACACGGAATGTAAACTTGGCTACACAGGAACTGAATTCCAAAACAGAACAGTGTCTCAAATTTAGAAAACCAACTTATGCTTGCTTAAGGGGAAAGGTGAGTTGGGGTGCTGCATAAAACCAGAGATTGAAATGAGCACAGATAAAATTCCTTAAGCCAAATATGGAATAGACAAGAGCTACTCCTTGCTCAACGAAATGGACTCAACACCCCATATTAAACGCCTAAGAATGTACCTGACTAGTAAGTATCTTAAAACCTATGGATTGCTATGTCTCCAAAAGAGAATCAAGCACGTGTACAGGGGCATAAACGCAGCAGTGATAGGACTGGAGGTGTTCGGTGAGCAAATGAAGACCCTTTGAAGTCATATTGCATGGTACCCATTACACGGGTCTCAACTCTGCAGGTTTAAGGTATTCTTCCTTCACCTAAAACATGCATGTGGAACCCAGAGTATTATCAACCATGTGAACGGGAGACGTGTTCAAATATGTCTCAGTTTTCCTCCCCTGGTACTCGGGTGCAACATTCCAGACGCTTTACTAACACTCTCCCCACTTGAAGAGTCAGCGCCTTTAACCTCCTGTTTGGCCCAGTTTGCAATTTCTGCGGAAGATGAACAGGAATAGGGAGAACCAATGAGAGACTAGCTGGAGGTGTATGGACGGGGAAATTTAACTCTCATTTCCCACCAGGAAGAGGAAATAACCAAAGGCTCAGCGTGCCGTGCCGGAACCAGATTAGGGCCTGAAGCCATCCTTCGGTGTTGCGGCCAGCTCAAAAGAAAGCGAGTTGAAGAAAGGAGCTCAGGGGCACTGTAATTCACAAACCTGCAGAGTTATAAATGACAGCTATCGTCCAAAACTAGACTGAAGTAAGGCTGCCAAGAGGACTTGAAAGCGGGGCAGAATTGCAGGAAACCGATTTCAGGAGGTAGACTGGAATTGCATTGAAAGCATAGGAAAAGAGGCAGAACGTCCACAATGATGCACTTGGCCAAAAAGTGCATATGTGTTTTTTCCTGAATATATTCAGGAAAAAACGCATACGCCCTTTTTGGCCAACCAAGCAAGCTTGCAAAGGAAATCTGCACTACAATGAAGTCTCACTTCCCCCCGGTCAAAAGGGCCATCTAAAAAATGTGTAAAATCCAGAAAGGCAGGACAGGCCATGGAGAACTGGGAGCCTTGTTATGCTGATGGGCGGGATGTAAATTGCCAACAGACACTCGGGAGAAGTGTATGGTGTTTCCTGAAACATCTAAAAAACAAAGCAACAGAGCCTAGGGCACTTCCACTTATGGTCCTATAGCTTAGGGAAATTAAAATAAAAAAGACACAGCCACCCCAAAGTTTGGGACGCCTCTGTTTACAAGAACCTCATTTACCGTACAAGTTCAATATCACAGAAAGTGAAAAATGGATAAAGAAGTTGTGGTACTTACATACAATGCAATATCACTCAGCAATGAAATCTATGTCATCAGGCCCGTAGCAACATAATGAGTGGATTAAGTACGATGAATCTAACTGAAATAAGTCACACAGAAAAAGAAACATCATAAGATATCACTAATACACGGAATGTAAACTTGGCTACACAGGAACTGAATTCCAAAACAGAACAGTGTCTCAAATTTAGAAAACCAACTTATGCTTGCTTAAGGGGAAAGGTGAGTTGGGGTGCTGCATAAAACCAGAGATTGAAATGAGCACAGATAAAGTTCTATAAGCCAAATATGGAATAGACAAGAGCTACTCCTTGCTCAACGAAATGGACTCAACACCCCATATTCAACGCCTAGGAATATACCTGACTAGTAAGAATCATAAAAGCTATGGATTTATATATCTCTGTAAGAGAATCAAGAGTGTGTACAGCGGCATTAAAGCAGTGAAAATCAGGTAAATCCCATATTAAAAATAAATTTCTTAAACAAAACACAATGACAGTGATATAGAGAGCAATACTTAAGTAATTCATTCAAGGCTTCTGATGCAACCTGCATTTACCATATCTACACCCAGAGCTGGGTGACACATAAGGCTGGACACTTGGGGCTCATAAGATTGGTGAGGTTTGGTGAGCAAATGCAGACCCTTTGAAGTCATATTGCATGGTACCCATTCCATGGGTCTCAACTCTCCAGGTTTAAGGTATTCTTCCTTCACCTAAAACATGGATGTGGAACCCAGAGTATGATCCACCGTATGATCGAGAAATGTGTTCAAATGTGTCTCACTTTTCGTTCCCTGGTACTCGGGTGCAACATTCCAGACGCTTTACTAACACTCTCCTCACTTGGAGAGTGAGTGCCTTTAACCTCCTGTTTGGCCCAGTTTGCAATTTCTGCAGAAGATGAACAGGAACAGGGAGAACCAATGAGAGACTAGCTGGAGGTGTCTGGACGGGCAAATTTAACTCTCATTTCCCACAGGGAGGAGGAATAAACCAAAGGCTCAGCATGCCGTGCCGGAACCAGATTAGGGCCTGAAGCAATCCTGCAGTGTTATGGCCAGCTCACAAGAAAGCGAGTTGAAGAAAGGAGCTCAGGGGCACTGTAATTCACAAACCTGCAGAGTTATAAAAGACAGCTATAGTCCGAATATATACTGAAGTAGGGCTGCCAAGAGGACTTGAATGCGGGGCAGAATTGCAGGAAACCGATTTCAGGAGGAATCTGAATTGGATTGCATTTAAAACACAGGAAAAGAGGCAGAACGTCGACAATGATGCACTTGGCCAAAAAGGGCGTATGCGTTTTTTCCTGAATATATTCAGGAAAAAACGCATACGCCCTTTTTGGCCAACCAAGCAAGCTTGCAAAGGAAATCTGCACTACAATGAAGTCTCACTTTCCCCCGGTCAAAAGGGTCATCAGAAAAAAGTGTAAAATCCAGAAAGGCAGGACAGGCCATGGAGAACTGGAAACCTTGTTATGCTGATGGGCGGGATGTAAATTGCCAACAGACACTCGGGAGAAGTGTATGGTGTTTCCTGAAACATCTAAAAAACAAAGCAACAGAGCCTAGGGCACTTCCACTTATGGTCCTATAGCTTAGGGAAATTAAAATCAAAAAGACACAGCCACCCCAACGTTTGGGACGCCTCTGTTTACAAGAACCTCGTTTACCATACAAGTTCAGTATCACAGAAAGTGAAAAATGGATAAAGAAGTTGTGGTATTTACTTACAAAGCAATATCACTCAGCAATGAAATCTGTGTAATCAGGCCCTTAGCAGCACAATGAGTGGATTCAGGTATGATGATTCTAACTGAAATAAGTCACACAGAAAAAGAAACATAATAAGATATCAGTAATACACGGAATGGAAACTTGGCTACACAAAAACTGAATTCCAAAACAGAACAGGGTCTCAAATTTAGAAAACCAACTTATGCTTGCTTAAGGGGAAAGGTGAGTTGGGGTGCTGCATAAAACCAGAGATTGAAATGAGCACAGATAAAGTTCCTTAAGCCAAATATGGAATAGACAAGAGCTACTCCTTGCTCAACGAAATGGACTCAACACCCCATATTAAATGCCTAGGAATGTACCTGACTAGTAAGTATCTTAAAACCTATGGATTGCTATGTCTCCGAAAGAGAATCAAACGTGTGTACAGGGGCACAAACGCAGCAGTGATAGGATTGGAGAGGTTCGGTGAGCAAATGAAGACCCTTTGAAGTCATATTGCATGGTACCCATTCCACGGGTCTCAACTCTCCAGGTTTAAGGTATTCTTCCTTCAGCTAAAACATGCATGTGGAATCCAGAGTATGATCAACCGTGTGAACGGGAGACGGGTTCAAATATGTCTCAGTTTTCCTCCTCTGGTACTCGGGTGCAACATTCCAGACGCTTTACTAACACTCTCCCCACTTGGAGAGTCAGCGCCTTTAACCTCCTGTTTGGCCCAGTTTGCAATTTCTGCGGAAGATGAACAGGAATAGCGAGAACCAATGAGAGACGAGCTGGAGGTGTCTGGACGGGCAAATTTAACTCTCATTTCCCACCAGGAAGAGGAAATAACCAAAGGCTCAGCGTGCCGTGCCAGAACCAGATTAGGGCCTGAAGCCATCCTGCGGTGTTGCGGCCAGGTCACAAGAAAGCGAGTTGAAGAAAGGAGCTCAGGGGCACTGTAATTCACAAACCTGCAGAGTTATAAATGACAGCTATCGTCCAAAAATATACTGAAGTAAGGCTGCCAAGAGGACTTGAAAGTGGGGCAGAATTGCAGGAAACCGATTTCAGGAGGTAGACTGGAATTGCATTGAAAGCATAGGAAAAGAGGCAGAACGTCCACAATGCTGCACTTGGCCAAAAAGGGCGTATGCGTTTTTTCCTGAATATATTCAGGAAAAAACGCATACGCCCTTTTTGGCCAACCAAGCAAACTTACAAAAGGAATCTGCACTACAATGAAGTCTCACTTCCCCCCGGTCAAAAGGGCCATCTGAAAAAAGTGTAAAATCCAGAAAGGCAGGACAGGCCATGGAGAACTGGGAGCCTTGTTATGCTGATGGGCGCGATGTAAATTGCCAACAGACACTCGGGAGAAGTGTATGGTGTTTCCTGAAACATCTTAAAAACAAAGCAAAAGAGCCTAGGGCACTTCCACTTATGGTCCTATAGCTTAGGGAAATTAAAATCAAAAAGACACAGCCACCCCAATGTTTGGGACGCCTCTGTTTACAAGAACCTCGATTACAGTACAAGTTCAACATCGCAGAAAGTGAAAAATGGATAAAGAAGTTGTGGTATTTACTTACAAAGCAATATCACTCAGCAATGAAATCTATGTCATCAGGCCCTTAGCAGCACAATGAGTGGATTCAGGTATGATGAATCTAACTGAAATAAGTCACACAGAAAAAGAAACATCATAAGATATCAGTAACACACGGAATGGAAACTTGGCTACACAGGAACTCAATTACAGAACAAAACAGGGTCTCAAATTAGAAAACCAACTTATGCTTACTTAAGGGTAAAGGTGAGTTGGGGTGCTGCATAAAACCAGAGATTGAAATGAGCACAGATAAAGTTCCTTAAGCCAAATATGGAATAGACAAGAGCTACTCCTTGCTCAACGAAATGGACTCAACACCGCATATTAAACGCCTAAGAATGTACCTGACTAGTAAGTATCTTAAAACCTGTGGATTGCTATGTCTCCAAAAGAGAATCAAGCATGTGTACAGGGCCATAAACGCAGCAGTGATAGGATTGGAGAGGTTCGGTGAGCAAATGAAGACCCTTTGAAGTCATATTGCATGGTACCCATTCCACGGGTTTCAACTACCAAGGTTTAAGGTATTCTTCCTTCAGCTAAAACATGCATGTGGAACCTAGAGTATGATCAACCATGTGATCGGGAGACGTGTTCAAATATGTCTCAGTTTTCGTACCCTGGTACTCGGGTGCAACATTCCAGACGCTTTACTAACACTCTCCCGAATTGGAGAGTCAGTCCCTTTAACCTCCTGTTTGGCCCAGTTTGCAATTTCTGCGGAAGATGAAGAGGAATAGCGAGAACCAATGAGAGACTAGCTGGAGGTGTCTGGACGGGCAAATTTAACTCTCATTTCCCACCAGGAAGAGGAATTAACCAAAGGCTCAGCGTGCCGTGCCGGAACCAGATTAGGGCCTGAAGCCATCCTGCGGTGTTATGGCCAGGTCACAAGAAAGCGAGTTGAAGAAAGGAGCTCAGGGGCACTGTAATTCACAAACCTGCAGAGTTATAAATGACAGCTATCGTCCAAAAATAGACTGAAGTAAGGCTGCCAAGAGGACTTGAAAGCAGGGCAGAATTGCAGGAAACCGATTTCAGGAGGTAGACTGGAATTGCATTGAAAGCATAGGAAAAGAGGCAGAACGTCCACAATGATGCACTTGGCCAAAAAGGGCGTATGCGTTTTTTCCTGAATATATTCAGGAAAAAACGCATACGCCCTTTTTGGCCAACCAAGCAAGCTTGCAAAGGAAATCTGCACTACAATGAAGTCTCACTTCCCCCCGGTCAAAAGGGCCATCTGAAAAAAGTGTAAAATCCAGAAAGGCAGGACAGGCCATGGAGAACTGGGAGCCTTGTTATGCTGATGGGCGGGATGTAAATTGCCAACAGACACTCGGGAGAAGTGTATGGTGTTCCTGAAACATCTAAAAAACAAAGAAAAAGAGCCTAGGGCACGTCCACTTATGCTCCTATAGCTTAGGGAAATTAAAATCAAAAAGACACAGCCACCCCAAAGTTTGGAACAGCTTTGTTTACAGGAAACTCGTTTACAGTACACATTCAACATCGCAGAAAGTGAAAAATGGATAAAGAAGTTGTGGTATTTAATTACAAAGCAATATAACTCAGCAGTGAAATCTATGTCATCAGGCCCTTAGCAGCACAATGAGTGGATTCAGGTATGATGATTCTAACTGAAATAAGTCACACAGAAAAAGAAACATCATAAGATATCAGTAATATTCGGAATGTAAACTTGGCTACACAGGAACTGAATTACAGAACAGAACAGGGTCTCAAATTCAGAAAACCAACTTATGCTTGCTTAAGGGTAAAGGTGAGTTGGGGTGCTGCATAATATCAGAGATTGAAATGAGCACAGATAAAGTTCCTTAAGCCAAATATGGAATAGTCAAGAGCTGCTCCTTGCTCAACGAAATGGACTCAACACCGCATAATAAACGCCTATGAATGTACCTGACTAGTAAGTATCTTTAAACCTATGGATTGCTATGTCTCCGAAAGAGAGTCAAGCATGTGTACAGGGGCATAAACGCAGCAGTGATAGGATTGGAGAGGTTCGGTGAGCAAATGAAGACCCTTTGAAGTCATATTGCATGGTACCCATTACACGGGTCTCAACTCTCCAGGTTTAAGGTATTCTTCCTTCAGCTAAAACATGCATGTGGAACCCAGAGTATGATCAACGGTGTGAACGGGAGACGTGTTCAAATATGTCTCAGTTTTCCTCCCCTGGTACTCGGGTGCAACATTCCAGATGCTTTACTAACACTCTCCCTACTTGGAGAGTCAGTGCCTTTAACCTCCTGTTTGGCCCAGTTTGCAATTTCTGCGGAAGATGAACAGGAATAGCGAGAACCAATGAGAGACTAGCTGGAGGTGTCTGAACGGGCAAATTTAACTCTCATTTCCCACCAGGAAGAGGAATTAACCAAAGGCTCAGCGTGCCATGGCGGAACCAGATTAGGGCCTGAAGCCATCCTGCGGTGTTGCGGCCAGGTCACAAGAAAGCGAGTTGAAGAAAGGAGCTCAGGGACACTGTAATTCACAAATCTGCAGAGTTATAAATGACAGCTATCGTCCAAAAATAGACTGAAGGAAGGCTGCCAAGAGGACTTGAAAGCGGGGCAGAATTGCAAGAAACCGATTTCAGGAGGTAGACTGGAATTGCATTGAAAGCATAGGAAAAGAGGCAGAATGTCCACAATGATGCACTTGGCCAAAAAGGGCGTATGCGTTTTTTTCCTGAATATATTCAGGAAAAAACGCATACGAGCTTTTTGGCCAACCAAGCAAGCTTTCAAAGGAAATCTGCACTACAATGAAGTCTCACTTCCCCCCGGTCAAAAGGGCCATCTGAAAAAAGTGTAAAATCCAGAAAGGCAGGACAGGCCATGGAGAACTGGGAGCCTTGTTATGCTGATGGGCGGGATGTAAATTGCCAACAGACACTCCGGAGAAGTGTATGGTGTTTCCTGAAACAACTAAAACACAAATCAACAGAGCCTAGGGCACTTCCACTTATGGTCCTATAGCTTAGGGAAATTAAAATAAAAAAGACACAGCCACCCCAAAGTTTGGAACGGCTCTGTTTACAAGAACCTCGTTTACAGTACAAGTTCAACATCGCAGAAAGTGAAAAATGGATAAAGAAGTTGTGGTATTTACTTACAAAGCAATATCACTCAGCAATGAAATCTATGTCATCAGGCCCTTAGCAGCACAATGAGTGGATTCAGGTATGATGATTCTAACTGAAATAAGTCACACAGAAAAAGAAACAGCATAAAATATCAGTAATACACGGAATATAACCTTGGCTACACAGGAACTGAATTACAGAACAGAACAGGGTCTCAAATTTAGAAAACCAACTTATGCTTGCTTAAGGGGAAAGGTGAGTTGGGGTGCTGCATAAAACCAGAGATTGAAATGAGCACAGATAAAGTTCCTTAAGCCAAATATGGAATAGACAAGAGCTACTCCTTGCTCAACGAAATGGACTCAACACCCCATATTAAACGTCTAAGAATGTACCTGACTAGTAAGTATCTTAAAACCTATGGATTGCTATGTCTCCAAAAGAGAATCAAGCGTGTGTACTGGGGCATAAACAGAGCAGTGATAAGATTGGAGAGGTTCGGTGAGCAAATGAAGACCCTTTGAAGTCATATTGCATGGTACCCATTCCACGGGTCTCAACTCTCCAGGTTTAAGGTATTCTTCCTTCAGCTAAAACATGCATGTGGAACCCAGAGTATGATCAATCGTGTGATCGGGAGACGTGTTCAAATATGTCCCAGTTTTCATACCCTGGTACTCGGGTGCAACATTCCAGACGCTTTACTAACACTCTCCCCACTTGGAGAGTCAGCGCCTTTAACCTCCTGTTTGGCCCAGTTTGCAATTTCTGCGGAAGATGAACAGGAATAGCGAGAACCAATGAGAGACTAGCTGGAGGTGTCTGGACGGGCAAATTTAACTCTCATTTCCCACCAGGAAGAGGAATTAACCAAAGGCTCAGCATGCCGTGCCGGAACCAGATTAGGGTCTGAAGCCATCCTGCGGTGTTGCAGCCAGCTCACAAGAAAGCGAGTTGAAGAAAGGAGCTCAGGGGCACTGTAATTCACAAACCTGCAGAGTTATAAATGACAGCTATTGTCCAAAAATAGACTGAAGTAAGGCTGCCAAGAGGACTTGAAAGCGGGGCAGAATTGCAGGAAACCGATTTCAGGAGGTAGACTGGAATTGCATTGAAAGCATAGGAAAAGAGGCAGAACGTCCACAATGATGCACTTGGCCAAAAAGTGCGTATGCGTTTTTTCCTGAATATATTCAGGAAAAAACGCATACGCCCTGTTTGGCCAACCAAGCAAACTTGCAAAGGAAATCTGCACTACAATGAAGTCTCACTTCCCCCTGGTCAAAAGGGCCATCTGAAAAAAGTGTAAAATCCAGAAAGGCAGGACAGGCCATGGAGAACTGGGAGCCTTGTTATGCTGATGGGCGGGATGTAAATTGCCAAAAGACACTCGGGAGAAGTGTATCGTGTTTCCTGAAACATCTAAAAAACAAAGCAACAGAGCCTAGGGCACTTCCACTTATGGTCCTATAGCTTAGGGAAATTAAAATCAAAAAGACACAGCCACCCCAAAGTTTGGGACGCCTCTGTTTACAAGAACCTCGTTTACCGTACAAGTTCAATATCACAGAAAGTGAAAAATGGATAAAGAACTTGTGGTACTTACGTACAATGCAGTATCACTCAGCAATGAAATCTATGTCATCAGGCCCGTAGCAGCATCATGAGTGGATTCAGGTACGATGATTCTAACTGAAATAAGTCACACAGAAAAAGAAACATCATAAGATATCACTAATACACGGAATGTAAACTTGGCTACACAGGAACTGAATTACAGAACAGAACAGGGTCTCAAATTTAGAAAACCAACTTATGCTTGCTTAAGGGGAAAGGTGAGTTGGGGTGCTGCATAAAATCAGAGATTGAAATGAGCACAGATAAAGTTCCTTAAGCCAAATATGGAATAAACAAGAGCTACTCCTTGCTCAACGAAATGGACTCAACACCGCATATTAAACGCCTAAGAATGTACCTGACTAGTAAGTATCTTAAAACCTATGGATTGCTATGTCTCCGAAAGAGAATCAAGCATGTGTACAGGGGCATAAACGCAGCAGTGATAGGATTGGAGAGGTTCAGTGAGCAAATGAAGACCCTTTGAAGTCATATTGCATGGTACCCATTCCACGGGTTTCAACTACCCAGGTTTTAGGTATTCTTCCTTCAGCTAAAACATGCATGTGGAACCCAGAGTATGATCAACCATGTGAACGGGAGATGTGTTCAAATATGTCTCAGTTTTCCTCCCCTGGTACTCGGGTGCAACATTCCAGACGCTTTACTAACACTCTCCCCACTTGGAGAGTCAGCGCCTTTAACCTCCTGTTTGGCACTGTTTGCAATTTCTGCGGAAGATGAACAGGAATAGCGAGAACCAATGAGAGGCTAGCTGGAGGTGTCTGGACGGGCAAATTTAACTCTCATTTCCCACCAGGAAGAGGAAATATCCAAAGGCTAAGCGTGCCTTACCGGAACCAGATTAGGGCCTGAAGCCATCCTGCGGTGTTGCGGTCAGCTCAAAAGAAAGCGAGTTGAAGAAAGGAGCTCAGGGGCACTGTAATTCACAAACCTGCAGAGTTATAAATGACAGCTATCGTCCAAAAATAGACTGAAGTAAGGCTGCCAAGAGGACTTGAAAGCGGGGCAGAATTGCAGGAAACCGATTTCAGGAGGTAGACTGGAATTGCATTGAAAGCATAGGAAAAGAGGCAGAACGTCCACAATGATGCACTTGGCCAAAAAGGGCGTATGCGTTTTTTCCTGAATATATTCAGGAAAAAACGCATACGCCCTTTTTGGCCAACCAAGCAAGATTGCAAAGGAAATCTGCACTACAATGAAGTCTCACTTCCACCCAGTCAAAAGGGCCATCTGAAAAAAGTGTAAAATCCAGAAAGGCAGGACAGGCCATGGAGAACTGGGAGCCTTGTTATGCTGATGGGCGGGATGTAAATTGCCAACAACCACTCGGGAGAAGTGTATGGTGTTTCCTGAAACATCTAAAAAACAAAGCAACAGAACCTAGGGCACTTCCACTTATGGTCCTATAGCTTAGGGAAATTAAAATCAAAAAGACACAGCCACCCCAAAGTTTGGAACGGCTCTGTTTACAAGAACCTCGTTTACAGTACAAGTTCAACATCGCAGAAAGTGAAAAATGGATAAAGAAGTTGTGGTATTTACTTACAAAGCAATATCACTCAGCAATGAAATCTGTGTCATCAGGCCCTTAGCAGCACAATGAGTGGATTCAGGTATGATGATTCTAACTGAAATAAGTCACACAGAAAGAGAAATATCATAAGATATCAGTAATACACGGAATGTAAACTTGGCTACACAGGAACTGAATTACAGAACAGAACAGGGTCTCAAATTTAGAAAACCAACTTATGCTTGCTTAAGGGGAAAGGTGAGTTGGGGTGCTGCATAAAACCAGAGATTGAAATGAACACAGATAAAGTTCCTTAAGCCAAATATGGAATAGACAAGAGCTACTCCTTGCTCAACGAAATGGACTCAACACCACATATTAAACGCCTAAGAATGTACCTGACTAGTAAGTATCTTAAAACCTATGGATTGCTATGTCTCCGAAAGAGAATCAAGCATGTGTACAGGGGCATAAACGCAGCAGTGATAGGATTGGAGAGCTTCGGTGAGCAAATGAAGACCCTTTGAAGTCTTATTGCATGGTACCCATTACACGGGTCTTAACTCTCCAGGTTTAAGGTATTCTTCCTTCAGCTAAAACATGCATGTGGAACCCAAGTATGATCAACCATGTGAACGGGAGACGTGTTCAAATATGTCTCAGTTTTCCTCCCCTGGTACTCGGGTGCAACATTCCAGACGCTTTACTAACACTCTCCCCACTTGGAGAGTCAGCGCCTTTAACCTCCTGTTTGGCCCAGTTTGCAATTACTGCGGAAGATGAACAGGAATAGCGAGAACCAATGAGAGGCTAGCTGGAGGTGTCTGGACGGGCAAATTTAACTCTCATTTCCCACCAGGAAGAGGAATTAACCAAAGGCTCAGCATGCCGGGCCGGAACCAGATTAGGGCCTGAAGCCATCCTGCGGTGTTGCGGCCAGCTCACAAGAAAGCGAGTTGAAGAAAGGAGCTCAGGGGCACTGTAATTCACAAACCTGCAGAGTTATAAATGACAGCTATCGTCCAAAAATAGACTGAAGTAAGGCTGCCAAGAGGACTTGAAAGCGGGGCAGAATTGCAGGAAACCGATTTCAGGAGGTAGACTGGAATTGCATTGAAAGCATAGGAAAAGAGGCAGAACGTCCACAATGATGCACTTCGCCAAAAAGGGCGTATGCGTTTTTTCCTGAATATATTCAGGAAAAAACGCATACGCCCTTTTTGGCCAACCAAGCAAGCTTGCAAAGGAAATCTGCACTACAATGAAGTCTCACTTCCCCCCGGTCAAAAGGGCCATCTGAAAAAAGTGCAAAATCCAGAAAGGCAACAGGCCATTGAGAACTGGGAGCCTTGTTATGCTGATGGGCGGGATGTAAATTGCCAACAACCACTCGGGAGAAGTGTATGGTGTTTCCTGAAACATCTAAAAAACAAAGCAACAGAACCTAGGGCACTTCCACTTATGGTCCTATAGCTTAGGGAAATTAAAATCAAAAAGACACAGCCACCCCAAAATTTGGTACGGCTCTGTTTACAAGAACCTCGTTTACAGTACAAGTTCAACATCGCAGAAAGTGAAAAATGGATAAAGAAGTTGTGGTATTCACTTACAAAGCAATATCACTCAGCAATGAAATCTATGTCATCAGGCCCTTAGCAGCACAATGAGTGGATTCAGGTATGATGATTCTAACTGAAATAAGTCACACAGAAAAAGAAACATCATAAGATATCACTAATACACGGAATGTAAACTTGGCTACACAGGAACTGAATTACAGAACAGAACAGGGTCTCAAATTTAGAAAACCAACTTATGCTTGCTTAAGGGGAAAGGTGAGTTGGGGTGCTGCATAAAACCAGAGATTGAAATGAGCACAGACAAAGTTCCTTAAGCCAAATATGGAATAGACAAGAGCTACTCCTTGCTCAACGAAATGGACTCAACACCCCATATTAAACGCCTAAGAATGTACCTGACTAGTAAGTATCTTAAAACCTATGGATTGCTATGTCTCCGAAAGAGAATCAAGCATGTGTACAGGGGCATAAATGCAGCAGTGATAGGATTGGAGAGGTTCGGTGAGCAAATGAAGACCCTTTGAAGTCATATTGCATGGTACCCATTCCACGGGTTTCAATTACCCAGGTTTAAGGTATTCTTCCTTCAGCTAAAACATGCATGTGGAACCTAGAGTATGATCAACCATGTGATTGGGAGACGTGTTCAAATATGTCTCAGTTTTCGTACCCTGGTACTCGGGTGCAACATTCCAGACGCTTTACTAACACTCTCCCGACTTGGAGAGTCAGTCCCTTTAACCTCCTGTTTGGCCCAGTTTGCAATTTCTGTGGAAGATGAACAGGAATAGCGAGAACCAATGAGAGACTAGCTGGAGGTGTCTGGACGGGCAAATTTAACTCTCATTTCCCACCAGGAAGATGAATTAACCAAAGGCTAAGCATGCCGGGCCGGAACCAGATTAGGGCCTGAAGCCATCCTGCGGTGTTGCGGCCAGCTCACAAGAAAGCGAGTTGAAGAAAGGAGCTCAGGGGCACTGTAATTCACAAACCTGCAGAGTTATAAATGACAGCTATCGTCCAAAAATAGACTGAAGTAAGGCTGACAAGAGGACTTGAAAGCGGGGCAGAATTGCAGGAAACCGATTTCAGGAGGTAGACTGGAATTGCATTGAAAGCATAGGAAAAGAGGCAGAACGTCCACAATGATGCACTTGGCCAAAAAGTGTGTATGCGTTTTTTCCTGAATATATTCAGGAAAAAACGCATACGCCCTTTTTGGCCAACCAAGCAAGCTTGCAAAGGAAATCTGCACTACAATGAAGTCTCACTTCCCCCTGGTCAAAAGGGCCATCTGAAAAAAGTGTAAAATCCAGAAAGGCAGGACAGGCCATTAAGAACTGGGAGCATTGTTATGCTGATTGGCGGGATGTAAATTACCAACAGACACTTGGGAGAAGTGTATGGTGTTTCCTGAAACATCTAAGAAACAAAGCAACAGAGCCTAGGGCACTTCCACTTATGGTCCTATAGCTTAGGGAAATTAAAATCAAAAAGACACAGCCACCCCAAAGTTTGGAACAGCTCTGTTTACAAGAACCTCGTTTACAGTACAAGTTCAACATCGCAGAAAGTGAAAAATGGATAAAGAAGTTGTGGTATTCACTTACAAAGCAATATCACTCAGCAATGAAATCTATGTCATCAGGCCCTTAGCAGCACAATGAGTGGATTCAGGTATGATGATTCTAACTGAAATAAGTCACACAGAAAAAGAAACATCATAAGATATCAGTAATACACGGAATGTAAACTTGGCTACACAGGAACTGAATTACAGAACAGAACAGGGTCTCAAATTTAGAAAACCAACTTATGCTTGCTTAAGGGGAAAGGTGAGTTGGGGTGCTGCATAAAACCAGAGATTGAAATGAGCACAGATAAAATTCCTTAAGCCAAATATGGAATAGTCAAGAGCTACTCCTTGCTCAACGAAATGGACTCAACACCGCATATTAAACGCCTAAGAATGTACCTGACTAGTAAGTATCTTAAAACCTATGGATTGCTATGTCTCCGAAAGAGAATCAAGCATGTGTACAGGGGCATAAACGCAGCAGTGATAGGATTGGAGAGGTTCGGTGAGCAAATGAAGACCCTTTGAAGTCATATTGCATGGTACCCATTCCACGGGTTTCAACTACCCAGGTTTTAGGTATTCTTCCTTCAGCTAAAACATGCATGTGGAACCCAAGTATGATCAACCATGTGAACGGGAGACGTGTTCAAATATGTCTCAGTTTTCCTCCCCTGGTACTCGGGTGCAACATTCCAGACGCTTTACTAACACTCTCCCCACTTGGAGAGTCAGCGCCTTTAACCTCCTGTTTGGCCCAGTTTGCAATTTCTGCGGAAGATGAACAGGAATAGCGAGAACCAATGAGAGGCTAGCTGGAGGTGTCTGGACGGGCAAATTTAACTCTCATTTCCCACCAGGAAGAGGAAATAACCAAAGGCTCAGTGTGCCGTGGCGGAACCAGATTAGGGCCTGAAGCCATCCTGCGGTGTTGCGGCCAGCTCACAAGAAAGTGAGTTGAAGAAAGGAGCTCAGGGGCACTGTAATTCACAAACCTGCAGAGTTATAAATGACAGCTATCGTCCAAAAATAGACTGAAGTAAGGCTGCCAAGAGGACTTGAAAGCGGGGCAGAATTGCAGGAAACCGATTTCAGGAGGTAGACTGGAATTGCATTGAAAGCATAGGAAAAGAGGCAGAACGTCCACAATGATGCACTTGGCCAAAAAGGGCGTATGCGTTTTTTCCTGAATATATTCAGGAAAAAACGCATACGCCCTTTTTGGCCAACCAAGCAAGCTTGCAAAGGAAATCTGCACTACAATGAAGTCTCACTTCCCCCTGGTCAAAAGGGCCATCTGAAAAAAGTGTAAAATCCAGAAAGGCAGGACAGGCCATGGAGAACTGGGAGCGTTGTTATGCTGATGGGCGCGATGTAAATTGCCAACAACCACTCGGGAGAAGTGTATGGTGTTTCCTGAAACATCTAAAAAACAAAGCAACAGAACCTAGGGCACTTCCACTTATGGTCCTATAGCTTAGGGAAATTAAAATCAAAAAGACACAGCCACCCCAAAATTTGGAACGGCTCTGTTTACAAGAACCTCGTTTACAGTACAAGTTCAACATAGCAGAAAGTGAAAAATGGATAAAGAAGTTGTGGTATTTACTTACAAAGCAATATCACTCAGCAATGAAATCTGTGTCATCAACCCTTAGCAGCACAATGAGTGGATTCAGGTACGATGATTCTAACTGAAATAAGTCACACAGAAAAAGAAACATCATAAGATATCAGTAATACACGGAATGGAAACTTGGCTACACAGGAACTGAATTACAGAACAGAACAGGGTCTCAAATTTAGAAAACCAACTTATGCTTGCTTAAGGGGAAAGGTGAGTTGGGGTGCTGCATAAAACCAGAGATTGAAATGAGCACAGATAAAGTTCCTTAAGCCAAATATGGAATAGACAAGAGCTACTCCTTGCTCAACGAAATGGACTCAACACCGCATATTAAACGCCTAAGAATGTACCTGACTAGTAAGTATCTTAAAACCTATAGATTGCTATGTCTCCGAAAGAGAATCAAGCATGTGTACAGGGGTATAAACGCAGCAGTGATAGGATTGGAGAGGTTCAGTGAGCAAATAAAGACCCTTTGAAGTCATATTGCATGGTACCCATTCCACGGGTTTCAAATACCCAGGTTTAAGGTATTCTTCCTTCAGCTAAAACATGCATGTGGAACCTAGAGTATGATCAACCATGTGATCGGGAGACGTGTTCAAATATGTCTCAGTTTTCGTACCCTGGTACTCGGGTGCAACATTCCAGACGCTTTACTAACACGCTCCCGACTTGGAGAGTCAGTCCCTTTAACCTCCTGTTTGGCCCAGTTTGCAATTTCTGTGGAAGATGAACAGGAATAGCGAGAACCAATGAGAGACTAGCTGGAGGTGTCTGGACGGGCAAATTTAACTCTCATTTCCCACCAGGAAGAGGAAATAACCAAAGGCTCAGTGTGCCGTGGCGGAACCAGATTAGGGCCTGAAGCCATCCTGCGGTGTTGCGGCCAGCTCACAAGAAAGTGAGTTGAAGAAAGGAGCTCAGGGGCACTGTAATTCACAAACCTGCAGAGTTATAAATGACAGCTATCGTCCAAAAATAGACTGAAGTAAGGCTGCCAAGAGGACTTGAAAGCGGGGCAGAATTGCAAGAAACCGATTTCAGGAGGTAGACTGGAATTGCATTGAAAGCATAGGAAAAGAGGCAGAACGTCCACAATGATGCACTTGGCCAAAAAGGGCGTATGCGTTTTTTCCTGAATATATTCAGGAAAAAACGCATACGCCCTTTTTGGCCAACCAAGCAAGCTTGCAAAGGAAATCTGCACTACAATGAAGTCTCACTTCCCCCTGGTCAAAAGGGCCATCTGAAAAAAGTGTAAAATCCAGAAAGGCAGGACAGGCCATGGAGAACTGGGAGCGTTGTTATGCTGATGGGCGGGATGTAAATTGCCAACAACCACTCGGGAGAAGTGTATGGTGTTTCCTGAAACATCTAAAAAACAAAGCAACAGAACCTAGGGCACTTCCACTTATGGTCCTATAGCTTAGGGAAATTAAAATCAAAAAGACACAGCCACCCCAAAATTTGGAACGGCTCTGTTTACAAGAACCTCGTTTACAGTACAAGTTCAACATCGCAGAAAGTGAAAAATGGATAAAGAAGTTGTGGTATTTACTTACAAAGCAATATCACTCAGCAATGAAATCTGTGTCATCAACCCTTAGCAGCACAATGAGTGGATTCAGGTACGATGATTCTAACTGAAATAAGTCACACAGAAAAAGAAACATCATAAGATATCAGTAATACACGGAATGGAAACTTGGCTACACAGGAACTGAATTACAGAACAGAACAGGGTCTCAAATTTAGAAAACCAACTTATGCTTGCTTAAGGGGAAAGGTGAGTTGGGGTGCTGCATAAAACCAGAGATTGAAATGAGCACAGATAAAGTTCCTTAAGCCAAATATGGAATAGACAAGAGCTACTCCTTGCTCAACGAAATGGACTCAACACCGCATATTAAACGCCTAAGAATGTACCTGACTAGTAAGTATCTTAAAACCTATAGATTGCTATGTCTCCGAAAGAGAATCAAGCATGTGTACAGGGGTATAAACGCAGCAGTGATAGGATTGGAGAGGTTCAGTGAGCAAATAAAGACCCTTTGAAGTCATATTGCATGGTACCCATTCCACGGGTTTCAACTACCCAGGTTTAAGGTATTCTTCCTTCAGCTAAAACATGCATGTGGAACCTAGAGTATGATCAACCATGTGATCGGGAGACGTGTTCAAATATGTCTCAGTTTTCGTACCCTGGTACTCGGGTGCAACATTCCAGACGCTTTACTAACACGCTCCCGACTTGGAGAGTCAGTCCCTTTAACCTCCTGTTTGGCCCAGTTTGCAATTTCTGTGGAAGATGAACAGGAATAGCGAGAACCAATGAGAGACTAGCTGGAGGTGTCTGGACGGGCAAATTTAACTCTCATTTCCCACCAGGAAGAGGAAATAACCAAAGGCTCAGTGTGCCGTGGCGGAACCAGATTAGGGCCTGAAGCCATCCTGCGGTGTTGCGGCCAGCTCACAAGAAAGTGAGTTGAAGAAAGGAGCTCAGGGGCACTGTAATTCACAAACCTGCAGAGTTATAAATGACAGCTATCGTCCAAAAATAGACTGAAGTAAGGCTGCCAAGAGGACTTGAAAGCGGGGCAGAATTGCAGGAAACCGATTTCAGGAGGTAGACTGGAATTGCATTGAAAGCATAGGAAAAGAGGCAGAACGTCCACAATGATGCACTTGGCCAAAAAGGGCGTATGCGTTTTTTCCTGAATATATTCAGGAAAAAACGCATACGCCCTTTTTGGCCAACCAAGCAAGCTTGCAAAGGAAATCTGCACTACAATGAAGTCTCACTTCCCCCTGGTCAAAAGGGCCATCTGAAAAAAGTGTAAAATCCAGAAAGGCAGGACAGGCCATGGAGAACTGGGAGCGTTGTTATGCTGATGGGCGGGATGTAAATTGCCAACAACCACTCGGGAGAAGTGTATGGTGTTTCCTGAAACATCTAAAAAACAAAGCAACAGAACCTAGGGCACTTCCACTTATGGTCCTATAGCTTAGGGAAATTAAAATCAAAAAGACACAGCCACCCCAAAATTTGGAACGGCTCTGTTTACAAGAACCTCGTTTACAGTACAAGTTCAACATCGCAGAAAGTGAAAAATGGATAAAGAAGTTGTGGTATTTACTTACAAAGCAATATCACTCAGCAATGAAATCTGTGTCATCAACCCTTAGCAGCACAATGAGTGGATTCAGGTACGATGATTCTAACTGAAATAAGTCACACAGAAAAAGAAACATCATAAGATATCAGTAATACACGGAATGGAAACTTGGCTACACAGGAACTGAATTACAGAACAGAACAGGGTCTCAAATTTAGAAAACCAACTTATGCTTGCTTAAGGGGAAAGGTGAGTTGGGGTGCTGCATAAAACCAGAGATTGAAATGAGCACAGATAAAGTTCCTTAAGCCAAATATGGAATAGACAAGAGCTACTCCTTGCTCAACGAAATGGACTCAACACCGCATATTAAACGCCTAAGAATGTACCTGACTAGTAAGTATCTTAAAACCTATAGATTGCTATGTCTCCGAAAGAGAATCAAGCATGTGTACAGGGGTATAAACGCAGCAGTGATAGGATTGGAGAGGTTCAGTGAGCAAATAAAGACCCTTTGAAGTCATATTGCATGGTACCCATTCCACGGGTTTCAACTACCCAGGTTTAAGGTATTCTTCCTTCAGCTAAAACATGCATGTGGAACCTAGAGTATGATCAACCATGTGATTGGGAGACGTGTTCAAATATGTCTCAGTTTTCGTACCCTGGTACTCGGGTGCAACATTCCAGACGCTTTACTAACACGCTCCCGACTTGGAGAGTCAGTCCCTTTAACCTCCTGTTTGGCCCAGTTTGCAATTTCTGTGGAAGATGAACAGGAATAGCGAGAACCAATGAGAGACTAGCTGGAGGTGTCTGGACGGGCAAATTTAACTCTCATTTCCCACCAGGAAGAGGAAATAACCAAAGGCTCAGTGTACCGTGCCGGAACCAGATTAGGGCCTGAAGACATCCTGCGGTGTTGTGGCCAGCTCAAAAGAAAGCGAGTTGAAGAAAGGAGCTCAGGGGCACTGTAATTCACAAACCTGCAGAGTTATAAATGACAGCTATCGTCCAAAAATAGACTGAAGTAAGGCTGCCAAGAGGACTTGAAAGCGGGGCAGAATTGCAGGAAACCGATTTCAGGAGGTAGACTGGAATTGCATTGAAAGCATAGGAAAAGAGGCAGAACGTCCACAATGATGCACTTGGCCAAAAAGAGCGTATGCGTTTTTTCCTGAATATATTCAGGAAAAAACGCATACGCCCTTTTTGGCCAACCAAGCAAGCTTGCAAAGGAAATCTGCACTACAATGAAGTCTCACTTCCCCCTGGTCAAAAGGGCCATCTGAAAAAAGTGTAAAATCCAGAAAGGCAGGACAGGCCATGGAGAACTGGGAGCCTTGTTATGCTGATGGGCGGGATGTAAATTGCCAACAGACACTCGGGAGAAGTGTATGGTGTTTCCTGAAACATCTAAAAAACAAAGCAACAGAGCCTAGGGCACTTCCACTTATGGTCCTATAGCTTAGGGAAATTAAAATCAAAAAGACACAGCCACCCCAAAGTTTGGAACGGCTCTGTTTACAAGAACCTCGTTTACAGTACAAGTTCAACATCGCAGAAAGTGAAAAATGGATAAAGAAGTTGTGGTATTTACTTACAAAGCAAAATCACTCAGCAATGGAAACTGTGTCATCAGGTCCTTAGCAGCACAATGAGTGGATTCAGGTATGATGATTCTAACTGAAATAAGTCACACAGAAAAAGAAACATCGTAAGATATCAGTAATACACGGAATGTAAACTTGGCTACACAGGAACTGAATTACAGAACAGAACAGGGTCTCAAATTTAGAAAACCAACTTATGCTTGCTTAAGGGGAAAGGTGAGTTGGGGTGCTGCATAAAACCAGAGATTGAAATGAGCACAGATAAAGTTCCTTAAGCCAAATATGGAATAGACAAGAGCTACTCCTTGCTCAACGAAATGGACTCAACACCGCATATTAAACGCCTAAGAATGTACCTGACTAGTAAGTATCTTAAAACCTATGGATTGCTATGTCTCCGAAAGAGAATCAAGCATGTGTACAGGGGCATAAATGCAGCAGTGATAGGATTGGAGAGGTTCGGTGAGCAAATGAAGACCCTTTGAAGTCATATTGCATGGTACCCATTCCACGGGTTTCAACTACCCAGGTTTTAGGTATTCTTCCTTCAGCTAAAACATGCATGTGGAACCCAGAGTATGATCAACCATGTGATCGGGAGACGTGTTCAAATATGTCTCAGTTTTCGTACCCTGGTACTCGGGTGCAACATTCCAGATGCTTTACTAACACTCTCCCGACTTGGAGAGTCAGTCCCTTTAACCTCCTGTTTGGCCCAGTTTGCAATTTCTGTGGAAGATGAACAGGAATAGCGAGAAACAATGAGAGACTAGCTGGAGGTGTCTGGACGGGCAAATTTAACTCTCATTTCCCACCAGGAAGAGGAATTAACCAAAGTCTCAGCGTGCCGTGCCGGAACCAGATTAGGGCCTGAAGCCATCCTGCGGTGTTGCGGCCAGCTCACAAGAAAGCGAGTTGAAGAAAGGAGCTCAGGGGCACTGTAATTCACAAACCTGCAGAGTTATAAATGACAGCTATCGTCCAAAAATAGACTGAAGTAAGGCTGCCAAGAGGACTTGAAAGCGGGGCAGAATTGCAGGAAACCGATTTCAGGAGGTAGACTGGAATTGCATTGAAAGCATAGGAAAAGAGGCAGAACGTCCACAATGATGCACTTCGCCAAAAAGGGCATATGCGTTTTTTCCTGAATATATTGAGGAAAAAACGCATACGCCCTTTTTGGCCAACCAAGCAAGCTTGCAAAGGAAATCTGCACTACAATGAAGTCTCACTTCCCCCCGGTCAAAAGGGCCATCTGAAAAAAGTGTAAAATCCAGAAAGGCAGGACAGGCCATGGAGAACTGGGAGCCCTGTTATGCTGATGGGCGGGATGTAAATTGCCAACAGACACTCGGGAGAAGTGTATGGTGTTTCCTGAAACATCTAAAAAACAAAGCAACAGAGCCTAGGGCACTTCCACTTATGGTCCTATAGCTTAGAGAAATTAAAATCAAGAAGACACAGCCACCCCAAAGTTTGGGACGCCTCTGTTTACAAGAACCTCGTTTACAGTACTAGTTCAGCATCGCAGAAAGTGAAAAATGGATAAAGAAGTTGTCGTATTTACTTACAAAGCAATATCACTCAGCAATGAAATCTATGTCATCAGGCCCTTAGCAGCACAATGAGTGGATTCAGGTATGATGATTCTAACTGAAATAAGTCACACAGAAAAAGAAACATCATAAGATATCAGTAATACACGGAATGTAAACTTGGCTACACAGGAACTGAATTACAGAACAGAACAGGGTCTCAAATTTAGAAAACCAACTTCAGCTTGCTTAAGGGGAAAGGTGAGTTGGGGTGCTGCATAAAACCAGAGATTGAAATGAGCACAGATAAAGTTCCTTAAGCCAAATATGGAATAGACAAGAGCTACTCCTTGCTCAACGAAATGGACTCAACACCGCATATTAAACGCCTAAGAATGTACCTGACTAGTAAGTATCTTAAAACCTATGGATTGCTATGTCTCCGAAAGAGAATCAAGCATGTGTACAGGGGCATAAACGCAGCAGTGATAGGATTGGAGAGGTTCGGTGAGCAAATGAAGACCCTTTGAAGTCATATTGCATGGTACCCATTCCACGTGTTTCAACTACCCAGGTTTTAGGTATTCTTCCTTCAGCTAAAACATGCATGTGGAACCCAAGTATGATCAACCATGTGAACGGGAGACGTGTTCAAATATGTCTCAGTTTTCCTCCCCTGGTACTCGGGTGCAACATTCCAGACGCTTTACTAACACTCTCCCCACTTGGAGAGTCAGCGCCTTTAACCTCCTGTTTGGCCCAGTTTGCAATTTCTGCGGAAGATGAACAGGAATAGCGAGAACCAATGAGAGGTTAGCTGGAGGTGTCTGGACGGGCAAATTTAACTCTCATTTCCCACCAGGAAGAGGAAATAACCAAAGGCTCAGTGTACCGTGCCGGAACCAGATTAGGGCCTGAAGACATCCTGCGGTGTTGTGGCCAGCTCAAAAGAAAGCGAGTTGAAGAAAGGAGCTCAGGGGCACTGTAATTCACAAACCTGCAGAGTTATAAATGACAGCTATCGTCCAAAAATAGACTGAAGTAAGGCTGCCAAGAGGACTTGAAAGCGGGGCAGAATTGCAGGAAACCGATTTCAGGAGGTAGACTGGAATTGCATTGAAAGCATAGGAAAAGAGGCAGAACGTCCACAATGATGCACTTGGCCAAAAAGAGCGTATGCGTTTTTTCCTGAATATATTCAGGAAAAAACGCATACGCCCTTTTTGGCCAACCAAGCAAGCTTGCAAAGGAAATCTGCACTACAATGAAGTCTCACTTCCCCCTGGTCAAAAGGGCCATCTGAAAAAAGTGTAAAATCCAGAAAGGCAGGACAGGCCATGGAGAACTGGGAGCCTTGTTATGCTGATGGGCGGGATGTAAATTGCCAACAGACACTCGGGAGAAGTGTATGGTGTTTCCTGAAACATCTAAAAAACAAAGCAACAGAGCCTAGGGCACTTCCACTTATGGTCCTATAGCTTAGGGAAATTAAAATCAAAAAGACACAGCCACCCCAAAGTTTGGAACGGCTCTGTTTACAAGAACCTCGTTTACAGTACAAGTTCAACATCGCAGAAAGTGAAAAATGGATAAAGAAGTTGTGGTATTTACTTACAAAGCAATATCACTCAGCAATGGAAACTGTGTCATCAGGTCCTTAGCAGCACAATGAGTGGATTCAGGTATGATGATTCTAACTGAAATAAGTCACACAGAAAAAGAAACATCGTAAGATATCAGTAATACACGGAATGTAAACTTGGCTACACAGGAACTGAATTACAGAACAGAACAGGGTCTCAAATTTAGAAAACCAACTTATGCTTGCTTAAGGGGAAAGGTGAGTTGGGGTGCTGCATAAAACCAGAGATTGAAATGAGCACAGATAAAGTTCCTTAAGCCAAATATGGAATAGACAAGAGCTACTCCTTGCTCAACGAAATGGACTCAACACCGCATATTAAACGCCTAAGAATGTACCTGACTAGTAAGTATCTTAAAACCTATGGATTGCTATGTCTCCGAAAGAGAATCAAGCATGTGTACAGGGGCATAAATGCAGCAGTGATAGGATTGGAGAGGTTCGGTGAGCAAATGAAGACCCTTTGAAGTCATATTGCATGGTACCCATTCCACGGGTTTCAACTACCCAGGTTTTAGGTATTCTTCCTTCAGCTAAAACATGCATGTGGAACCCAGAGTATGATCAACCATGTGATCGGGAGACGTGTTCAAATATGTCTCAGTTTTCGTACCCTGGTACTCGGGTGCAACATTCCAGATGCTTTACTAACACTCTCCCGACTTGGAGAGTCAGTCCCTTTAACCTCCTGTTTGGCCCAGTTTGCAATTTCTGTGGAAGATGAACAGGAATAGCGAGAAACAATGAGAGACTAGCTGGAGGTGTCTGGACGGGCAAATTTAACTCTCATTTCCCACCAGGAAGAGGAATTAACCAAAGTCTCAGCGTGCCGTGCCGGAACCAGATTAGGGCCTGAAGCCATCCTGCGGTGTTGCGGCCAGCTCACAAGAAAGCGAGTTGAAGAAAGGAGCTCAGGGGCACTGTAATTCACAAACCTGCAGAGTTATAAATGACAGCTATCGTCCAAAAATAGACTGAAGTAAGGCTGCCAAGAGGACTTGAAAGCGGGGCAGAATTGCAGGAAACCGATTTCAGGAGGTAGACTGGAATTGCATTGAAAGCATAGGAAAAGAGGCAGAACGTCCACAATGATGCACTTCGCCAAAAAGGGCATATGCGTTTTTTCCTGAATATATTGAGGAAAAAACGCATACGCCCTTTTTGGCCAACCAAGCAAGCTTGCAAAGGAAATCTGCACTACAATGAAGTCTCACTTCCCCCCGGTCAAAAGGGCCATCTGAAAAAAGTGTAAAATCCAGAAAGGCAGGACAGGCCATGGAGAACTGGGAGCCTTGTTATGCTGATGGGCGGGATGTAAATTGCCAACAGACACTCGGGAGAAGTGTATGGTGTTTCCTGAAACATCTAAAAAACAAAGCAACAGAGCCTAGGGCACTTCCACTTATGGTCCTATAGCTTAGAGAAATTAAAATCAAAAAGACACAGCCACCCCAAAGTTTGGGACGCCTCTGTTTACAAGAACCTCGTTTACAGTACTAGTTCAGCATCGCAGAAAGTGAAAAATGGATAAAGAAGTTGTCGTATTTACTTACAAAGCAATATCACTCAGCAATGAAATCTATGTCATCAGGCCCTTAGCAGCACAATGAGTGGATTCAGGTATGATGATTCTAACTGAAATAAGTCACACAGAAAAAGAAACATCATAAGATATCAGTAATACACGGAATGTAAACTTGGCTACACAGGAACTGAATTACAGAACAGAACAGGGTCTCAAATTTAGAAAACCAACTTCAGCTTGCTTAAGGGGAAAGGTGAGTTGGGGTGCTGCATAAAACCAGAGATTGAAATGAGCACAGATAAAGTTCCTTAAGCCAAATATGGAATAGACAAGAGCTACTCCTTGCTCAACGAAATGGACTCAACACCGCATATTAAACGCCTAAGAATGTACCTGACTAGTAAGTATCTTAAAACCTATGGATTGCTATGTCTCCGAAAGAGAATCAAGCATGTGTACAGGGGCATAAATGCAGCAGTGATAGGATTGGAGAGGTTCGGTGAGCAAATGAAGACCCTTTGAAGTCATATTGCATGGTACCCATTCCACGGGTTTCAACTACCCAGGTTTTAGGTATTCTTCCTTCAGCTAAAACATGCATGTGGAACCCAGAGTATGATCAACCATGTGATCGGGAGACGTGTTCAAATATGTCTCAGTTTTCGTACCCTGGTACTCGGGTGCAACATTCCAGATGCTTTACTAACACTCTCCCGACTTGGAGAGTCAGTCCCTTTAACCTCCTGTTTGGCCCAGTTTGCAATTTCTGTGGAAGATGAACAGGAATAGCGAGAAACAATGAGAGACTAGCTGGAGGTGTCTGGACGGGCAAATTTAACTCTCATTTCCCACCAGGAAGAGGAATTAACCAAAGTCTCAGCGTGCCGTGCCGGAACCAGATTAGGGCCTGAAGCCATCCTGCGGTGTTGCGGCCAGCTCAGAAGAAAGCGAGTTGAAGAAAGGAGCTCAGGGGCACTGTAATTCACAAACCTGCAGAGTTATAAATGACAGCTATCGTCCAAAAATAGACTGAAGTAAGGCTGCCAAGAGGACTTGAAAGCGGGGCAGAATTGCAGGAAACCGATTTCAGGAGGTAGACTGGAATTGCATTGAAAGCATAGGAAAAGAGGCAGAACGTCCACAATGATGCACTTCGCCAAAAAGGGCGTATGCGTTTTTTCCTGAATATATTCAGGAAAAAACGCATACGCCCTTTTTGGCCAACCAAGCAAGCTTGCAAAGGAAATCTGCACTACAATGAAGTCTCACTTCCCCCTGGTCAAAAGGGCCATCTGAAAAAAGTGTAAAATCCAGAAAGGCAGGACAGGCCATGGAGAACTGGGAGCCTTGTTATGCTGATGGGCGGGATGTAAATTGCCAACAACCACTCGGGAGAAGTGTATGGTGTTTCCTGAAACATCTAAAAAACAAGGCAAAAGAGCCTAGGGCACTTCCACTTATGGTCCTATAGCTTAGGGAATTTAAAATCAAAAAGACACAGCCACCCCAAAGTTTGGAACGGCTCTGTTTACAAGAACCTCGTTTACAGTACAAGTTCAACATTGCAGAAAGTGAAAAATGGATAAAAAAGTTGTTGTATTTACTTACAAAGCAATATCACTCAGCAATGAAATCTGTGTCATCAGGCCCTTAGTAGCACAATGAGTGGATTCAGGTATGATGATTGTAACTGAAATAAGTCACACAGAAAAAGAAACATCATAAGATATCACTAATACACGGAATGTAAACTTGGCTACACAGGAACTGCATTCCAAAACAGAACAGGGTCTCAAATTTAGTAAACCAACTTATGCTTGCTTAAGGGGAAAGGTGAGTTGGGGTGCTGCATAAAACCAGAGATTGAAATGAGCACAGATAATGTTCCTTAACCCAAATATGGAATAGACAACAGCTACTCCTTGCTCAAAGAAATGGACACAACACCGCATATTAAACGCCTAAGAATGTACCTGACTAGTAAGTATCTTAAAACCTAGGGATTGCTATGTCTCCGAAAGAGAATCAAGCATGTGTACAGGGGCATAAACGCAGCAGTGATAGGATTGGAGAGGTTCGGTGAGCAAATGAAGACCCTTTGAAGTCATATTGCATGGTACCCATTCCACGGGTTTCAACTACCCAGGTTTTAGGTATTCTTCCTTCAGCTAAAACATGCATGTGGAACCCAGAGTATGATCAACCATGTGATTGGGAGACGTGTTCAAATATGTCTCAGTTTTCCTCCCCTGGTACTCGAGTGCAACATTCCAGACGCTTTACTAACACTCTCCCCACTTGGAGAGTCAGCGCCTTTAACCTCCTGTTTGGCCCAGTTTGCAATTTCTGCGGAAGATGAACAGGAATAGCGAGAACCAATGAGAGACTAGCTGGAGGTGTCTGGACGGGCAAATTTAACTCTCATTTCCCACCAGGAAGAGGAAATAACCAGAGGCTCAGCATGCCGGGGCGGAACCAGATTAGGGCCTGAAGCCATCCTGCGGTGTTGCGGCCAGGTCACAAGAAAGCAAGTTGAAGAAAGGAGCTCAGGGGCACTGTAATTCACAAACCTGCAGAGTTATAAATGACAGCTATCGTCCAAAAATAGACTGAAGTAAGGCTGCCAAGAGGACTTGAAAGTGGGGCAGAATTGCAGGAAACCGATTTCAGGAGGTAGACTGGAATTGCATTGAAAGCATAGGAAAAGAGGCAGAACGTCCACAATGATGCACTTGGCCAAAAAGGGCATATGCGTTTTTTCCTGAATATATTCAGGAAAAAACGCATACGCCCTTTTTGGCCAACCAAGCAAGCTTGCAAAGGAAATCTGCACTACAATGAAGTCTCACTTCCCCCCGGTCAAAAGGGCCATCTGAAAAAAGTGTAAAATCCAGAAAGGCAGGACAGGCCATGGAGAACTGGGAGCGTTGTTATGCTGATGGGCGGGATGTAAATTGCCAACAACCACTCGGGAGAAGTGTATGGTGTTTCCTGAAACATCTAAAAAACAAAGCAACAGAACCTAGGGCACTTCCACTTATGGTCCTATAGCTTAGGGAAATTAAAATCAAAAAGACACAGCCACCCCAAAGTTTGGAACGGCTCTGTTTACAAGAACCTCGTTTACAGTACAAGTTCAACATCGCAGAAAGTGAAAAATGGATAAAGAAGTTGTGGTATTTACTTACAAAGCAATATCACTCAGCAATGAAATCTGTGTCATCAGGCCCTAAACAGCACAATGAGTGGATTCAGGTATGATGATTCTAACTGAAATAAGTCACACAGAAAAAGAAACATCATAAGATATCAGTAATACACGGAATGTAAACTTGGCTACACAGGAACTGCATTCCAAAACAGAACAGGGTCTCAAATTTAGAAAACCAACTTATGCTTGCTTAAGGGGAAAGGTGAGTTGGGGTGCTGCATAAAACCAGAGATTGAAATGAGCACAGATAAAGTTCCTTAAGCCAAATATGGAATAGACAAGAGCTACTCCTTGCTCAACGAAATGGACTCAACACCGCATATTAAACGCCTAAGAATGTACCTGACTAGTAAGTATCTTAAAACCTATGGATTGCTATGTCTCCGAAAGAGAATCAAGCGTGTGTACAGGGGCATAAACGCAGCCTTGATAGGATTGGAGAGGTTCGGTGAGCAAATGAAGACCCTTTGAAGTCATATTGCATGGTACCCATTCCACGGGTTTCAACTACCCAGGTTTAAGGTATTCTTCCTTCAGCTAAAACATGCATGTGGAACCTAGAGTATGATCAACCATGTGATCGAGAGACGTGTTCAAATATGTCTCAGTTTTCGTACCCTGGTACTCGGGTGCAACATTCCAGACGCTTTACTAACACTCTCCCCACTTGGAGAGTCAGTCCCTTTAACCTCCTGTTTGGCCCAGTTTGCAATTTCTGCGGAAGATGAAGAGGAATAGCCAGAACCAATGAGAGACTAGCTGGAGGTGTCTGGACGGGCAAATTTAACTCTCAGTTCCCACCAGGAAGAGGAATTAACCAAAGGCTCAGCGTGCCGTGCCGGAACCAGATTAGGGCCTGAAGCCATCCTGCGGTGTTGCGGCCAGCTCAGAAGAAAGCGAGTTGAAGAAAGGAGCTCAGGGGCACTGTAATTCACAAACCTGCAGAGTTATAAATGACAGCTATCGTCCAAAATTATACTGAAGTAAGGCTGCCAAGAAGACTTGAAAGCGGGGCAGAATTGCAGGAAACCGATTTCAGGAGGTAGACTGGAATTGCATTGAAAGCATAGGAAAAGAGGCAGAACGTCCACGATGATGCACTTGGCCAAAAAGGGCGTATGCGTTTTATCCTGAATATATTCAGGAAAAAACGCATACGCCCTTTTTGGCCAACCAAGCAAGCTTGCAAAGGAAATCTGCACTACAATGAAGTCTCACTTCCCCCCGGTCAAAAGGGCCATCTGAAAAAAGTGTAAAATCCAGAAAGGCAGGACAGGCCATGGAGAACTGGGAGCCTTGTTATGCTGATGGGCGGGATGTAAATTGCCAACAACCACTCGGGAGAAGTGTATGGTGTTTCCTGAAACATCTAAAAAACAAAGCAACAGAACCTAGGGCACTTCCACTTATGGTCCTATAGCTTAGGGAAATTAAAATCAAAAAGACACAGCCACCCCAAAGTTTGGAACGGCTCTGTTGACAAGAACCTCGTTTACAGTACAAGTTCAACATCGCAGAAAGTGAAAAATGGATAAAGAAATTGTGGTATTTACTTACAAAGCAATATCACTCAGCAATGAAATCTGTGTCATCAGGCCCTTAGCAGCACAATGAGTGGATTCAGGTATGATGATTCTAACTGAAATAAGTCACACAGAAAAAGAAACATCATAAGATATCAGTAATACACAGAATGGAAACTTGGCTACACAGGAACTGAATTACAGAACAGAACAGGGTCTCAAATTTAGAAAACCAACTTCAGCTTGCTTAAGGGGAAAGGTGAGTTGGGGTGCTGCATAAAACCAGAGATTGAAATGAGCTCAGATAAAGTTCCTTAAGCCAAATATGGAATAGACAAGAGCTACTCCTTGCTCAACGAAATGGACTCAACACCGCATATTAAACGCCTAAGAATGTACCTGACTAGTAAGTATCTTAAAACCTATGGATTGCTATGTCTCCGAAAGAGAATCAAGCATGTGTACAGGGGCATAAACGCAGCAGTGATAGGATTGGAGAGGTTCGGTGAGCAAATGAAGACCCTTTGAAGTCATATTGCATGGTACCCATTCCATGGGTTTCAACTACCCAGGTTTAAGGTATTCTTCCTTCAGCTAAAACATGCATGTGGAACCTAGAGTATGATCAACCATGTGATCGGGAGACGTGTTCAAATATGTCTCAGTTTTCGTACCCTGGTACTCGGGTGCAACATTCCAGACGCTTTACTAACACTCTCCCGACTTGGAGAGTCAGTCCCTTTAACCTCCTGTTTGGCCCAGTTTGCAATTTCTGCGGAAGATGAAGAGGAATAGCCAGAACCAATGAGAGACTAGCTGGAGGTGTCTGGACGGGCAAATTTAACTCTCAGTTTCCACCAGGAAGAGGAATTAACCAAAGGCTCAGCGTGCCGTGCCGGAACCAGATTAGGGCCTGAAGCCATCCTGCGGTGTTGCGGCCAGCTCAGAAGAAAGCGAGTTGAAGAAAGGAGCTCAGGGGCACTGTAATTCACAAACCTGCAGAGTTATAAATGACAGCTATCGTCCAAAATTATACTGAAGTAAGGCTGCCAAGAAGACTTGAAAGCGGGGCAGAATTGCAGGAAACCGATTTCAGGAGGTAGACTGGAATTGCATTGAAAGCATAGGAAAAGAGGCAGAACGTCCACGATGATGCACTTGGCCAAAAAGGGCGTATTCGTTTTTTCCTGAATATATTCAGGAAAAAACGCATACGCCCTTTTTGGCCTACCAAGCAAGCTTGCAAAGGAAATCTGCACTACAATGAAGTCTCACTTCCCCCCGGTCAAAAGGGCCATCTGAAAAAAGTGTAAAATCCAGAAAGGCAGGACAGGCCATGGAGAACTGGGAGCCTTGTTATGCTGATGGGCGGGATGTAAATTGCCAACAACCACTCGGGAGAAGTGTATGGTGTTTCCTGAAACATCTAAAAAACAAAGCAACAGAACCTAGGGCACTTCCACTTATGGTCCTATAGCTTAGGGAAATTAAAATCAAAAAGACACAGCCACCCCAAAGTTTGGAACGGCTCTGTTGACAAGAACCTCGTTTACAGTACAAGTTCAACATCGCAGAAAGTGAAAAATGGATAAAGAAATTGTGGTATTTACTTACAAAGCAATATCACTCAGCAATGAAATCTGTGTCATCAGGCCCTTAGCAGCACAATGAGTGGATTCAGGTATGATGATTCTAACTGAAATAAGTCACACAGAAAAAGAAACATCATAAGATATCAGTAATACACAGAATGGAAACTTGGCTACACAGGAACTGAATTACAGAACAGAACAGGGTCTCAAATTTAGAAAACCAACTTCAGCTTGCTTAAGGGGAAAGGTGAGTTGGGGTGCTGCATAAAACCAGAGATTGAAATGAGCACAGATAAAGTTCCTTAAGCCAAATATGGAATAGACAAGAGCTACTCCT
This sequence comes from Stenella coeruleoalba, assembly GCF_951394435.1. NCBI lineage: Eukaryota > Metazoa > Chordata > Mammalia > Artiodactyla > Delphinidae > Stenella > Stenella coeruleoalba. Next base: position 956,777 of record NW_027645966.1, on the reverse strand, counting down.
TGCTCAACGAAATGGACTCAACACCGCATATTAAACGCCTAAGAATGTACCTGACTAGTAAGTATCTTAAAACCTATGGATTGCTATGTCTCCGAAAGAGAATCAAGCATGTGTACAGGGGCATAAACGCAGCAATGATAGGATTGGAGAGGTTCGGTGAGCAAATGAAGACCCTTTGAAGTCATATTGCATGGTACCCATTCCACGGGTTTCAACTACCCAGGTTTAAGGTATTCTTCCTTCAGCTAAAACATGCATGTGGAACCTAGAGTATGATCAACCATGTGATCGGGAGACGTGTTCAAATATGTCTCAGTTTTCGTACCCTGGTACTCGGGTGCAACATTCCAGACGCTTTACTAACACTCTCCCGACTTGGAGAGTCAGTCCCTTTAACCTCCTGTTTGGCCCAGTTTGCAATTTCTGCGGAAGGTGAACAGGAATAGCGAGAACCAATGAGAGACTAGCTGGAGGTGTCTGGACGGGCAAATTTAACTCTCATTGCCCACCAGGAAGAGGAATTAACCAAAGGCTCAGCGTGCCGTGCCGGAACCAGATTAGGGCCTGAAGCCATCCTGCGGTGTTTCGGCCAGGTCACAAGAAAGCGAGATGAAGAAAGGAGCTCAGGGGCACTGTAATTCACAAACCTGCAGAGTTATAAATGACAGCTATCGTCCAAAAACAGACTGAAGTAAGGCTGCCAAGAGGACTTGAAAGCGGGGCAGAATTGCAGGAAACCGATTTCAGGAGGTAGACTGGAATTGCATTGAAAGCATAGGAAAAGAGGCAGAACGTCCACAATGATGCACTTGGCCAAAAAGGGCGTATGCGTTTTTTCCTGAATATATTCAGGAAAAAACGCATACGCCCTTTTTGGCCAACCAAGCAAGCTTGCAAAGGAAATCTGCACTACAATGAAGTCTCACTTCCCCCCGGTCAAAAGGGCCATCTGAAAAAAGTGTAAAATCCAGAAAGGCAGGACAGGCCATGGAGAACTGGGAGCCTTGTTATGCTGATGGGCGGGATGTAAATTGCCAACAACCACTCGGGAGAAGTGTATGGTGTTTCCTGAAACATCTAAAAAACAAAGCAAAAGAGCCTAGGGCACTTCCACTTATGGTCCTATAGCTTAGGGAATTTAAAATCAAAAAGACACAGCCACCCCAAAGTTTGGAACGGCTCTGTTTACAAGAACCTCGTTTACAGTACAAGTTCAACATCGCAGAAAGTGAAAAATGGATAAAAAAGTTGTTGTATTTACTTACAAAGCAATATCACTCAGCAATGAAATCTGTGTCATCAGGCCCTTAGTAGCACAATGAGTGGATTCAGGTATGATGATTGTAACTGAAATAAGTCACACAGAAAAAGAAACATCATAAGATATCACTAATACACGGAATGTAAACTTGGCTACACAGGAACTGCATTCCAAAACAGAACAGGGTCTCAAATTTAGTAAACCAACTTATGCTTGCTTAAGGGGAAAGGTGAGTTGGGGTGCTGCATAAAACCAGAGATTGAAATGAGCACAGATAATGTTCCTTAACCCAAATATGGAATAGACAACAGCTACTCCTTGCTCAAAGAAATGGACACAACACCGCATATTAAACGCCTAAGAATGTACCTGACTAGTAAGTATCTTAAAACCTAGAGATTGCTATGTCTCCGAAAGAGAATCAAGCATGTGTACAGGGGCATAAACGCAGCAGTGATAGGATTGGAGAGGTTCGGTGAGCAAATGAAGACCCTTTGAAGTCATATTGCATGGTACCCATTCCACGGGTTTCAACTACCCAGGTTTTAGGTATTCTTCCTTCAGCTAAAACATGCATGTGGAACCCAGAGTATGATCAACCATGTGATTGGGAGACGTGTTCAAATATGTCTCAGTTTTCCTCCCCTGGTACTCGAGTGCAACATTCCAGACGCTTTACTAACACTCTCCCCACTTGGAGAGTCAGCGCCTTTAACCTCCTGTTTGGCCCAGTTTGCAATTTCTGCAGAAGATGAACAGGAATAGCGAGAACCAATGAGAGACTAGCTGGAGGTGTCTGGACGGGCAAATTTAACTCTCATTTCCCACCAGGAAGAGGAAATAACCAGAGGCTCAGCATGCCGGGGCGGAACCAGATTAGGAGCTGAAGCCATCCTGCGGTGTTGCGGCCAGGTCACAAGAAAGCAAGTTGAAGAAAGGAGCTCAGGGGCACTGTAATTCACAAACCTGCAGAGTTATAAATCACAGCTATCGTCCAAAAATAGACTGAAGTAAGGCTGCCAAGAGGACTTGAAAGTGGGGCAGAATTGCAGGAAACCGATTTCAGGAGGTAGACTGGAATTGCATTGAAAGCATAGGAAAAGAGGCAGAACGTCCACAATGATGCACTTGGCCAAAAAGGGCGTATGCGTTTTTTCCTGAATATATTCAGGAAAAAACGCATACGCCCTTTTTGGCCAACCAAGCAAGCTTGCAAAGGAAATCTGCACTACAATGAAGTCTCACTTCCCCCCGGTCAAAAGGGCCATCTGAAAAAAGTGTAAAATCCAGAAAGGCAGGACAGGCCATGGAGAACTGGGAGCCTTGTTATGCTGATGGGCGGGATGTAAATTGCCAACAACCACTCGGGAGAAGTGTATGGTGTTTCCTGAAACATCTAAAAAACAAAGCAACAGAACCTAGGGCACTTCCACTTATGGTCCTATAGCTTAGGGAAATTAAAATCAAAAAGACACAGCCACCCCAAAGTTTGGAACGGCTCTGTTTACAAGAACCTCGTTTACAGTACAAGTTCAACATCGCAGAAAGTGAAAAATGGATAAAGAAGTTGTGGTATTTACTTACAAAGCAATATCACTCAGCAATGAAATCTGTGTCATCAGGCCCTTAGCAGCACAATGAGAGGATTCAGGTACGATGATTCTAACTGAAATAAGTCACACAGAAAAAGAAACATCATAAGATATCAGTAATACACGGAATGTAAACTTGGCTACACAGGAACTGAATTACAGAACAGAACAGGGTCTCAAATTTAGAAAACCAACTTATGCTTGCTTAAGGGGAAAGGTGAGTTGGGGTGCTGCATAAAACCAGAGATTGAAATGAGCACAGATAAAGTTCCTTAAGCCAAATATGGAATAGACAAGAGCTACTCCTTGCTCAACGAAATGGACTCAACACCGCATATTAAACGCCTAAGAATGTACCTGACTAGTAAGTATCTTAAAACCTATGGATTGCTATGTCTCCGAAAGAGAATCAAGCATGTGTACAGGGGCATAAACGCAGCAGTGATAGGATTGGAGAGGTTCGGTGAGCAAATGAAGACCCTTTGAAGTCATATTGAATGGTACCCATTCCACAGGTTTCAACTACCCAGGTTTAAGGTATTCTTCCTTCAGCTAAAACATGCATGTGGAACCTAGAGTATGATCAACCATGTGATCGGGAGACGTGTTCAAATATGTCCCAGTTTTCCTCCCCTGGTACTCGGGTGCAACATTCCAGACGCTTTACTAACACTCTCCCGACTTGGAGAGTCAGTCCCTTTAACCTCCTGTTTGGCCCAGTTTGCAATTTCTGCGGAAGATGAACAGGAATAGCGAGAACCAATGAGAGGTTAGCTGGAGGTGTCTGGACGGGCAAATTTAACTCTCATTTCCCACCAGGAAGAGGAATTAACCAAAAGCTCAGCGTGCCGTGCCGGAACCAGATTAGGGCCTGAAGCCATCCTGCGGTGTTGCGGCCAGCTCAAAAGAAAGCGAGTTGAAGAAAGGAGCTCAGGGGCACTGTAATTCACAAACCTGCAGAGTTATAAATGACAGCTATCGTCCAAAAATAGACTGAAGTAAGGCTGCCAAGAGGACTTGAAAGCGGGGCAGAATTGCAGGAAACCGATTTCAGGAGGTAGACTGGAATTGCATTGAAAGCATAGGAAAAGAGGCAGAACGTCCACAATGATGCACTTCGCCAAAAAGGGTGTATGCGTTTTTTCCTGAATATATTCAGGAAAAAACGCATACGCCCTTTTTGGCCAACCAAGCAAGCTTGCAAAGGAAATCTGCACTACAATGAAGTCTCACTTCCCCCCGGTCAAAAGGGCCATCTGAAAAAAGTGTAAAATCCAGAAAGGCAGGACAGGCCATGGAGAACTGGGAGCCTTGTTATGCTGATGGGCGGGATGTAAATTACCAACAGACACTCAGGAGAAGTGTATGGTGTTTCCTGAAACATCTAAAAAACAAAGCAACAGAGCCTAGGGCACTGCCACTTATGGTCCTATAGCTTAGGGAAATTAAAATCAAAAAGACACAGCCACCCCAAAGTTTGGAACGGCTCTGTTTACAAGAACCTCGTTTACAGTACAAGTTCAACATCGCAGAAAGTGAAAAATGGATAAAGAAGTTGTGGTATTTACTTACAAAGCAATATCACTCAGCAATGAAATCTATGTCATCAGGCCCTTAGCAGCACAATGAGTGGATTCAGGTATGATGATTCTAACTGAAGTAAGTCACACAGAAAAAGAAACATCATAAGATATCACTAATACACGGAATGTAAACTTGCCTACACAGGAACTGAATTACAGAACAGAACAGGGTCTCAAATTTAGAAAACCAACTTATTCTTGCTTAAGGGTAAAGGTGAGTTGGGGTGCTGCATAAAACCAGAGATTGAAATGAGCACAGATAAAGTTCCTTAAGCAAAATATGGAATAGACAAGAGCTACTCCTTGCTCAACGAAATGGACTCAACACCCCATATTAAACGCCTAAGAATGTACCTGACTAGTAAGTATCTTAAAACCTATGGATTGCTATGTCTCCAAAAGAGAATCAAGCGTGTGTACAGGGGCATAAACGCAGCAGTGATAGGATTGGAGAGGTTCGGTGAGCAAATGAAGACCCTTTGAAGTCATATTGCATGGTACCCATTACACGGGTCTCAACTCTCCAGGTTTAAGGTATTCTTCCTTCAGCTAAAACATGCATGTGGAACCCAGAGTATGATCAACCATGTGAACGGGAGACGTGTTCAAATATGTCTCAGTTTTCCTCCCCTGGTACTCGGGTGCAACATTCCAGACGCTTTACTAACACTCTCCCCACTTGGAGAGTCAGCGCCTTTAACCTCCTGTTTGACACAGTTTGCAATTTCTGCGGAAGATGAACAGGAATAGCGAGAACCAATGAGAGACTAGCTGGAGGTGTCTGGACGGGCAAATTTAACTCTCATTTCCCACCAGGAAGAGGAATTAACCAAAGGCTCAGCATGCCGTGCCGGAACCAGATTAGGGCCTGAAGCCATCCTGCGGTGTTGCGGCCAGGTCACAAGAAAGCGAGTTGAAGAAAGGAGCTCAGGGGCACTGTAATTCACAAACCTGCAGAGTTATACATGACAGCTATCGTCCAAAAATAGACTGAAGTAAGGTTGCCAAGAGGACTTGAAAGCGGGGCAGAATTGCAGGAAACCGATTTCAGGAGGTAGACTGGAATTGCATTGAAAGCATAGGAAAAGAGGCAGAACGTCCACAATGATGCACTTGGCCAAAAAGGGCGTATGCGTTTTTTCCTGAATATATTCAGGAAAAAACGCATACGCCCTTTTTGGCCAACCAAGCAAGCTTGCAAAGGAAATCTGCACTACAATGAAGTCTCACTTCCCCCCGGTCAAAAGGGCCATCTGAAAAAAGTGTAAAATCCAGAAAGGCAGGACAGGCCATGGAGAATTGGGAGCCTTGTTATGCTGATGGGCGGGATGTAAATTGCCAACAACCACTAGGGAGAAGTGTATGGTGTTTCCTGAAACATCTAAAAAACAAAGCAACAGAGCCTAGGGCACTTCCACGTATGGTCCTATAGCTTAGGGAAATTAAAATCAAAAAGACACAGCCACCCCAAAGTTTGGGACGCCTCTGTTTACAAGAACCTCGTTTACAGTACAAGTTCAACATCGCAGAAAGTGAAAAATGGATAAAGAAGTTGTGGTATTTACTTACAAAGCAATATCACCGAGCAATGAAATCTGTGTCATCAGGCCCTTAGCAGCACAATGAGAGGATTCAGGTACGATGATTCTAACTGAAATAAGTCACACAGAAAAAGAAACATCATAAGATATCAGTAATACACGGAATGTAAACTTGGCTACACAGGAACTGAATTACAGAACAGAACAGGGTCTCAAATTTAGAAAACCAACTTATGCTTGCTTAAGGGGAAAGGTGAGTTGGGGTGCTGCATAAAACCAGAGATTGAAATGAGCACAGATAAAGTTCCTTAAGCCAAATATGGAATAGACAAGAGCTACTCCTTGCTCAACGAAATGGACTCAACACCGCATATTAAACGCCTAAGAATGTACCTGACTAGTAAGTATCTTAAAACCTATGGATTGCTATGTCTCCGAAAGAGAATCAAGCATGTGTACAGGGGCATAAACGCAGCAGTGATAGGATTGGAGAGGTTCGGTGAGCAAATGAAGACCCTTTGAAGTCATATTGAATGGTACCCATTCCACGGGTTTCAACTACCCAGGTTTAAGGTATTCTTCCTTCAGCTAAAACATGCATGTGGAACCTAGAGTATGATCAACCATGTGATCGGGAGACGTGTTCAAATATGTCCCAGTTTTCCTCCCCTGGTACTCGGGTGCAACATTCCAGACGCTTTACTAACACTCTCCCGACTTGGAGAGTCAGTCCCTTTAACCTCCTGTTTGGCCCAGTTTGCAATTTCTGCGGAAGATGAACAGGAATAGCGAGAACCAATGAGAGGTTAGCTGGAGGTGTCTGGACGGGCAAATTTAACTCTCATTTCCCACCAGGAAGAGGAATTAACCAAAAGCTCAGCGTGCCGTGCCGGAACCAGATTAGGGCCTGAAGCCATCCTGCGGTGTTGCGGCCAGCTCAAAAGAAAGCGAGTTGAAGAAAGGAGCTCAGGGGCACTGTAATTCACAAACCTGCAGAGTTATAAATGACAGCTATCGTCCAAAAATAGACTGAAGTAAGGCTGCCAAGAGGACTTGAAAGCGGGGCAGAATTGCAGGAAACCGATTTCAGGAGGTAGACTGGAATTGCATTGAAAGCATAGGAAAAGAGGCAGAACGTCCACAATGATGCACTTGGCCAAAAAGGGTGTATGCGTTTTTTCCTGAATATATTCAGGAAAAAACGCATACGCCCTTTTTGGCCAACCAAGCAAGCTTGCAAAGGAAATCTGCACTACAATGAAGTCTCACTTCCCCCCGGTCAAAAGGGCCATCTGAAAAAAGTGTAAAATCCAGAAAGGCAGGACAGGCCATGGAGAACTGGGAGCCTTGTTATGCTGATGGGCGGGATGTAAATTACCAACAGACACTCAGGAGAAGTGTATGGTGTTTCCTGAAACATCTAAAAAACAAAGCAACAGAGCCTAGGGCACTGCCACTTATGGTCCTATAGCTTAGGGAAATTAAAATCAAAAAGACACAGCCACCCCAAAGTTTGGGACGCCTCTGTTTACAAGAACCTCGATTACAGTACAAGTTCAACATCGCAGAAAGTGAAAAATGGATAAAGAAGTTGTGGTATTTACTTACAAAGCAATATCACTCAGCAATGAAATCTATGTCATCAGGCCCTTAGCAGCACAATGAGTGGATTCAGGTATGATGATTCTAACTGAAATAAGTCACACAGAAAAAGAAACATCATAAGATATCACTAATACACGGAATGTAAACTTGGCTACACAGGAACTGAATTACAGAACAGAACAGGGTCTCAAATTTAGAAAACCAACTTATTCTTGCTTAAGGGTAAAGGTGAGTTGGGGTGCTGCATAAAACCAGAGATTGAAATGAGCACAGATAAAGTTCCTTAAGCAAAATATGGAATAGACAAGAGCTACTCCTTGCTCAACGAAATGGACTCAACACCCCATATTAAACGCCTAAGAATGTACCTGACTAGTAAGTATCTTAAAACCTATGGATTGCTATGTCTCCGAAAGAGAATCAAGCGTGTGTACAGGGGCATAAACGCAGCAGTGATAGGATTGGAGAGGTTCGGTGAGCAAATGAAGACCCTTTGAAGTCATATTGCATGGTACCCATTACACGGGTCTCAACTCTCCAGGTTTAAGGTATTCTTCCTTCAGCTAAAACATGCATGTGGAACCCAGAGTATGATCAACCATGTGAACGGGAGACGTGTTCAAATATGTCTCAGTTTTCCTCCCCTGGTACTCGGGTGCAACATTCCAGACGCTTTACTAACACTCTCCCCACTTGGAGAGTCAGCGCCTTTAACCTCCTGTTTGGCCCAGTTTGCAATTTCTGCGGAAGATGAACAGGAATAGCGAGAACCAATGAGAGACTAGCTGGAGGTGTCTGGACGGGCAAATTTAACTCTCATTTCCCACCAGGAAGAGGAATTAACCAAAGGCTCAGCATGCCGTGCCGGAACCAGATTAGGGCCTGAAGCCATCCTGCGGTGTTGCGGCCAGGTCAAAAGAAAGCGAGTTGAAGAAAGGAGCTCAGGGGCACTTTAATTCACAAACCTGCAGAGTTATAAATGACAGCTATCGTCCAAAAATAGACTGAAGTAAGGTTGCCAAGAGGACTTGAAAGCGGGGCAGAATTGCAGGAAACCGATTTCAGGAGGTAGACTGGAATTGCATTGAAAGCATAGGAAAAGAGGCAGAACGTCCACAATGATGCACTTGGCCAAAAAGGGCGTATGCGTTTTTTCCTGAATATATTCAGGAAAAAAGGCATACGCCCTTTTTGGCCAACCAAGCAAGCTTGCAAAGGAAATCTGCACTACAATGAAGTCTCACTTCCCCCCGGTCAAAAGGGCCATCTGAAAAAAGTGTAAAATCCAGAAAGGCAGGACAGGCCATGGAGAACTGGGAGCTTTGTTATGCTGATGAGCGGGATGTAAATTGCCAAAAACCACTCGGGAGCAGTGTATGGTGTTTCCTGAAACATCTAAAAAACAAAGCAACAGAACCTAGGGCACTTCAACTTATGGTCCTATAGCTTAGGGAAATTAAAGTCAAAAAGACACAGCCACCCCAAAGTTTGGAACGGCTCTGTTTACAAGAACCTCGTTTTCAGTACAAGTTCAACATCGCAGAAAGTGAAAAATGGATAAACAAGTTGTGGTATTTACTTACAAAGCAATATCACTCAGCAATGAAATCTGTGTCATCAGGCCCTTAGCAGCACAATGAGTGGATTCAGGTATGATGATTCTAACTGAAATAAGTCACACAGAAATAGAAACATCATAAGATATCAGTAATACACGGAATGTAAACTTGGCTACACAGGAACTGAATTACAGAACAGAACAGGGTCTCAAATTTAGAAAACCAACTTATGCTTGCTTAAGGGTAAAGGTGAGTTGGGGTGCTGCATAAAACCAGAGATTGAAATGAGCACAGATAAAGTTCCTTAAGCCAAATATGGAATAGACAAGAGCTACTCCTTGCTCAACGAAATGGACTCAAAACCGCATATTAAATGCCTAAGAATGTACCTGACTAGTAAGTATCTTAAAACCTATGGATTGCTATGTCTCCGAAAGAGAATCAAGCATGTGTACAGGGACATAAACGCAGCACTGATAGGACTGGAGAGGTTCGGTGAGCAAATGAAGACCCTTTGAAGTCATATTGCATGGTACCCATTCCACGGGTTTCAACTACCCAGTTTTAAGGTATTCTTCCTTCAGCTAAAACATGCATGTGGAACCTAGAGTATGATCAACCATGTGATCGGGAGACGTGTTCAAATATGTCTCAGTTTTCGTACCCTGGTACTCGGGTGCAACATTCCAGACGCTTTACTAACACTCTCCCCACTTGGAGAGTCAGTCCCTTTAACCTCCTGTTTGGCCCAGTTTGCAATTTCTGTGGAAGATGAACAGGAATAGCGAGAACCAATGAGAGACTAGCTGGAGGTGTCTGGATGGGCAAATTTAACTCTCATTTCCCACCAGGAAGAGGAATTAACCAAAGGCTCAGCGTGCCGTGCCAGAACCAGATTAGGGCCTGAAGACATCCTGCGGTGTTGCGGCCAGGTCACAAGAAAGCGAGTTGAAGAAAGGAGCTCAGGGGCACTGTAATTCACAAACCTGCAGAGTTATAAATGACAGCTATCGTCCAAAAATATACTGAAGTAAGGCTGCCAAGAGGACTTGAAAGCGGGGCAGAATTGCAGGAAACCGATTTCAGGAGGTAGACTGGAATTGCATTGAAAGCATAGGAAAAGAGGCAGAACGTCCACAATGATGCACTTGGCCAAAAAGGGCGTATGCGTGTTTTCCTGAATATATTCAGGAAAAGACGCATACGCCCTTTTTGGCCAACCAAGCAAGCTTGTAAAGGAAATCTGCACTACAATGAAGTCTCACTTCCCCCCGGTCAAAAGGGCCATCTGAAAAAAGTGTAAAATCCAGAAAGGCAGGACAGGCCATGGAGAACTGGGAGCCTTGTTATGCTGATGGGCGGGATGTAAATTGCCAACAACCATTTGGGAAAAGTGTATGGTGTTTTCTGAAACATCTAAAAAACAAAGCAACAGAGCCTAGGGCACTTCCACTTATCGTCCTATAGCTTAGGGAAATTAAAATCAAAAAGACACAGCCACCCCAAAGTTTGGGACGCCTCCGTTTACAAGAACCTCGTTTACCGTACAAGTTCAATATCACAGAAAGTGAAAAATGGATAAAGAACTTGTGGTACTTACGTACAATGCAGTATCACTCAGCAAAGAAATCTATGTCATCAGGCCCGTAGCAGCATAATGAGTGGATTCAGGTACGATGATTCTAACTGAAATAAGTCACACAGAAAAAGAAACATCATAAGATATCACTAATACACGGAATGGAAACTTGGCTACACAGGAACTGCATTCCAAAACAGAACAGGGTCTCAAATTTAGAAAACCAACTTATGCTTGCTTAAGGGGAAAGGTGAGTTGGGGTGCTGCATAAAACCAGAGATTGAAATGAGCACAGATAAAGTTCCTTAAGCCAAATATGGAATAGACAAGAGCTACTCCTTGCTCAACGAAATGGACTCAACACCCCATATTAAACGCCTAAGAATGTACCTGACTAGTAAGTATCTTAAAACCTATGGATTGCTATGTCTCCAAAAGAGAATCAAGCGTGTGTACAGGGGCATAAACGCAGCAGTGATAGGATTGGAGAGGTTCGGTGAGCAAATGAAGACCCTTTGAAGTCATATTGCATGGTACCCATTACACGGGTCTCAACTCTCCAGGTTTAAGGTATTCTTCCTTCAGCTAAAACATGCATGTGGAACCCAAGTATGATAAACCATGTGAACGGGAGACGTGTTCAAATATGTCTCAGTTTTCCTCCCCTGGTACTCGGGTGCAACATTCCAGATGCTTTACTAACACTCTCCCCACTTGGAAAGTCAGCGCCTTTAACCTCCAGTTTGGCCCAGTTTGCAATTTCTGCGGAAGATGAACAGGAATAGCGAGAACCAATGAGAGGCTAGCTGGAGGTGTCTGGACGGGCAAATTTAACTCTCATTTCCCACCAGGAAGAGGAAATAACCAAAGGCTCAGTGTCCCGTGCCGGAACCAGATTAGGGCCTGAAGCCATCCTGCGGTGTTGCGGCCAGCTCAAAAGAAAGCGAGTTGAAGAAAGGAGCTCAGGGGCACTGTAATTCACAAAGCTGCAGAGTTATAAATGACAGCTATCGTCCAAAAATAGACTGAAGTAAGGCTGCCAAGAGGACTTGAAAGCGGGGCAGAATTGCAGGAAACCGATTTCAGGAGGTAGACTGGAATTGCATTGAAAGCATAGGAAAAGAGGCAGAACGTCCACAATGATGCACTTGGCCAAAAAGGGCGTATGCGTTTTTTCCTGAATATATTCAGGAAAAAACGCATACGCCCTTTTTGGCCAACCAAGCAAGCTTGCAAAGGAAATCTGCACTACAATGAAGTCTCACTTCCCCCCGGTCAAAAGGGCCATCTGAAAAAAGTGTAAAATCCAGAAAGGCAGGACAGGCCATGGAGAACTGGGAGCCTTGTTATGCTGAAGGGCGGGATATAAATTGCCAACAAACACTCGGGAGAAGTGTATGGTGTTTCCTGAAACATCTAAAAAACAAAGCAACAGAGCCTAGGGCACTTCCACTTATGGTCCTATAGCTTAGGGAATTTAAAATCAAAAAGACACAGCCACCCCAAAGTTTGGATCGGCTCTGTTTACAAGAACCTCGTTTACAGTACAAGTTCAACATCGCAGAAAGTGAAAAATGGATAAAGAAGTTGTGGTATTTACTTTCAAAGCAATATCACACAGCAATGAAATCTGTGTCATCAGGCCCTTAGCAGCACAATGAGTGGATTCAGGTATGATGATTCTAACTGAAATAAGTCACACAGAAAAAGAAACATCATAAGATATCAGTAATACACGGAATGTAAACTTGGCTACACAGGAACTGAATTACAGAACAGAACAGGGTCTCAAATTTAGAAAACCAACTTATGCTTGCTTAAGGGGAAAGGTGAGTTGGGGTGCTGCATAAAACCAGAGATTGAAATGAGCACAGATAAAGTTCCTTAAGCCAAATATGGTATAGACAAGAGCTACTCCTTGCTCAACGAAATGGACTCAACACCGCATATTAAACGCCTAAGAATGTACCTGACTAGTAAGTATCTTAAAACCTATGGATTGCTATGTCTTCGAAAGAGAATCAAGCATGTGTACAGGGGCATAAACGCAGCAGTGATAGGATTGGAGAGCTTCGGTGAGCAAATGAAGACCCTTTGAAGTCATATTGCATGGTACCCATTCCACGGGTTTCAACTACCCAGGTTTTAGGTATTCTTCCTTCAGCTAAAGCATGCATGTGGAACCCAAGTATGATAAACCATGTGAACGGGAGACGTGTTCAAATATGTCTCAGGTTTCCTCCCCTGGTACTCGGGTGCAACATTCCAGATGCTTTACTAAAACTCTCCCCACTTGGAAAGTCAGCGCCTTTAACCTCCTGTTTGGCCCAGTTTGCAATTTCTGTGGAAGATGAACAGGAATAGCGAGAACCAATGAGAGGCTAGCTGGAGGTGTCTGGACGGGCAAATTTAACTCTCATTTCCCACCAGGAAGAGGAAATAACCAAAGGCTCAGTGTGCCGTGCCGGAACCAGATTAGGGCCTGAAGCCATCCTGCGGTGTTGCGGCCAGCTCAAAAGAAAGCGAGTTGAAGAAAGGAGCTCAGGGGCACTGTAATTCACAAACCTGCAGAGTTATAAATGACAGCTATCGTCCAAAAATAGACTGAAGTAAGGCTGCCAAGAGGACGTGAAAGCGGGGCAGAATTGCAGGAAACCGATTTCAGGAGGTAGACTGGAATTGCATTGAAAGCATAGGAAAAGAGGCAGAACGTCCACAATGATGCACTTGGCCAAAAAGGGCGTATGCGTTTTTTCCTGAATATATTCAGGAAAAAACGCATACGCCCTTTTTGGCCAACCAAGCAAGCTTGCAAAGGAAATCTGCACTACAATGAAGTCTCACTTCCCCCCGGTCAAAAGGGCCATCTGAAAAAAGTGTAAAATCCAGAAAGGCAGGACAGGCCATGGAGAACTGGGAGCCTTGTTATGCTGAAGGGCGGGATGTAAATTGCCAACAACCACTCGGGAGAAGTGTATGGTGTTTCCTGAAACATCTAAAAAACAAAGCAACAGAGCCTAGGGCACTTCCACTTATGGTCCTATAGCTTAGGGAATTTAAAATCAAAAAGACACAGCCACCCCAAAGTTTGGATCGGCTCTGTTTACAAGAACCTCGTTTACAGTACAAGTTCAACATCGCAGAAAGTGAAAAATGGATAAAGAAGTTGTGGTATTTACTTTCAAAGCAATATCACACAGCAATGAAATCTGTGTCATCAGGCCCTTAGCAGCACAATGAGTGGATTCAGGTATGATGATTCTAACTGAAATAAGTCACACAGAAAAAGAAACATCATAAGATATCAGTAATACACGGAATGTAAACTTGGCTACACAGGAACTGAATTACAGAACAGAACAGGGTCTCAAATTTAGAAAACCAACTTATGCTTGCTTAAGGGGAAAGGTGAGTTGGGGTGCTGCATAAAACCAGAGATTGAAATGAGCACAGATAAAGTTCCTTAAGCCAAATATGGAATAGACAAGAGCTACTCCTTGCTCAACGAAATGGACTCAACACCCCATATTAAACACCTAAGAATGTACCTGACTAGTAAGTATCTTAAAACCTATGGATTGCTATGTCTCCGAAAGAGAATCAAGCATGTGTACAGGGGCATAAACGCAGCAGTGATAGGATTGCAGAGGTTCGGTGAGCATATGAAGACCCTTTGAAGTCATATTGCATGGTACCCATTACACGGGTCTCAACTCTCCAGGTTTAAGGTATTATTCCTTCAGCTAAAACATGCATGTGGAACCCAGAGTATGATCAACCATGTGAACGGGAGACGTATTCAAATATGTCTCAGTTTTCCTCACCTGGTACTCGGGTGCAACATTCCAGATGCTTTACTAACACTCTCCCCACTTGGAGAGTCAGTCCCTTTAACCTCCTGTTTGGCCCAGTTTGCAATTTCTGCGGAAGATGAACAGGAATAGCGAGAACCAATGAGAGGCTAGCTGGAGGTGTCTGGACGGGGAAATTTAACTCTCATTTCCCACCAGGAAGAGGAATTAACCAAAGGCTCAGCATGCCGGGCCGGAACCAGATTAGGGCCTGAAGCCATCCTGCGGTGTTGCGGCCAGGTCACAAGAAAGCGAGTTGAAGAAAGGAGCTCAGGGACACTGTAATTCACAAACCTGCAGAGTTATAAATGACAGCTATCGTCCAAAAATAGACTGAAGTAAGGCTGCCAAGAGGACTTGAAAGCGGGGCAGAATTGCAGGATACCGATTTCAGGAGGTAGACTGGAATTGCATTGAAAGCATAGGAAAAGAGGCAGAACGTCCACAATGATGCACTTGGCCAAAAAGGGCGTATGCGTTTTTTCCTGAATATATTCAGGAAAAAACGCATACGCCCTTTTTGGCCAACCAAGCAAGCTTGCAAAGGAAATCTGCACTACAATGAAGTCTCACTTCCCCCCGGTCAAAAGGGCCATCTGAAAAAAGTGTAAAATCCAGAAAGGCAGGACAGGCCATGGAGAACTGGGAGCCTTGTTATGCTGATGGGCGGGATGTAAATTGCCAACAGACACTCGGGAGAAGTGTATGGTGTTTCCTGAAACATCTAAAAAACAAAGCAACAGAACCTAGGGCACTTCCACTTATGGTCCTATAGCTTAGGGAAATTAAAATCAAAAAGACACAGCCACCCCAAATTTTGGGACGCCTCTGTTTACAAGAACCTCGTTTACCGTACAAGTTCAATATCACAGAAAGTGAAAAATGGATAAAGAACTTGTGGTACTTACGTACAATGCAGTATCACTCAGCAATGAAATCTATGTCATCAGGCCCATAGCAGCATAATGAGTGGATTCAGGTACGATGATTCTAACTGAAATAAGTCACACAGAAAAAGAAACATCAAAAGATATCACTAATACACGGAATGTAAACTTGGCTACACAGGAACTGAATTCCAAAACAGAACAGGGTCTCAAATTTAGAAAACCAACTTATGCTTGCTTAAGGGGAAAGGTGAGTTGGGGTACTGCATAAAACCAGAGATTGAAATGAGCACAGATAAAGTTCCTTAAGCCAAATATGGAATAGACAAGAGCTACTCCTTGCTCAACGAAATGGACTCAACACCCCATATTAAACGCCTAAGAATGTACCTGACTAGTAAGTATCTTAAAACCTAGGGATTGCTATGTGTCCGAAGGAGAATCAAGCGTGTGTACTGGGGCATAAACGCAGCAGTGATAGGATTGGAGAGGTTCGGTGAGCAAATGAAGACCCTTTGAAGTCATATTGCATGGTACCCATTCCACGGGTCTCAACTCTCCAGGTTTAAGGTATTCTTCCTTCAGCTAAAACATGCATGTGGAACCCAAGTATGATCAACCGTGTGATCGGGAGACGTGTTCAAATATGTCTCAGTTTTCATACCCTGGTACTCGGGTGCAACATTCCAGACGCTTTACTAACACTCTCCCGACTTGGACAGTCAGTGCCTTTAACCTCCTGTTTGGCCAAGTTTGCAATTTCTGTGGAAGATGAACAGGAATAGGGAGAACCAATGAGAGGCTAGCTGGAGGTGTCTGGACGGGCAAATTTAACTCTCATTTCCCACTAGGAAGAGGAATTAACCAAAGGCTCAGCGTGCCGTGGCGGAAACACATTAGGCCCTGAAGCCATCCTGCGGTGTTGCGGCCAGCTCAAAAGAAAGCAAGTTGAAGAAAGGAGCTCAGGGGCTCTGTAATTCACAAACCTGCAGAGTTATAAATGACAGCTATCGTCCAAAAATATACTGAAGTAAGGCTGCCAAGAGGACTTGAAAGCGGGGCAGAATTGCAGGATACCGATTTCAGGAGGTAGACTGGAATTGCATTGAAAGCGTAGGAAAAGAGGCAAACGTCCACAATGATGCACTTTGCCAAAAGGGCCTATGCGTTTTTTCCTGAATATATTCAGGAAAAAACGCATACGCCCTTTTTGGCCAACCAAGCAAGCTTGCAAAGGAAATCTGCACTACAATGAAGTGTCACTTCCCCCCGGTCAAAAGGGCCATCAGAATAAAGTGTAAAATCCAGAAAGGCAGGACAGGCCATGGAGAACTGGGAGCCTTGTTATGCTGATGGGCGGGATGTAAATTGCCAACAGACACTCGGGAGAAGTGTATGGTGTTTCCTGAAACATCTAAAAAACAAAGCAACAGAGCCTAGGGCACTTCCACTTATGGTCCTATAGCTTAGGGAAATTAATATCAAAAAGACACAGCAACCCCAAAATTTGGGACGGCTCTTTTTACAGGAGTCTCTTCTACGGCACAAGTTAAATATCCCAGAGAGCAAATAATGGATAAAGAAGTTGCGGTACTTCTGTACAACAGAATACCACTCAGCAATGAAATCTATGTCACCAGGCCCGTACCAGCATAATGAGTGGATTGAGGCACGATGATTCTAAGTGAAATAAGTCACACAGAAAAAGAAACATCATAAGGTATCACTAATACACGGAATGTGAACTTGGCTACACATGAACTGAATTACAAAACAGAACAGTGTCTCAAGTTTAGAAAACCAACTTATGCCTGCTTAAGGGGGAAGGTGAGTTGGGGTGCTGCATAAAAGCAGAGTTTGAAATTAGCACAGATACCGTTCCATAAGCCAAATATGTAATAGACAAGAGCTACCCCTTGCTCAACGAAATGGATTCAACAATGACGTATCACCTCACACCTGGTAGAATAGGCATCATTGAAATTCTACAAACAAAAAATGCTGGAAAGGGTGTGGAGAAAAGGAACCCTCTCCCACTATTGTTGGGAATATAAATTGATACAGTCATTATGGAGAACAATATGGAATTTCTTAAGAAACTAACAATAGAATTACCATATGATACAGCAATCCCAGTACTGGACATATACCCAGACAAAACCATAAATCAAAAAGAGTCATTCACCGCAATGTTCATTGCATCACTATTTACAATATCGAGGTAATGGAAGCAACCTAAATGCCCACAGACAGACGAATGCATAAAGCTGTGGTACATATATAAAATGGAATATTACTAAGCCATGAAAAGGAATGAAATTGGGTCATTTGTAGAGACGTCGATGGATCTAGAGACTGTCATACAGAGTGAAGTAAGTCAGAAAGAGAAAAACAAATCTTGTATATTCATGCATATATGTGGAACCTAGAAAAACTGTACAGATTAACCATTTTGCAAGGCATAAATAGAGCAACAGATGTAGACAACAAACGTATGGACAACAAGGGAGGAAAGCTGTTGGGGGGTGGTGGTGGGAGGAGTTGAGAGACTGGGATTGGCATGTATACATTTATATGTATAAAATAGATAACCAATAAGAACCTGCTGTATAAAAATATAAAATAAAATTCAAAATTAAAAAGAAATAAAATTTAAAAAATAAAACAGAAAAAACAATTATTCCCTGCACATACATGTATTTATATGAATAAATTATTTCCATGCTTATATCTGTAAATACAAAAAAGAGGAATAAAATCTACCTTGAACCAAAAACGAAAAAGAGAAAAAAACACAGAACCCACCAGTTACACAGAGGAAAACCGTATCAGGGCACTTGCTCCAGTTGTAAACAATTCTGAAGTTGGTCAGTGGTGGGGAATCGTCTCCCATTCAGCCAGCAGCCCCCACGCAACAAGCGTCCTCACTGCAAAGCTGGGGCACCGTGCCGAGACATCTGTGAGTAAACGTGAGCTGAGCCCCAGGCCAGTTGCTGCTGAACTATTCCCACCCGTCCCAGGTAAAACACCTGAATATATACAAGTACTTGAAAGCCTAGAGGAAGGGCCATAGAGCCACACGAGTGACAGCATGCCGGCCGACTTGGTGCCTGCAGGCCAGCCAGGATGGTCCTGGCCCTGGGTGCTCTTCTGGAAGATTTCCATTTCCCTGCCTGAGATACCCGTCCTGTCCCTGCCCCCACTGCTTTTTTCCTTCCTCACCTCTGCCCAGGGAGAAATTCCAGCAGCAGGTATGGGTGACACATCCTCTTCTTTAGCAGGTGGCAGCCTGGCAACTGCTGCAGAAAGTCCAGCAGAGCCCCACTCACACTGGGCCACCCACAAAGCCGTGGCCTCTCACTCCCTCCCACCAGCCCAGCCCCGAGACTGCTGACAGGGCAGAGAAAATGGCGTCAGGCACGGCTGCAGGGGCTCTTGCTGCCTGGAGTGGTATTTATATTGATCTCAACCCAGGCACACCTGGGGAGGGCTGGCCGGCACGGTAAGGCTGCCCAGGTCAGCCAATCATCACCCCTCAGGGGCTCACAGTTGCAGAAAATGGAACTTGCTGAACCGGCCAGGTCCAAGGAACAGGTGTGGGCTCCTGAGAGTCAGGATAGACAAGGGGCTGCAGCTTTGGCTTGTTTTCTAATCATTTTATCTGGCCCATGAGTGGGAGACAACTTCAAGAAAACCCTCTCCTAATGAGAGGAACCCAGGAGTCAGGCAGAGGAGGGGTGGGTGGTGGTTGGAGACAGAGGCCTGGTGCCCCGGGTGCAGTGGAAGTCTCTGGAAGACCAGGTGGAGGGAGGCCTCACGGAGTGATGCCCAGGGTCACAGACCTGTCGCAGCTGCTGTTTGTTAGTTCAAGTCCTGCTCTGAGGTGCTCTGTGTCAGCTCTGAGCGACAGGTGAGCTGGGGGTGCTCTGCAATGAGGGCTATGTGCACGGTTCCTGTGTGCCCAGCCCTGCCACGGTACCTGCAAGGGTAGCTCTGTATCCTGGGAGGGGCCTGACCACGAGAGCCCCGTGGGCTGGGGTGGGGGTGGGGTACCTGCCCAGGTGAGCTCCATATTCTGGGATTGGTCTGACCACGAGAGCCCCATGGGCTGCTGGGGACCTGGTAAAGGATGTCAGGACAGTCAGTGAAGCCACCGAGGATATACCTCCAGTTGCTCCTAATTCCTACACCCTGCTGGTCATTCTACCAACCACCAGGACATGGTATTCTGTATTAGTCTCAATGATGCCTTCTTTTGTATTCCATTAGTCCCAGAGTCACAAGAAATTTTGGCTTGTGAGTGGCAGGACTCAACATACAACTAAAACAATACTTCCGGGCCGTCTGGCCCCAAGGGTGCAAAAATTCCCACACCATCTTTGGGGAAAGCTTAGCTAAAGACCTAAAAGTTCTACCTCTGGAAAAGGAAACCCTCCTTCAATATGCAGACGACATTCTGATCACCAGCCCTACTAAGGAGGCCTCTGAACTACCAAGCCAATAAAGGATAGAAGTTGTCCAAGAAAAAGCTCAAATATCACAGACTGCGGTGACCTGCCTGGGCTTCATTCTCACAGAAGGTCAGAGAAGCCCATCCCAGGAAAGGGAAGAAACCATTTTCAGCCTTACCCCTTTCTAAAACTAGAAGAGAGCTTAGGGGTTCCTGGGGAGGCCAGGGTTTGCTGCTTCTGGATCCCTAACTACAGTCTACTAGCTGGGCCTCTATATGAAACACTGAAAGGAAAAGATGATGATCCTTTTGAATAGAATCCAGAAGTGGCCTTTCAAGAATGGAAAGAGCAGTCAATTCAGACCCTTGCCCTGGAACTCCCTAATTTAGCTAAACCCTTTGACCTTTACATTCCCGGTGAAAGGTGAATCGCCATTGGAGAATTAGTGCAAAAACTGGGACCACTTGAAATGGAACAATGCAAGAATGCCATCCAGGTAGGATAAACTACGGTCACTAAGGGGCTTGGCCCACTGCCACATCTGGCCAAGATACTGGCGGTATCTAAAAACCTGGAAATCAGCAGCCCAAAAGGCCACCTCCCTCCTAAGGGAAAAGGACCCCACGTGGTGATCCTAACCACCAACCATGCCCTGAAGTTGCAGGGCTCGCTCCGTGGGCACACCGACCTCGAGTGAGGAGGCCCTCCAACTCCAACATCCAGAGAGATAACCGGGGGCAACAGGGCACCATGACGACTCGTGTGAACATCACTTGACCTGGAGTTTCTCTCATAAAACAACAAGAGTGTGTCCCAAAAGAGTAGACTACTGCTTGCAGGACTTACTGCACCCAGAGGGGAGCTAATAATCTTGGCGGGGGAACAGTATACCACACTGTCACCATAGAAAAGCCTACAGACACCGTGATGATGGTGGCCAATAAGACCGGCTGGACTCCTGTTTACTTCAAAAGGCTGTTGACTCAGTAGCCATCATGGTCCTTGGTCACCACTGACCCTGGACTGTCTGGGAGTTGAGCGGGCAGGGCTCTGACACCTGGTGCTGTTTGTACGTTAATTCAGGGGCCTAATTGAAGAAAGCGCAGACTACTGGTCAGAGCATCTACGCTGGCAGAGACGGTCAGCCTAAGGTGGCCGAACAAATGTGGGGCGGGGTGAAACCGGCCCCCACAGCGTCTCTGCACATCTCTTTCCTGGACCCTTAAAGGTCATTAGAATCTATAACACTTCCAATGCTGGTGCTCAGGTGGACGAGCAGGGAGGCAGGGGTCCTGGGGACAATCAACGTCACCGGGAGGCTGCTGGGGAGAAGCTCTGACCCTCGCCCCAGGGTATGAGGGCTCCCAACTCAGCACTCAGCAGTTACAGAAGAAGGGTCTGCACCCTCAGCACTCCAAGAATGAGGAACCGGACAAAAGGCAGAGGAGGGGTTTGTCCCCAGCAAAGCCCATTAAAAATCCCTGGGAGATAAAAATAGAATCTGGGCAATAAAGTCAAGTCTAACCTTTTTTATCCTTTGTGCTTTGTCTAATTTCACGTGCTCCTAGGGTCCCGCATGCAGAGGTTCCACACCCGGCACTTCAGACCAGATTTCCTAGTGCAGAATGGCTGGGTCGACACCTCAGCTCCTGGGGCCCAGTGCAGACTCCACGATATAGAGCCTGAGCTACAGCCAACCCGGCCCTCGAGAGCTCCGCCGCCTCCCTCCCTCCCACTGACTCTGACAGGATCTCTACACAGCAGCCCAGCCCACAGCCCACGGGGTAGTGCATGCTCTCACCTCTCCATTCTCTGATCAAAATATAAAGTTTCCTTTGCTTGTGAACCAAACTCAGTCTCGATCTGTTGGCCCCAATGACACTGGGCAGGGGGACACTCGTTGGGGTCCACTCTGGAGGATCAGTAACAGAAATTGAGACTATTGTAACCTCAATGAACAGATGTGTGAGCCAAACTGTAGTTAACATAGAACAGTGTATAAGGCTCGGGTAAAATAAGATGCTTTTAACACTTCCATTTGATATTTCCATCACTTTTTATAAGCAAGTTCAGTGAAAAGGTTTGTCTTATTTGTCAGGTCAATATTAGAGAAACGAAGTGATTTCTTTCCAAGGATGTACATCTAATAATCTTGGTTAAACCTTCAATCTTGTTTTAAATGCTTTTCCATTGAAAATGATACCTCTCTTTCAGCTCCCCCATTTCTGAGAAGTATAAAATCTTATAATTTATTATTACCAAAGGGGAAAGGTGGGAGGAGGGATAAATTAACAGTTTGGAATGAACACATACACACTGCTATGTATAAAATAGATCATCAACAAGGAACTACTGTATAGCACAGGGAACTACACTCAACATTTTGCAATAACCTATAAGGGGAAATAATCTGAAAAAGAATAGATATTTTTATTGACATCATCTATCAATGACAGTTAAAGTGTAGCCTGAGGGAAGCTGGTGGTGAGTGCTTCTGACCCTGAAGACTTCAATCATCTAAAGTTTGGACTCTGCCTACTTCCCAAGGCCCTTAACGAACATATGTGTAGCCGTAGCTTAAAAACTTCCCCAGTTTGGGTTTCGGGGAGACACTGATTTTGAAAAAGCCCTGGTGTTCTCCTTACATGAATGGGACTCTTCCTACTGCTAAAACATGTCTGTCACACCCAGAGGATGGTATACCGTCTGATCGGGAAGAGTTTGGAAAAGGCATCTCATCTCCTCATCTCCTGGTGCTCGGGTTCACCCCTCCAGCGTCTTTACTAACAGTCTCCCCACTTGGAGATGTCAGCACTGTCAACATCCTGTTGCGTACAGTTTGGAATTTGTCCAGAGGATGAAGCGGAAGGATGAGGAACAATGAGAGACAAGTCCTAGGTGTTCAGACAGGCACATGTCACTCTAATTTCCAATCAGGAAGACGAATTGACCAAAGGCTAGGGTTGCCCATGGAAACAGTATAGGGCTTGAGGAAATCCCGCTGCTTTGTGGCCAGTTCCCATAAACACGAGTTGAACAATGGAACTCAGGGGCAGTAAAATTCACAAAACTGCAGAGTTGAAAATATCCATCACTGAAAAATGTCTTGAGGAAAGTCAGAGAAAAGGACTTGTAAGCAAGGGAGAATGGCAGGAAAGGGATTTGAGGAGGTAGAAAGGACTCGCCATTAAGCACAAGAAAAGGAGCTGAACATTGCCAACATTGCCAACATTGCAGTTGGCCAAAAAGGGTGTATGCGTTCTTTTCTGTATATATTCAAGAAAAGGGCATACACTTTTTTAGCCAACCAAACAGGTGGGCACTGGAAGTCAATACTACAAAAGATATCACTTCGCATCAGTCAGAAGAGCCATCCTCATAAAGCGTAAACAACAGAAATGCAGGACAGGGCAACGAGAAGAGGGAGCCCTGTGAGACTTATAGTGGAAATGTATATTGCCAACGGCCATTCTGGAGAAGTGTATTGTGTTTACTAAAGCATCTAAAAAATGAGCTACAGAGCATAGGGCACTTGCACTCATGGGCGTATATCTTGGGAAAAACAAAAATCGAGAGGACACAGGCACCCCAATGTTTACCCCCTCTCTGTTTAAAAGATCCTCGACTAGGATATAACTTAAATGTCTCTGGAGGGAAAAAATGGATAGAGGTGTGGTACTTAGGTAGAGTGGAATATTATTCAGCCTGGAAATCAATGAAATATGGCCAGTTGTAACAACTCCGGAGGAGTTACGTATGATCATTCTAAGTGACAGAATTCAAAAAGAAAAAGACACATATCATAAGATATCACTTAAAGGTGGAATCCAAAATGGCTACACATGAAATAAATTACAAAACAAAAACATAGTCAAATATGTAGAAAACACGCATAAGGCTGCTAAACGGGAAAGGTGGGGAGGGGTGAGGCATCATCCAGGAGGTTGAAATTAGCAAAGATACCATTCCAAATACCAAACTGATAATCAACAAGGCCTACACGGTAGCTAAAAGAACTGCACTCAGCACACTCAAGTCACCGGAAAAGAATATATACGACTGGTAAGAATCTGAAAAAGAATTTATTGATGTCTCTCTGTACGCGAATCAAGTGGATGTACAGCAGCAAGAAACAGAGCTTTGAAAATCAGCTGTAACCAATATAGTAATAAATTGAAAAAAATAAACGACAGAGAGACAGAGAAAACCTCTTACAACTTTTCCTCAGGGACGGTGATGCAACATGGATTGAACACATCTAGACCCACAGCAGGATGAGACATAAGGCTGGAAACTGTTTGCGCTAAGAGAAATGTGAGGTTGGGTGAGGAAATGCACACCCTTTAAAGTAATACTACCTGGTACCCATTCAATGGGTCCCAAATCTGCAGGTTCAAGGGATCTTCCTACAGCTAAAACATGCATGGAAAACCCAGAGGACTGTACACCATGTGATCGGGAGATGTGTCTAAAATGCACCTCATTTATCCTCTCCTGGTGCTCCTGTTCACCATTCCAGCCACGCTACTTAGAATCTCCCCACTTGGAGAATCAGCACATTTAAACTTCTGTTTCACACATTTTGCAAATTGTGAGGAGGATGAACGGGAAGAGGGGGAACCAATGAGAGAAGAGTTGTTGGGGTTTGGACGGGCACATATCACTCTAATTTCCCATTAAGAATAAGAATTAAAGAAAGGCTCAGCCTGCCTCGCCGGAGCCAAAATAGGGCCTGAAGCAATCCTGCAGGTTTGAGGCCAGCTCACAAAAGAGCAACTTAAAAAATGGAGCTCAGGGTCACTGCAATTCACAAAACTGCAGAGTTATAAATGAAAACTAACGTCCAAAAATATGTTGAGGTAAGGCAAAGAAGAGGATCTGAATGCAAGACAGAATTGCAAGAAACAGATTTCAAGAGATAGATTGGACTCGTCTTTAACGCACATGAAAAGCGGCAGAATTTCGACAATGATGCAGTTGGCCCAAAAGGGCGTATGCGTTTTTTCCTGATTATATCCAGGAAAAAACGCATACGCACTTTATGGGCAACGAAGCAAGCAAGCAATGCAAATGTGCACAACAAAGAAGTCTCACTTCCCACTGGTCAAAAGGGCCATCCTAAAAAATTGTAAAAACCAGAAATGCAGGACAGGCCATGGAGAACAGGGAGCCTTTATACGCTGATGGGCAGTGTGTGAACTGCCGAGAGCCACTCTGGAGAAGTGTATGGTGGTTCCTAAATCATCTAAAAAACAGAGCTACAGAGCATAGGACACTTCCAATCATGGGAGTATATCTAGGGAAGTCTAAAAATCAACAAGACACAAGCACACCACAGTTTAGGGCTACTCTGTTTACAAGAACCTCAACTTCAGTACACCTTAAATATCCCAGGAAAGAGAACAATGGATAAAGAAGATGTGGTACTTATGTACAATGGAATATCTCTTCACCATGAAATCAATGTAATAAGGCTAGTAGAAGGATAAAGAGTGGATTTAGGTCCGATAATACTACTTGAAATAAGTCAAACAGAAAAAGAAACATATCATAAGATATCACTTATAGAGGGAGGGTAAATATGGCTGCACAAGAAATGAATTACAGAACAGAACAGTGTCTCACATTTAGAAAACACACTTATGTCAGCTTAAGGGGAAAGGAGAGGTGGGGTGATGCATAAAACCAGAGTTTGAAATTAGCACAGATACCGTTCAATAAACCAAATAGGTATTAGACAAGATCTACACCTTGCTCAATGAACAGGCCTCAACACACCCTATACACCGCAGAGAAATATATCTGAGGAATAAGAATCTTAAAACCCATGTATTGATATATCTCCATAAGGGAATCAAGTGTGTGCAGAGCGGCACAAACACAGCAGTGAAAATGAGCTAAACCCCATTATAGAAATAAATTTTAAAAACAAAACGCTGAAACAATGAAAGAGAGAAAAATTCTTACAAAATTTGCTCAGGGGCTGTGATGCAACCTGGATTGACCACATATAAACCCACAGCTGGATAAGACATAAGGCTGGACACTTGGGGCTGACAAGATTGGTGAGCTTTGGTGAGCAACTGCCGAAAGTTTAATGCAATACTTCATGCTACTCAGTCCAAGGGTCCCAACACTCCAGGTTGAAGGGAATCTTCCTACAGCTAAACCATGCTTGGGAAACCCAGCGACTGGTATACCATATGATCGGGAAAGGTTTCTAAAACGCACCTCATTTTTCCTCTCCTGGGGCTCCGGATCGACATTCCAGCCGCTTTACTAACAACATCCCCACATGGAGTCAATGCCTTTAAGTTCTGGTATCGCACAGTCTGCAGTTAGTGCAGAGGATGAATGGGAATAGGGGGAACCAGTGAGAAACTAGCTGTAGCGGTTTCACTGGGCACATGTCACTCTAATATCACATCAGTAAGAAGAATTAACCAAAGGCACAGCAAGGTGCCCCAGAAGAAAAATAGGGCTTCAAGGAATCCTGTGGTTATGGGGCAAGACCACAAAAATAAGAGCTAAAAAATGGAGCTAAGGGCCACTGCAATTCAAAAACCTGCAGAGTTATAAAGGCCAACTATTTTTAAAAAATATATTGAGGTAAGGCTATGAAGAGGCATTGAAAGCAAGGCAGAATTGCAGGAAACCGATTTCAGGAGGTAGACTGGAATTGCATTGAAAGCATATGAAGAGAGTCAGAAACTCGACAATGATGCACTTGGCCAAAAAGGGCGTATGCGTTTTTTCCTGAATATATTCAGGAAAAAACGCATACGCACTTTTTGGCCAACCAAGCAAGCTTGCAAAGGAAATCTGCACTACAATGAAGTCTCACTTCCACCTGGTCAAAAGGGCCATCTGAAAAAAGTGTAAAATCCATAAAGGCACGACAGGCCATGGAGAACTGGGAGCATTCTTATGCTGATGGGCGGGATGTAAATTCCCAACAGCCATACTGGAGAAGTGTATGGTGTTTCCTGAAACATCTAAAAAACAAAGCAACAGAGCCTAGGGCACTTCCACTTATGGTCCTATAGCTTAGGGAAATTAAAATCAAAAAGACACAGCCACCCCAAAGTTTGGGACGGCTCTGTTTACAAGAACCTCGTTTACGGTACAAGTTCAATATCGCAGAAAGTGAAAAATGGATAAAGAAGTTGTGGTACTTACGTACAATGCAATATCACTCAGCAATGAAATCTATGTCATCAGGCCCTTAGCATCACAATGAGTGGATTCCGGTATGATGATTCTAACTGAAATAAGTCACACAGAAAAAGAAACATCATAGGATATCAGTAATACACGGAATGTAAACTTGGCTACACAGGAACTGAATTACAGAACAGAACAGGGTCTCAAATTTAGAAAAACAACTTATGCTTGCTTAAGGGGAAAGGTGAGTTGGGGTGCTGCATAAAACCAGAGATTGAAATGAGCACAGATAAAGTTCCTTAAGCCAAATATGCAATAGACAAGAGCTACTCCTTGCTCAACGAAATGGACTCAACACCGCATACTAAACGCCTAAGAATGTACCTGACTAGTAAGTATCTTGAAACCTATGGATTGCTATGTCTCCGAAAGAGAATCAAGCATGTGTACAGGGGCATAAACACAGCAGTGATAGGATTGGAGAGGTTCGGTGAGCAAATGAAGACCCTTTGAAGTCATATTGCATGGTACCCATTCCACAGGTTTCAACTACCCAGGTTTAAGGTATTCTTCCTTCAGCTAAAACATGCATGTGGAACCTAGAGTATGATCAACCATGTGATCGGGAGACGTGTTCAAATATGTCTCAGTTTTCGTACCCTGGTACTCTGGTGCAACATTCCAGACGCTTTACTAACACTCTCCCGACTTGGAGAGTCAGTCCCTTTAACCTCCTGTTTGGCCCAGTTTGCAATTTCTGCGGAAGATGAACAGGAATAGCGAGAACCAATGAGAGGCTAGCTGGAGGTGTCTGGACGGGCAAATTTAACTCTCATTTCCCACCAGGAAGAGGAATTAACCAAAGGCTCAGCGTGCCGTGCCGGAACCAGATTAGGGCCTGAAGCCATCCTGCGGTGTTGCGGCCAGCTCACAAGAAAGCGAGTTGAAGAAAGGAGCTCAGGGGCACTGTAATTCACAAACCTGTAGAGTTATAAATGACAGCTATCGTCCAAAAATACACTGAAGTAAGGCTGCCAAGAGGACTTGAAAGCGGGGCAGAATTGCAGGAAACCGATTTCAGGAGGTAGACTGGAATTGCATTGAAAGCATAGGAAAAGAGGCAGAACGTCCACAATGATGCACTTGGCCAAAAAGGGCGTATGCGTTTTTTCCTGAATATATTCAGGAAAAAACGCATACGCCCTTTTTGGCCAACCAAGCAAGCTTGCAAAGGAAATCTGCACTACAATGAAGTCTCACTTCCCCCCGGTCAAAAGGGCCATCTGAAAAAAGTGTAAAATCCAGAAAGGCAGGACAGGTCATGGAGAACTGGGAGCCTTGTTATGCTGATGGGCGGGATGTAAATTGCCAACAGACACTCGGGAGAAGTGTATGGTGTTTCCTGAAACATCTAAAAAACAAAGCAACAGAGCCTAGGGCACTTCCACTTATGGTCCTATAGCTTAGGGAAATTAAAATCAAAAAGACACAGCCACCCCAAAGTTTGGGACGCCTCCGTTTACAAGAACCTCGTTTACCATACAAGTTCAATATCACAGAAAGTGAAAAATGGATAAAGAACTTGTGGTACTTATGTACAATGCAGTATCACTCAGCAATGAAATCTATGTCATCAGGCCCGTAGCAGCATAATGAGTGGATTCAGGTACGATGATTCTAACTGAAATAAGTCACACAGAAAAAGAAACATCATAAGATATCACTAATACACGGAATGTAAACTTGGCTACACAGGAACTGCATTCCAAAACAGAACAGGGTCTCAAATTTAGAAAACCAACTTATGCTTGCTTAAGGGGAAAGGTGAGTTGGGGTGCTGCATAAAACCAGAGATTGAAATGAGCACAGATAAAGTTCCTTAAGCCAAATATGGAATAGACAAGAGCTACTCCTTGCTCAACGAAATGGACTCAAAACCCCATATTAAACACCTAAGAATGTACCTGACTAGTAATTATCTTAAAACCTATGGATTGCTATGTCTCCAAAAGAGAATCAAGCATGTGTACAGGGGCATAAACGCAGCAGTGATAGGATTGGAGAGGTTCGGTGAGCAAATGAAGACCCTTTGAAGTCATATTGCATGGTACCCATTACACGGGTCTCAACTTTCCAGGTTTAAGGTATTCTTCCTTCAGCTAAAACATGCATGTGGAACCCAGAGTATGATCAACCATGTGAACGGGAGACGTGTTCAAATATGTCTCAGTTTTCCTCCCCTGGTACTCGGGTACAACATTCCAGACGCTTTACTAACACTCTCCTGACTTGGACAGTCAGTGCCTTTAACCTCCTGTTTGGCCCAGTTTGCAATTTCTGCGGAAGATGAACAGGAATAGGGAGAACCAATGAGAGGCTAGCTGGAGGTGTCTGGACGGGCAAATTTAACTCTCATTTCCCACTAGGAAGAGGAATTAACCAAAGGCTCAGCGTGCCGTGCCGGAACCAGATTAGGGCCTGAAGCCATCCTGCGGTGTTGCGGCCAGCTCAAAAGAAAGCGAGTTGAAGAAAGGAGCTCAGGGGCTCTGTAATTCACAAACCTGCAGAGTTATAAATGACAGCTATCGTCCAAAAATAGACTGAAGTAAGGCTGCCAAGAGGACTTGAAAGCGGGGCAGAATTGCAGGAAACCGATTTCAGGAGGTAGACTGGAATTGCATTGAAAGCATAGGAAAAGAGGCAGAACGTCCACAATGATGCACTTGGCCAAAAAGGGCGTATGCGTTTTTTCCTGAATATATTCAGGAAAAAACGCATACGCCCTTTTTGGCCAACCAAGCAAGCTTGCAAAGGAAATCTGCACTACAATGAAGTCTTACTTACCCCCGGTCAAAAGGGCCATCTGAAAAAAGTGTAAAATCCAGAAAGGCAGGACAGGCCATGGAGAACTGGGAGCCTTGTTATGCTGATGGGCGGGATGTAAATTGGCAACAACCACTCAGGAGAAGTGTATGGTGTTTCCTGAAACATCTAAAAAACAAAGCAACAGAGCCTAGGGCACTGCCACTTATGGTCCTATAGCTTAGGGAAATTAAAATCAAAAAGACACAGCCACCCCAAAGTTTGGGACGCCTCTGTTTACAAGAACCTCGTTTACAGTACAAGTTCAACATCGCAGAAAGTGAAAAATGGATAAAGAAGTTGTGGTATTTACTTACAAAGCAATATCACTCAGCAATGAAATCTATGTCATCAGGCCCTTAGCATCACAATGAGTGGATTCAGGTATGATGATTCTAACTGAAATAAGTCACACAGAAAAAGAAACATCATAAGATATCAGTAATACACGGAATGTAAACTTGGCTACACAGGAACTGAATTACAGAACAGAACAGGGTCTCAAATTTAGAAAAACAACTTATGCTTGCTTAAGGGGAAAGGTGAGTTGGGGTGCTGCATAAAACCAGAGATTGAAATGAGCACAGATAAAGTTCCTTAAGCCAAATATGGAATAGACAAGAGCTACTCCTTGCTCAACGAAATGGACTCAACACCCCATATTAAACGCCTAAGAATGTACCTGACTAGTAAGTATCTTAAAACCTAGGGATTGCTATGTGTCCAAAGGAGAATCAAGCGTGTGTACTGGGGCATAAATGCAGCAGTGATAGGATTGGAGAGTTTCGGTGAGCAAATGAAGACCCTTTGAAGTCATATTGCATGGTACCCATTCCACGGGTCTCAACTCTCCAGGTTTAAGGTATTCTTCCTTCAGCTAAAACATGCATGTGGAACCCAAGTATGATCAACCGTGTGATCGGGAGACGTGTTCAAATATGTCTCAGTTTTCATACCCTGGTACTCGGGTGCAACATTCCAGACGCTTTACTAACACTCTCCCGACTTGGACAGTCAGTGCCTTTAACCTCCTGTTTGGCCCAGTTTGCAATTTCTGCGGAAGATGAACAGGAATAGCGAGAACCAATGAGAGGCTAGCTGGAGGTGTCTGGACGGGCAAATTTAACTCTCATTTCCCACTAGGAAGAGGAATTAACCAAAGGCTCTGCGTGCCGTGGCGGAACCAGATTAGGGCCTGAAGCCATCCTGCGGTGTTGCGGCCAGCTCAAAAGAAAGCAAGTTGAAGAAAGGAGCTCAGGGGCTCTGTAATTCACAAACCTGCAGAGTTATAAATGACAGCTATCGTCCAAAAATATACTGAAGTAAGGCTGCCAAGAGGACTTGAAATCGGGGCAGAATTGCAGGATACCGATTTCAGGAGGTAGACTGGAATTGCATTGAAAGCGTAGGAAAAGAGGCAGAACGTCCACAATGATGCACTTTGCCAAAAGGGCATATGCGTTTTTTCCTGAATATATTCAGGAAAAAACGCATACGCCCTTTTTGGCCAACCAAGCAAGCTTGCAAAGGAAATCTGCACTACAATGAAGTCTCACTTCCCCCCGGTCAAAAGGGCCATCAGAATAAAGTGTAAAATCCAGAAAGGCAGGACAGGCCATGGAGAACTGGGAGCCTTGTTATGCTGAAGGGCGGGATGTAAATTGCCAACAGACACTCGGGAGAAGTGTATGGTGTTTCCTGAAACATCTAAAAAACAAAGCAACAGAGCCTAGGGCACTTCCACTTATGGTCCTATAGCTTAGGGAAATTAATATCAAAAAGACACAGCAACCCCAAAATTTGGGACGGCTCTTTTTACAGGAATCACTTCTACGGCACAAGTTAAATATCCCAGAGAGCAAATAATGGATAAAGATGTTGCGGTACTTCTGTACAACAGAATACCACTCAGCAATGAAATCTATGTCACCAGGCCCGTACCAGCATAATGAGTGGATTGAGGCACGATGATTCTAAGTGAAATAAGTCACACAGAAAAAGAAACATCATAAGGTATCACTAATACACGGAATGTGAACTTGGCTACACATGAACTGAATTACAAAACAGAACAGGGTCTCAAGTTTAGAAAACCAACTTATGCCTGCTTAAGGGGGAAGGTGAGTTGGGGTGCTGCATAAAAGCAGAGTTTGAAATTAGCACAGATACCGTTCCATAAGCCAAATATGTAATAGACAAGAGCTACCCCTTGCTCAACGAAATGGATTCAACAATGAGGTATCACCTCACACCTGGTAGAATAGGCATCATTGAAAATCTACAAACAAAAAATGCTGGAAAGGGTGTGGAGAAAAGGAACCCTCTTCCACTATTGTTGGGAATATAAATTGATACAGTCATTATGGAGAACAATATGGAATTTCTTAAGAAACTAACAATAGAATTACCATATGATACAGCAATCCCAGTACTGGACATATACCCAGACAAAACCATAAATCAAAAAGAGTCATTCACCGCAATGTTCATTGCATCACTATTTACAATATCGAGGTAATAGAAGCAAGCTAAATGCCCACAGACAGACGAATGCATAAAGCTGTGGTACATATATAAAATGGAATATTACTAAGCCATGAAAAGGAATGAAATTGGGTCATTTGTAGAGACGTCGATGGATCTAGAGACTGTCATACAGAGTGAAGTAAGTCAGAAAGAGAAAAACAAATCTTGTATATTCATGCATATATGTGGAACCTAGAAAAACTGTACAGATTAACCATTTTGCAAGGCATAAATAGAGCAACAGATGTAGACAACAAACGTATGGACAACAAGGGGGGAAAGCTGTTGGGGGGTGGTGGTGGGAGGAGTTGAGAGACTGGGATTGGCATGTATACATTTATATGTATAAAATAGATAACCAATAAGAACCTGCTGTATAAAAATATAAAATAAAATTCAAAATTAAAAAGAAATAAAATTTAAAAAATAAAACAGAAAAAACAATTATTCCCTGCACATACATGTATTTATATGAATAAATTATTTCCATGCTTATATCTGTAAATACAAAAAAGAGGAATAAAATCTACCTTGAACCAAAAACGAAAAAGAGAAAAATAACACAGAACCCACCAGTTACACAGAGGAAAACCGTATCAGGGCACTTGCTCCAGTTGTAAACAATTCTGAAGTTGGTCAGTGGTGGGGAATCGTCTCCCATTCAGCCAGCAGCCCCCACGCAACAAGCGTCCTCATTGCAAAGCTGGGGCACCGTGCCGAGGCATCTGTGAGTAAACGTGAGCTGAGCCCCAGGCCAGTTGCTGCTGAACTATTCCCACCCGTCCCAGGTAAAACACCTGAATATATACAAGGACTTGAAAGCCTAGAGGAAGGGCCATAGAGCCACACGAGTGACAGCATGCCGGCCGACTTGGTGCCTGCAGGCCAGCCAGGATGGTCCTGGCCCTGGGTGCTCTTCTGGAAGATTTCCATTTCCCTGCCTGAGATACCCGTCCTGTCCCTGCCCCCACTGCTTTTTTCCTTCCTCACCTCTGCCCAGGGAGAAATTCCAGCAGCAGGTATGGGTGACACATCCTCTTCTTTAGCAGGTGGCAGCCTGGCAACTGCTGCAGAAAGTCCAGCAGAGCCCCACTCACACTGGGCCACCCACAAAGCCGTGGCCTCTCACTCCCTCCCACCAGCCCAGCCCCGAGACTGCTGACAGGGCAGAGAAAATGGCGTCAGGCACGGCTGCAGGGGCTCTTGCTGCCTGGAGTGGTATTTATATTGATCTCAACCCAGGCACACCTGGGGAGGGCTGGCCAGCACGGTAAGGCTGCCCAGGTCAGCCAATCATCACCCCTCAGGGGCTCACAGTTGCAGAAAATGGAACTTGCTGAACCGGCCAGGTCCAAGGAACAGGTGTGGGCTCCTGAGAGTCAGGATAGACAAGGGGCTGCAGCTTTGGCTTGTTTTCTAATCATTTTATCTGGCCCATGAGTGGGAGACAACTTCAAGAAAACCCTCTCCTAATGAGAGGAACCCAGGAGTCAGGCAGAGGAGGGGTGGGTGGTGGTTGGAGACAGAGGCCTGGTGCCCCGGGTGCAGTGGAAGTCTCTGGAAGACCAGGTGGAGGGAGGCCTCACGGAGTGATGCCCAGGGTCACAGACCTGTCGCAGCTGCTGTTTGTTAGTTCAAGTCCTGCTCTGAGGTGCTCTGTGTCAGCTCTGAGCGACAGGTGAGCTGGGGGTGCTCTGCAATGAGGGCTATGTGCACGGTTCCTGTGTGCCCAGCCCTGCCACGGTACCTGCAAGGGTAGCTCTGTATCCTGGGAGGGGCCTGACCACGAGAGCCCCGTGGGCTGGGGTGGGGGTGGGGTACCTGCCCAGGTGAGCTCCATATTCTGGGATTGGTCTGACCACGAGAGCCCCATGGGCTGCTGGGGACCTGGTAAAGGATGTCAGGACAGTCAGTGAAGCCACCGAGGATATACCTCCAGTTGCTCCTAATTCCTACACCCTGCTGGTCATTCTACCAACCACCAGGACATGGTATTCTGTATTAGTCTTCAATGATGCCTTCTTTTGTATTCCATTAGTCCCAGAGTCACAAGAAATTTTGGCTTGTGAGTGGCAGGACTCAACATACAACTAAAACAATACTTCCGGGCCGTCTGGCCCCAAGGGTGCAAAAATTCCCACACCATCTTTGGGGAAAGCTTAGCTAAAGACCTAAAAGTTCTACCTCTGGAAAAGGAAACCCTCCTTCAATATGCAGACGACATTCTGATCACCAGCCCTACTAAGGAGGCCTCTGAACTACCAAGCCAATAAAGGATAGAAGTTGTCCAAGAAAAAGCTCAAATATCACAGACTGCGGTGACCTGCCTGGGCTTCATTCTCACAGAAGGTCAGAGAAGCCCATCCCAGGAAAGGGAAGAAACCATTTTCAGCCTTACCCCTTTCTAAAACTAGAAGAGAGCTTAGGGGTTCCTGGGGAGGCCAGGGTTTGCTGCTTCTGGATCCCTAACTACAGTCTACTAGCTGGGCCTCTATATGAAACACTGAAAGGAAAAGATGATGATCCTTTTGAATAGAATCCAGAAGTGGCCTT
This sequence comes from Stenella coeruleoalba, assembly GCF_951394435.1. NCBI lineage: Eukaryota > Metazoa > Chordata > Mammalia > Artiodactyla > Delphinidae > Stenella > Stenella coeruleoalba. The sequence goes on along the minus strand of NW_027645966.1, from coordinate 921,763 downwards.
TCAAGAATGGAAAGAGCAGTCAATTCAGACCCTTGCCCTGGAACTCCCTAATTTAGCTAAACCCTTTGACCTTTACATTCCCGGTGAAAGGTGAATCGCCATTGGAGAATTAGTGCAAAAACTGGGACCACTTGAAATGGAACAATGCAAGAATGCCATCCAGGTAGGATAAACTACGGTCACTAAGGGGCTTGGCCCACTGCCACATCTGGCCAAGATACTGGCGGTATCTAAAAACCTGGAAATCAGCAGCCCAAAAGGCCACCTCCCTCCTAAGGGAAAAGGACCCCACGTGGTGATCCTAACCACCAACCATGCCCTGAAGTTGCAGGGCTCGCTCCGTGGGCACACCGACCTCGAGTGAGGAGGCCCTCCAACTCCAACATCCAGAGAGATAACCGGGGGCAACAGGGCACCATGACGACTCGTGTGAACATCACTTGACCTGGAGTTTCTCTCATAAAACAACAAGAGTGTGTCCCAAAAGAGTAGACTACTGCTTGCAGGACTTACTGCACCCAGAGGGGAGCTAATAATCTTGGCGGGGGAACAGTATACCACACTGTCACCATAGAAAAGCCTACAGACACCGTGATGATGGTGGCCAATAAGACCGGCTGGACTCCTGTTTACTTCAAAAGGCTGTTGACTCAGTAGCCATCATGGTCCTTGGTCACCACTGACCCTGGACTGTCTGGGAGTTGAGCGGGCAGGGCTCTGACACCTGGTGCTGTTTGTACGTTAATTCAGGGGCCTAATTGAAGAAAGCGCAGACTACTGGTCAGAGCATCTACGCTGGCAGAGACGGTCAGCCTAAGGTGGCCGAACAAATGTGGGGCGGGGTGAAACCGGCCCCCACAGCGTCTCTGCACATCTCTTTCCTGGACCCTTAAAGGTCATTAGAATCTATAACACTTCCAATGCTGGTGCTCAGGTGGACGAGCAGGGAGGCAGGGGTCCTGGGGACAATCAACGTCACCGGGAGGCTGCTGGGGAGAAGCTCTGACCCTCGCCCCAGGGTATGAGGGCTCCCAACTCAGCACTCAGCAGTTACAGAAGAAGGGTCTGCACCCTCAGCACTCCAAGAATGAGGAACCGGACAAAAGGCAGAGGAGGGGTTTGTCCCCAGCAAAGCCCATTAAAAATCCCTGGGAGATAAAAATAGAATCTGGGCAATAAAGTCAAGTCTAACCTTTTTTATCCTTTGTGCTTTGTCTAATTTCACGTGCTCCTAGGGTCCCGCATGCAGAGGTTCCACACCCGGCACTTCAGACCAGATTTCCTAGTGCAGAATGGCTGGGTCGACACCTCAGCTCCTGGGGCCCAGTGCAGACTCCACGATATAGAGCCTGAGCTACAGCCAACCCGGCCCTCGAGAGCTCCGCCGCCTCCCTCCCTCCCACTGACTCTGACAGGATCTCTACACAGCAGCCCAGCCCACAGCCCACGGGGTAGTGCATGCTCTCACCTCTCCATTCTCTGATCAAAATATAAAGTTTCCTTTGCTTGTGAACCAAACTCAGTCTCGATCTGTTGGCCCCAATGACACTGGGCAGGGGGACACTTGTTGGGGTCCACTCTGGAGGATCAGTAACAGAAATTGAGACTATTGTAACCTCAATGAACAGATGTGTGAGCCAAACTGTAGTTAACATAGAACAGTGTATAAGGCTCGGGTAAAATAAGATGTTTTTAACACTTCCATTTGATATTTCCATCACTTTTTATAAGCAAGTTCAGTGAAAAGGTTTGTCTTATTTGTCAGGTCAATATTAGAGAAACGAAGTGATTTCTTTCCAAGGATGTACAGCTAATAATCTTGGTTAAACCTTCAATCTTGTTTTAAATGCTTTTCCATTGAAAATGATACCTCTCTTTCAGCTCCCCCATTTCTGAGAAGTATAAAATCTTATAATTTATTATTACCAAAGGGGAAAGGTGGGAGGAGGGATAAATTAACAGTTTGGAATGAACACATACACACTGCTATGTATAAAATAGATCATCAACAAGGAACTACTGTATAGCACAGGGAACTACACTCAACATTTTGCAATAACCTATAAGGGGAAATAATCTGAAAAAGAATAGATATTTTTATTGACATCATCTATCAATGACAGTTAAAGTGTAGCCTAAGGGAAGCTGGTGGTGAGTGCTTCTGACCCTGAAGACTTCAATCATCTAAAGTTTGGACTCTGCCTACTTCCCAAGGCCCTTAATGAACATATGTGTAGCCGTAGCTTAAAAACTTCCCCAGTTTGGGTTTCGGGGAGACACTGATTTTGAAAAAGCCCTGGTGTTCTCCTTACATGAATGGGACTCTTCCTACTGCTAAAACATGTCTGTCACACCCAGAGGATGGTATACCGTCTGATCGGGAAGAGTTTGGAAAAGGCATCTCATCTCCTCATCTCCTGGTGCTCGGGTTCACCCCTCCAGCGTCTTTACTAACAGTCTCCCCACTTGGAGATGTCAGCACTGTCAACATCCTGTTGCGTACAGTTTGGAATTTGTCCAGAGGATGAAGCGGAAGGATGAGGAACAATGAGAGACAAGTCCTAGGTGTTCAGACAGGCACATGTCACTCTAATTTCCAATCAGGAAGACGAATTGACCAAAGGCTAGGGTTGCCCATGGAAACAGTATAGGGCTTGAGGAAATCCCGCTGCTTTGTGGCCAGTTCCCATAAACACGAGTTGAACAATGGAACTCAGGGGCAGTAAAATTCACAAAACTGCAGAGTTGAAAATATCCATCACTGAAAAATGTCTTGAGGAAAGTCAGAGAAAAGGACTTGTAAGCAAGGGAGAATGGCAGGAAAGGGATTTGAGGAGGTAGAAAGGACTCGCCATTAAGCACAAGAAAAGGAGCTGAACATTGCCAACATTGCAGTTGGCCAAAAAGGGTGTATGCGTTCTTTTCTGTATATATTCAAGAAAAGGGCATACACTTTTTTAGCCAACCAAACAGGTGGGCACTGGAAGTCAATACCACAAAAGATATCACTTCGCATCAGTCAGAAGAGCCATCCTCATAAAGCGTAAACAACAGAAATGCAGGACAGGGCAACGAGAAGAGGGAGCCCTGTGAGACTTATAGTGGAAATGTATATTGCCAACGGCCATTCTGGAGAAGTGTATTGTGTTTACTAAAGCATCTAAAAAATGAGCTACAGAGCATAGGGCACTTGCACTCATGGGCGTATATCTTGGGAAAAACAAAAATCGAGAGGACACAGGCACCCCAATGTTTACCCCCTCTCTGTTTAAAAGATCCTCGACTAGGATATAACTTAAATGTCTCTGGAGGGAAAAAATGGATAGAGATGTGGTACTTAGGTAGAGTGGAATATTATTCAGCCTGGAAATCAATGAAATATGGCCAGTTGTAACAACTCCGGAGGAGTTACGTATGATCATTCTAAGTGACAGAATTCAAAAAGAAAAAGACACATATCATAAGATATCACTTAAAGGTGGAATCCAAAATGGCTACACATGAAATAAATTACAAAACAAAAACATAGTCAAATATGTAGAAAACACGCATAAGGCTGCTAAACGGGAAAGGTGGGGAGGGGTGAGGCATCATCCAGGAGGTTGAAATTAGCAAAGATACCATTCCAAATACCAAACTGATAATCAACAAGGCCTACACGGTAGCTAAAAGAACTGCACTCAGCACACTCAAGTCACCGGAAAAGAATATATACGACTGGTAAGAATCTGAAAAAGAATTTATTGATGTCTCTCTGTACGTGAATCAAGTGGATGTACAGCAGCAAGAAACAGAGCTTTGAAAATCAGCTGTAACCAATATAGTAATAAATTGAAAAAAATAAACGACAGAGAGACAGAGAAAACCTCTTACAACTTTTCCTCAGGGACGGTGATGCAACATGGATTGAACACATCTAGACCCACAGCAGGATGAGACATAAGGCTGGAAACTGTTTGCGCTAAGAGAAATGTGAGGTTGGGTGAGGAAATGCACACCCTTTAAAGTAATACTACCTGGTACCCATTCAATGGGTCCCAAATCTGCAGGTTCAAGGGATCTTCCTACAGCTAAAACATGCATGGAAAACCCAGAGGACTGTACACCATGTGATCGGGAGATGTGTCTAAAATGCACCTCATTTATCCTCTCCTGGTGCTCCTGTTCACCATTCCAGCCACGCTACTTAGAATCTCCCCACTTGGAGAATCAGCACATTTAAACTTCTGTTTCACACATTTTGCAAATTGTGAGGAGGATGAACGGGAAGAGGGGGAACCAATGAGAGAAGAGTTGTTGGGGTTTGGATGGGCACATATCACTCTAATTTCCCATTAAGAATAAGAATTAAAGAAAGGCTCAGCCTGCCTCGCCGGAGCCAAAATAGGGCCTGAAGCAATCCTGCAGGTTTGAGGCCAGCTCACAAAAGAGCAACTTAAAAAATGGAGCTCAGGGTCACTGCAATTCACAAAACTGCAGAGTTATAAATGAAAACTAACGTCCAAAAATATGTTGAGGTAAGGCAAAGAAGAGGATCTGAATGCAAGACAGAATTGCAAGAAACAGATTTCAAGAGATAGATTGGACTCGTCTTTAACGCACATGAAAAGCGGCAGAATTTCGACAATGATGCAGTTGGCCCAAAAGGGCGTATGCGTTTTTTCCTGATTATATCCAGGAAAAAACGCATACGCACTTTATGGGCAACGAAGCAAGCAAGCAATGCAAATGTGCACAACAAAGAAGTCTCACTTCCCACCGGTCAAAAGGGCCATCCTAAAAAATTGTAAAAACCAGAAATGCAGGACAGGCCATGGAGAACAGGGAGCCTTTATACGCTGATGGGCAGTGTGTGAACTGCCGAGAGCCACTCTGGAGAAGTGTATGGTGGTTCCTAAATCATCTAAAAAACAGAGCTACAGAGCATAGGACACTTCCAATCATGGGAGTATATCTAGGGAAGTCTAAAAATCAACAAGACACAAACACACCACAGTTTAGGGCTACTCTGTTTACAAGAACCTCAACTTCAGTACACCTTAAATATCCCAGGAAAGAGAACAATGGATAAAGAAGATGTGGTACTTATGTACAATGGAATATCTCTTCACCATGAAATCAATGTAATAAGGCTAGTAGAAGGATAAAGAGTGGATTTAGGTCCGATAATACTACTTGAAATAAGTCAAACAGAAAAAGAAACATATCATAAGATATCACTTATAGAGGGAGGGTAAATATGGCTGCACAAGAAATGAATTACAGAACAGAACAGTGTCTCACATTTAGAAAACACACTTATGTCAGCTTAAGGGGAAAGGAGAGGTGGGGTGATGCATAAAACCAGAGTTTGGAATTAGCACAGATACCGTTCAATAAACCAAATAGGTATTAGACAAGATCTACACCTTGCTCAATGAACTGGCCTCAACACACCCTATACACCGCAGAGAAATATATCTGAGGAATAAGAATCTTAAAACCCATGTATTGATATATCTCCATAAGGGAATCAAGTGTGTGCAGAGCGGCACAAACACAGCAGTGAAAAGGAGCTAAACCCCATTATAGAAATAAATTTTAAAAACAAAACGCTGAAACAATGAAAGAGAGAAAAATTCTTACAAAATTCGCTCAGGGGCTGTGATGCAACCTGGATTGACCACATATAAACCCACAGCTGGATAAGACATAAGGCTGGACACTTGGGGCTGACAGGATTGGTGAGCTTTGGTGAGCAACTGCCGAAAGTTTAATGCAATACTTCATGCTACTCATTCCAAGGGTCCCAACACTCCAGGTTGAAGGGAATCTTCCTACAGCTAAACCATGCTTGGGAAACCCAGCGACTGGTATACCATATGATCGGGAAAGGTTTCTAAAACGCACCTCATTTTTCCTCTCCTGGGGCTCCGGATCGACATTCCAGCCGCTTTACTAACAACATCCCCACATGGAGTCAATGCCTTTAAGTTCTGGTATCGCACAGTCTGCAGTTAGTGCAGAGGATGAATGGGAATAGGGGGAACCAGTGAGAAACTAGCTGTAGCGGTTTCAATGGGCACATGTCACTCTAATATCACATCAGTAAGAAGAATTAACCAAAGGCACAGCAAGGTGCCCCAGAAGAAAAATAGGGCTTCAAGGAATCCTGTGGTTATGGGGCAAGACCACAAAAATAAGAGCTAAAAAATGGAGCTAAGGGCCACTGCAATTCAAAAACCTGCAGAGTTATAAAGGCCAACTATTTTTAAAAAATATATTGAGGTAAGGCTATGAAGAGGCATTGAAAGCAAGGCAGAATTGCAGGAAACCGATTTCAGGAGGTAGACTGGAATTGCATTGAAAGCATATGAAGAGAGTCAGAAACTCGACAATGATGCACTTGGCCAAAAAGGGCGTATGCGTTTTTTCCTGAATATATTCAGGAAAAAACGCATACGCACTTTTTGGCCAACCAAGCAAGCTTGCAAAGGAAATCTGCACTACAATGAAGTCTCACTTCCACCTGGTCAAAAGGGCCATCTGAAAAAAGTGTAAAATCCATAAAGGCACGACAGGCCATGGAGAACTGGGAGCATTCTTATGCTGATGGGCGGGATGTAAATTCCCAACAGCCATTCTGGAGAAGTGTATGGTGTTTCCTGAAACATCTAAAAAACAAAGCAACAGAGCCTAGGGCACTTCCACTTATGGTCCTATAGCTTAGGGAAATTAAAATCAAAAAGACACAGCCACCCCAAAGTTTGGGACGGCTCTGTTTACAAGAACCTCGTTTACGGTACAAGTTCAATATCGCAGAAAGTGAAAAATGGATAAAGAACTTGTGGTACTTACGTACAACGCAATATCACTCAGCAATGAAATCTATGTCATCAGTCCCGTAGCAGCATAATGAGTGGATTCCGGTATGATGATTCGAACTGAAATAAGTCACACAGAAAAGAAACATCATAAGGTATCACTAATACACAGAATGTGAACTTGGCTACACATGAACTGAATTACAAAACAGAACAGTGTCTCAAGTTTAGAAAACCAACTTACGCTTGCTTAAGGGGGAAGGTGAGTTGGGGTGCTGCATAAAACCAGAGATTGAAATGAGCACAGATAAAGTTCCTTAAGCCAAATATGGAATAGACAAGAGCTACTCCTTGCTCAACGAAATGGACTCAACACCCCATATTAAACGCCTAAGAATGTACCTGACTAGTAAGTATCTTAAAACCTATGGATTGCTATGTCTCCGAAAGAGAATCAAGCGTGTGTACAGGGGCATAAACGCAGCAGTGATAGGATTGGAGAGGTTCGGTGAGCAAATGAAGACCCTTAGAAGTCATATTGCATGGTACCCATTCCACGGGTTTCAACTACCCAGGTTTAAGGTATTCCTCCTTCAGCTAAAACATGCATGTGGAACCCCGAGTATGATCAACCGTGTGAACGGGAGACGTGTTCAAATATGTCTCAGTTTTCGTACCCTGGTACTCGGGTGCAACATTCCAGACCCTTTACTAACACTCTCCCAACTTGGAGAGTCAGCGCCTTTAACCTCCTGTTTGGCCCAGTTTGCAATTTCTGCGGAAGATGAACAGGAATAGGGAGAACCAATGAGAGGCTAGCTGGAGGTGTCTGGACGGGCAAATTTAACTCTCATTTCCCACCAGGAAGAGGAAATAACCAAAGGCTCAGCGTGCCGTGCCGGAACCAGATTAGGGCCTGAAGCCATCCTGCGGTTTTGCGGCCAGATCAAAAGAAAGCGAGTTGAAGAAAGGAGCTCAGGGTCTCTGTAATTCACAAACCTGCAGAGTTATAAATGACAGCTATCGTCCAAAAATATACTGAAGTAAGGCTTCCAAGAGGACTTGAAAGCGGGGCAGAATTGCAGGATACCGATTTCAGGAGGTAGACTGGAATTGCATTGAAAGCGTAGGAAAAGAGGCAGAACGTCCACAATGATGCACTTTGCCAAAAGGGCATATGCGTTTTTTCCTGAATATATTCAGGAAAAAACGCATACGCCCTTTTTGGCCAACCAAGCAAGCTTGCAAAGGAAATCTGCACTACAATGAAGTCTCACTTCCCCCCGGTCAAAAGGGCCATCAGAATAAAGTGTAAAATCCAGAAAGGCAGGACAGGCCATGGAGAACTGGGAGCCTTGTTATGCTGATGGGCGGGATGTAAATTGCCAGCAGACACTCGGGAGTAGTGTATGGTGTTTCCTGAAACATCTAAAAAACAAAGCAACAGAGCCTAGGGCACTTCCACTTATGGTCCTATAGCTTAGGGAAATTAATATCAAAAAGACACAGCAACCCCAAAATTTGGGACGGCTCTTTTTACAGGAATCTCTTCTATGGCACAAGTTAAATATCCCAGAGAGCAAATAATGGATAAAGAAGTTGCGGTACTTCTGTACAACAGAATACCACTCAGCAATGAAATCTATGTCACCAGGCCCGTACCAGCATAATGAGTGGATTGAGGCACGATGATTCTAAGTGAAATAAGTCACACAGAAAAAGAAACATCATAAGGTATCACTAATTCACGGAATGTGAACTTGGCTACACATGAACTGAATTACAAAACAGAACAGGGTCTCAAGTTTAGAAAACCAACTTATGCCTGCTTAAGGGGGAAGGTGAGTTGGGGTGCTGCATAAAAGCAGAGTTTGAAATTAGCACAGATACCGTTCCATAAGCCAAATATGTAATAGACAAGAGCTACCCCTTGCTCAACGAAATGGATTCAACAATGAGGTATCACCTCACACCTGGTAGAATAGGCATCATTGAAAATCTACAAACAAAAAATGCTGGAAAGGGTGTGGAGAAAAGGAACCCTCTTCCACTATTGTTGGGAATATAAATTGATACAGTCATTATGGAGAACAATATGGAATTTCTTAAGAAACTAACAATAGAATTACCATATGATACAGCAATCCCAGTACTGGACATATACCCAGACAAAACCATAAATCAAAAAGAGTCATTCACCGCAATGTTCATTGCATCACTATTTACAATATCGAGGTAATAGAAGCAAGCTAAATGCCCACAGACAGACGAATGCATAAAGCTGTGGTACATATATAAAATGGAATATTACTAAGCCATGAAAAGGAATGAAATTGGGTCATTTGTAGAGACGTCGATGGATCTAGAGACTGTCATACAGAGTGAAGTAAGTCAGAAAGAGAAAAACAAATCTTGTATATTCATGCATATATGTGGAACCTAGAAAAACTGTACAGATTAACCATTTTGCAAGGCATAAATAGAGCAACAGATGTAGACAACAAACGTATGGACAACAAGGGGGGAAAGCTGTTGGGGGGTGGTGGTGGGAGGAGTTGAGAGACTGGGATTGGCATGTATACATTTATATGTATAAAATAGATAACCAATAAGAACCTGCTGTATAAAAATATAAAATAAAATTCAAAATTAAAAAGAAATAAAATTTAAAAAATAAAACAGAAAAAACAATTATTCCCTGCACATACATGTATTTATATGAATAAATTATTTCCATGCTTATATCTGTAAATACAAAAAAGAGGAATAAAATCTACCTTGAACCAAAAACGAAAAAGAGAAAAAAAACACAGAACCCACCAGTTACACAGAGGAAAACCGTATCAGGGCACTTGCTCCAGTTGTAAACAATTCTGAAGTTGGTCAGTGGTGGGGAATCGTCTCCCATTCAGCCAGCAGCCCCCACGCAACAAGCGTCCTCATTGCAAAGCTGGGGCACCGTGCCGAGGCATCTGTGAGTAAACGTGAGCTGAGCCCCAGGCCAGTTGCTGCTGAACTATTCCCACCCGTCCCAGGTAAAACACCTGAATATATACAAGGACTTGAAAGCCTAGAGGAAGGGCCATAGAGCCACACGAGTGACAGCATGCCGGCCGGCTTGGTGCCTGCAGGCCAGCCAGGATGGTCCTGGCCCTGGGTGCTCTTCTGGAAGATTTCCATTTCCCTGCCTGAGATACCCGTCCTGTCCCTGCCCCCACTGCTTTTTTCCTTCCTCACCTCTGCCCAGGGAGAAATTCCAGCAGCAGGTATGGGTGACACATCCTCTTCTTTAGCAGGTGGCAGCCTGGCAACTGCTGCAGAAAGTCCAGCAGAGCCCCACTCACACTAGGCCACCCACAAAGCCGTGGCCTCTCACTCCCTCCCACCAGCCCAGCCCCGAGACTGCTGACAGGGCAGAGAAAATGGCGTCAGGCACGGCTGCAGGGGCTCTTGCTGCCTGGAGTGGTATTTATATTGATCTCAACCCAGGCACACCTGGGGAGGGCTGGCCGGCAGGTAAGGCTGCCCAGGTCGGCCAATCATCACCCCTCAGGGGCTCACAGTTGCAGAAAATGGAACTTGCTGAACCGGCCAGGTCCAAGGAACAGGTGTGGGTTCCTGAGAGTCAGGATAGACAAGGGGCTGCAGCTTTGGCTTGTTTTCTAATCATTTTATCTGGCCCATGAGTGGGAGACAACTTCAAGAAAACCCTCTCCTAATGAGAGGAAACCAGGAGTCAGGGAGAGGAGGGGTGGGTGGTGGTTGGAGACAGAGGCCTGGTGCCCCGGGTGCAGTGGAAGTCTCTGGAAGACCAGGTGGAGGGAGGCCTCACGGAGTGATGCCCAGGGTCACAGACCTGTCGCAGCTGCTGTTTGTTAGTTCAAGTCCTGCTCTGAGGTGCTCTGTGTCAGCTCTGAGCGACAGGTGAGCTGGGGGTGCTCTGCAATGAGGGCTATGTGCACGGTTCCTGTGTGCCCAGCCCTGCCACGGTACCTGCAAGGGTAGCTCTGTATCCTGGGAGGGGCCTGACCACGAGAGCCCCGTGGGCTGGGGTGGGGGTGGGGTACCTGCCCAGGTGAGCTCCATATTCTGGGATTGGTCTGACCACGAGAGCCCCATGGGCTGCTGGGGACCTGGTAAAGGATGTCAGGACAGTCAGTGAAGCCACTGAGGATATACCTCCAGTTGCTCCTAATTCCTACACCCTGCTGGTCATTCTACCAACCACCAGGACATGGTATTCTGTATTAGTCTTCAATGATGCCTTCTTTTGTATTCCATTAGTCCCAGAGTCACAAGAAATTTTGGCTTGTGAGTGGCAGGACTCAACATACAACTAAAACAATACTTCCGGGCCGTCTGGCCCCAAGGGTGCAAAAATTCCCACACCATCTTTGGGGAAAGCTTAGCTAAAGACCTAAAAGTTCTACCTCTGGAAAAGGAAACCCTCCTTCAATATGCAGACGACATTCTGATCACCAGCCCTACTAAGGAGGCCTCTGAACTACCAAGCCAATAAAGGATAGAAGTTGTCCAAGAAAAAGCTCAAATATCACAGACTGCGGTGACCTGCCTGGGCTTCATTCTCACAGAAGGTCAGAGAAGCCCATCCCAGGAAAGGGAAGAAACCATTTTCAGCCTTACCCCTTTCTAAAACTAGAAGACAGCTTAGGGGTTCCTGGGGAGGCCAGGGTTTGCTGCTTCTGGATCCCTAACTACAGTCTACTAGCTGGGCCTCTATATGAAACACTGAAAGGAAAAGATGATGATCCTTTTGAATAGAATCCAGAAGTGGCCTTTCAAGAATGGAAAGAGCAGTCAATTCAGACCCTTGCCCTGGAACTCCCTAATTTAGCTAAACCCTTTGACCTTTACATTCCCGTTGAAAGGTGAATCGCCATTGGAGAATTAGTGCAAAAACTGGGACCACTTGAAATGGAACAATGCAAGAATGCCATCCAGGTAGGATAAACTACGGTCACTAAGGGGCTTGGCCCACTGCCACATCTGGCCAAGATACTGGCGGTATCTAAAAACCTGGAAATCAGCAGCCCAAAAGGCCACCTCCCTCCTAAGGGAAAAGGACCCCACATGGTGATCCTAACCACCAACCATGCCCTGAAGTTGCAGGGTTCGCTCCGTGGGCACACCGACCTCGAGTGAGGAGGCCCTCCAACTCCAACATCCAGAGAGATAACCGGGGGCAACAGGGCACCATGACGACTCGTGTGAACATCACTTGACCTGGAGTTTCTCTCATAAAACAACAAGAGTGTGTCCCAAAAGAGTAGACTACTGCTTGCAGGACTTACTGCACCCAGAGGGGAGCTAATAATCTTGGCGGGGGAACAGTATACCACACTGTCACCATAGAAAAGCCTACAGACACCGTGATGATGGTGGCCAATAAGACCGGCTGGACTCCTGTTTACTTCAAAAGGCTGTTGACTCAGTAGCCATCATGGTCCTTGGTCACCACTGACCCTGGACTGTCTGGGAGTTGAGCGGGCAGGGCTCTGACACCTGGTGCTGTTTGTACGTTAATTCAGGGGCCTAACTGAAGAAAGTGCAGACTACTGGTCAGAGCATCTAGGCTGGCAGAGACGGTCAGCCTAAGGTGGCCAAACAAATGTGGGGCGGGGTGAAACCGGCCCCCACAGCGTCTCTGCACATCTCTTTCCTGGACCCTTAAAGGTCATTAGAATCTATAACACTTCCAATGCTGGTGCTCAGGTGGACGAGCAGGGAGGCAGGGGTCCTGGGGACAATCAACGTCACCGGGAGGCTGCTGGGGAGAAGCTCTGACCCTCGCCCCAGGGTATGAGGGCTCCCAACTCAGCACTCAGCAGTTACAGAAGAAGGGTCTGCACCCTCAGCACTCCAAGAATGAGGAACCGGACAAAAGGCAGAGGAGGGGTTTGTCCCCAGCAAAGCCCATTAAAAATCCCTGGGAGATAAAAATAGAATCTGGGCAATAAAGTCAAGTCTAACCTTTTTTATCCTTTGTGCTTTGTCTAATTTCACGTGCTCCTAGGGTCCCGCATGCAGAGGTTCCACACCCGGCACTTCAGACCAGATTTCCTAGTGCAGAATGGCTGGGTCGACACCTCAGCTCCTGGGGCCCAGTGCAGACTCCACGATATAGAGCCTGAGCTACAGCCAACCCGGCCCTCGAGAGCTCCGCCGCCTCCCTCCCTCCCACTGACTCTGACAGGATCTCTACACAGCAGCCCAGTCCACAGCCCACGGGGTAGTGCATGCTCTCACCTCTCCATTCTCTGATCAAAATATAAAGTTTCCTTTGCTTGTGAACCAAACTCAGTCTCGATCTGTTGGCCCCAATGACACTGGGCAGGGGGACACTTGTTGGGGTCCACTCTGGAGGATCAGTAACAGAAATTGAGACTATTGTAACCTCAATGAACAGATGTGTGAGCCAAACTGTAGTTAACATAGAACAGTGTATAAGGCTCGGGTAAAATAAGATGTTTTTAACACTTCCATTTGATATTTCCATCACTTTTTATAAGCAAGTTCAGTGAAAAGGTTTGTCTTATTTGTCAGGTCAATATTAGAGAAACGAAGTGATTTCTTTCCAAGGATGTACAGCTAATAATCTTGGTTAAACCTTCAATCTTGTTTTAAATGCTTTTCCATTGAAAATGATACCTCTCTTTCAGCTCCCCCATTTCTGAGAAGTATAAAATCTTATAATTTATTATTACCAAAGGGGAAAGGTGGGAGGAGGGATAAATTAACAGTTTGGAATGAACACATACACACTGCTATGTATAAAATAGATCATCAACAACGAACTACTGTATAGCACAGGGAACTACACTCAACATTTTGCAATAACCTATAAGGGGAAATAATCTGAAAAAGAATAGATATTTTTATTGACATCATCTATCAATGACAGTTAAAGTGTAGCCTAAGGGAAGCTGGTGGTGAGTGCTTCTGACCCTGAAGACTTCAATCATCTAAAGTTTGGACTCTGCCTACTTCCCAAGGCCCTTAATGAACATATGTGTAGCCGTAGCTTAAAAACTTCCCCAGTTTGGGTTTCGGGGAGACACTGATTTTGAAAAAGCCCTGGTGTTCTCCTTACATGAATGGGACTCTTCCTACTGCTAAAACATGTCTGTCACACCCAGAGGATGGTATACCGTCTGATCGGGAAGAGTTTGGAAAAGGCATCTCATCTCCTCATCTCCTGGTGCTCGGGTTCACCCCTCCAGCGTCTTTACTAACAGTCTCCCCACTTGGAGATGTCAGCACTGTCAACATCCTGTTGCATACAGTTTGGAATTTGTCCAGAGGATGAAGCGGAAGGATGAGGAACAATGAGAGACAAGTCCTAGGTGTTCAGACAGGCACATGTCACTCTAATTTCCAATCAGGAAGACGAATTGACCAAAGGCTAGGGTTGCCCATGGAAACAGTATAGGGCTTGAGGAAATCCCGCTGCTTTGTGGCCAGTTCCCATAAACACGAGTTGAACAATGGAACTCAGGGGCAGTAAAATTCACAAAACTGCAGAGTTGAAAATATCCATCACTGAAAAATGTCTTGAGGAAAGTCAGAGAAAAGGACTTGTAAGCAAGGGAGAATGGCAGGAAAGGGATTTGAGGAGGTAGAAAGGACTCGCCATTAAGCACAAGAAAAGGAGCTGAACATTGCCAACATTGCAGTTGGCCAAAAAGGGTGTATGCGTTCTTTTCTGTATATATTCAAGAAAAGGGCATACACTTTTTTAGCCAACCAAACAGGTGGGCACTGGAAGTCAATACCACAAAAGATATCACTTCGCATCAGTCAGAAGAGCCATCCTCATAAAGCGTAAACAACAGAAATGCAGGACAGGGCAACGAGAAGAGGGAGCCCTGTGAGACTTATAGTGGAAATGTATATTGCCAACGGCCATTCTGGAGAAGTGTATTGTGTTTACTAAAGCATCTAAAAAATGAGCTACAGAGCATAGGGCACTTGCACTCATGGGCGTATATCTTGGGAAAAACAAAAATCGAGAGGACACAGGCACCCCAATGTTTACCCCCTCTCTGTTTAAAAGATCCTTGACTAGGATATAACTTAAATGTCTCTGGAGGGAAAAAATGGATAGAGATGTGGTACTTAGGTAGAGTGGAATATTATTCAGCCTGGAAATCAATGAAATATGGCCAGTTGTAACAACTCCGGAGGAGTTACGTATGATCATTCTAAGTGACAGAATTCAAAAAGAAAAAGACACATATCATAAGATATCACTTAAAGGTGGAATCCAAAATGGCTACACATGAAATAAATTACAAAACAAAAACATAGTCAAATATGTAGAAAACACGCATAAGGCTGCTAAACGGGAAAGGTGGGGAGGGGTGAGGCATCATCCAGGAGGTTGAAATTAGCAAAGATACCATTCCAAATACCAAACTGATAATCAACAAGGCCTACACGGTAGCTAAAAGAACTGCACTCAGCACACTCAAGTCACCGGAAAAGAATATATACGACTGGTAAGAATCTGAAAAAGAATTTATTGATGTCTCTCTGTACGTGAATCAAGTGGATGTACAGCAGCAAGAAACAGAGCTTTGAAAATCAGCTGTAACCAATATAGTAATAAATTGAAAAAAATAAACGACAGAGAGACAGAGAAAACCTCTTACAACTTTTCCTCAGGGACGGTGATGCAACATGGATTGAACACATCTAGACCCACAGCAGGATGAGACATAAGGCTGGAAACTGTTTGCGCTAAGAGAAATGTGAGGTTGGGTGAGGAAATGCACACCCTTTAAAGTAATACTACCTGGTACCCATTCAATGGGTCCCAAATCTGCAGGTTCAAGGGATCTTCCTACAGCTAAAACATGCATGGAAAACCCAGAGGACTGTACACCATGTGATCGGGAGATGTGTCTAAAATGCACCTCATTTATCCTCTCCTGGTGCTCCTGTTCACCATTCCAGCCACGCTACTTAGAATCTCCCCACTTGGAGAATCAGCACATTTAAACTTCTGTTTCACACATTTTGCAAATTGTGAGGAGGATGAACGGGAAGAGGGGGAACCAATGAGAGAAGAGTTGTAGGGGTTTGGACGGGCACATATCACTCTAATTTCCCATTAAGAATAAGAATTAAAGAAAGGCTCAGCCTGCCTCGCCGGAGCCAAAATAGGGTCTGAAGCAATCCTGCGGGTTTGAGGCCAGCTCACAAAAGAGCAACTTAAAAAATGGAGCTCAGGGTCACTGCAATTCACAAACCTGCAGAGTTATAAATGAAAACTAACGTCCAAAAATATGTTGAGGTAAGGCAAAGAAGAGGATCTGAATGCAAGACAGAATTGCAAGAAACAGATTTCAAGAGATAGATTGGACTCGTCTTTAACGCACATGAAAAGCGGCAGAATTTCGACAATGATGCAGTTGGCCCAAAAGGGCGTATGCGTTTTTTCCTGATTATATCCAGGAAAAAACGCATACGCACTTTATGGGCAACGAAGCAAGCAAGCAATGCAAATGTGCACAACAAAGAAGTCTCACTTCCCACCGGTCAAAAGGGCCATCCTAAAAAATTGTAAAAACCAGAAATGCAGGACAGGCCATGGAGAACAGGGAGCCTTTATACGCTGATGGGCAGTGTGTGAACTGCCGAGAGCCACTCTGGAGAAGTGTATGGTGGTTCCTAAATCATCTAAAAAACAGAGCTACAGAGCATAGGACACTTCCAATCATGGGAGTATATCTAGGGAAGTCTAAAAATCAACAAGACACAAGCACACCACAGTTTAGGGCTACTCTGTTTACAAGAACCTCAACTTCAGTACACCTTAAATATCCCAGGAAAGAGAACAATGGATAAAGAAGATGTGGTACTTATGTACAATGGAATATCTCTTCACCATGAAATCAATGTAATAAGGCTAGTAGAAGGATAAAGAGTGGATTTAGGTCCGATAATACTACTTGAAATAAGTCAAACAGAAAAAGAAACATATCATAAGATATCACTTATAGAGGGAGGGTAAATATGGCTGCACAAGAAATGAATTACAGAACAGAACAGTGTCTCACATTTAGAAAACACACTTATGTCAGCTTAAGGGGAAAGGAGAGGTGGGGTGATGCATAAAACCAGAGTTTGAAATTAGCACAGATACCGTTCAATAAACCAAATAGGTATTAGACAAGATCTACACCTTGCTCAATGAACTGGCCTCAACACACCCTATACACCGCAGAGAAATATATCTGAGGAATAAGAATCTTAAAACCCATGTATTGATATATCTCCATAAGGGAATCAAGTGTGTGCAGAGCGGCACAAACACAGCAGTGAAAAGGAGCTAAACCCCATTATAGAAATAAATTTTAAAAACAAAACGCTGAAACAATGAAAGAGAGAAAAATTCTTACAAAATTTGCTCAGGGGCTGTGATGCAACCTGGATTGACCACATATAAACCCACAGCTGGATAAGACATAAGGCTGGACACTTGGGGCTGACAGGATTGGTGAGCTTTGGTGAGCAACTGCCGAAAGTTTAATGCAATACTTCATGCTACTCAGTCCAAGGGTCCCAACACTCCAGGTTGAAGGGAATCTTCCTACAGCTAAACCATGCTTGGGAAACCCAGCGACTGGTATACCATATGATCGGGAAAGGTTTCTAAAACGCACCTCATTTTTCCTCTCCTGGGGCTCCGGATCGACATTCCAGCCGCTTTACTAACAACATCCCCACATGGAGTCAATGCCTTTAAGTTCTGGTATTGCACAGTCTGCAGTTAGTGCAGAGGATGAATGGGAATAGGGGGAACCAGTGAGAAACTAGCTGTAGAGGTTTCAAAGGGCACATGTCACTCTAATATCACATCAGTAAGAAGAATTAACCAAAGGCACAGCAAGGTGCCCCAGAAGAAAAATAGGGCTTCAAGGAATCCTGTGGTTACGAAGCAAGACCACAAAAATAAGAGCTAAAAAATGGAGCTAAGGGCCACTGCAATTCAAAAACCTGCAGAGTTATAAAGGCCAACTATTTTTAAAAAATATATTGAGGTAAGGCTATGAAGAGACATTGAAAGCAAGGCAGAATTGCAGGAAACCGATTTCAGGAGGTAGACTGGAATTGCATTGAAAACATATGAAGAGAGTCAGAAACTCGACAATGATGCACTTGGCCAAAAAGGGCGTATGCGTATTTTCCTGAATATATTCAGGAAAAAACGCATACGCCCTTTTTGGCCAACCAAGCAAGCTTGCAAAGGAAATCTGCACTACAATGAAGTCTCACTTCCACCTGGTCAAAAGGGCCATCTGAAAAAAGTGTAGAATCCATAAAGGCACGACAGGCCATGGAGAACTGGGAGCATTCTTATGCTGATGGGCGGGATGTAAATTCCCAACAGCCATTCTGGAGAAGTGTATGGTGTTTCCTGAAACATCTAAAAAACAAAGCAACAGAGCCTAGGGCACTTCCACTTATGGTCCTATAGCTTAGGGAAATTAAAATCAAAAAGACACAGCCACCCCAATGTTTGGGACGCCTCTGTTTACAAGAACCTCGTTTACGGTACAAGTTCAATATCGCAGAAAGTGAAAAATGGATAAAGAAGTTGTGGTACTTATGTACAATGCAATATCACTCAGCAATGAAACCTATGTGATCAGGCCCATAGCAGCATAATGAGTGGATTCCGGTATGATGATTCGAACTGAAATAAGTCACACAGAAAAGAAATATCATAAGGTATCACTAATACACAGAATGTGAACTTGGCTACACATGAACTGAATTACAAAACAGAACAGTGTCTCAAGTTTAGAAAACCAACTTACGCTTGCTTAACGGGGAAGGTGAGTTGAGGTGCTGCATAAAACCAGAGATTGAAATGAGCACAGATAAAGTTCCTTAAGCCAAATATGGAATAGACAAGAGCTACTCCTTGCTCAACGAAATGGACTCAACACCCCATATTAAACGCCTAAGAATGTACCTGACTTGTAAGTATCTTAAAACCTATGGATTGCTATGTCTCCGAAAGAGAATCAAGCATGTGTACAGGGGCATAAACACAGCAGTGATAGGATTGGAGAGGTTCGGTGAGCAAATGAAGACCCTTTGAAGTCATATTGCATGGTACCCATTCCACAGGTTTCAACTACCCAGGTTTAAGGTATTCTTCCTTCAGCTAAAACATGCATGTGGAACCTAGAGTATGATCAACCATGTGATCGGGAGACGTGTTCAAATATGTCTCAGTTTTCGTACCCTGGTACCCTGGTGCAACATTCCAGACGCTTTACTAACACTCTCCCCACTTGTAGAGTCAGTCCCTTTAACCTCCTGTTTGGCCCAGTTTGCAATTTCTGCGGAAGATGAACAGGAATAGCGAGAACCAATGAGAGGCTAGCTGGAGGTGTCTGGACGGGCAAATTTAACTCTCATTTCCCACCAGGAAGAGGAATTAACCAAAGGCTCAGCATGCCGGGCCGGAACCAGATTAGGGCCTGAAGCCATCCTGCGGTGTTGCGGCCAGCTCACAAGAAAGCGAGTTGAAGAAAGGAGCTCAGGGGCACTGTAATTCACAAACATGTAGAGTTATAAATGACACCTATCGTCCAAGAATACACTGAAGTAAGGCTGCCAAGAGGGCTTGAAAGCGGGGCAGAATTGCAGGAAACCGATTTCAGGAGGTAGACTGGAATTGCATTGAAAGCATAGGAAAAGAGGCAGAACGTCCACAATGATGCACTTGGCCAAAAATGGCGTATGCGTTTTTTCCTGAATATATTCAGGAAAAAATGCATACGCCCTTTTTGGCCAACCAAGCAAGCTTGCAAAGAAAATCTGCACTACAATGAAGTCTCACTTCCCCCCGGTCAAAAGGGCCATCTGAAAAAAGTGTAAAATCCAGAAAGGCAGGACAGGCCATGGAGAACTGGGAGCCTTGTTATGCTGATGGGCGTGATGTAAATTGCCAACAACCACTCGGGAGAAGTGTATGGTGTTTTCTGAAACATCTAAAAAACAAAGCAACAGAACCTAGGGCACTTCCACTTATGGTCCTATAGCTTAGGGAAATTAAAATCAAAAAGACACAGCCACCCCAAAGTTTGGAACGGCTCTGTTTACAAGAACCTCGTTTACCATACAAGTTCAACATCGCAGAAAGTGAAAAATGGAGAAAGAAGTTGTGGTATTTACTTACAAAGCAATATCACTCAGCAATGAAATCTGTGTCATCAGGCCCTTAGCAGCACAATGAGTGGATTCAGGTATGATGATTCTAACTGAAATAAGTCACACAGAAAAAGAAACATCATAAGATATCAGTAATACACGGAATGTAAACTTGGCTACACAGGAACTGAATTACAGAACAGAACAGGGACTCAAATTTAGAAAACCAACTTATGCTTGCTTAAGGGGAAAGGTGAGTTGGGGTGCTGCATAAAACCAGAGATTGAAATGAGCACAGATAAAGTTCCTTAAGCCAAATATGGAATAGACAAGAGCTACTCCTTGCTCAACGAAATGGACTCAACACCGCATATTAAACGCCTAAGAATGTACCTGACTAGTAAGTATCTTAAAACCTATGGATTGCTATGTCTCCGAAAGAGAATCAAGCATGTGTACAGGGGCATAAACGCAGCAGTGATAGGATTGGAGAGGTTCGGTGAGCAAATGAAGACCCTTTGAAGTCATATTGCATGGTACCCATTCCACGGGTTTCAACTACCCAGGTTTTAGGTATTCTTCCTTCAGCTAAAACATGCATGTGGAACCCAGAGTATGATCAACCATGTGATCGGGAGACGTGTTCAAATATGTCAGTTTTCGTACCCTGGTACTCGGGTGCAACATTCCAGACGCTTTACTAACACTCTCCCCACTTGGAGAGTCAGAACCTTTAACCTCCTGTTTGGCCCAGTTTGCAATTTCTGCGGAAGATAAACAGGAATAGCGAGAACCAATGAGAGACTAGCTGGAGGTATCTGGACGGGCAAATTTAACTCTCATTTCCCACCAGGAAGAGGAATTAACCAAAGGCTCAGCGTGCCGTGCCGGAACCAGATTAGGGCCTGAAGCCATCCTGCGGTGTTGCGGCCAGCTCACAAGAAAGCGAGTTGAAGAAAGGAGCTCAGGGGCACTGTAATTCACAAACCTGCAGAGTTATAAATGACAGCTATCGTCCAAAAATAGACTGAAGTAAGGCTGCCAAGAGGACTTGAAAGCGGGGCAGAATTGCAGGAA
Source organism: Stenella coeruleoalba (assembly GCF_951394435.1). Taxonomy (NCBI): domain Eukaryota; kingdom Metazoa; phylum Chordata; class Mammalia; order Artiodactyla; family Delphinidae; genus Stenella; species Stenella coeruleoalba. Next base: position 900,692 of record NW_027645966.1, on the reverse strand, counting down.
ACCGATTTCAGGAGGTAGACTGGAATTGCATTGAAAGCATAGGAAAAGAGGCAGAACGTCCACAATGATGCACTTGGCCAAAAAGGGCGTATGCGTTTTTTCCTGAATATATTCAGGAAAAAACGCATACGCACTTTTTGGCCAACCAAGCAAGCTTGCAAAGGAAATCTGCACTACAATGAAGTTTCACTTCCCCCCGGTCAAAAGGGCCATCTGAAAAAAGTGTAAAATCCAGAAAGGCAGGACAGGCCATGGAGAACTGGGAGCCTTGTTATGCTGATGGGCGGGATGTAAATTGCCAACAGACACTCAGGAGAAGTGTATGGTGTTTCCTGAAACATCTAAAAAACAAAGCAACAGAGCCTAGGGCACTTCCACTTATGGTCCTATAGCTTAGGGAAATTAAAATCAAAAAGACACAGCCACCCCAAAGTTTGGGACGCCTCCGTTTACAAGAACCTCGTTTACCATACAAGTTCAATATCACAGAAAGTGAAAAATGGATAAAGAACTTGTGGTACTTATGTACAATGCAGTATCACTCAGCAATGAAAGCTATGTCATCAGGCCCGTAGCAGCATAATGAGTGGATTCAGGTACGATGATTCTAACTGAAATAAGTCACACAGAAAAAGAAACATCATAAGATATCACTAATACACGGAATGTAAACTTGGCTACACAGGAACTGCATTCCAAAACAGAACAGGGTCTCAAATTTAGAAAACCAACTTATGCTTGCTTAAGGGGAAAGGTGAGTTGGGGTGCTGCATAAAACCAGAGATTGAAATGAGCACAGATAAAGTTCCTTAAGCCAAATATGGAATAGACAAGAGCTACTCCTTGCTCAACGAAATGGACTCAAAACCCCATATTAAACACCTAAGAATGTACCTGACTAGTAATTATCTTAAAACCTATGGATTGCTATGTCTCCAAAACAGAATCAAGCGTGTGTACAGGGGCATAAACGCAGCAGTGATAGGATTGGAGAGGTTCGGTGAGCAAATGAAGACCCTTTGAAGTCATATTGCATGGTACCCATTACACGGGTCTCAACTCTCCAGGTTTAAGGTATTCTTCCTTCAGCTAAAACATGCATGTAGAACCCAGAGTATGATCAACCATGTGAACGGGAGACGTGTTCAAATATGTCTCAGTTTTCCTCCCCTGGTACTCGGGTGCAACATTCCAGACGCTTTACTAACACTCTCCGGACTTGGAGAGTCAGTCCCTTTAACCTCCTGTTTGGCCCAGTTTGCAATTTCTGCGGAAGATGAACAGGAATAGCGAGAACCAATGAGAGGCTAGCTGGAGGTGTCTGGACGGGCAAATTTAACTGTCATTTCCCACCAGGAAGAGGAATTAACCAAAGGCTCAGCATGCCGGGCCGGAACAAGATTAGGGCCTGAAGCCATCCTGCGGTATTGCGGCCAGCTCACAAGAAAGCGAGTTGAAGAAAGGAGCTCAGGGGCACTGTAATTCACAAACCTGCAGAGTTATAAATGACAGCTATCATCCAAAAATAGACTGAAGTAAGGCTGCCAAGAGGATTTGAAAGCGGGGCAGAATTGCAGGAAACCGATTTCAGGAGGTAGACTGGAATTGCATTGAAAGCATAGGAAAAGAGGCAGAACGTCCACAATGATGCACTTGGCCAAAAAGGGCGTATGCGTTTTTTCCTGAATATATTCAGGAAAAAACGCATACGCCCTTTTTGGCCAACCAAGCAAGCTTGCAAAGGAAATCTGCACTACAATGAAGTCTCACTTCCCCCCGGTCAAAAGGGCCATCTGAAAAAAGTGTAAAATCCAGAAAGGCAGGACAGGCCATGGAGAACTGGGAGCCTTGTTATGCTGATGGGCGTGATGTAAATTGCCAACAACCACTCTGGAGAAGTGTATGGTGTTTCCTGAAACATCTAAAAAACAAAGCAACAGAACCTAGGGCACTTCCACTTATGGTCCTATAGCTTAGGGAAATTAAAATCAAAAAGACACAGCCACCCCAAAGTTTGGAACGGCTCTGTTTACAAGAACCTCGTTTACAGTACAAGTTCAACATCGCAGAAAGTGAAAAATGGAGAAAGAAGTTGTGGTATTTACTTACAAAGCAATATCACTCAGCAATGAAATCTGTGTCATCAGGCCCTTAGCAGCACAATGAGTGGATTCAGGTATGATGATTCTAACTGAAATAAGTCACACAGAAAAAGAAACATCATAAGATATCAGTAATACACGGAATGTAAACTTGGCTACACAGGAACTGCATTCCAAAACAGAACAGGGTCTCAAATTTAGAAAACCAACTTATGCTTGCTTAAGGGGAAAGGTGAGTTGGGGTGCTGCATAAAACCAGAGATTGAAATGAGCACAGATAAAGTTCCTTAAGCCAAATATGGAATAGACAAGAGCTACTCCTTGCTCAACGAAATGGACTCAAAACCCCATATTAAACACCTAAGAATGTACCTGACTAGTAATTATCTTAAAACCTATGGATTGCTATGTCTCCAAAAGAGAATCAAGCGTGTGTACAGGGGCATAAACGCAGCAGTGATAGGATTGGAGAGGTTCGGTGAGCAAATGAAGACCCTTTGAAGTCATATTGCATGGTACCCATTACACGGGTCTCAACTCTCCAGGTTTAAGGTATTCTTCCTTCAGCTAAAACATGCATGTGGAACCCAGAGTATGATCAACCATGTGATCGGGAGACGTGTTCAAATATGTCTCAGTTTTCGTACCCTGGTACTCGGGTGCAACATTCCAGACGCTTTACTAACACTCTCCCCACTTGTAGAGTCAGTCCCTTTAACCTCCTGTTTGGCCCAGTTTGCAATTTCTGCGGAAGATGAACAGGAATAGCGAGAACCAATGAGAGGCTAGCTGGAGGTGTCTGAACGGGCAAATTTAACTCTCATTTCCCACCAGGAAGAGGAATTAACCAAAGGCTCAGCGTGCCGTGCCGGAACCAGATTAGGGCCTGAAGCCATCCTGCGGTGTTGCGGCCAGCTCACAAGAAAGCGCGTTGAAGAAAGGAGCTCAGGGGCACTGTAATTCACAAACATGTAGAGTTATAAATGACAGCTATCGTCCAAGAATACACTGAAGTAAGGCTGCCAAGAGGACTTGAAAGCGGGGCAGAATTGCAGGAAACCGATTTCAGGAGGTAGACTGGAATTGCATTGAAAGCATAGGAAAAGAGGCAGAACGTCCACAATGATGCACTTGGCCAAAAAGGGCGTATGCGTTTTTTCCTGAATATATTCAGGAAAAAACGCATACGCCCTTTTTGGCCAACCAAGCAAGCTTGCAAAGGAAATCTGCACTACAATGAAGTCTCACTTCCCCCCGGTCAAAAGGGCCATCTGAAAAAAGTGTAAAATCCAGAAAGGCAGGACAGGCCATGGAGAACTGGGAGCCTTGTTATGCTGATGGGCGGGATGTAAATTGCCAACAACCACTCAGGAGAAGTGTATGGTGTTTCCTGAAACATCTAAAAAACAAAGCAACAGAGCCTAGGGCACTTCCACTTATGGTCCTATAGCTTAGGGAAATTAAAATCAAAAAGACACAGCCACCCCAAAGTTTGGGACGCCTCTGTTTACAAGAACCTCGTTTACAGTACAAGTTCAACATCGCAGAAAGTGAAAAAGGATAAAGAAGTTGTGGTATTTACTTACAAAGCAATATCACTCAGCAATGAAATCTATGTCATCAGGCCCTTAGCATCACAATGAGTGGATTCAGGTATGATGATTCTAACTGAAATAAGTCACACAGAAAAAGAAACATCATAAGATATCAGTAATACACGGAATGTAAACTTGGCTACACAGGAACTGAATTACAGAACAGAAGAGGGTCTCAAATTTAGAAAAACAACTTATGCTTGCTTAAGGGGAAAGGTGAGTTGGGGTGCTGCATAAAACCAGAGATTGAAATGAGCACAGATAAAGTTCCTTAAGCCAAATATGGAATAGACAAGAGCTACTCCTTGCTCAACGAAATGGACTCAACACCCCATATTAAACGCCTAAGAATGTACCTGACTAGTAAGTATCTTAAAACCTAGGGATTGCTATGTGTCCAAAGGAGAATCAAGCGTGTGTACTGGGGCATAAATGCAGCAGTGATAGGATTGGAGAGGTTCGGTGAGCAAATGAAGACCCTTTGAAGTCATATTGCATGGTACCCATTCCACGGGTCTCAACTCTCCAGGTTTAAGGTATTCTTCCTTCAGCTAAAACATGCATGTGGAACCCAAGTATGATCAACCGTGTGATCGGGAGACGTGTTCAAATATGTCTCAGTTTTCATACCCTGGTACTCGGGTGCAACATTCCAGACGCTTTACTAACACTCTCCCGACTTGGACAGTCAGTGCCTTTAAACTCCTGTTTGGCCCAGTTTGCAATTTCTGCGGAAGATGAACAGGAATAGGGAGAACCAATGAGAGGCTAGCTGGAGGTGTCTGGACGGGCAAATTTAACTCTCATTTCCCACTAGGAAGAGGAATTAACCAAAGGCTCAGCATGCCGTGGCGGAACCAGATTAGGGCCTGAAGCCATCCTGCGGTGTTGCGGCCAGCTCAAAAGAAAGCAAGTTGAAGAAAGGAGCTCAGGGGCTCTGTAATTCACAAACCTGCAGAGTTATAAATGACAGCTATCGTCCAAAAATATACTGAAGTAAGGCTGCCAAGAGGACTTGAAATCGGGGCAGAATTGCAGGATACCGATTTCAGGAGGTAGACTGGAATTGCATTGAAAGCGTAGGAAAAGAGGCAGAACGTCCACAATGATGCACTTTGCCAAAAGGGCATATGCGTTTTTTCCTGAATATATTCAGGAAAAAACGCATACGCCCTTTTTGGCCAACCAAGCAAGCTTGCAAAGGAAATCTGCACTACAATGAAGTCTCACTTCCCCCCGGTCAAAAGGGCCATCAGAATAAAGTGTAAAATCCAGAAAGGCAGGACAGGCCATGGAGAACTGGGAGCCTTGTTATGGTGATGGGCGGGATGTAAATTGCCAACAACCACTCAGGAGAAGTGTATGGTGTTTCCTGAAACATCTAAAAAACAAAGCAACAGAGCCTAGGGCACTTCCACTTATGGTCCTATAGCTTAGGGAAATTAAAATCAAAAAGACACAGCCACCCCAAAATTTGGGACGGCTCTTTTTACAGGAATCACTTCTACGGCACAAGTTAAATATCCCAGAGAGCAAATAATGGATAAAGATGTTGCGGTACTTCTGTACAACAGAATACCACTCAGCAATGAAATCTATGTCACCAGGCCCGTACCAGCATAATGAGTGGATTGAGGCACGATGATTCTAAGTGAAATAAGTCACACAGAAAAAGAAACCTCATAAGGTATCACTAATACACGGAATGTGAACTTGGCTACACATGAACTGAATTACAAAACAGAACAGGGTCTCAAGTTTAGAAAACCAACTTATGCCTGCTTAAGGGGGAAGGTGAGTTGGGGTGCTGCATAAAAGCAGAGTTTGAAATTAGCACAGATACCGTTCCATAAGCCAAATATGTAATAGACAAGAGCTACCCCTTGCTCAACGAAATGGATTCAACAATGAGGTATCACCTCACACCTGGTAGAATAGGCATCATTGAAAATCTACAAACAAAAAATGCTGGAAAGGGTGTGGAGAAAAGGAACCCTCTTCCACTATTTTTGGGAATATAAATTGATACAGTCATTATGGAGAACAATATGGAATTTCTTAAGAAACTAACAATAGAATTACCGTATGATACAGCAATCCCAGTACTGGACATATACCCAGACAAAACCATAAATCAAAAAGAGTCATTCACCGCAATGTTCATTGCATCACTATTGACAATATCGAGGTAATGGAAGCAAGCTAAATGCCCACAGACAGACGAATGCATAAAGCTGTGGTACATGTATAAAATGGAATATTACTAAGCCATGAAAAGGAATGAAATTGGGTCATTTGTAGAGACGTCGATGGATCTAGAGACTGTCATACAGAGTGAAGTAAGTCAGAAAGAGAAAAACAAATCTTGTATATTCATGCATATATGTGGAACCTAGAAAAACTGTACAGATTAACCATTTTGCAAGGCATAAATAGAGCAACAGATGTAGACAACAAACGTATGGACAACAAGGGGGGAAAGCTGTTGGGGGGTGGTGGTGGGAGGAGTTGAGAGACTGGGATTGGCATGTATACATTTATATGTATAAAATAGATAACCAATAAGAACCTGCTGTATAAAAATATAAAATAAAATTCAAAATTAAAAAGAAATAAAATTTAAAAAATAAAACAGAAAAAACAATTATTCCCTGCACATACATGTATTTATATGAATAAATTATTTCCATGCTTATATCTGTAAATACAAAAAAGAGGAATAAAATCTACCTTGAACCAAAAACGAAAAAGAGAAAAAAAACACAGAACCCACCAGTTACACAGAGGAAAACCGTATCAGGGCACTTGCTCCAGTTGTAAACAATTCTGAAGTTGGTCAGTGGTGGGGAATCGTCTCCCATTCAGCCAGCAGCCCCCACGCAACAAGCGTCCTCATTGCAAAGCTGGGGCACCGTGCCGAGGCATCTGTGAGTAAACGTGAGCTGAGCCCCAGGCCAGTTGCTGCTGAACTATTCCCACCCGTCCCAGGTAAAACACCTGAATATATACAAGGACTTGAAAGCCTAGAGGAAGGGCCATAGAGCCACACGAGTGACAGCATGCCGGCCGACTTGGTGCCTGCAGGCCAGCCAGGATGGTCCTGGCCCTGGGTGCTCTTCTGGAAGATTTCCATTTCCCTGCCTGAGATACCCGTCCTGTCCCTGCCCCCACTGCTTTTTTCCTTCCTCACCTCTGCCCAGGGAGAAATTCCAGCAGCAGGTATGGGTGACACATCCTCTTCTTTAGCAGGTGGCAGCCTGGCAACTGCTGCAGAAAGTCCAGCAGAGCCCCACTCACACTGGGCCACCCACAAAGCCGTGGCCTCTCACTCCCTCCCACCAGCCCAGCCCCGAGACTGCTGACAGGGCAGAGAAAATGGCGTCAGGCACGGCTGCAGGGGCTCTTGCTGCCTGGAGTGGTATTTATATTGATCTCAACCCAGGCACACCTGGGGAGGGCTGGCCGGCACGGTAAGGCTGCCCAGGTCGGCCAATCATCACCCCTCAGGGGCTCACAGTTGCAGAAAATGGAACTTGCTGAACCGGCCAGGTCCAAGGAACAGGTGTGGGCTCCTGAGAGTCAGGATAGACAAGGGGCTGCAGCTTTGGCTTGTTTTCTAATCATTTTATCTGGCCCATGAGTGGGAGACAACTTCAAGAAAACCCTCTCCTAATGAGAGGAACCCAGGAGTCAGGCAGAGGAGGGGTGGGTGGTGGTTGGAGACAGAGGCCTGGTGCCCCGGGTGCAGTGGAAGTCTCTGGAAGACCAGGTGGAGGGAGGCCTCACGGAGTGATGCCCAGGGTCACAGACCTGTCGCAGCTGCTGTTTGTTAGTTCAAGTCCTGCTCTGAGGTGCTCTGTGTCAGCTCTGAGCGACAGGTGAGCTGGGGGTGCTCTGCAATGAGGGCTATGTGCACGGTTCCTGTGTGCCCAGCCCTGCCACGGTACCTGTAAGGGTAGCTCTGTATCCTGGGAGGGGCCTGACCACGAGAGCCCCGTGGGCTGGGGTGGGGGTGGGGTACCTGCCCAGGTGAGCTCCATATTCTGGGATTGGTCTGACCACGAGAGCCCCATGGGCTGCTGGGGACCTGGTAAAGGATGTCAGGACAGTCAGTGAAGCCACCGAGGATATACCTCCAGTTGCTCCTAATTCCTACACCCTGCTGGTCATTCTACCAACCACCAGGACATGGTATTCTGTATTAGTCTTCAATGATGCCTTCTTTTGTATTCCATTAGTCCCAGAGTCACAAGAAATTTTGGCTTGTGAGTGGCAGGACTCAACATACAACTAAAACAATACTTCCGGGCCGTCTGGCCCCAAGGGTGCAAAAATTCCCACACCATCTTTGGGGAAAGCTTAGCTAAAGACCTAAAAGTTCTACCTCTGGAAAAGGAAACCCTCCTTCAATATGCAGACGACATTCTGATCACCAGCCCTACTAAGGAGGCCTCTGAACTACCAAGCCAATAAAGGATAGAAGTTGTCCAAGAAAAAGCTCAAATATCACAGACTGCGGTGACCTGCCTGGGCTTCATTCTCACAGAAGGTCAGAGAAGCCCATCCCAGGAAAGGGAAGAAACCATTTTCAGCCTTACCCCTTTCTAAAACTAGAAGACAGCTTAGGGGTTCCTGGGGAGGCCAGGGTTTGCTGCTTCTGGATCCCTAGCTACAGTCTACTAGCTGGGCCTCTATATGAAACACTGAAAGGAAAAGATGATGATCCTTTTGAATAGAATCCAGAAGTGGCCTTTCAAGAATGGAAAGAGCAGTCAATTCAGACCCTTGCCCTGGAACTCCCTAATTTAGCTAAACCCTTTGACCTTTACATTCCCGGTGAAAGGTGAATCGCCATTGGAGAATTAGTGCAAAAACTGGGACCACTTGAAATGGAACAATGCAAGAATGCCATCCAGGTAGGATAAACTACGGTCACTAAGGGGCTTGGCCCACTGCCACATCTGGCCAAGATACTGGCGGTATCTAAAAACCTGGAAATCAGCAGCCCAAAAGGCCACCTCCCTCCTAAGGGAAAAGGACCCCACGTGGTGATCCTAACCACCAACCATGCCCTGAAGTTGCAGGGTTCGCTCCGTGGGCACACCGACCTCGAGTGAGGAGGCCCTCCAACTCCAACATCCAGAGAGATAACCGGGGGCAACAGGGCACCATGACGACTCGTGTGAACATCACTTGACCTGGAGTTTCTCTCATAAAACAACAAGAGTGTGTCCCAAAAGAGTAGACTACTGCTTGCAGGACTTACTGCACCCAGAGGGGAGCTAATAATCTTGGCGGGGGAACAGTATACCACACTGTCACCATAGAAAAGCCTACAGACACCGTGATGATGGTGGCCAATAAGACCGGCTGGACTCCTGTTTACTTCAAAAGGCTGTTGACTCAGTAGCCATCATGGTCCTTGATCACCACTGACCCTGGACTGTCTCGGAGTTGAGCGGGCAGGGCTCTGACACCTGGTGCTGTTTGTACGTTAATTCAGGGGCCTAATTGAAGAAAGCGCAGACTACTGGTCAGAGCATCTAGGCTGGCAGAGACGGTCAGCCTAAGGTGGCCGAACAAATGTGGGGCGGGGTGAAACTGGCCCCCACAGCGTCTCTGCACATCTCTTTCCTGGACCCTTAAAGGTCATTAGAATCTATAACACTTCCAATGCTGGTGCTCAGGTGGACGAGCAGGGAGGCAGGGGTCCTGGGGACAATCAACGTCACCGGGAGGCTGCTGGGGAGAAGCTCTGACCCTCGCCCCAGGGTATGAGGGCTCCCAACTCAGCACTCAGCAGTTACAGAAGAAGGGTCTGCACCCTCAGCACTCCAAGAATGAGGAACGGGACAAAAGGCAGAGGAGGGGTTTGTCCCCAGCAAAGCCCATTAAAAATCCCTGGGAGATAAAAATAGAATCTGGGCAATAAAGTCAAGTCTAACCTTTTTTATCCTTTGTGCTTTGTCTAATTTCACGTGCTCCTAGGGTCCCGCATGCAGAGGTTCCACACCCGGCACTTCAGACCAGATTTCCTAGTGCAGAATGGCTGGGTCGACACCTCAGCTCCTGGGGCCCAGTGCAGACTCCACGATATAGAGCCTGAGCTACAGCCAACCCGGCCCTCGAGAGCTCCGCCGCCTCCCTCCCTCCCACTGACTCTGACAGGATCTCTACACAGCAGCCCAGCCCACAGCCCACGGGGTAGTGCATGCTCTCACCTCTCCATTCTCTGATCAAAATATAAAGTTTCCTTTGCTTGTGAACCAAACTCAGTCTCGATCTGTTGGCCCCAATGACACTGGGCAGGGGGACACTTGTTGGGGTCCACTCTGGAGGATCAGTAACAGAAATTGAGACTATTGTAACCTCAATGAACAGATGTGTGAGCCAAACTGTAGTTAACATAGAACAGTGTATAAGGCTCGGGTAAAATAAGATGTTTTTAACACTTCCATTTGATATTTCCATCACTTTTTATAAGCAAGTTCAGTGAAAAGGTTTGTCTTATTTGTCAGGTCAATATTAGAGAAACGAAGTGATTTCTTTCCAAGGATGTACAGCTAATAATCTTGGTTAAACCTTCAATCTTGTTTTAAATGCTTTTCCATTGAAAATGATACCTCTCTTTCAGCTCCCCCATTTCTGAGAAGTATAAAATCTTATAATTTATTATTACCAAAGGGGAAAGGTGGGAGGAGGGATAAATTAACAGTTTGGAATGAACACATACACACTGCTATGTATAAAATAGATCATCAACAACGAACTACTGTATAGCACAGGGAACTACACTCAACATTTTGCAATAACCTATAAGGGGAAATAATCTGAAAAAGAATAGATATTTTTATTGACATCATCTATCAATGACAGTTAAAGTGTAGCCTGAGGGAAGCTGGTGGTGAGTGCTTCTGACCCTGAAGACTTCAATCATCTAAAGTTTGGACTCTGCCTACTTCCCAAGGCCCTTAACGAACATATGTGTAGCCGTAGCTTAAAAACTTCCCCAGTTTGGGTTTCGGGGAGACACTGATTTTGAAAAAGCCCTGGTGTTCTCCTTACATGAATGGGACTCTTCCTACTGCTAAAACATGTCTGTCACACCCAGAGGATGGTATACCGTCTGATCGGGAAGAGTTTGGAAAAGGCATCTCATCTCCTCATCTCCTGGTGCTTGGGTTCACCCCTCCAGCGTCTTTACTAACAGTCTCCCCACTTGGAGATGTCAGCACTGTCAACATCCTGTTGCGTACAGTTTGGAATTTGTCCAGAGGATGAAGCGGAAGGATGAGGAACAATGAGAGACAAGTCCTAGGTGTTCAGACAGGCACATGTCACTCTAATTTCCAATCAGGAAGACGAATTGACCAAAGGCTAGGGTTGCCCATGGAAACAGTATAGGGCTTGAGGAAATCCCGCTGCTTTGTGGCCAGTTCCCATAAACACGAGTTGAACAATGGAACTCAGGGGCAGTAAAATTCACAAAACTGCAGAGTTGAAAATATCCATCACTGAAAAATGTCTTGAGGAAAGTCAGAGAAAAGGACTTGTAAGCAAGGGAGAATGGCAGGAAAGGGATTTGAGGAGGTAGAAAGGACTCGCCATTAAGCACAAGAAAAGGAGCTGAACATTGCCAACATTGCAGTTGGCCAAAAAGGGTGTATGCGTTCTTTTCTGTATATATTCAAGAAAAGGGCATACACTTTTTTAGCCAACCAAACAGGTGGGCACTGGAAGTCAATACTACAAAAGATATCACTTCGCATCAGTCAGAAGAGCCATCCTCATAAAGCGTAAACAACAGAAATGCAGGACAGGGCAACGAGAAGAGGGAGCCCTGTGAGACTTATAGTGGAAATGTATATTGCCAACGGCCATTCTGGAGAAGTGTATTGTGTTTACTAAAGCATCTAAAAAATGAGCTACAGAGCATAGGGCACTTGCACTCATGGGCGTATATCTTGGGAAAAACAAAAATCGAGAGGACACAGGCACCCCAATGTTTACCCCCTCTCTGTTTAAAAGATCCTCGACTAGGATATAACTTAAATGTCTCTGGAGGGAAAAAATGGATAGAGGTGTGGTACTTAGGTAGAGTGGAATATTATTCAGCCTGGAAATCAATGAAATATGGCCAGTTGTAACAACTCCGGAGGAGTTACGTATGATCATTCTAAGTGACAGAATTCAAAAAGAAAAAGACACATATCATAAGATATCACTTAAAGGTGGAATCCAAAATGGCTACACATGAAATCAATTACAAAACAAAAACATAGTCAAATATGTAGAAAACACGCATAAGGCTGCTAAACGGGAAAGGTGGGGAGGGGTGAGGCATCATCCAGGAGGTTGAAATTAGCAAAGATACCATTCCAAATACCAAACTGATAATCAACAAGGCCTACACGGTAGCTAAAAGAACTGCACTCAGCACACTCAAGTCACCGGAAAAGAATATATACGACTGGTAAGAATCTGAAAAAGAATTTATTGATGTCTCTCTGTACGCGAATCAAGTGGATGTACAGCAGCAAGAAACAGAGCTTTGAAAATCAGCTGTAACCAATATAGTAATAAATTGAAAAAAATAAATGACAGAGAGACAGAGAAAACCTCTTACAACTTTTCCTCAGGGACGGTGATGCAACATGGATTGAACACATCTAGACCCACAGCAGGATGAGACATAAGGCTGGAAACTGTTTGTGCTAAGAGAAATGTGAGGTTGGGTGAGGAAATGCACACCCTTTAAAGTAATACTACCTGGTACCCATTCAATGGGTCCCAAATCTGCAGGTTCAAGGGATCTTCCTACAGCTAAAACATGCATGGAAAACCCAGAGGACTGTACACCATGTGATCGGGAGATGTGTCTAAAATGCACCTCATTTATCCTCTCCTGGTGCTCCTGTTCACCATTCCAGCCACGCTACTTAGAATCTCCCCACTTGGAGAATCAGCACATTTAAACTTCTGTTTCACACATTTTGCAAATTGTGAGGAGGATGAACGGGAAGAGAGGGAACCAATGAGAGAAGAGTTGTAGGGGTTTGGACGGGCACATATCACTCTAATTTCCCATTAAGAATAAGAATTAAAGAAAGGCTCAGCCTGCCTCGCCGGAGCCAAAATAGGGTCTGAAGCAATCCTGCGGGTTTGAGGCCAGCTCACAAAAGAGCAACTTAAAAAATGGAGCTCAGGGTCACTGCAATTCACAAACCTGCAGAGTTATAAATGAAAACTAACGTCCAAAAATATGTTGAGGTAAGACAAAGAAGAGGATCTGAATGCAAGACAGAATTGCAAGAAACAGATTTCAAGAGATAGATTGGACTCGTCTTTAACGCACATGAAAAGCGGCAGAATTTCGACAATGATGCAGTTGGCCCAAAAGGGCGTATGCATTTTTTCCTGATTATATCCAGGAAAAAACGCATACGCACTTTATGGGCAACGAAGCAAGCAAGCAATGCAAATGTGCACAACAAAGAAGTCTCACTTCCCACCAGTCAAAAGGGCCATCCTAAAAAATTGTAAAAACCAGAAATGCAGGACAGGCCATGGAGAACAGGGAGCCTTTATACGCTGATGGGCAGTGTGTGAACTGCCGAGAGCCACTCTGGAGAAGTGTATGGTGGTTCCTAAATCATCTAAAAAACAGAGCTACAGAGCATAGGACACTTCCAATCATGGGAGTATATCTAGGGAAGTCTAAAAATCAACAAGACACAAGCACACCACAGTTTAGGGCTACTCTGTTTACAAGAACCTCAACTTCAGTACACCTTAAATATCCCAGGAAAGAGAACAATGGATAAAGAAGATGTGGTACTTATGTACAATGGAATATCTCTTCACCATGAAATCAATGTAATAAGGCTAGTAGAAGGATAAAGAGTGGATTTAGGTCCGATAATACTACTTGAAATAAGTCAAACAGAAAAAGAAACATATCATAAGATATCACTTATAGAGGGAGGGTAAATATGGCTGCACAAGAAATGAATTACAGAACAGAACAGTGTCTCACATTTAGAAAACACACTTATGTCAGCTTAAGGGGAAAGGAGAGGTGGGGTGATGCATAAAACCAGAGTTTGAAATTAGCACAGATACCGTTCAATAAACCAAATAGGTATTAGACAAGATCTACACCTTGCTCAATGAACTGGCCTCAACACACCCTATACACCGCAGAGAAATATATCTGAGTAATAAGAATCTTAAAACCCATGTATTGATATATCTCCATAAGGGAATCAAGTGTGTGCAGAGCGGCACAAACACAGCAGTGAAAATGAGCTAAACCCCATTATAGAAATAAATTTTAAAAACAAAACGCTGAAACAATGAAAGAGAGAAAAATTCTTACAAAATTTGCTCAGGGGCTGTGATGCAACCTGGATTGACCACATATAAACCCACAGCTGGATAAGACATAAGGCTGGACACTTGGGGCTGACAGGATTGGTGAGCTTTGGTGAGCAACTGCCGAAAGTTTAATGCAATACTTCATGCTACTCAGTCCAAGGGTCCCAACACTCCAGGTTGAAGGGAATCTTCCTACAGCTAAACCATGCTTGGGAAACCCAGCGACTGGTATACCATATGATCGGGAAAGGTTTCTAAAACGCACCTCATTTTTCCTCTCCTGGGGCTCCGGATCGACATTCCAGCCGCTTTACTAACAACATCCCCACATGGAGTCAATGCCTTTAAGTTCTGGTATCGCACAGTCTGCAGTTAGTGCAGAGGATGAATGGGAATAGGGGGAACCAGTGAGAAACTAGCTGTAGAGGTTTCAATGGGCACATGTCACTCTAATATCACATCAGTAAGAAGAATTAACCAAAGGCACAGCAAGGTGCCCCAGAAGAAAAATAGGGCTTCAAGGAATCCTGTGGTTACGAAGAAAGACCACAAAAATAAGAGCTAAAAAATGGAGCTAAGGGCCACTGCAATTCAAAAACCTGCAGAGTTATAAAGGCCAACTATTTTTAAAAAATATATTGAGGTAAGGCTATGAAGAGGCATTGAAAGCAAGGCAGAATTGCAGGAAACCGATTTCAGGAGGTAGACTGGAATTGCATTGAAAACATATGAAGAGAGTCAGAAACTCGACAATGATGCACTTGGCCAAAAAGGGCGTATGCGTTTTTTCCTGAATATATTCAGGAAAAAACGCATACGCACTTTTTGGCCAACCAAGCAAGCTTGCAAAGGAAATCTGCACTACAATGAAGTCTCACTTCCACCTGGTCAAAAGGGCCATCTGAAAAAAGTGTAGAATCCATAAAGGCACAACAGGCCATGGAGAACTGGGAGCATTCTTATGCTGATGGGCGGGATGTAAATTGCCAACAGCCACTCGGGAGAAGTGTATGGTGTTTCCTGAAACATCTAAAAAACAAAGCAACAGAGCCTAGGGCACTTCCACTTATGGTCCTATAGCTTAGGGAAATTAAAATCAAAAAGACACAGCCACCCCAAAGTTTGGGACGCCTCTGTTTACAAGAACCTCGTTTACGGTACAAGTTCAATATCGCAGAAAGTGAAAAATGGATAAAGAAGTTGTGGTACTTACGTACAATGCAATATCACTCAGCAATGAAACCTATGTGATCAGGCCCATAGCAGCATAATGAGTGGATTCCGGTATGATGATTCTAACTGAAATAAGTCACACAGAAAAGAAATATCATAAGGTATCACTAATACACAGAATGTGAACTTGGCTACACATGAACTGAATTACAAAACAGAACAGTGTCTCAAGTTTAGAAAACCAACTTACGCTTGCTTAACGGGGAAGGTGAGTTGGGGTGCTGCATAAAACCAGAGATTGAAATGAGCACAGATAAAGTTCCTTAAGCCAAATATGGAATAGACAAGAGCTACTCCTTGCTCAACGAAATGGACTCAACACCCCATATTAAACGCCTAAGAATGTACCTGACTAGTAAGTATCTTAAAACCTATGGATTGCTATGTCTCCAAAAGAGAATCAAGCGTGTGTACAGGGGCATAAACGCAGCAGTGATAGGATTGGAGAGGTTCTGTGAGCAAATGAAGACCCTTTGAAGTCATATTGCATGGTACCCATTCCACGGGTTTCAACTACCCAGGTTTTAGGTATTCTTCCTTCAGCTAAAACATGCATGTGGAACCCAGAGTATGATCAACCATGTGATCGGGAGACGTGTTCAAATATGTCTCAGTTTTCGTACCCTGGTACTCGGGTGCAACATTCCAGACGCTTTACTAACACTCTCCCCACTTGGAGAGTCAGCACCTTTAACCTCCTGTTTGGCCCAGTTTGCAATTTCTGCGGAAGATGAACAGGAATAGCGAGAACCAATGAGAGACTAGCTGGAGGTGTCTGGACGGGCAAATTTAACTCTCATTTCCCACCAGGAAGAGGAATTAACCAAAGGCTCAGCGTGCCGTGCCGGAACCAGATTAGGGCCTGAAGCCATCCTGCGGTGTTGCGGCCAGCTCACAAGAAAGCGAGTTGAAGAAAGGAGCTCAGGGGCACTGTAATTCACAAACCTACAGAGTTATAAATGACAGCTATCGTCCAAAAATAGACTGAAGTAAGGCTGCCAAGAGGACTTGAAAGCGGGGCAGAATTGCAGGAAACCGATTTCAGCAGGTAGACTGGAATTGCATTGAAAGCATAGGAAAAGAGGCAGAACGTCCACAATGATGCACTTGGCCAAAAAGGGCGTATGCGTTTTTTCCTGAATATATTCAGGAAAAAACGCACACGCACTTTTTGGCCAACCAAGCAAGCTTGCAAAGGAAATCTGCACTACAATGAAGTTTCACTTCCCTCCGCTCAAAAGGGCCATCTGAAAAAAGTGTAAAATCCAGAAAGGCAGGACAGGCCATGGAGAACTGGGAGCCTTGTTATGCTGATGGGCGGGATGTAAATTGCCAACAGACACTCAGGAGAAGTGTATGGTGTTTCCTGAAACATCTAAAAAACAAAGCAACAGAGCCTAGGGCACTTCCACTTATGGTCCTATAGCTTAGGGAAATTAAAATCAAAAAGACACAGCCACCCCAAAGTTTGGGACGCCTCTGTTTACAAGAACCTCGTTTACAGTACAAGTTCAACATCGCAGAAAGTGAAAAATGGATAAAGAAGTTGTGGTATTTACTTACAAAGCAATATCACTCAGCAATGAAATCTATGTCATCAGGCCCTTAGCAGCACAATGAGTGGATTCAGGTACGATGATTCTAACAGAAATAAGTCACACAGAAAAAGAAACATCATAAGATATCACTAATACGTGGAATGTAAACTTGGCTACACAGGAACTGCATTCCAAAACAGAACAGGGTCTCAAATTTAGAAAACCAACTTATGCTTGCTTAAGGGGAAAGGTGAGTTGGGGTGCTGCATAAAACCAGAGATTGAAATGAGCACAGATAAAGGTCCTTAAGCCAAATATGGAATAGACAAGAGCTACTCCTTGCTCAACGCAATGGACTCAACACCCCATATTAAACGCCTAAGAATGTACCTGACTAGTAAGTATCTTAAAACCTATGGATTGCTATGTCTCCAAAAGAGAATCAAGCGTGTGTACAGGGGCATAAACGCAGCAGTGATAGGATTGGAGAGGTTCGGTGAGCAAATGAAGACCCTTTGAAGTCATATTGCATGGTACCCATTACACGGGTCTCAACTCTCCAGGTTTAAGGTATTCTTTCTTCAGCTAAAACATGCATGTGGAACCCAGAGTATGATCAACCATGTGAACGGGAGACGTGTTCAAATATGTCTCAGTTTTCCTCCCCTGGTACTCGGGTGCAACATTCCAGACGCTTTACTAACACTCTCCCGACTTGGAGAGTCAGTGCCTTTAACCTCCTGTTTGGCCCAGTTTGCAATTTCTGCGGAAGATGAACAGGAATAGCGAGAACCAATGAGAGACTAGCTGGAGGTGTCTGAACGGGCAAATTTAACTCTCATTTCCCACCAGGAAGAGGAATTAACCAAAGGCTCAGCATGCTGGGCCGTAACCAGATTAGGGCCTGAAGCCATCCTGCGGTGTTGCGGCCAGGACACAAGAAAGCGAGTTGAAGAAAGGAGCTCAGGGGCACTGTAATTCACAAACCTGCAGAGTTATAAATGACAGCTATCGTCCAAAAATAGACTGAAGTAAGGCTGCCAAGAGGACTTGAAAGCGGGGCAGAATTGCAGGAAACCGATTTCAGGAGGTAGACTGGAATTGCATTGAAAGCATAGGAAAAGAGGCAGAACGTCCACAATGATGCACTTGGCCAAAAAGGGCGTATGCGTTTTTTCCTGAATATATTCAGGAAAAAACGCATACGCCCTTTTTGGCCAACCAAGCAAGCTTGCAAAGGAAATCTGCACTACAATGAAGTCTCACTTCCCCCTGGTCAAAAGGGCCATATGAAAAAAGTGTAAAATCCAGAAAGGCAGGACAGGCCATGGAGAACTGGGAGCCTTGTTATGCTGATGGGCGGGATGTAAATTGCCAACAACCACTCGGGAGAAGTGTATGGTGTTTCCTGAAACATCTAAAAAACAAAGCAACAGAACCTAGGGCACTTCCACTTATGGTCCTATAGCTTAGGGAAATTAAAATCAAAAAGACACAGCCACCCCAAAGTTTGGAACGGCTCTGTTTAGAAGAACCTCGTTTACAGTACAAGTTCAACATCGCAGAAAGTGAAAAATGGATAAAGAAGTTGTGGTATTTACTTACAAAGCAATATCACTCAGCAATGAAATCTGTGTCACAAGGCACTTAGCAGCACAATGAGTGGATTCAGGTATGATGATTCTAACTGAAGTAAGTCACACAGAAAAAGAAACATCATAAGATATCAGTAATACACGGAATGTAAACTTGGCTACACAGGAACTGAATTACAGAACAGAACAGGGTCTCAAATTTAGAAAACCAACTTATGCTTGCTTAAGGGGAAAGGTGAGTTGGGGTGCTGCATAAAACCAGAGATTGAAATGAGCACAGATAAAGTTCCTTAAGTCAAATATGGAATAGACAAGAGCTACTCCTTGCTCAACGAAATGGACTCAACACCGCATATTAGACGCCTAAGAATGTACCTGACTAGTAAGTATCGTAAAACCTATGGATTGCTATGTCTCCAAAAGAGAATCAAGCATGTGTACAGGGGCATAAATGCAGCAGTGATAGGATTGGAGAGGTTCGGTGAGCAAATGAAGACCCTTTGAAGTCATATTGCATGGTACCCATTCCACGGGTCTTAACTCTCCAGGTTTAAGGTATTCTTCTTTCAGCTAAAACATGCATGTGGGACCCAAGTATGATCAACCATGTGAACGGGAGATGTGTTCAAATATGTCTCAGTTTTCCTCCCCTGGTACTCGGGTGCAACATTCCAGACGCTTTACTAACACTCTCCCCACTTGGAGAGTCAGCGCCTTTAACCTCCTGTTTGGCCCAGTTTGCAATTTCTGCGGAAGATGAACAGGAATAGCGAGAACCAATGATAGACTACCTGGAGGTGTCTGGACGGGCAAATTTAACTCTCATTTCCCGCCAGGAAGAGGAATTAACCAAAGGCTCAGCGTGCCGTGCCGGAACCAGATTAGGGCCTGAAGCCATCCTGCGGTGTTGCGGCCAGGTCACAAGAAAGCGAGTTGAAGAAAGGAGCTCAGGGGCACTGTAATTCACAAACCTGCAGAGTTATAAATGACAGCTATCGTCCAAAAATAGACTGAAGTAAGGCTGCCAAGAGGACTTGAAAGCGGGGCAGAATTGCAGGAAACCGATTTCAGGAGGTAGACTGGAATTGCATTGAAAGCATAGGAAAAGAGGCAGAACGTCCACAATGATGCACTTGGCCAAAAAGGGCGTATGCGTTTTTTCCTGAATATATTCAGGAAAAAACGCATACGCACTTTTTGGCCAACCAAGCAAGCTTGCAAAGGAAATCTGCACTACAATGAAGTCTCACTTCTTCCCGGTCAAAAGGGCCATCTGAAAAAAGTGTAAAATCCAGAAAGGCAGGACAGGCCATGGAGAACTGGGAGCCTTGTTATGCTGATGGGTGGGATGTAAATTGCCAACAGACACTTGGGAGAAGTGTATGGTGTTTCCTGAAACATCTAAAAAACAAAGCAACAGAGCCTAGGGCACTTCCACTTATGGTCCTATAGCTTAGGGAAATTAAAATCAAAAAGACACAGCCACCCCAAAGTTTGGGACGCCTCTGTTTACAAGAACCTCGTTTACCGTACGAGTTCAATATCACAGAAAGTGAAAAATGGATAAAGAAGTTGTGGTACTTACGTACAATGCAGTATCACTCAGCAATGAAATCTATGTCATCAGGCCCGTAGCAGCATAATGAGTGGATTCAGGTACGATGATTCTAACTGAAATAAGTCACACAGAAAAAGAAACATCATAAGATATCACTAATACACGGAATGTAAACTTGGCTACACAGGAACTGAATTACAGAACAGAACAGGGTCTCAAATTTAGAAAACCAACTTATGCTTGCTTAAGGGGAAAGGTGAGTTGGGGTGCTGCATAAAACCAGAGATTGAAATGAGCACAGATAAAGTTCCTTAAGTCAAATATGAAATAGACAAGAGCTACTCCTTGCTCAACGAAATGGACTCAACACCGCATATTAGACGCCTAAGAATGTACCTGACTAGTAAGTATCGTAAAACCTATGGATTGCTATGTCTCCAAAAGAGAATCAAGCATGTGTACAGGGGCATAAACGCAGCAGTGATAGGATTGGAGAGGTTCGGTGAGCAAATGAAGACCCTTTGAAGTCATATTGCATGGTACCCATTCCACGGGTCTTAACTCTCCAGGTTTAAGGTATTCTTCTTTCAGCTAAAACATGCATGTGGGACCCAAGTATGATCAACCATGTGAACGGGAGACGTGTTCAAATATGTCTCAGTTTTCCTCCCCTGGTACTCGGGTGTAACATTCCAGACGCTTTACTAACACTCTCCCCACTTGGAGAGTCAGCGCCTTTAACCTCCTGTTTGGCTCAGTTTGCAATTTCTGCGGAAGATGAACAGGAATAGCGAGAACCAATGACAGACTACCTGGAGGTGTCTGGACGGGCAAATTTAACTCTCATTTCCCGCCAGGAAGAGGAATTAACCAAAGGCTCAGCGTGCCGTGCCGGAACCAGATTAGGGCCTGAAGCCATCCTGCGGTGTTGCGGCCAGGTCACAAGAAAGCAAGTTGAAGAAAGGAGCTCAGGGGCACTGTAATTCACAAACCTGCAGAGTTATAAATGACAGCTATCGTCCAAAAATAGACTGAAGTAAGGCTGCCAAGAGGACTTGAAAGCGGGGCAGAATTGCAGGAAACCGATTTCAGGAGGTAGACTGGAATTGCATTGAAAGCATAGGAAAAGAGGCAGAACGTCCACAATGATGCACTTGGCCAAAAAGGGCGTATGCGTTTTTTCCTGAATATATTCAGGAAAAAACGCATACGCCCTTTTTGGCCAACCAAGCAAGCTTGCAAAGGAAATCTGCACTACAATGAAGTCTCACTTCTTCCCGGTCAAAAGGGCCATCTGAAAAAAGTGTAAAATCCAGAAAGGCAGGACAGGCCATGGAGAACTGGGAGCCTTGTTATGCTGATGGGCGGGATGTAAATTGCCAACAGACACTCAGGAGAAGTGTATGGTGTTTCCTGAAACATCTAAAAAACAAAGCAACAGAGCCTAGGGCACTGCCACTTATGGTCCTATAGCTTAGGGAAATTAAAATCAAAAAGACACAGCCACCCCAAAGTTTGGGACGCCTCTGTTTACAAGAACCTCGTTTACAGTACAAGTTCAACATCTCAGAAAGTGAAAAATGGATAAAGAAGTTGTGGTATTTACTTACAAAGCAATATCACTCAGCAATGAAATCTATGTCATCAGGCCCTTAGCAGCACAATGAGTGGATTCAGGTATGATGATTCTAACTGAAATAAGTCACACAGAAAAAGAAACATCATAAGATATCAGTAATACACGGAATGGAAACTTGGCTACACAGGAACTGAATTACAGAACAGAACAGGGTCTCAAATTTAGAAAACCAACTTATGCTTGCTTAAGGGGAAAGGTGAGTTGGGGTGCTGCATAAAACCAGAGATTGAAATGAGCACAGATAAAGTTCCTTAAGCCAAATATGGAATAGACAAGAGCTACTCCTTGCTCAACGAAATGGACTCAACACCCCATATTAAACGCCTAAGAATGTACCTGACTAGTAAGTATCTTAAAACCTATGGATTGCTATGTCTCCGAAAGAGAACCAAGCATGTGTACAGGGGCATAAACGCAGCAGTGATAGGATTGGAGAGGTTCGTGAGCAAATGAAGACCCTTTGAAGTCATATTGCATGGTACCCATTCCACAGGTTTCAACTACCCAGGTTTAAGGTATTCTTCCTTCAGCTAAAACATGAATGTGGAACCTAGAGTATGATCAACCATGTGATCGGGAGACGTGTTCAAATATGTCTCAGTTTTCGTACCCTGGTACTCGGGTGCAACATTCCAGACGCTTTACTAACACTCTCCCCACTTGGAGAGTCAGTCCCTTTAACCTCCTGTTTGGCCCAGTTTGCAATTTCTGCAGAAGATGAACAGGAATAGCGAGAACCAATGAGAGACTAGCTGGAGGTGTCTGGATGGGCAAATTTAACTCTCATTTCCCACCAGGAAGAGGAATTAACCAAAGGCTCAGCGTGCCGTGCCAGAACCAGATTAGGGCCTGAAGACATCCTGCGGTGTTGCGGCCAGGTCACAAGAAAGCGAGTTGAAGAAAGGAGCTCAGGGGCACTGTAATTCACAAACCTGCAGAGTTATAAATGACAGCTATCGTCCAAAAATAGACTGAAGTAAGGCTGCCAAGAGGACTTGAAAGCGGGGCAGAATTGCAGGAAACCGATTTCAGGAGGTAGACTGGAATTGCATTGAAAGCATAGGAAAAGAGGCAGAACGTCCACAATGATGCACTTGGCCAAAAAGGGCGTATGCGTTTTTTCCTGAATATATTCAGGAAAAAACGCATACGCCCTTTTTGGCCAACCAAGCAAAATTGCAAAGGAAATCTGCACTACAATGAAGTCTCACTTCTCCCCGGTCAAAAGGGCCATCTGAAAAAAGTGTAAAATCCAGAAAGGCAGGACAGGCCATGGAGAACTGGGAGCCTTGTTATGCTGATGGGCGGGATGTAAATTGCCAACAGACACTCAGGAGAAGTGTATGGTGTTTCCTGAAACATCTAAAAAACAAAGCAACAGAGCCTAGGGCACTTCCACTTATGGTCCTATAGCTTAGGGAAATTAAAACCAAAAAGACACAGCCACCCCAAAGTTTGGGACGCCTCCGTTTACAAGAACCTCGTTTACCGTACAAGTTCAATATCACAGAAAGTGAAAAATGGATAAAGAACTTGTGGTACTTACGTACAATGCAGTATCACTCAGCAATGAAATCTATGTCATCAGGCCCGTAGCAGCATAATGAGTGGATTCAGGTATGATGATTCTAACTGAAATAAGTCACACAGAAAAAGAAACATCATAAGATATCACTAATACACGGAATGTAAACTTGGCTACACAGGAACTGCATTCCAAAACAGAACAGGGTCTCAAATTTAGAAAACCAACTTATGCTTGCTTAAGGGGAAAGGTGAGTTGGGGTGCTGCATAAAACCAGAGATTGAAATGAGCACAGATAAAGTTCCTTAAGCCAAATATGGAATAGACAAGAGCTACTCTTTGCTCAACGAAATGGACTCAACACCGCATATTAAACACCTAAGAATGTACCTGACTAGTAAGTATCTTAAAACCTATGGATTGCTATGTCTCCGAAAGCGAATCAAGCATGTGTACAGGGGCATAAACGCAGCAGTGATAGGATTGGAGAGGTTCGTGAGCAAATGAAGACCCTTTGAAGTCATATTGCATGGTACCCATTCCACGGGTTTCAACTACCCATGTTTAAGGTATTCTTCCTTCAGCTAAAACATGCATGTGGAACCTAGAGTATGATCAACCATGTGATCGGGAGACGTGTTCAAATATGTCTCAGTTTTCCTCCCCTGGTACTCGGGTGCAACATTCCAGACGCTTTACTAACACTCTCCCGACTTGGAGAGTCAGTCCCTTTAACCTCCTGTTTGGCCCAGTTTGCAATTTCTGCAGAAGATGAACAGGAATAGCGAGAACCAATGAGAGGTTAGCTGGAGGTGTCTGGACGGGCAAATTTAATTCTCATTTCCCACCAGGAAGAGGAAATAACCAAAGGCTCAGCATGCCGGGCCGGAACCAGATTAGGGCCTGAACCCATCCTGCGGTGTTGCGGCCAGCTCAAAAGAAAGCGAGTTTAAGAAAGCAGCTCAGGGGCACTGTAATTCACAAACCTGCAGAGTTATAAATGACAGCTATCGTCCAAAAATAGACTGAAGTAAGGCTGCCAAGAGGACTTGAAAGCGGGGCAGAATTGCAGGAAACCGATTTCAGGAGGTAGACTGGAATTGCATTGAAAGCATAGGAAAAGAGGCAGAACGTCCACAATGATGCACTTGGCCAAAAAGGGCGTATGCGTTTTTTCCTGAATATATTCAGGAAAAAACGCATACGCACTTTTTGGCGAACCAAGCAAGCTTGCAAAGGAAATCTGCACTACAATGAAGTCTCACTTCTTCCCTGTCAAAAGGGCCATCTGAAAAAAGTGTAAAATCCAGAAAGGCAGGACAGGCCATGGAGAACTGGGAGCCTTGTTATGCTGATGGGCGGGATGTAAATTGCCAACAGACACTCGGGAGAAGTGTATGGTGTTTCCTGAAACATCTAAAAAACAAAGCAACAGAGCCTAGGGCACTGCCACTTATGGTCCTATAGCTTAGGGAAATTAAAATCAAAAAGACACAGCCACCCCAAAGTTTGGGACGCCTCTGTTTACAAGAACCTCGTTTACAGTACAAGTTCAATATCACAGAAAGTGAAAAATGGATAAAGCACTTGTGGTACTTACGTACAATGCAGTATCACTCAGCAATGAAATCTATGTCATCAGGCCCTTAGCAGCACAATGAGTGGATTCAGGTATGATGATTCTAACTGAAATAAGTCACACAGAAAAAGAAACATCATAAGATATCAGTAATACACGGAATGGAAACTTGGCTACACAGGAACTGAATTACAGAACAGAACAGGGTCTCAAATTTAGAAAACCAACTTATGCTTGCTTAAGGGTAAAGGTGAGTTGGGGTGCTGCATAAAACCAGAGATTGAAATGAGCACAGATAAAGTTCCTTAAGCCAAATATGGAATAGACAAGAGCTACTCTTTGCTCAACGAAATGGACTCAACACCGCATATTAAACGCCTAAGAATGTACCTGACTAGTAAGTATCTTAAAACCTATGGATTGCTATGTCTCCGAAAGCGAATCAAGCATGTGTACAGGGGCATAAACGCAGCAGTGATAGGATTGGAGAGGTTCGTGAGCAAATGAAGACCCTTTGAAGTCATATTGCATGGTACCCATTCCACGGGTTTCAACTACCCATGTTTAAGGTATTCTTCCTTCAGCTAAAACATGCATGTGGAACCCAGAGTATGATCAACCATGTGATCGGGAGACGTGTTCAAATATGTCTCAGTTTTCCTCCCCTGGTACTCGGGTGCAACATTCCAGACGCCTTACTAACACTCTCCCCACTTGGAGAGTCAGCGCCTTTAACCTCCTGTTTGGCACAGTTTGCAATTTCTGCGGAAGATGAACAGGAATAGCGAGAACCAATGAGAGACTAGCTGGAGGTGTCTGGACGGGCAAATTTAACTCTCATTTCCCACCAGGAAGAGGAAATAACCAAAGGCTCAGCGTGCCGTACCGGAACCAGATTAGGGCCTGAAGCCATCCTGCGGTGTTGCGGCCAGCTCAAAAGAAAGCGAGTTGAAGAAAGGAGCTCGGGGGCACTGTAATTCACAAACCTGCAGAGTTATAAATGACAGCTATCGTCCAAAAATAGACTGAAGTAAGGCTGCCAAGAGGACTTGAAAGCGGGGCAGAATTGCAGGAAACCGATTTCAGGAGGTAGACTGGAATTGCATTGAAAGCATAGGAAAAGAGGCAGAACGTCCACAATGATGCACTTGGCCAAAAAGGGCGTATGCGTTTTTTCCTGAATATATTCAGGAAAAAACGCATACGCCCTTTTTGGCCAACCAAGCAAGCTTGCAAATGAAATCTGCACTACAATGAAGTCTCACTTCCCCCCGGTCAAAAGGGCCATCTGAAAAAAGTGTAAAATCCAGAAAGGCAGGACAGGCCATGGAGAACTGGGAGCCTTGTTATGCTGATGGGCGGGATGTAAATTGCCAACAGGCACTCGGGAGAAGTGTATGGTGTTTCCTGAAACATCTAAAAAACAAAGCAACAGAGCCTAGGGCACTTCCACTTATGGTCCTATAGCTTAGGGAAATTAAAATCAAAAAGACACAGCCACTCCAAAGTTTGGGACGCCTCTGTTTACAAGAACCTCGTTTACCGTACAAGTTCAATATCACAGAAAGTGAAAAATGGATAAAGAACTTGTGGTACTTACGTACAATGCAGTATCACTCAGCAATGAAATCTATGTCATCAGGCCCGTAGCAGCATAATGAGTGGATTCAGGTACGATGATTCTAACTGAAATAAGTCACACAGAAAAAGAAACATCATAAGATATCACTAATACACGGAATGTAAACTTGGCTACACAGGAACTGAATTACAGAACAGAACAGGGTCTCAAATTTAGAAAACCAACTTATGCTTGCTTAAGGGTAAAGGTGAGTTGGGGTGCTGCATAAAACCAGAGATTGAAATGAGCACAGATAAAGTTCCTTAAGCCAAATATGGAATAGACAAGAGCTACTCCTTGCTCAACGAAATGGACTCAACACCCCATATTAAACGCCTAAGAATGTACCTGACTAGTAAGTAACTTAAAACCTATGGATTGCTATGTCTCCGAAAGAGAATCAAGCATGTGTACAGGGGCATAAACGCAGCAGTGATAGGATTGGAGATGTTCGGTGAGCAAATGAAGACCCTTTGAAGTCATATTGCATGGTACCCATTCCACGGATTTCAACTACCCAGGTTTTAGGTATTCTTCCTTCAGCTAAAACATGCATGTGGAACCCAGAGTATGATCAACCATGTGATCGGGAGACGTGTTCAAATATGTCTCAGTTTTCCTCCCCTGGTACTCGGGTGCAACATTCCAGACGCTTTACTAACACTCTCCCCACTTGGAGAGTCAGCGCCTTTAACCTCCTGTTTGGCACAGTTTGCAATTTCTGCGGAAGATGAACAGGAATAGCGAGAACCAATGAGAGACTAGCTGGAGGTGTCGGGACGGGCAAATTTAACTCTCATTTCCCACCAGGAAGAGGAAATAACCAAAGGCTCAGCGTGCCGTGCTGGAACCCGATTAGGGCCTGAAGCCATCCTGCGGTGCTGCGGCCAGCTCAAAAGAAAGCGAGTTGAAGAAAGGAGCTCGGGGGCACTGTAATTCACAAACCTGCAGAGTTATAAATGACAGCTATCGTCCAAAAATAGACTGAAGTAAGGATGCCAAGAGGACTTGAAAGCGGGGCAGAATTGCAGGAAACCGATTTCAGGAGGTAGACTGGAATTTCATTGAAAGCATAGGAAAAGAGGCAGAACGTCCACAATGATGCACTTGGCCAAAAAGGGCGTATGCGTTTTTTCCTGAATATATTCAGGAAAAAACGCATACGCCCTTTTTGGCCAACCAAGCAAGCTTGCAAAGGAAATCTGCACTACAATGAAGTCTCACTTCTTCCCGGTCAAAAGGGCCATCTGAAAAAAGTGTAAAATCCAGAAAGGCAGGACAGGCCATGGAGAACTGGGAGCCTTGTTATGCTGATGGGCGGGATGTAAATTGCCAACAGACACTCGGGAGAAGTGTATGGTGTTTCCTGAAACATCTAAAAAACAAAGCAACAGAGCCTAGGGCACTGCCACTTATGGTCCTATAGCTTAGGGAAATTAAAATCAAAAAGACACAGCCACCCCAAAGTTTGGGACGCCTCTGTTTACAAGAACCTCGTTTACAGTACAAGTTCAACATCGCAGAAAGTGAAAAATGGATAAAGAAGTTGTGGTATTTACTTACAAAGCAATATCACTCAGCAATGAAATCTATGTCATCAGGCCCTTAGCAGCACAATGAGTGGATTCAGGTATGATGATTCTAACTGAAATAAGTCACACAGAAAAAGAAACATCATAAGATATCAGTAATACACGGAATGGAAACTTGGCTACACAGGAACTGAATTACAGAACAGAACAGGGTCTCAAATTTAGAAAACCAACTTATGCTTGCTTAAGGGTAAAGGTGAGTTGGGGTGCTGCATAAAACCAGAGATTGAAATGAGCACAGATAAAGTTCCTTAAGCCAAATATGGAATAGACAAGAGCTACTCTTTGCTCAACGAAATGGACTCAACACCGCATATTAAACGCCTAAGAATGTACCTGACTAGTAAGTATCTTAAAACCTATGGATTGCTATGTCTCCGAAAGCGAATCAAGCATGTGTACAGGGGCATAAACGCAGCAGTGATAGGATTGGAGAGGTTCGTGAGCAAATGAAGACCCTTTGAAGTCATATTGCATGGTACCCATTCCACGGGTTTCAACTACCCATGTTTAAGGTATTCTTCCTTCAGCTAAAACATGCATGTGAAACCTAGAGTATGATCAACCATGTGATCGGGAGACGTGTTCAAATATGTCTCAGTTTTCATACCCTGGTACTCGGGTGCTACATTCCAGACGCTTTACTAACACTCTCCCCACTTGGAGAGTCAGTCCCTTTAACCTCCTGTTTGGCCCACTTTGCAATTTCTGTGGAAGATGAACAGGAATAGCGAGAACCAATGAGAGACTAGCTGGAGGTGTCTGGATGGGCAAATTTAACTCTCATTTCCCACCAGGAAGAGGAATTAACAAAAGGCTCAGCGTGCCGTGCCAGAACCAGATTAGGGCCTGAAGACATCCTGCGGTGTTGCGGCCAGTTCACAAGAAAGCAAGTTGAAGAAAGGAGCTCAGGGGCACTGTAATTCACAAACCTGCAGAGTTATAAATGACAGCTATCGACCAAAAATAGACTGAAGTAAGGCTGCCAAGAGGACTTGAAAGCGGGGCAGAATTGCAGGAAACCGATTTCAGGAGGTAGACTGGAATTGCATTGAAAGCATAGGAAAAGAGGCAGAACGTCCACAATGATGCACTTGGCCAAAAAGGGCGTATGCGTTTTTTCCTGAATATATTCAGGAAAAAACGCATACGCCCTTTTTGGCCAACCAAGCAAGCTTGCAAATGAAATCTGCACTACAATGAAGTCTCACTTCCCCCCGGTCAAAAGGGCCATCTGAAAAAAGTGTAAAATCCAGAAAGGCAGGACAGGCCATGGAGAACTGGGAGCCTTGTTATGCTGATGGGCGGGATGTAAATTGCCAACAGGCACTCGGGAGAAGTGTATGGTGTTTCCTGAAACATCTAAAAAACAAAGCAACAGAGCCTAGGGCACTTCCACTTATGGTCCTATAGCTTAGGGAAATTAAAATCAAAAAGACACAGCCACTCCAAAGTTTGGGACGCCTCTGTTTACAAGAACCTCGTTTACCGTACAAGTTCAATATCACAGAAAGTGAAAAATGGATAAAGAACTTGTGGTACTTACGTACAATGCAGTATCACTCAGCAATGAAATCTATGTCATCAGGCCCGTAGCAGCATAATGAGTGGATTCAGGTACGATGATTCTAACTGAAATAAGTCACACAGAAAAAGAAACATCATAAGATATCACTAATACACGGAATGTAAACTTGGCTACACAGGAACTGAATTACAGAATAGAACAGGGTCTCAAATTTAGAAAACCAACTTATGCTTGCTTAAGGGTAAAGGTGAGTTGGGGTGCTGCATAAAACCAGAGATTGAAATGAGCACAGATAAAGTTCCTTAAGCCAAATATGGAATAGACAAGAGCTACTCCTTGCTCAACGAAATGGACTCAACACCCCATATTAAACGCCTAAGAATGTACCTGACTAGTAAGTAACTTAAAACCTATGGATTGCTATGTCTCCGAAAGAGAATCAAGCATGTGTACAGGGGCATAAACGCAGCAGTGATAGGATTGGAGATGTTCGGTGAGCAAATGAAGACCCTTTGAAGTCATATTGCATGGTACCCATTCCACGGATTTCAACTACCCAGGTTTTAGGTATTCTTCCTTCAGCTAAAACATGCATGTGGAACCCAGAGTATGATCAACCATGTGATCGGGAGACGTGTTCAAATATGTCTCAGTTTTCCTCCCCTGGTACTCGGGTGCAACATTCCAGACGCTTTACTAACACTCTCCCCACTTGGAGAGTCAGCGCCTTTAACCTCCTGTTTGGCACAGTTTGCAATTTCTGCGGAAGATGAACAGGAATAGCGAGAACCAATGAGAGACTAGCTGGAGGTGTCTGGACGGGCAAATTTAACTCTCATTTCCCACCAGGAAGAGGAAATAACCAAAGGCTCAGCGTGCCGTGCTGGAACCCGATTAGGGCCTGAAGCCATCCTGCGGTGTTGCGGCCAGCTCAAAAGAAAGCGAGTTGAAGAAAGGAGCTCAGGGGCACTGTAATTTACAAACCTGCAGAGTTATAAATGACAGCTATCGTCCAAAAATATACTGAAGTAAGGCTGCCAAGAGGACTTGAAAGCGGGGCAGAATTGCAGGAAACCGATTTCAGGAGGTAGACTGGAATTGCATTGAAAGCATAGGAAAAGAGGCAGAACGTCCACAATGATGCACTTGGCCAAAAAGGGCGTATGCGTTTTTTCCTGAATATATTCAGGAAAAAACGCATACGCCCTTTTTGGCCAACCAAGCAAGCTTGCAAAGGAAATCTGCACTACAATGAAGTCTCACTTCCCCCTGGTCAAAAGGGCCATCTGAAAAAAGTGTAAAATCCAGAAAGGCAGGACAGGCCATGGAGAACTGGGAGCCTTGTTATGCTGATGGGCGGGATGTAAATTGCCAACAGACACTCGGGAGAAGTGTATGGTGTTTCCTGAAACATCAAAAAAACAAAGCAACAGAGGCTAGGGCACTTCCACTTATGGTCCTATAGCTTAGGGAAATTAAAATCAAAAAGACACAGCCACCCCAAAGTTTGGGACGCCTCTGTTTACAAGAACCTCGTTTACAGTACAAGTTCAACATCGCAGAAAGTGAAAAATGGATAAAGAAGTTGTGGTATTTACTTACAAAGCAATATCACTCAGCAATGAAATCTATGTCATCAGGCCCTTAGCAGCACAATGAGTGGATTCAGGTATGATGATTCTAACTGAAATAAGTCACACAGAAAAAGAAACATCATAAGATATCAGTAATACACGGAATGGAAACTTGGCTACACAGGAACTGAATTACAGGACAGAATAGGGTCTCAAATTTAGAAAACCAACTTATGCTTGCTTAAGGGTAAAGGTGAGTTGGGGTGCCGCATAAAACCAGAGATTGAAATGAGCACAGATAAAGTTCATTAAGCCAAATATGGAATAGACAAGAGCTACTCCTTGCTCAACGAAATGGACTCAACACCGCATATTAAACGCCTAAGAATGTACCTGACTAGTAAGTATCTTAAAACCTATGGATTGCTATGTCTCTGAAAGCGAATCAAGCATGTGTACAGGGGCATAAACGCAGCAGTGATAGGATTGGAGAGGTTCGTGAGCAAATGAAGACCCTTTGAAGTCATATTGCATGGTACCCATTCCACGGGTTTCAACTACCCAGGTTTAAGGTATTCTTCCTTCAGCTAAAACATGCATGTGGAACCTAGAGTATGATCAACCATGTGATCGGGAGACGTGTTCAAATATGTCTCAGTTTTCGTACCCTGGTACTCGGGTGCAACATTCCAGACGCTTTACTAACGCTCTCCCCACTTGGAGAGTCAGTCCCTTTAACCTCCTGTTTGGCC
The DNA here is from genome assembly GCF_951394435.1 of Stenella coeruleoalba. Lineage (NCBI taxonomy): Eukaryota > Metazoa > Chordata > Mammalia > Artiodactyla > Delphinidae > Stenella > Stenella coeruleoalba. The sequence continues at coordinate 868,884 of NW_027645966.1, read as the reverse complement.
CACTTTGCAATTTCTGTGGAAGATGAACAGGAATAGCGAGAACCAATGAGAGACTAGCTGGAGGTGTCTGGATGGGCAAATTTAACTCTCATTTCCCACCAGGAAGAGGAATTAACCAAAGGCTCAGTGTGCCATGCCAGAACCAGATTAGGGCCTGAAGACATCCGGCGGTGTTGCGGCCAGTTCACAAGAAAGCAAGTTGAAGAAAGGAGCTCAGGGGCACTGTAATTCACAAACCTGCAGAGTTATAAATGACAGCTATCATCCAAAAATAGACTGAAGTAAGGCTGCCAAGAGGACTTGAAAGCGGGGCAGAATTGCAGGAAACCGATTTCAGGAGGTAGACTGGAATTGCATTGAAAGCATAGGAAAAGAGGCAGAATGTCCACAATGATGCACTTGGCCAAAAAGGGCGTATGCGTTTTTTCCTGAATATATTCAGGAAAAAACACATACGCCCTTTTTGGCCAACCAAGCAAGCTTGCAAAGGAAATCTGCACTACAATGAAGTCTCACTTCCCCCGGTCAAAAGGGCCATTTGAAAAAAGTGTAAAATCCAGAAAGGCAACAGGCCATTGAGAACTGGGATCCTTGTTATGCTGATGGGCGGGATGTAAATTGCCAACAGACACTTGGGAGAAGTGTATGGTGTTTCCTGAAACATCTAAAAAACAAAGCAACAGAGCCTAGGGCACTTCTACTTATGGTCCTATAGCTTAGGGAAATTAAAATCAAAAAGACACAGCCACCCCAAAGTTTGGAACGGCTCTGTTTACAAGAACCTCGTTTACAGTACAAGTTCAACGTCGCAGAAAGTGAAAAATGGATAAAGAAGTTGTGGTATTCACTTACAAAGCAATATCACTCAGCAATGAAATCTATGTCATCAGGCCCTTAGCATCACAATGAGTGGATTCATGTATGATGATTCTAACTGAAATAAGTCACACAGAAAAAGAAATATCATAAGATATCAGTAATACACGGAATGGAAATTGGCTACACAGGAACTGAATTACAGAACAGAACAGGGTCTCAAATTTAGAAAACCAACTTATGCTTGCTTAAGGGGAAAGGTGAGTTGGGGTGCTGCATAAAACCAGAGATTGAAATGAGCACAGATAAAGTTCCTTAAGCCAAATATGGAATAGACAAGAGCTACTCCTTGCTCAATGAAATGGACTCAACACCGCATATTAAACGCCTAAGAATGTACCTGACTAGTAAGAATCTTAAAACCTATGGATTGCTATGTCTCCGAAAGAGAATCAAGCATGTGTACAGGGGCATAAACGGAGCAGTGATAGGATTGGAGAGGTTCGGTGAGCAAATGAAGACCCTTTGAAATCATATTGCATGGTACCCATTCCACGGGTTTCAACTACCCAGGTTTAAGGTATTCTTCCTTCAGCTAAAACATGCATGTGGAACCTAGAGTATGATCAACCATGTGATCGGGAGACGTGTTCAAATATGTCTCAGTTTTCGTACCCTGGTACTCGGGTGCAATATTCCAGATGCTTTACTAACACTCTCCCGACTTGGAGAGTCAGTCCCTTTAACCTCCTGTTTGGCCCAGTTTGCAATTTCTGCGGAAGATGAACAGGAATAGCGAGAACCAATGAGAGACTAGCTGGAGATGTCTGGATGGGCAAATTTAACTCTCCTTTCCCACCAGGAAGAGGAATTAACCAAAGGCTCAGCGTGCCGTGCCGGAACCAGATTAGGGCCTGAAGCCATCCTGCGGTGTTGCAGCCAGCTCAAAAGAAAGCGAGTTGAAGAAAGGAGCTCAGGGGCACTGTAATTCACAAACCTGCAGAGTTATAAATGACAGCTATCGTCCAAAAATATACTGAAGTAAGGCTGCCAAGAGGACTTGAAAGCGGGGCAGAATTGCAGGAAACCGATTTCAGGAGGTAGACTGGAATTGCATTGAAAGCATAGGAAAAGAGGCAGAACGTCCACAATGATGCACTTGGCCAAAAAGGGCGTATGCGTTTTTTCCTGAATATATTCAGGAAAAAACGCATACACTCTTTTTGGCCAACCAAGCAAACTTGCAAAGGAAATCTGCACTACAATGAAGTCTCACTTCCCCCTGGTCAAAAGGGCCATCTGAAAAAAGTGTAAAATCCAGAAAGGCAGGACAGGCCATGGAGAACTGGGAGCCTTGTTATGCTGATGGGCGGGATGTAAATTGCCAACAGACACTCGGGAGAAGTGTATGGTGTTTCCTGAAACATCTAAAAAACAAAGCAACAGAGCCTAAGGCACTTCCACTTATGGTCCTATAGCTTAGGGAAATTAAAATCAAAAAGACACAGCCACCCCAAAGTTTCGGACGCCTCTGTTTACAAGAACGTCGTTTACCGTACAAGTTCAATATCACAGAAAGTGAAAAATGGATAAAGAACTTGTGGTACTTACGTACAATGCAGTATCACTGAACAATGAAATCTATGTCACCAGGCCAGTAGCAGCATAATGAGTGGATTCAGGTACGATGATTCTAACTGAAATAAGTCACACAGAAAAAGAAACATCATAAGATATCACTAATACACGGAATGTAAACTTGGCTACACAGGAACTGAATTCCAAAACAGAACAGGTTCTCAAATTTAGAAAACCAACTTATGCTTGCTTAAGGGGAAAGGTGAGTTGGGTTGCTGCATAAAACCAGAGATTGAAATGAGCACAGATAAAGTTCCTTAAGCCAAATATGGAATAGACAAGAGCTACTCCTTGCTCAACGAAATGGACTCAACACCGCATATTAAACGCCTAAGAATGTACCTGACTAGTAAGTATCTTAAAATCTATGGATTGCTATGTCTCCGAAAGAGAATCAAGCGTGTGTACAGGGGCATAAACGCAGCAGTGATAGGATTGGAGAGGTTCGGTGAGCAAATGAAGACCCTTTGAAGTCATATTGCATGGTACCCATTCCACGGGTTTCAACTACCCAGGTTTTAGATATTCTTCCTTCAGCTAAAACATGCATGTGGAACCCAGAGTATGATCAACCATGTGATCGGGAGACATGTTCCAATATGTCTCAGTTTTCCTCCCCTGGTACTCGGGTGCAACATTCCAGACGCTTTACTAACACTCTCCCGACTTGGAGAGTCAGTCCCTTTAATCTCCTGTTTGGCCCAGTTTGCAATTTCTGCGGAAAATGAACAGGAATAGCGAGAACCAATGAGAGACTAGCTGGAGGTGTCTGGACGGGCAAATTTAACTATCATTTCCCACCAGGAAGAGGAATTAACCAAAGGCTCAGCGTGCCGTGCCGGAACCAGATTAGGGCCTGAAGCCATCCTGTGGTGTTGCGGCCAGGTCACAAGAAAGCGAATTGAAGAAAGGAGCTCAGGGGCACTGTAATTCACAAACCTGCAGAGTTATAAATGACAGCTATCGTCCAAAAATAGACTGAAGTAAAGCTGCCAAGAGGACTTGAAAGCGGGGCAGAATTGCAGGAAACCGATTTCAGGAGGTAGACTGGAATTGCATTGAAAGCATAGGAAAAGAGGCAGAACGTCCACAATGATGCACTTGGCCAAAAAGGGCATATGCGTTTTTTCCTGAATATATTCAGGAAAAAACGCATACGCCCTTTTTGGCCAACCAAGCAAGCTTGCAAAGGAAATCTGCACTACAATGAAGTCTCACTTCCCCCCGGTCAAAAGGGCCATCTGAAAAAAGTGTAAAATCCAGAAAGGCAGGACAGGCCATGCAGAATTGGGAGCCTTGTTATGCTGATGGGCGGGATGTAAATTGCCAAAAGACACTCGGGAGAAGTGTATGGTGTTTCCTGAAACATCTAAAAAACAAAGCAACAGAGCCTAGGGCACTTCCACTTATGGTCCTATAGATTAGGGAAATTAAAATCAAAAAGACACAGCCACCCCAAAGTTTGCGACGCCTCTGTTTACAAGAACATCGTTTACCGTACAAGTTGAATATCACAGAAAGTGAAAAATGGATAAAGAACTTGTGGTATTTACGTACAATGCAGTATCACTCAGCAATGAAATCTATGTCATCAGGCCCGTAACAGCATAATGAGTGGATTCAGGTACGACGATTCTAACTGAAATAAGTCACACAGAAAAAGAAACATCATAAGATATCAGTAATACACGGAATGGAAACTTGGCTACACAGGAACTGAATTACAGAACAGAACAGGGTCTCAAATTTAGAAAACCAACTTATGCTTGCTTAAGGGGAAAGGTGAGTTGGGGTGCTGCATAAAACCAGAGATCGAAATGAGCACAAAGTTCCTTAAGCCAAATATGGAATAGACAAGAGCTACTCCTTGCTCAATGAAATGGACTCAACACCGCATATTAAACGCCTAAGGATGTACCTGACTAGAAAGTATCTTAAAACCTATGGATTGCTATGTCTCCAAAAGAGAATCAAGCATGTGTATAGGGGCATAAACGCAGCAGTGATAGTATTGGAGACGTTCGGTGAGCAAATGAAGACCCTTTGAAGTCATATTGCATGGTACCCATTCCACGGGTCTCAGCTCCTCAGGTTTAAGGTATTCTTCCTTCAGCTAAAACATGCATGTGGAACCCAGAGTATGATCAACCGTGTGATCAGGAGACGTCTTCAAATATGTCTCAGTTTTCATCCCCTGGTACTCGGGTGCAACATTCCAGACGCTTTACTAACGCTCTCCCGACTTGGAGAGTCAGTGCCTTTAACCTCCTGTTTGGCCCAGTTTGCAATTACTGCGGAAGTTGAACAGGAATAGGGAGAACCAATGAGAGACTAGCTGGAGGTGTCTGGACGGGGAAATTTAACTCTCGTTTCCCACCAGGAAGAGGAAATAACCAAAGGCTCAGCGTGCCGTACCGGAACCAGATTAGGGCCTGAGGCCATCCTGCGGTGTTGCGGCCAGCTCAAAAGAAAGCGAGTTGAAGAAAGGAGCTCAGGGGCACTGTTATTCACAAACCTGCAGAGTTATAAATGACAGCTATCGTCCAAAAATAGACTGAAGTAAGGCTGCCAAGAGGACTTGAAAGCGGGGCAGAATTGCAGGAAACCGATTTCAGGAGGTAGACTGGAATTGCATTGAAAGCATAGGAAAAGAGGCAGAACGTCCACAATGATGCACTTGGCCAAAAAGGGCGTATGCGTTTTTTCCTGAATATATTCAGGAAAAAACGCATACGCACTTTTTGGCCAACCAAGCAAGCTTGCAAAGGAAATCTGCACTACAATGAAGTCTCACTTCCCCCCGGTCAAAAGGGCCATCTGAAAAAAGTGTAAAATCCAGAAAGGCAGGACAGGCCATGGAGAACTGGGAGCCTTGTTATGCTGATGGGCGGGATGTAAATTGCCAACAACCACTAGGGAGAAGTGTATGGTGTTTCCTGAAACATCTAAAAAACAAAGCAACAGAACCTAGGGCACTTCCACTTATGGTCCTATAGCTTAGGGAAATTAAAATCAAAAAGACACAGTCACCCCAAAGTTTGGAACTGCTCTGTTTACAAGAACCTCGATTACAGTACAAGTTCAACATCGCAGAAAGTGAAAAATGGATAAAGAAGTTGTGGTATTTACTTACAAAGCAATATCACTCAGCAATGAAATCTGTGTCATCAGGCCCTTAGCAGCACAATGAGTGGATTCAGGTATGATGATTCTAACTGAAATAAGTCACACAGAAAAAGAAACATCATAAGATATCAGTAATACACGGAATGTAAACTTGGCTACACAGGAACTGAATTACAGAACAGAACAGGGTCTCAAATTTAGAAAACCAACTTGTGCTTGCTTAAGGGGAAAGGTGAGTTGGGGTGCTGCATAAAACCAGAGATTGAAATGAGCACAGATAAAGTTCCTTAAGCCAAATATGGAATAGACAAGAGCTACTCCTTGCTCAACGAAATGGACTCAACACCGCATATTAAACACCTAAGAATGTACCTGACTAGTAAGTATCTTAAAACCTATGGATTCCTATGTCTCTGAAAGAGAATCATGCATGTGTACAGGGGCATAAACGCAGCAGTGATAGGATTGGAGAGGTTCGGTGAGCAAATGAAGACCCTCTGAAGTCATATTGCATGGTACCCATTCCACGGGTTTCAACTACCCAGGTTTAAGGTATTCTTCCTTCAGCTAAAACATGCATGTGGAACCCAGAGTATGATCAACCATGTTATCGGGAGACGTGTTCAAATATGTCTCAGTTTTCGTACCCTGGTACTCGGGTGCAACATTCCAGACGCTTTACTAACACTCTCCCGACTTGGAGAGTCAGTCCCTTTAACCTCCTGTTTGGCCCAGTTTGCAATTTCTGCGGAAGATGAACAGGAATAGTGAGAACCAATGAGAGGCTAGCTGGACGTGTCTGGACGGGCAAATTTAACTCTCATTTCCCACCAGGAAGAGGAAATAACCAAAGGCTCAGCGTGCCGTGCCGGAACCAGATTAGGGCCTGAAGCCAACCTGCCGGTGTTGCGGCCAGGTCACAAGAAAGCGAGTTGAAGAAAGAAGCTCAGGGGCACTGTAATTCGCAAACCTGCAGAGTTATAAATGACAGCTATCGTCCAAAAATAGACTGAAGTAAGGCTGCCAAGAGGACTTGAAAGCGGGGCAGAATTGCAGGAAACCGATTTCAGGAGGTAGACTGGAATTGCATTGAAAGCATAGGAAAAGAGGCAGAACGTCCACAATGATGCACTTGGCCAAAAAGGGCGTATGCGTTTTTTCCTGAATATATTCAGGAAAAAACGCATACGCACTTTTTGGCCAACCAAGCAAGCTTGCAAAGGAAATCTGCACTACAATGAAGTCTCACTTCCCCCCGGTCAAAAGGGCCATCTGAAAAAAGTGTAAAATCCAGAAAGGCAGGACAGGCCATGAAGAATTGGGAGCCTTGTTATGCTGATGGGCGGGATGTAAATTGCCAAAAGACACTCGGGAGAAGTGTATGGTGTTTCCTGAAACATCTAAAAAACAAAGCAACAGAGCCTAGGGCACTTCCACTTATGGTCCTATAGATTAGGGAAATTAAAATCAAAAAGACACAGCCACCCCAAAGTTTGGGACGCCTTTGTTTACAAGAACATCGTTTACCGTACAAGTTCAATATCACAGAAAGTGAAAAATGGATAAAGAACTTGTGGTATTTACGTACAATGCAGTATCACTCAGCAATGAAATCTATGTCATCAGGCCCGTAACAGCATAATGAGTGGATTCAGGTACGACGATTCTAACTGAAATAAGTCACACAGAAAAAGAAACATCATAAGATATCAGTAATACACGGAATGGAAACTTGGCTACACAGGAACTGAATTACAGAACAGAACAGGGTCTCAAATTTAGAAAACCAACTTATGCTTGCTTAAGGGGAAAGGTGAGTTGGGGTGCTGCATAAAACCAGAGATCGAAATGAGCACAAAGTTCCTTAAGCCAAATATGGAATAGACAAGAGCTACTCCTTGCTCAATGAAATGGACTCAACACCGCATATTAAACGCCTAAGGATGTACCTGACTAGAAAGTATCTTAAAACCTATGGATTGCTATGTCTCCAAAAGAGAATCAAGCATGTGTATAGGGGCATAAACGCAGCAGTGATAGTATTGGAGACGTTCGGTGAGCAAATGAAGACCCTTTGAAGTCATATTGCATGGTACCCATTCCACGGGTCTCAGCTCCTCAGGTTTAAGGTATTCTTCCTTCAGCTAAAACATGCATGTGGAACCCAGAGTATGATCAACCGTGTGATCAGGAGACGTCATCAAATATGTCTCAGTTTTCATCCCCTGGTACTCGGGTGCAACATTCCAGACGCTTTACTAACGCTCTCCCGACTTGGAGAGTCAGTGCCTTTAACCTCCTGTTTGGCCCAGTTTGCAATTACTGCGGAAGTTGAACAGGAATAGGGAGAACCAATGAGAGACTAGCTGGAGGTGTCTGGACGGGGAAATTTAACTCTCGTTTCCCACCAGGAAGAGGAAATAACCAAAGGCTCAGCGTGCCGTACCGGAACCAGATTAGGGCCTGAGGCCATCCTGCGGTGTTGCGGCCAGCTCAAAAGAAAGCGAGTTGAAGAAAGGAGCTCAGGGGCACTGTTATTCACAAACCTGCAGAGTTATAAATGACAGCTATCGTCCAAAAATAGACTGAAGTAAGGCTGCCAAGAGGACTTGAAAGCGGGGCAGAATTGCAGGAAACCGATTTCAGGAGGTAGACTGGAATTGCATTGAAAGCATAGGAAAAGAGGCAGAACGTCCACAATGATGCACTTGGCCAAAAAGGGCGTATGCGTTTTTTCCTGAATATATTCAGGAAAAAACGCATACGCACTTTTTGGCCAACCAAGCAAGCTTGCAAAAGAAATCTGCACTACAATGAAGTCTCACTTCCCCCCGGTCAAAAGGGCCATCTGAAAAAAGTGTAAAATCCAGAAAGGCAGGACAGGCCATGGAGAACTGGGAGCCTTGTTATGCTGATGGGCGGGATGTAAATTGCCAACAACCACTAGGGAGAAGTGTATGGTGTTTCCTGAAACATCTAAAAAACAAAGCAACAGAACCTAGGGCACTTCCACTTATGGTCCTATAGCTTAGGGAAATTAAAATCAAAAAGACACAGTCACCCCAAAGTTTGGAACTGCTCTGTTTACAAGAACCTCGATTACAGTACAAGTTCAACATCGCAGAAAGTGAAAAATGGATAAAGAAGTTGTGGTATTTACTTACAAAGCAATATCACTCAGCAATGAAATCTGTGTCATCAGGCCCTTAGCAGCACAATGAGTGGATTCAGGTATGATGATTCTAACTGAAATAAGTCACACAGAAAAAGAAACATCATAAGATATCAGTAATACACGGAATGTAAACTTGGCTACACAGGAACTGAATTACAGAACAGAACAGGGTCTCAAATTTAGAAAACCAACTTGTGCTTGCTTAAGGGGAAAGGTGAGTTGGGGTGCTGCATAAAACCAGAGATTGAAATGAGCACAGATAAAGTTCCTTAAGCCAAATATGGAATAGACAAGAGCTACTCCTTGCTCAACGAAATGGACTCAACACCGCATATTAAACACCTAAGAATGTACCTGACTAGTAAGTATCTTAAAACCTATGGATTCCTATGTCTCTGAAAGAGAATCATGCATGTGTACAGGGGCATAAACGCAGCAGTGATAGGATTGGAGAGGTTCGGTGAGCAAATGAAGACCCTCTGAAGTCATATTGCATGGTACCCATTCCACGGGTTTCAACTACCCAGGTTTAAGGTATTCTTCCTTCAGCTAAAACATGCATGTGGAACCCAGAGTATGATCAACCATGTTATCGGGAGACGTGTTCAAATATGTCTCAGTTTTCGTACCCTGGTACTCGGGTGCAACATTCCAGACGCTTTACTAACACTCTCCCGACTTGGAGAGTCAGTCCCTTTAACCTCCTGTTTGGCCCAGTTTGCAATTTCTGCGGAAGATGAACAGGAATAGTGAGAACCAATGAGAGGCTAGCTGGACGTGTCTGGACGGGCAAATTTAACTCTCATTTCCCACCAGGAAGAGGAAATAACCAAAGGCTCAGCGTGCCGTGCCGGAACCAGATTAGGGCCTGAAGCCAACCTGCCGGTGTTGCGGCCAGGTCACAAGAAAGCGAGTTGAAGAAAGAAGCTCAGGGGCACTGTAATTCGCAAACCTGCAGAGTTATAAATGACAGCTATCGTCCAAAAATAGACTGAAGTAAGGCTGCCAAGAGGACTTGAAAGCGGGGCAGAATTGCAGGAAACCGATTTCAGGAGGTAGACTGGAATTGCATTGAAAGCATAGGAAAAGAGGCAGAACGTCCACAATGATGCACTTGGCCAAAAAGGGCGTATGCGTTTTTTCCTGAATATATTCAGGAAAAAACGCATACGCACTTTTTGGCCAACCAAGCAAGCTTGCAAAGGAAATCTGCACTACAATGAAGTCTCACTTCCCCCCGGTCAAAAGGGCCATCTGAAAAAAGTGTAAAATCCAGAAAGGCAGGACAGGCCATGAAGAATTGGGAGCCTTGTTATGCTGATGGGCGGGATGTAAATTGCCAAAAGACACTCGGGAGAAGTGTATGGTGTTTCCTGAAACATCTAAAAAACAAAGCAACAGAGCCTAGGGCACTTCCACTTATGGTCCTATAGATTAGGGAAATTAAAATCAAAAAGACACAGCCACCCCAAAGTTTGGGACGCCTTTGTTTACAAGAACATCGTTTACCGTACAAGTTCAATATCACAGAAAGTGAAAAATGGATAAAGAACTTGTGGTATTTACGTACAATGCAGTATCACTCAGCAATGAAATCTATGTCATCAGGCCCGTAACAGCATAATGAGTGGATTCAGGTACGACGATTCTAACTGAAATAAGTCACACAGAAAAAGAAACATCATAAGATATCAGTAATACACGGAATGGAAACTTGGCTACACAGGAACTGAATTACAGAACAGAACAGGGTCTCAAATTTAGAAAACCAACTTATGCTTGCTTAAGGGGAAAGGTGAGTTGGGGTGCTGCATAAAACCAGAGATCGAAATGAGCACAAAGTTCCTTAAGCCAAATATGGAATAGACAAGAGCTACTCCTTGCTCAATGAAATGGACTCAACACCGCATATTAAACGCCTAAGGATGTACCTGACTAGTAAGTATCTTAAAACCTATGGATTGCTATGTCTCCAAAAGAGAATCAAGCGTGTGTACAGGGGCATAAACGCAGCAGTGATAGTATTGGAGAGGTTCGGTGAGCAAATGAAGACCCTTTGAAGTCATATTGCATGGTACCCATTCCACGGGTCTCAGCTCTCCAGGTTTAAGGTATTCTTCCTTCAGCTAAAACATGCATGTGGAACCCAGAGTATGATCAACCATGTGATCGGGAGACGTGTTCAAATATGTCTCAGTTTTCATCCCCTGGTACTCGGGTGCAACATTCCAGACGCTTTACTAACGCTCTCCCGACTTGGAGAGTCAGTGCCTTTAACCTCCTGTTTGGCCCAGTTTGCAATTACTGCGGAAGTTGAACAGGAATAGGGAGAACCAATGAGAGACTAGCTGGAGGTGTCTGGACGGGCAAATTTAACTCTCGTTTCCCACCAGGAAGAGGAAATAACCAAAGGCTCAGCGTGCCATACTGGAACCAGATTAGGGCCTGAGGCCATCCTGTGGTGTTGCGGCCAGCTCAAAAGAAAGCGAGTTGAAGAAAGGAGCTCAGGGGCACTGTTATTCACAAACCTGCAGAGTTATAAATGACAGCTATCGTCCAAAAATAGACTGAAGTAAGGCTGCCAAGAGGACTTGAAAGCGGGGCAGAATTGCAGGAAACCGATTTCAGGAGGTAGACTGGAATTGCATTGAAAGCATAGGAAAAGAGGCAGAACGTCCACAATGATGCACTTGGCCAAAAAGGGCGTATGCGTTTTTTCCTGAATATATTCAGGAAAAAACGCATACGCCCTTTTTGGCCAACCAAGCAAGCTTGCAAAGGAAATCTGCACTACAATGAAGTCTCACTTCCCCCCGGTCAAAAGGGCCATCTGAAAAAAGTGTAAAATCCAGAAAGGCAGGACAGGCCATGGAGAACTGGGAGCCTTGTTATGCTGATGGGCGGGATGTAAATTGCCAACAACCACTCGGGAGAAGTGTATGGTGTTTCCTGAAACATCTAAAAAACAAAGCAACAGATCCTAGGGCACTTCCACTTATGGTCCTATAGCTTAGGGAATTTGAAATCAAAAAACACAGCCACCCCAAAGTTTGGAACGGCTCTGTTTACAAGAACCTCGTTTAAAACACAAGTTCAACATCGCAGAAAGTGAAAAATGGATAAAAAAGTTGTGGTATTTACTTACAAAGCAATATCACTCAGCAATGAAATCTGTGTCATCAGGCCCTTAGCATCACAATGAGTGGATTCAGGTATGATGATTCTAACTGAAATAAGTCACACAGAAAAAGAAACATCATAAGATATCAGTAATACACGGAATGTAAACTTGGCTACACAGAAACTGAATTACAGAACAGAACAGGGTCTCAAATTTAGAAAACCAACTTATGCTTGCTTAAGGGGAAAGGTGAGTTGGGGTGCTGCATAAAACCAGAGATTGAAATGAGCACAGATAAAGTTCCTTAAGCCAAATATGGAATAGTCAAGAGCTACTCCTTGCTCAACGAAATGGACTCAACACCGCATATTAAACGCCTAAGAATGTACCTGACTAGTAAGTATCTTAAAACCTATAGATTGCTATGTCTCCGAAAGAGAATCAAGCATGTGTACAGGGGCATAAACGCAGCAGTGATAGGATTGGAGAGGTTCGGTGAGCAAATGAAGACCCTTTGAAGTCATATTGCATGGTACCCATTTCACGGGTTTCAACTACCCAGGTTTTAGGTATTCTTCCTTCAGCTAAAACATGCATGTGGAACCCAGAGTATGATCAACCATGTGATCGGGAGACGTGTTCAAATATGTCTCAGTTTTCCTCCCCTGGTACTCGGGTGCAACATTCCAGACACTTTACTAACACTCTCCCCACTTGGAGAGTCAGTCCCTTTAACCTCCTGTTTGGCCCAGTTTGCAATTTCTGCGGAAAATGAACAGGAGTAGCGAGAACCAATGAGAGACTAGCTGGAGGTGTCTGGACGGGCAAATTTAACTCTCATTTCCCACCAGGAAGAGGAATTAACCAAAGGCTCAGCGTGCCGTGCCGGAACCAGATTAGGGCCTGAAGCCATCCTGTGGTGTTGCGGCCAGCTCACAAGAAAGCGAGTTGAAGAAAGGAGCTCAGGGGCACTGTAATTCACAAACCTGCAGAGTTATAAATGACAGCTATCGTCCAAAAATACAGTGAAGTAAGGCTGCCAAGAGGACTTGAAAGTGGGGCAGAATTGCAGGAAACCGATTTCAGGAGGTAGACTGGAATTGCATTGAAAGCATAGGAAAAGAGGCAGAACGTCCACAATGATGCACTTGGCCAAAAAGGGCGTATGCATTTTTTCCTGAATATATTCAGGAAAAAACGCATACGCCCTTTTTGGCCAACCAAGCAAGCTTGCAAAGGAAATCTGCACTACAATGAAGTCTCACTTCCCCCCGGTCAAAAGGGCCATCTGAAAAAAGTGTAAAATCCAGAAAGGCAGGACAGGCCATGGAGAACTGGGAGCCTTGTTATGCTGAAGGGCGGGATGTAAATTGCCAACAACCACTCGGGAGAAGTGTATGGTGTTTCCTGAAACATCTAAAAAACAAAGCAACAGAGCCTAGGGCACTTCCACTTATGGTCCTATAGCTTAGGGAATTTAAAATCAAAACGACACAGCCACCCCAAAGTTTGGAACGGCTCTGTTTACAAGAACCTCATTTACAGTACAAGTTCAACATCGCAGAAAGTGAAAAATGGATAAAAAAGTTGTGGTATTTACTTACAAAGCAATATCACTCAGCAATGAAATCTATGTCATCAGGCCCTTAGCAGCACAATCAGTGGATTCAGGTATGATGATTCTAACTGAAATAAGTCACACAGAGAAAGAAACATCATAAGATATCAGTAATACACGGAATGTAAACTTGGCTACACAGGAACTGAATTATAGAACAGAACAGGATCTCAAATTTAGAAAACCAACTTATGCTTGCTTAAGGGTAAAGGTGAGTTGGGGTGCTGCATAAAACCAGAGATTGAAATGAGCACAGATAAAGTTCCTTAAGCCAAATATGGAATAGACAAGAGCTACTCCTTGCTCAACGAAATGGACTCAACACCGCATATTAAACGCCTAAGAATGTACCTGACTAGTAAGTATCTTAAAACCTATGGATTGCTATGTCTCTGAAAGAGAATCAAGCATGTGTACAGGGGCATAAACGCAGCAGTGATAGGATTGGAGAGGTTCGGTGAGCAAATGAAGACCCTTTGAAGTCATATTGCATGGTACCCATTCCACGGGTTTCAACTACCCAGGTTTTAGGTATTCTTCCTTCAGCTAAAACATGCATGTGGAACCCAGAGTATGATCAACCATGTGATCGGGAGACGTGTTCAAATATGTCTCAGTTTTCCTCCCCTGGTACTCGGGTGCAACATTCCAGATGCTTTACTAACACTCTCCCGACTTGGAGAGTCAGTCCCTTTAACCTCCTGTTTGGCCCAGTTTGCAATTTCTGCGGAAAATGAACAGGAATAGCGAGAACCAATGAGAGACTAGCTGGAGGTGTCTGGACGGGCAAATTTAACTCTCATTTCCCACCAGGAAGAGGAATTAACCAAAGGCTCAGCGTGCCGTGCCGGAACCAGATTAGGGCCTGAAGCCATCCTGTGGTGTTGCGGCCAGGTCACAAGAAAGCAAGTTGAAGAAAGCAGCTCAGGGGCACTGTAATTCACAAACCTGCAGAGTTATAAATGACAGCTATCGTCCAAAAATAGACTGAAGTAAGGCTGCCAAGAGGACTTGAAAGCGGGGCAGAATTGCAGGAAACCGATTTCAGGAGGTAGACTGGAATTGCATTGAAAGCATAGGAAAAGAGGCAGAACGTCCACAATGATGCACTTGGCCAAAAAGGGCGTATGCGTTTTTTCCTGAATATATTCAGGAAAAAACGCATACGCCCTTTTTGGCCAACCAAGCAAACTTGCAAAGGAAATCTGCACTACAATGAAGTCTCACTTCCCCCCGGTCAAAAGGGCCATCTGAAAAAAGTGTAAAATCCAGAAAGGCAGGACAGGCAATGGAGAATTGGGAGCCTTGTTATGCTGATGGGCGGGATGTAAATTGCCAAAAGACACTCGGGAGAAGTGTATGGTGTTTCCTGAAACATCTAAAAAACAAAGCAACAGAGCCTAGGGCACTTCCACTTATGGTCCTATAGCTTAGGGAAATTAAAATCAAAAAGACACAGCCACCCCAAAGTTTGGGACGCCTCTGTTTACAAGAACATCGTTTACCGTACAAGTTCAATATCACAGAAAGTGAAAAATGGATAAAGAACTTGTGGTATTTACGTACAATGCAGTATCACTCAGCAATGAAATCTATGTCATCAGGCCCGTAGCAGCATAATGAGTGGATTCAGGTACGATGATTCTAACAGAAATAAGTCACACAGAAAAAGAAACATCATAAGATATCAGTAATACACGGAATGTAAACTTGGCTACACAGGAACTGAATTACAGAACAGAACAGGGTCTCAAATTTAGAAAACCAACTTATGCTTGCTTAAGGGGAAAGGTGAGTTGGGGTGCTGCATAAAACCAGAGATCGAAATGAGCACAAAGTTCCTTAAGCCAAATATGGAATAGACAAGAGCTACTCCTTGCTCAACGAAATGGACTCAACACCGCATATTAAACGCCTAAGGATGTACCTGACTAGTAAGTATCTTAAAACCTATGTATTGCTATGTCTCCGAAAGAGAATCAAGCATGTGTACAGGGGCATAAACGCACCAGTGATAGGACTGGAGAGGTTCGGTGAGCAAATGAAGACCCTTTGAAGTCATATTGCATGGTACCCATTACACGGGTCTCAACTCTCCAGGTTTAAAGTATTCTTCCTTCAGCTAAAACATGCATGTGGAACCCAGGGTATGATCAACCGTGTGATCGGGAGACGTGTTCAAATATGTCTCAGTTTTCCTCCCCTGGTACTCGGGTGCAACATTCCAGACGCTTTACTAACACTCTCCCCACTTGGAGAGTCAGCGCCTTTAACCTCCTGTTTGGCCCAGTTTGCAATTTCTGCAGTAGATGAACAGGAATAGGGAGAACCAATGAGAGAGTAGCTGGAGGTGTATGGACGGGCAAATTTAACTCTCATTTCCCACCAGGAAGAGGAAATAACCAAAGGCTCAGCGTGCCGTGCCGGAACCAGATTAGGGCCTGAAGCCATCCTGCGGTGTTGCGGCCAGCTCAAAAGAAAGCGAGTTGAAGAAAGGAGTTCAGGGGCACTGTAATTCACAAACCTGCAGTTATAAATGACAGCTATCGTCCAAAAATAGACTGAAGTAAGGCTGCCAAGAGGACTTGAAAGCGGGGCAGAATTGCAGGAAACCGATTTCAGGAGGTAGACTGGAATTGCATTGAAAGCATAGGAAAAGAGGTAGAACGTCCACAATGATGCACTTGGCCAAAAAGGGCGTATGCGTTTTTTCCTGAATATATTCAGGAAAAAACGCATACGCACTTTTTGGCCAACCAAGCAAGCTTGCAAAGGAAATCTGCACTACAATGAAGTCTCACTTCCCCCCGGTCAAAAGGGCCATCTGAAAAAAGTGTAAAATCCAGAAAGGCAGGACAGGCCATGGAGAACTGGGAGCCTTGTTATGCTGATGGGCGGGATGTAAATTGCCAACAACCACTCGGGAGAAGTGTATGGTGTTTCCTGAAACATCTAAAAAACAAAGCAACAGAACCTAGGGCACTTCCACTTATGGTCCTATAGCTTAGGGAAATTAAAATCAAAAAGACACAGCCACCCCAAAGTTTGGAACGGCTCTGTTTACAAGAACCTCGTTTACAGTACAATTTAACATCTCAGAAAGTGAAAAATGGATAAAGAAGATGTGGTATTTACTTACAAAGCAATATCACTCAGCAATGAAATCTATGTCATCAGGCCCTTAGCAGCACAATGAGTGGATTCAGGTATGATGATTCTAACTGAAATAAGTCACACAGAAAAAGAAACATCATAAGATATCACTAATACACGGAATGTAAACTTGGCTACACAGGAACTGAATTACAGAACAGAACAGGGACTCAAATTTAGAAAACCAACTTATGCTTGCTTAAGGGTAAAGGTGAGTAGGGGTGCTGCATAAAACCAGAGATTGAAATGAGCACAGATAAAGTTCCTTAAGCCAAATATGGAATAGACAAGAGCTACTCCTTGCTCAACGAAATGGACTCAACACCGCATATTAAACGCCTAAGAATGTACCTGACTAGTAAGTATCTTAAAACCTATGGATTGCTATGTCTCCGAAAGAGAATCAAGCATGTGTACAGGGGCATAAACGCAGCAGTGATAGGACTGGAGAGGTTCGGTGAGCAAATGAAGACCCTTTGAAGTCATATTGCATGGTACCCATTCCACGGGTCTCAGCTCTCCAGGTTTAAGGTATTCTTCCTTCAGCTAAAACATGCATGTGGAACCCAGAGTATGATCAACCATGTGATCGGGAGACGTGTTCAAATATGTCTCAGTTTTCGTACCCTGGTACTCGGGTGCAACATTCCAGACGCTTTACTAACACTCTCCCAACTTGGAGAGTCAGTCCCTTTAACCTCCTGTTTGGCCCAGTTTGCAATTTCTGCGGAAAATGAACAGGAATAGCGAGAACCAATGAGAGACTAGCTGGAGGTGTCTGAACTGGCAAATTTAACTCTCATTTCCCACCAGGAAGAGGAATTAACCAAAGGCTCAGCATGCCGGGCCGGAACCAGATTAGGGCCTGAAGCCATCCTGCGGTGTTGCGGCCAGCTCACAAGAAAGCGAGTTGAAGAAAGGAGCTCAGGGGCACTGTAATTCACAAACCTGCAGAGTTATAAATGACAGCTATCGTCCAAAAATAGACTGAAGTAAGGCTGCCAAGAGGACTTGAAAGCGGGGCAGAATTGCAGGAAACCGATTTCAAGAGGTAGACTGGAATTGCATTGAAAGCATAGGAAAAGAGGCAGAACGTCCACAATGATGCACTTGGCCAAAAAGGGCGTATGCGTTTTTTCCTGAATATATTCAGGAAAAAACGCATACGCCCTTTTTGGCCAACCAAGCAAGCTTGCAAAGGAAATCTGCACTACAATGAAGTCTCACTTCCCCCCGGTCAAAAGGGCCATCTGAAAAAAGTGTAAAATCCAGAAAGGCAACAGGCCATTGAGAACTGGGAGCCTTGTTATGCTGATGGGCGGGATGTAAATTGCCAACAGACACTCGGGAGAAGTGTATGGTGTTTCCTGAAACATCTAAAAAACAAAGCAACAGAGCCTAGGGCACTTCCACTTATGGTCCTATAGCTTAGGGAAATTAAAATCAAAAAGACACAGCCACCCCAAAGTTTGGAACGGCTCTGTTTACAAGAACCTCGTTTACAGTACATGTTCAACATCGCAGAAAGTGAAAAATGGATAAAGAACTTGTGGTTTTTACGTACAATGCAGTATCACTCAGCAATGAAATCTATGTCATCAGGCCCGTAGCAGCATAATGAGTAGATTCAGGTACGATGATTCTAACTGAAATAAGTCACACAGAAAAAGAAACATCATAAGATATCAGTAATACACGGAATGTAAACTTGGCTACACAGGAACTGAATTACAGAACAGAACAGGGACTCAAATTTAGAAAACCAACTTATGCTTGCTTAAGGGTAAAGGTGAGTAGGGGTGCTGCATAAAACCAGAGATTGAAATGAGCACAGATAAAGTTCCTTAAGCCAAATATGGAATAGACAAGAGCTACTCCTTGCTCAACGAAATGGACTCAACACCGCATATTAAACGCCTAAGAATGTACCTGACTAGTAAGTATCTTAAAACCTATGGATTGCTATGTCTCCGAAAGAGAATCAAGCGTGTGTACAGGGGAATAAACGCAGCAGTGATAGGACTGGAGAGGTTCGGTGAGCAAATGAAGACCCTTTGAAGTCATATTGCATGGTACCCATTCCACGGGTCTCAGCTCTCCAGGTTTAAGGTATTCTTCCTTCAGCTAAAACATGCATGTGGAACCCAGAGTATGATCAACCATGTGATCGGGAGACGTGTTCAAATATGTCTCAGTTTTCGTACCCTGGTACTCGGGTACAACATTCCAGACGCTTTACTAACACTCTCCCGACTTGGAGAGTCAGTCCCTTTAACCTCCTGTTTGGCCCAGTTTGCAATTTCTGCGGAAAATGAACAGGAATAGCGAGAACCAATGAGAGACTAGCTGGAGGTGTCTGGACGGGCAAATTTAACTATCATTTCCCACCAGGAAGAGGAATTAACCAAAGGCTCAGCGTGCCGTGCCGGAACCAGATTAGGGCCTGAAGCCATCCTGCGGTGTTGCGGCCAGGTCACAAGAAAGCGAGTTGAAGAAAGGAGCTCAGGGGCACTGTAATTCACAAACCTGCAGAGTTATAAATGACAGCTATCGTCCAAAAATAGACTGAAGTAAGGCTGCCAAGAGGACTTGAAAGCGGGGCAGAATTGCAGGAAACCGATTTCAGGAGGTAGACTGGAATTGCATTGAAAGCATAGGAAAAGAGGCAGAACGTCCACAATGATGCACTTGGCCAAAAAGGGCGTATGCGTTTTTTCCTGAATATATTCAGGAAAAAACGCATACGCCCTTTTTGGCCAACCAAGCAAGCTTGCAAAGGAAATCTGCACTACAATGAAGTCTCACTTCCCCCCGGTCAAAAGGGCCATCTGAAAAAAGTGTAAAATCCAGAAAGGCAACAGGCCATTGAGAACTGGGAGCCTTGTTATGCTGATGGGCGGGATGTAAATTGCCAACAGACACTTGGGAGAAGTGTATGGTGTTTCCTGAAACATCTAAAAAACAAAGCAACAGAGCCTAGGGCACTTCCACTTATGGTCCTATAGCTTAGGGAAATTAAAATCAAAAAGACACAGCCACCCCAAAGTTTGGAACGGCTATGTTTACAAGAACCTCGTTTACCGTACATGTTCAACATCGCAGAAAGTGAAAAATGGATAAAGAACTTGTGGTTTTTACGTACAATGCAGTATCACTCAGCAATGAAATCTATGTCATCAGGCCCGTAGCAGCATAATGAGTAGATTCAGGTACAATGATTCTAACTGAAATAAGTCACACAGAAAAAGAAACATCATAAGATATCAGTAATACACGGAATGTAAACTTGGCTACACAGGAACTGAATTACAGAACAGAACAGGGACTCAAATTTAGAAAACCAACTTATGCTTGCTTAAGGGTAAAGGTGAGTAGGGGTGCTGCCTAAAACCAGAGATTGAAATGAGCACAGATAAAGTTCCTTAAGCCAAATATGGAATAGACAAGAGCTACTCCTTGCTCAACGAAATGGACTCAACACCGCATATTAAACGCCTAAGAATGTACCTGACTAGTAAGTATCTTAAAACCTATGGATTGCTATGTCTCCGAAAGAGAATCAAGCGTGTGTACAGGGGAATAAACGCAGCAGTGATAGGACTGGAGAGGTTCGGTGAGCAAATGAAGACCCTTTGAAGTCATATTGCATGGTACCCATTCCACGGGTTTCAACTACCCAGGTTTTAGGTATTCTTCCTTCAGCTAAAACATGCATGTGGAACCCAGAGTATGATCAACCATGTGATCGGGAGACGTGTTCAAATATGTCTCAGATTTCCTCCCCTGGTACTCGGGTGCAACATTCCAGACGCTTTACTAACACTCTCCCCACTTGGAGAGTCAGCGCCTTTAACCTCCTGTTTGGCACAGTTTGCAATTTCTGCGGAAGATGAACAGGAATAGGGAGAACCAATGGGAGACTAGCTGGAGGTGTCTGGACGGGCAAATTTAACTCTCATTTCCCACCAGGAAGAGGAAATAACCAAAGGCTCAGCGTGCCGTGCCGGAACCAGATTAGGGCCTGAAGCCATCCTGCGGTGTTGCGGCCAGCTCAAAAGAAAGCGAGTTGAAGAAAGGAGTTCAGGGGCACTGTAATTCACAAACCTGCAGTTATAAATGACAGCTATCGTCCAAAAATAGACTGAAGTAAGGCTGCCAAGAGGACTTGAAAGCGGGGCAGAATTGCAGGAAACCGATTTCAGGAGGTAGACTGGAATTGCATTGAAAGCATAGGAAAAGAGGCAGAACGTCCACAATGATGCACTTGGCCAAAAAGGGCGTATGCGTTTTTTCCTGAATATATTCAGGAAAAAACGCATACGCCCATTTTGGCCAACCAAGCAAGCTTGCAAAGGAAATCTGCACTACAATGAAGTCTCACTTCCCCCCGGTCAAAAGGGCCATCTGAAAAAAGTGTAAAATCCAGAAAGGCAACAGGCCATTGAGAACTGGGAGCCTTGTTATGCTGATGGGCGGGATGTAAATTGCCAACAGACACTCGGGAGAAGTGTATGGTGTTTCCTGAAACATCTAAAAAACAAAGCAACAGAGCCTAGGGCACTTCCACTTATGGTCCTATAGCTTAGGGAATTTAAAATCAAAAAGACACAGCCACCCCAAAGTTTGGAACGGCTCTGTTTACAAGAACCTCGTTTACAGTACATGTTCAACATCGCAGAAAGTGAAAAATGGATAAAGAACTTTTGGTTTTTACGTACAATGCAGTATCACTCAGCAATGAAATCTATGTCATCAGGCCCTTAGCAGCATAATGAGTAGATTCAGGTACGATGATTCTAACCTAAATAAGTCACACAGAAAAAGAAACATCATAAGATATCAGTAATACACGGAATGTAAACTTGGCTACACAGGAACTGAATTACCGAACAGAACAGGGACTCAAATTTAGAAAACCAACTTATGCTTGCTTAAGGGTAAAGGTGAGTAGGGGTGCTGCATAAAACCATAGATTGAAATGAGTACAGATAAAGTTCCTTAAGCCAAATATGGAATAGACAAGAGCTACTCCTTGCTCAACGAAATGGACTCAACACCGCATATTAAACGCCTAAGAATGTACCTGACTAGTAAGTATCTTAAAACCTATGGATTGCTATGTCTCCGAAAGAGAATCAAGCATGTGTACAGGGGCATAAACGCAGCAGTGATAGGACTGGAGAGGTTCGGTGAGCAAATGAAGACCCTTTGAAGTCATATTGCATGGTACCCATTCCACGGGTCTCAGCTCTCCAGGTTTAAGGTATTCTTCCTTCAGCTAAAACATGCATGTGGAACCCAGAGTATGATCAACCATGTGATCGGGAGACCTGTTCAAATATGTCTCAGTTTTCGTACCCTGGTACTCAGGTGCAACATTCCAGACGCTTTACTAACACTCTCCCGACTTGGAGAGTCAGTCCCTTTAACCTCCTGTTTGGCCCAGTTTGCAATTTCTGCGGAAAATGAACAGGAATAGCGAGAACCAATGAGAGACTAGCTGGAGGTGTCTGGACGGGCAAATTTAACTATCATTTCCCACCAGGAAGAGGAATTAACCAAAGGCTCAGCGTGCCGTGCCGGAACCAGATTAGGGCCTGAAGCCATCCTGCGGTGTTGCGGCCAGGTCACAAGAAAGCGAGTTGAAGAAAGGAGCTCAGGGGCACTGTAATTCACAAACCTGCAGAGTTATAAATGACAGCTATCGTCCAAAAATAGACTGAAGTAAGGCTGCCAAGAGGACTTGAAAGCGGGGCAGAATTGCAGGAAACCGATTTCAGGAGGTAGACTGGAATTGCATTGAAAGCATAGGAAAAGAGGCAGAACGTCCACAATGATGCACTTGGCCAAAAAGGGCGTATGCGTTTTTTCCTGAATATATTCAGGAAAAAACGCATACACCCTTTTTGGCCAACCAAGCAAACTTGCAAAGGAAATCTGCACTACAATGAAGTCTCACTTCCCCCCGGTCAAAAGGGCCATCTGAAAAAAGTGTAAAATCCAGAAAAGCAGGACAGGCCATGGAGAATTGGGAGCCTTGTTATGCTGATGGGCGGGATGTAAATTGCCAAAAGACACTCGGGAGAAGTGTATGGTGTTTCCTGAAACATCTAAAAAACAAAGCAACAGAGCCTAGGGCACTTCCACTTATGGTCCTATAGCTTACGGAAATTAAAATCAAAAAGACACAGCCACCCCAAAGTTTGGGACGCCTCTGTTTACAAGAACATCGTTTACCGTACAAGTTCAATATCACAGAAAGTGAAAAATGGATAAAGAACTTGTGGTATTTACGTACAATGCAGTATCACTCAGCAATGAAATCTATGTCATCAGGCCCGTAGCAGCATAATGAGTGGATTCAGGTATGATGATTCTAACTGAAATAAGTCACACAGAAAAAGAAACATCATAAGATATCAGTAATACACGGAATGTAAACTTGGCTACACAGGAACTGAATTCCAGAACAGAACAGGGACTCAAATTTAGAAAACCAACTTATGCTTGCTTAAGGGTAAAGGTGAGTAGGGGTGCTGCATAAAACCAGAGATTGAAATGAGCACAGATAAAGTTCCTTAAGCCAAATATGGAATAGACAAGAGCTACTCCTTGCTCAACGAAATGGACTCAACACCGCATATTAAACGCCTAAGAATGTACCTGACTAGTAAGTATCTTAAAACCTATGGATTGCTATGTCTCCGAAAGAGAATCAAGCATGTGTACAGGGGCATAAACGCAGCAGTGATAGGACTGGAGAGGTTCGGTGAGCAAATGAAGACCCTTTGAAGTCATATTGCATGGTACCCATTCCACGGGTCTCAGCTCTCCAGGTTTAAGGTATTCTTCCTTCAGCTAAAACATGCATGTGGAACCCAGAGTATGATCAACCATGTGATCGGGAGACGTGTTCAAATATGTCTCAGTTTTTGTACCCTGGTACTCGGGTGCAACATTCCAGACGCTTTACTAACACTCTCCCGACTTGGAGAGTCAGTCCCTTTAACCTCCTGTTTGGCCCAGTTTGCAATTTCTGCGGAAAATGAACAGGAATAGCGAGAACCAATGAGAGACTAGCTGGAGGTGTCTGGACGGGCAAATTTAACTATCATTTCCCACCAGGAAGAGGAATTAACCAAAGGCTCAGCGTGCCGTGCCGGAACCAGATTAGGGCCTGAAGCCATCCTGCGGTGTTGCGGGCAGCTCACAAGAAAGCGAGTTGAAGAAAGGAGCTCAGGGGCACTGTAATTCACAAACCTGCAGAGTTATAAATGACAGCTATCGTCCAAAAATAGACTGAAGTAAGGCTGCCAAGAGGACTTGAAAGCGGGGCAGAATTGCAGGAAACCAATTTCAGGAGGTAGACTGGAATTGCATTGAAAGCATAGGAAAAGAGGCAGAACGTCCACAATGATGCACTTGGCCAAAAAGGGCGTATGCGTTTTTTCCTGAATATATTCAGGAAAAAACGCATACGCCCATTTTGGCCAACCAAGCAAGCTTGCAAAGGAAATCTGCACTACAATGAAGTCTCACTTCCCCCCGGTCAAAAGGGCCATCTGAAAAAAGTGTAAAATCCAGAAAGGCAACAGGCCATTGAGAACTGGGAGCCTTGTTATGCTGATGGGCGGGATGTAAATTGCCAACAGACACTCGGGAGAAGTGTATGGTGTTTCCTGAAACATCTAAAAAACAAAGCAACAGAGCCTAGGGCACTTCCACTTATGGTCCTATAGCTTAGGGAATTTAAAATCAAAAAGACACAGCCACCCCAAAGTTTGGAACGGCTCTGTTTACAAGAACCTCGTTTACAGTACATGTTCAACATCGCAGAAAGTGAAAAATGGATAAAGAACTTTTGGTTTTTACGTACAATGCAGTATCACTCAGCAATGAAATCTATGTCATCAGGCCCTTAGCAGCATAATGAGTAGATTCAGGTACGATGATTCTAACCTAAATAAGTCACACAGAAAAAGAAACATCATAAGATATCAGTAATACACGGAATGTAAACTTGGCTACACAGGAACTGAATTACCGAACAGAACAGGGACTCAAATTTAGAAAACCAACTTATGCTTGCTTAAGGGTAAAGGTGAGTAGGGGTGCTGCATAAAACCATAGATTGAAATGAGTACAGATAAAGTTCCTTAAGCCAAATATGGAATAGACAAGAGCTACTCCTTGCTCAACGAAATGGACTCAACACCGCATATTAAACGCCTAAGAATGTACCTGACTAGTAAGTATCTTAAAACCTATGGATTGCTATGTCTCCGAAAGAGAATCAAGCATGTGTACAGGGGCATAAACGCAGCAGTGATAGGACTGGAGAGGTTCGGTGAGCAAATGAAGACCCTTTGAAGTCATATTGCATGGTACCCATTCCACGGGTCTCAGCTCTCCAGGTTTAAGGTATTCTTCCTTCAGCTAAAACATGCATGTGGAACCCAGAGTATGATCAACCATGTGATCGGGAGACCTGTTCAAATATGTCTCAGTTTTCGTACCCTGGTACTCAGGTGCAACATTCCAGACGCTTTACTAACACTCTCCCGACTTGGAGAGTCAGTCCCTTTAACCTCCTGTTTGGCCCAGTTTGCAATTTCTGCGGAAAATGAACAGGAATAGCGAGAACCAATGAGAGACTAGCTGGAGGTGTCTGGACGGGCAAATTTAACTATCATTTCCCACCAGGAAGAGGAATTAACCAAAGGCTCAGCGTGCCGTGCCGGAACCAGATTAGGGCCTGAAGCCATCCTGCGGTGTTGCGGCCAGGTCACAAGAAAGCGAGTTGAAGAAAGGAGCTCAGGGGCACTGTAATTCACAAACCTGCAGAGTTATAAATGACAGCTATCGTCCAAAAATAGACTGAAGTAAGGCTGCCAAGAGGACTTGAAAGCGGGGCAGAATTGCAGGAAACCGATTTCAGGAGGTAGACTGGAATTGCATTGAAAGCATAGGAAAAGAGGCAGAACGTCCACAATGATGCACTTGGCCAAAAAGGGCGTATGCGTTTTTTCCTGAATATATTCAGGAAAAAACGCATACACCCTTTTTGGCCAACCAAGCAAACTTGCAAAGGAAATCTGCACTACAATGAAGTCTCACTTCCCCCCGGTCAAAAGGGCCATCTGAAAAAAGTGTAAAATCCAGAAAAGCAGGACAGGCCATGGAGAATTGGGAGCCTTGTTATGCTGATGGGCGGGATGTAAATTGCCAAAAGACACTCGGGAGAAGTGTATGGTGTTTCCTGAAACATCTAAAAAACAAAGCAACAGAGCCTAGGGCACTTCCACTTATGGTCCTATAGCTTACGGAAATTAAAATCAAAAAGACACAGCCACCCCAAAGTTTGGGACGCCTCTGTTTACAAGAACATCGTTTACCGTACAAGTTCAATATCACAGAAAGTGAAAAATGGATAAAGAACTTGTGGTATTTACGTACAATGCAGTATCACTCAGCAATGAAATCTATGTCATCAGGCCCGTAGCAGCATAATGAGTGGATTCAGGTATGATGATTCTAACTGAAATAAGTCACACAGAAAAAGAAACATCATAAGATATCAGTAATACACGGAATGTAAACTTGGCTACACAGGAACTGAATTCCAGAACAGAACAGGGACTCAAATTTAGAAAACCAACTTATGCTTGCTTAAGGGTAAAGGTGAGTAGGGGTGCTGCATAAAACCAGAGATTGAAATGAGCACAGATAAAGTTCCTTAAGCCAAATATGGAATAGACAAGAGCTACTCCTTGCTCAACGAAATGGACTCAACACCGCATATTAAACGCCTAAGAATGTACCTGACTAGTAAGTATCTTAAAACCTATGGATTGCTATGTCTCCGAAAGAGAATCAAGCATGTGTACAGGGGCATAAACGCAGCAGTGATAGGACTGGAGAGGTTCGGTGAGCAAATGAAGACCCTTTGAAGTCATATTGCATGGTACCCATTCCACGGGTCTCAGCTCTCCAGGTTTAAGGTATTCTTCCTTCAGCTAAAACATGCATGTGGAACCCAGAGTATGATCAACCATGTGATCGGGAGACGTGTTCAAATATGTCTCAGTTTTTGTACCCTGGTACTCGGGTGCAACATTCCAGACGCTTTACTAACACTCTCCCGACTTGGAGAGTCAGTCCCTTTAACCTCCTGTTTGGCCCAGTTTGCAATTTCTGCGGAAAATGAACAGGAATAGCGAGAACCAATGAGAGACTAGCTGGAGGTGTCTGGACGGGCAAATTTAACTATCATTTCCCACCAGGAAGAGGAATTAACCAAAGGCTCAGCGTGCCGTGCCGGAACCAGATTAGGGCCTGAAGCCATCCTGCGGTGTTGCGGGCAGCTCACAAGAAAGCGAGTTGAAGAAAGGAGCTCAGGGGCACTGTAATTCACAAACCTGCAGAGTTATAAATGACAGCTATCGTCCAAAAATAGACTGAAGTAAGGCTGCCAAGAGGACTTGAAAGCGGGGCAGAATTGCAGGAAACCAATTTCAGGAGGTAGACTGGAATTGCATTGAAAGCATAGGAAAAGAGGCAGAACGTCCACAATGATGCACTTGGCCAAAAAGGGCGTATGCGTTTTTTCCTGAATATATTCAGGAAAAAACGCATACGCCCTTTTTGGCCAACCAAGCAAACTTGCAAAGGAAATCTGCACTACAATGAAGTCTCACTTCCCCCCGGTCAAAAGGGCCATCTCAAAAAAGTGTAAAATCCAGAAAGGCAGGACAGGCCATGGAGAATTGGGAGCCTTGTTATGCTGATGGGCGGGATGTAAATTGCCAAAAGACACTCGGGAGAAGTGTATGGTGTTTCCTGAAACATCTAAAAAACAAAGCAACAGTGCCTAGGGCACTTCCACTTATGGTCCTATAGCTTAGGGAAATTAAAATCAAAAAGACACAGCCACCCCAAAGTTTGGGACGCCTCTGTTTACAAGAACATCGTTTACCGTACAAGTTCAATATCACAGAAAGTGAAAAATGGATAAAGAACTTGTGGTATTTACGTGCAATGCAGTATCACTCAGCAATGAAATCTATGTCATCAGGCCCGTAGCAGCATAATGAGTGGATTCAGGTACGATGATTCTAACTGAAATAAGTCACACAGAAAAAGAAACATCATAAGATATCAGTAATACACGGAATGTAAACTTGGCTACACAGGAACTGAATTACAGAACAGAACAGGGTCTCAAATTTAGAAAACCAACTTATGCTTGCTTATGGGGAAAGGTGAGTTGAGGTGCTGCATAAAACCAGAGATTGAAATGAGCACAAAGTTCCTTAAGCCAAATATGGAATAGACAAGTGCTACTCCTTGCTCAATGAAATGGACTCAACACCACATATTAAATGCCTAAGGATGTACCTGACTAGTAAGTATCTTAAAACCTATGGATTGCTATGTCTCCGAAAGAGAATCAAGCATGTGTACAGGGGCATAAGTGCAGCAGTGATAGGACTGGAGAGGTTCGGTGAGCAAATGAAGACCCTTTAAATTCATATTGCATGGTACCCATTCCACGGGTCTCAGCTCTCCAGGTTTAAGGTATTCTTCCTTCAGCTAAAATATGCATCTGGAACCCAGAGTATGATCAACCATGTGATCGGGAGACGTGTTCAAATATGTCTCAGTTTTCGTCCCCTGGTACTCGGGTGCAAAATTCCAGACGCTTTACTAACACTCTCCCGACTTGGAGAGTCAGTCCCTTTAACCTCCTGTTTGGCCCAGTTTGCAATTTCTGCGGAGGATGAACAGGAATAGCGAGAACCAATGAGAGACTAGCTGGAGGTGTCTGGACGGGCAAATTTAACTCTCATTTCCCACCAGGAAGAGGAATTAACCAAAGGCTCAGTATGCCGGGCCGGAACCAGATTAGGGCCTGAAGCCATCCTGCGGTGTTGCGGCCAGCTCACAAGAAAGCGAGTTGAAGAAAGGAGCTCAGGGGCACTGTAATTCACAAACCTGCAGAGTTATAAATGACAGCTATCGTCCAAAAATAGACTGAAGTAAGGCTGCCAAGAGGACTTGAAAGCGGGGCAGAATTGCAGGAAACCGATTTCAGGAGGTAGACTGGAATTGCATTGAAAGCATAGGAAAAGAGGCAGAACGTCCACAATGATGCACTTGGCCAAAAAGGGCGTATGCGTTTTTTCCTGAATATATTCAGGAAAAAACGCATACGCCCTTTTTGGCCAACCAAGCAAGCTTGCAAAGGAAATCTGCACTACAATGAAGTCTCACTTCCCCCCGGTCAAAAGGGCCATCTGAAAAAAGTGTAAAATCCAGAAAGGCAACAGGCCATTGAGAACTGGGAGCCTTGTTATGCTGATGGGCGGGATGTAAATTGCCAACAGACACTTGGGAGAAGTGTATGGTGTTTCCTGAAACATCTAAAAAACAAAGCAACAGAGCCTAGGGCACTTGCACTTATGGTCCTATAGCTTAGGGAAATTAAAATCAAAAAGACACAGCCACCCCAAAGTTTGGAACGGCTCTGTTTACAAGAACCTCGTTTACAGTACATGTTCAACATCGCAGAAAGTGAAAAATGGATAAAGAACTTGTGGTTTTTACGTACAATGCAGTATCACTCAGCAATGAAATCTATGTCATCAGGCCCGTAGCAGCATAATGAGTAGATTCAGGTACGATGATTCTAACTGAAATAAGTCACACAGAAAATGAAACATCATAAGATATCACTAATACACGGAATGTAAACTTGGCTACACAGGAACTGAATTCCAAAACAGAACAGGTTCTCAAATTTAGAAAACCAACTTATGCTTGCTTAAGGGGAAAGGTGAGTTGGGTTGTTGCATAAAACCAGAGATTGAAATGAGCACAGATAAAGTTCCTTAAGCCAAATATGGAATAGACAAGAGCTACTCCTTGCTCAACGAAATGGACTCAACACCGCATATTAAACGCCTAAGAATGTACCTGACTAGTAAGTATCTTAAAACCTATGGATTGCTATGTCTCCGAAAGAGAATCAAGCATGTGTACAGGGGCATAAACGCAGCAGTGATAGGATTGGAGAGGTTCGGTGAGCAAATGAAGACCCTTTGAAGTCATATTGCATGGTACCCATTCCACGGGTTTCAACTACCCAGGTTTTAGGTATTCTTCCTTCAGCTAAAACATGCATGTGGAACCCAGAGTATGATCAACCATGTGATCGGGAGACGTGTTCAAATATGTCTCAGATTTCCTCCCCTGGTACTCGGGTGCAACATTCCAGACGCTTTACTAACACTCTCCCCACTTGGAGAGTCAGCGCCTTTAACCTCCTGTTTGGCACAGTTTGCAATTTCTGCGGAAGATGAACAGGAATAGGGAGAACCAATGGGAGACTAGCTGGAGGTGTCTGGACGGGCAAATTTAACTCTCATTTCCCACCAGGAAGAGGAAATAACCAAAGGCTCAGCGTGCCGTGCCGGAACCAGATTAGGGCCTGAAGCCATCCTGCGGTGTTGCGGCCAGCTCAAAAGAAAGCGAGTTGAAGAAAGGAGTTCAGGGGCACTGTAATTCACAAACCTGCAGTTATAAATGACAGCTATCGTCCAAAAATAGACTGAAGTAAGGCTGCCAAGAGGACTTGAAAGCGGGGCAGAATTGCAGGAAACCGATTTCAGGAGGTAGACTGGAATTGCATTGAAAGCATAGGAAAAGAGGCAGAACGTCCACAATGATGCACTTGGCCAAAAAGGGCGTATGCATTTTTTCCTGAATATATTCAGGAAAAAACGCATACGCCCTTTTTGGCCAACCAAGCAAACTTGCAAAGGAAATCTGCACTAAAATGAAGTCTCACTTCCCCCCGGTCAAAAGGGCCATCTGAAAAAAGTGTAAAATCCAGAAAAGCAGGACAGGCCATGGAGAACTGGGAGCCTTGTTATGCTGATGGGCGGGATGTAAATTGCCAAAAGACACTCGGGAGAAGTGTATGGTGTTTCCTGAAACATCTAAAAAACAAAGCAACAGAGCCTAGGGCACTTCCACTTATGGTCCTATAGCTTACGGAAATTAAAATCAAAAAGACACAGCCACCCCAAAGTTTGGGACGCCTCTGTTTACAAGAACATCGTTTACCGTACAAGTTCAATATCACAGAAAGTGAAAAATGGATAAAGAACTTGTGGTATTTACGTACAATGCAGTATCACTCAGCAATGAAATCTATGTCATCAGGCCCGTAGCAGCATAATGAGTGGATTCAGGTATGATGATTCTAACTGAAATAAGTCACACAGAAAAAGAAACATCATAAGATATCAGTAATACACGGAATGTAAACTTGGCTACACAGGAACTGAATTACAGAACAGAACAGGGACTCAAATTTAGAAAACCAACTTATGCTTGCTTAAGGGTAAAGGTGAGTAGGGGTGCTGCATAAAACCAGAGATTGAAATGAGCACAGATAAATTTCCTTAAGCCTAATATGGAATAGACAAGAGCTACTCCTTGCTCAACGAAATGGACTCAACACCGCATATTAAACGCCTAAGAATGTACCTGACTAGTAAGTATCTTAAAACCTATGGATTGCTATGTCTCCGAAAGAGAATCAAGCATGTGTACAGGGGCATAAACGCAGCAGTGATAGGACTGGAGAGGTTCGGTGAGCAAATGAAGACCCTTTGAAGTCATATTGCATGGTACCCATTCCACGGGTCTCAGCTCTCCAGGTTTAAGGTATTCTTCCTTCAGCTAAAACATGCATGTGGAACCCAGAGTATGATCAACCATGTGATCGGGAGACGTGTTCAAATATGTCTCAGTTTTTGTACCCTGGTACTCGGGTGCAACATTCCAGACGCTTTACTAACACTCTCCCGACTTGGAGAGTCAGTCCCTTTAACCTCCTGTTTGGCCCAGTTTGCAATTTCTGCGGAAAATGAACAGGAATAGCGAGAACCAATGAGAGACTAGCTGGAGGTGTCTGGACGGGCAAATTTAACTATCATTTCCCACCAGGAAGAGGAATTAACCAAAGGCTCAGCGTGCCGTGCCGGAACCAGATTAGGGCCTGAAGCCATCCTGCGGTGTTGCGGCCAGGTCACAAGAAAGCGAGTTGAAGAAAGGAGCTCAGGGGCACTGTAATTCACAAACCTGCAGAGTTATAAATGACAGCTATCGTCCAAAAATAGACTGAAGTAAGGCTGCCAAGAGGACTTGAAAGCGGGGCAGAATTGCAGGAAACCGATTTCAGGAGGTAGACTGGAATTGCATTGAAAGCATAGGAAAAGAGGCAGAACGTCCACAATGATGCACTTGGCCAAAAAGGGCGTATGCGTTTTTTCCTGAATATATTCAGGAAAAAACGCATACGCCCTTTTTGGCCAACCAAGCAAACTTGCAAAGGAAATCTGCACTACAATGAAGTCTCACTTCCCCCCGGTCAAAAGGGCCATCTGAAAAAAGTGTAAAATCCAGAAAGGCAGGACAGGCCATGGAGAATTGGGAGCCTTGTTATGCTGATGGGCGGGATGTAAATTGCCAAAAGACACTCCGGAGAAGTGTATGGTGTTTCCTGAAACATCTAAAAAACAAAGCAACAGAGCCTAGGGCACTTCCACTTATGGTCCTATAGCTTAGGGAAATTAAAATCAAAAAGACACAGCCACCCCAAAGTTTGGGACGCCTCTGTTTACAAGAACATCGTTTACCGTACAAGTTCAATATCACAGAAAGTGAAAAATGGATAAAGAACTTGTGGTATTTACGTACAATGCAGTATCACTCAGCAATGAAATCTATGTCATCAGGCCCGTAGCAGCATAATGAGTGGATTCAGGTACGATGATTCTAACTGAAATAAGTCACACAGAAAAAGAAACATCATAAGATATCAGTAATACACGGAATGTAAACTTGGCTACACAGGAACTGAATTACAGAACAGAACAGGGTCTCAAATTTAGAAAACCAACTTATGCTTGCTTATGGGGAAAGGTGAGTTGGGGTGCTGCATAAAACCAGAGATTGAAATGAGCACAAAGTTCCTTAAGCCAAATATGGAATAGACAAGTGCTACTCCTTGCTCAATGAAATGGACTCAACACCGCATATTAAATGCCTAAGGATGTACCTGACTAGTAAGTATCTTAAAACCTATGGATTGCTATGTCTCCGAAAGAGAATCAAGCATGTGTACAGGGGCATAAATGCAGCAGTGATAGGACTGGAGAGGTTCGGTGAGCAAATGAAGACCCTTTAAAGTCATATTGCATGGTACCCATTCCACGGGTCTCAGCTCTCCAGGTTTAAGGTATTCTTCCTTCAGCTAAAACATGCATGTGGAACCCAGAGTATGATCAACCATGTGATCGGGAGACGTGTTCAAATATGTCTCAGTTTTCGTCCCCTGGTACTCGGGTGCAACATTCCAGACGCTTTACTAACACTCTCCCCACTTGGAGAGTCAGTCTCTTTAACCTCCTGTTTGGCCCAGTTTGCAATTTCTGCGGAGGATGAACAGGAATAGCGAGAACCAATGAGAGACTAGCTGGAGGTGTCTGAACGGGCAAATTTAACTCTCATTTCCCACCAGGAAGAGGAATTAACCAAAGGCTCAGCATGCCGGGCCGGAACCAGATTAGGGCCTGAAGCCATCCTGCGGTGTTGCGGCCAGGTCACAAGAAAGCGAGTTGAAGAAAGGAGCTCAGGGGCACTGTAATTCACAAACCTGCAGAGTTATAAATGACAGCTATCGTCCAAAAATAGACTGAAGTAAGGCTGCCAAGAGGACTTGAAAGCGGGGCAGAATTGCAGGAAACCGATTTCAGGAGGTAGACTGGAATTGCATTGAAAGCATAGGAAAAGAGGCAGAACGTCCACAATGATGCACTTGGCCAAAAAGGGCGTATGCGTTTTTTCCTGAATATATTCAGGAAAAAACGCATACGCCCTTTTTGGCCAACCAAGCAAGCTTGCAAAGGAAATCTGCACTACAATGAAGTCTCACTTCCCCCCTGTCAAAAGGGCCATCTGAAAAAAGTGTAAAATCCAGAAAGGCAACAGGCCATTGAGAACTGGGAGCCTTGTTATGCTGATGGGCGGGATGTAAATTGCCAACAGACACTCGGGAGAAGTGTATGGTGTTTCCTGAAACATCGAAAAAACAAAGCAACAGAGCCTAGGGCACTGCCACTTATGGTCCTATAGCTTAGGGAAATTAAAATCAAAAAGACACAGCCACCCCAAAGTTTGGAACGGCTCTGTTTACAAGAACCTCGTTTACAGTACATGTTCAACATCGCAGAAAGTGAAAAATGGATAAAGAACTTGTGGTTTTTACGTACAATGCAGTATCACTCAGCAATGAAATCTATGTCATCAGGCCCGTAGCACCATAATGAGTAGATTCAGGTACGATGATTCTAACTGAACTAAGTCACACAGAAAAAGAAACATCATAAGATATCACTAATACACGGAATGTAAACTTGGCTACACAGGAACTGAATTCCAAAACAGAACAGGTTCTCAAATTTAGAAAACCAACTTATGCTTGCTTAAGGGGAAAGGTGAGTTGGGTTGCTGCATAAAACCAGAGATTGAAATGAGCACAGATAAAGTTCCTTAAGCCAAATATGGAATAGACAAGAGCTACTCCTTGCTCAACGAAATGGACTCAACACCGCATATTAAACGCCTAAGAATGTACCTGACTAGTAAGTATCTTAAAACCTATGGATTGCTATGTCTCCGAAAGAGAATCAAGCATGTGTACAGGGGCATAAACGCAGCAGTGATAGGATTGGAGAGGTTCGGTGAGCAAATGAAGACCCTTTGAAGTCATATTGCATGGTACCCATTCCACGGGTTTCAACTACCCAGGTTTTAGGTATTCTTCCTTCAGCTAAAACATGCATGTGGAACCCAGAGTATGATGAACCATGTGATCGGGAGACGTGTTCAAATATGTCTCAGTTTTCCTCCCCTGGTACTCGGGTGCAACATTCCAGACGCTTTACTAACACTCTCCCCACTTGGAGAGTCAGCGCCTTTAACCTCCTGTTTGGCACAGTTTGCAATTTCTGCGGAAGATGATCAGGAATAGGGAGAACCAATGAGAGACTAGCTGGAGGTGTCTGGACGGGCAAATTTAACTCTCATTTCCCACCAGGAAGAGGAAATAACCAAAGGCTCAGCGTGCCGTGCCGGAACCAGATTAGGGCCTGAAGCCATCCTGCGGTGTTGCGGCCAGCTCAAAAGAAAGCGAGTTGAAGAAAGGAGTTCAGGGGCACTGTAATTCACAAACCTGCAGTTATAAATGACAGCTATCGTCCAAAAATAGACTGAAGTAAGGCTGCCAAGAGGACTTGAAAGCGGGGCAGAATTGCAGGAAACCGATTTCAGGAGGTAGACTGGAATTGCATTGAAAGCATAGGAAAAGAGGCAGAACGTCCACAATGATGCACTTGGCCAAAAAGGGCGTATGCGTTTTTTCCTGAATATATTCAGGAAAAAACGCATACGCCCTTTTTGGCCAACCAAGCAAGCTTGCAAAGGAAATCTGCACTACAATGAAGTCTCACTTCCCCCCGGTCAAAAGGGCCATCTGAAAAAAGTGTAAAATCCAGAAAGGCAGGACAGGCCATGGAGAACTGGGAGCCTTGTTATGCTGATGGGCGGGATGTAAATTGCCAACAACCACTCGGGAGAAGTGTATGGTGTTTCCTGAAACATCTAAAAAACAAAGCAACAGAACCTAGGGCACTTCCACTTATGGTCCTATAGCTTAGGGAAATTAAAATCAAAAAGACACAGCCACCCCAAAGTTTGGAACGGCTCTGTTTACAAGAACCTCGTTTACAGTACAATTCAACATCTCAGAAAGTGAAAAATGGATAAAGAAGATGTGGTATTTACTTACAAAGCAATATCACTCAGCAATGAAATCTATGTCATCAGGCACTTAGCAGCACAATGAGTGGATTCAGGTATGATGATTCTAACTGAAATAAGTCACACAGAAAAAGAAACATCATAAGATATCAGTAATACACGGAATGTAAAGTTGGCTACACAGGAACTGAATTACAGAACAGAACAGGGACTCAAATTTACAAAACCAACTTATGCTTGCTTAAGGGTAAAGGTGAGTAGGGGTGCTGCATAAAACCAGAGATTGAAATGAGCACAGATAAAGTTCCTTAAGCCAAATATGGAATAGACAAGAGCTACTCTTTGCTCAACGAAATGGACTCAACACCGCATATTAAACGCCTAAGAATGTACCTGACTAGTAAGTATCTTAAAACCTACGGATTGCTATGTCTCCGAAAGAGAATCAAGGCATGTGTACAGGGGCATAAACGCAGCAGTGATAGGATTGGAGAGGTTCGGTGAGCAAATGAAGACCCTTTGAAGTCATATTGCATGGTACCCATTCCACGGGTCTCAGCTCTCCAGGTTTAAGGTATTCTTCCTTCAGCTAAAACATGCATGTGGAACCCAGAGTATGATCAACCATATGATCGGGAGACGTGTTCAAATATGTCTCAGTTTTCGTACCCTGGTACTCGGGTGCAACATTCCAGACGCTTTACTAACACTCTCCCGACTTGGAGAGTCAGTCCCTTTAACCTCCTGTTTGGCCCAGTTTGCAATTTCTGCGGAAAATGAACAGGAATAGCGAGAACCAATGAGAGACTAGCTGGAGGTGTCTGGACGGGCAAATTTAACTATCATTTCCCACCAGGAAGAGGAATTAACCAAAGGCTCAGCGTGCCGTGCCGGAACCAGATTAGGGCCTGAAGCCATCCTGCGGTGTTGCGGCCAGGTCACAAGAAAGCGAGTTGAAGAAAGGAGCTCAGGGGCACTGTAATTCACAAACCTGCAGAGTTATAAATGACAGCTATCGTCCAAAAATAGACTGAAGTAAGGCTGCCAAGAGGACTTGAAAGCGGGGCAGAATTGCAGGAAACCGATTTCAGGAGGTAGACTGGAATTGCATTGAAAGCATAGGAAAAGAGGCAGAACGTCCACAATGATGCACTTGGCCAAAAAGGGCGTATGCGTTTTTTCCTGAATATATTCAGGAAAAAACGCATACGCCCTTTTTGGCCAACCAAGCAAACTTGCAAAGGAAATCTGCACTACAATGAAGTCTCACTTCCCCCCGGTCAAAAGGGCCATCTGAAAAAAGTGTAAAATCCAGAAAGGCAGGACAGGCCATGGAGAATTGGGAGCCTTGTTATGCTGATGGGCGGGATGTAAATTGCCAAAAGACACTCCGGAGAAGTGTATGGTGTTTCCTGAAACATCTAAAAAACAAAGCAACAGAGCCTAGGGCACTTCCACTTATGGTCCTATAGCTTAGGGAAATTAAAATCAAAAAGACACAGCCACCCCAAAGTTTGGGACGCCTCTGTTTACAAGAACATCGTTTACCGTACAAGTTCAATATCACAGAAA
This sequence comes from Stenella coeruleoalba, assembly GCF_951394435.1. Lineage (NCBI taxonomy): Eukaryota > Metazoa > Chordata > Mammalia > Artiodactyla > Delphinidae > Stenella > Stenella coeruleoalba. Next base: position 831,774 of record NW_027645966.1, on the reverse strand, counting down.
GTGAAAAATGGATAAAGAACTTGTGGTATTTACGTACAATGCAGTATCACTCAGCAATGAAATCTATGTCATCAGGCCCGTAGCAGCATAATGAGTGGATTCAGGTACGATGATTCTAACTGAAATAAGTCACACAGAAAAAGAAACATCATAAGATATCAGTAATACACGGAATGTAAACTTGGCTACACAGGAACTGAATTACAGAACAGAACAGGGTCTCAAATTTAGAAAACCAACTTATGCTTGCTTATGGGGAAAGGTGAGTTGGGGTGCTGCATAAAACCAGAGATTAAAATGAGCACAAAGTTCCTTAAGCCAAATATGGAATAGACAAATGCTACTCCTTGCTCAATGAAATGGACTCAACACAGCATATTAAATGCCTAAGGATGTACCTGACTAGTAAGTATCTTAAAACCTATGGATTGCTATGTCTCCGAAAGAGAATCAAGCATGTGTACAGGGTCATAAATGCAGCAGTGATAGGACGGGAGAGGTTCGGTGAGCAAATGAAGACCATTTAAAGTCATATTGCATGGTACCCATTCCACGGGTCTCATCTCTCCAGGTTTAAGGTATTCTTCCTTCAGCTAAAACATGCATGTGGAACCCAGAGTATGATCAACCATGTGATCGGGAGACGTGTTCAAATATGTCTCAGTTTTCGTACCCTGGTACTCGGGTGCAACATTCCAGACGCTTTACTAACACTCTCCCCACATGGAGAGTCAGTCCCTTTAACCTCCTGTTTGGCCCAGTTTGCAATTTCTGCGGAGGATGAACAGGAATAGCGAGAACCAATGAGAGACTAGCTGGAGGTGTCTGAACGGGCAAATTTAACTCTCATTTCCCACCAGGAAGAGGAATTAACCAAAGGCTCAGCATGCCGGGCCGGAACCAGATTAGGGCCTGAAGCCATCCTGCGGTGTTGCGGCCAGGTCACAAGAAAGCGAGTTGAAGAAAGGAGCTCAGGGACACTGTAATTCACAAACCTTCAGAGTTATAAATGACAGCTCTCGTCCAAAAATAGACTGAAGTAAGGCTGCCAAGAGGACTTGAAAGCGGGGCAGAATTGCAGGAAACCGATTTCAGGAGGTAGACTGGAATTGCATTGAAAGCATAGGAAAAGAGGCAGAACGTCCACAATGATGCACTTGGCCAAAAAGGGCGTATGCGTTTTTTCCTGAATATATTCAGGAAAAAACGCATACGCCCTTTTTGGCCAACCAAGCAAGCTTGCAAAGGAAATCTGCACTACAATGAAGTCTCACTTCCCCCCTGTCAAAAGGGCCATCTGAAAAAAGTGTAAAATCCAGAAAGGCAACAGGCCATTGAGAACTGGGAGCCTTGTTATGCTGATGGGCGGGATGTAAATTGCCAACAGACACTCGGGAGAAGTGTATGGTGTTTCCTGAAACATCTAAAAAACAAAGCAACAGAGCCTAGGGCACTTCCACTTATGGTCCTATAGCTTAGGGAAATTAAAATCAAAAAGACACAGCCACCCCAAAGTTTGGAATGGCTCTGTTTACAAGAATCTCGTTTACAGTACATGTTCAACATCGCAGAAAGTGAAAAATGGATAAAGAACATGTGGTACTTACGTACAATGCAGTACACTCAGCAATGAAATCTATGTCATCAGGCCCGTAGCAGCATAATGAGTGGATTCAGGTACGATGATTCTAACTGAAATAAGTCACACAGAAAAAGAAACATCATAAGATATCACTAATACACGGAATGTAAACTTGGCTACACAGGAACTGCATTCCAAAACAGAACAGGGTCTCAAATTTAGAAAACAAACTTATGCTTGCTTAAGGGGAAAGGTGAGTTGGGGTGCTGCATAAAACCAGAGATTGAAATGAGCACAGATAAAATTCCTTAAGCCAAATATGGAATAGACAAGAGCTACTCCTTGCTCAACGAAAAGGACTCAACACCGCATATTAAACGCCTAAGAATGTACCTGACTAGTAAGTATCGTAAAACCTATGGATTGCTATGTCTCCAAAAGAGAATCAAGCATGTGTACAGGGGCATAAACGCAGCAGTGATAGGATTGGAGAGGTTCGGTGAGCAAATGAAGACCCTTTGAAGTCATATTGCATGGTACCCATTCCACGGGTCTCAACTCTCCAGGTTTAAGGTATTCTTCCTTCAGCTAAAACATGCATGTGGAACACAAGTATGATCAACCATGTGAACGGGAGACGTGTTCAAATATGTCTCAGTTTTCGTACCCTGGTACTCGGGTGCAACATTCCAGACGCTTTACTAACACTCTCCCCACTTGGAGAGTCAGCGCCTTTAACCTCCTGTTTGGCCCAGTTTGCAATTTCTGCGGTAGATGAACAGGAATAGCGAGAACCAATGAGAGGCTAGCTGGAGGTGTCTGGACAGGCATATTTAACTCTCATTTCCCACCAGGAAGAGGAAATAACCAAAGGCTCAGCGTGCCGTACCGGAACCAGATTAGAGCCTGAAGCCATCCTGTGGTGTTGCGGCCAGCTCAAAAGAAAGCGAGTTGAAGAAAGGAGCTCAGGGACACTGTAATTCACAAACCTGCAGAGTTATAAATGACAGCTATCGTCCAAAAATAGACTGAAGTAAGGCTGCCAAGAGGACTTGAAAGCGGGGCAGAATTGCAGGAAACCAATTTCAAGAGGTAGACAGGAATTGCATTGAAAGCACAGGAAAAGAGGCAGAACGTCCACAATGATGCACTTGGCCAAAAAGGGCGTATGCGTTTTTTCCTGAATATATTCAGGAAAAAACGCATACGCCCTTTTTGGCCAACCAAGCAAGCTTGCAAAGGAAATCTGCACTACAATGAAGTCTCACTTCCCCCCGGTCAAAAGGGCCATCTGAAAAAAGTGTAAAATCCAGAAAGGCAGGACAGGCCATGGAGAACTCGGAGCCTTGTTATGCTGATGGGCAGGATGTAAATTGCCAACAACCACTCAGGAGAAGTGTATGGTGTTTCCTGAAACATCTAAAAAACAAAGCAACAGAACCTAGGGCACTTCCACTTATGGTCCTATAGTTTAGGGAAATTAAAATCAAAAAGACACAGCCACCCCAAAGTTTGGGACGCCTCTGTTTACAAGAACATCGTTTACCGTACAATTTCAATATCACAGAAAGTGAAAAATGGATAAAGAAGTTGTGGTATTTACTTACAAAGCAATATCACTCAGCAATGAACTCTGTGTCATCAGGCCCTTAGCAGCACAATGAGTGGATTCAGGTATGATGATTCTAACTGAAGTAAGTCACACAGAAAAAGAAACATCATAAGATATCAGTAATACACGGAATGGAAACTTGGCTACACAGGAACTGAATTACAGAACAGAACAGTGTCTCAAATTTAGAAAACCAACTTATGCTTGCTTAAGGGGAAAGGTGCGTTGGGGTGCTGCATAAAACCAGAGATTGAAATGAGCACAGATAAAGTTCCTTAAGTCAAATATGGAATAGACAAGAGCTACTCCTTGCTCAACGAAATGGACTCAACACCGCATATTAAACGCCTAAGAATGTACCTGACTAGTAAGTATCGTAAAACCTATGGATTGCTATGTCTCCAAAAGAGAATCAAGCATGTGTACAGGGGCATAAACGCAGCAGTGATAGGATTGGAGAGGTTCGGTGAGCAAATGAAGACCCTTTGAAGTCATATTGCATGGTACCCATTACACGGGTCTTAACTCTCCAGGTTTAAGGTATTCTTCCTTCAGCTAAAACATGCATGTGGAACCCAAGTATGATCAACCATGTGAACGGGAGACGTGTTCAAATATGTCTCAGTTTTCCTCCCCTGGTACTCGGGTGCAACATTCCAGACGCTTTACTAACACTCTCCCCACTTGGAGAGTCAGCGCCTTTAACCTCCTGTTTGGCCCAGTTTGCAATTTCTGCGGAGGATGAACAGGAATAGCGAGAACCAATGAGAGACTAGCTGGAGGTGTCTGGACGGGCAAATTTAACTCTCATTTCCCACCAGGAAGAGGAAATAACCAAAGGCTCAGCGTGCCGTGCCGGAACCAGATTAGGGCCTGAAGCCATCCTGCGGTGTTGCGGCCAGGTCACAAGAAAGCGAGTTGAAGAAAGGAGCTCAGGGGCACTGTAATTCACAAACCTGCAGAGTTATAAATGACAGCTATCGTCCAAAAATAGACTGAAGTAAGGCTGCCAAGAGGACTTGAAAGCGGGGCAGAATTGCAGGAAACCGATTTCAAGAGGTAGACTGGAATTGCATTGAAAGCATAGGAAAAGAGGCAGAACGTCCACAATGATGCACTTGGCCAAAAAGGGCGTATGCGTTTTTTCCTGAATATATTCAGGAAAAAACGCATACGCCCTTTTTGGCCAACCAAGCAAGCTTGCAAAGGAAATCTGCACTACAATGAACTCTCACTTCCCCCCGGTCAAAAGGGCCATCTGAAAAAAGTGTAAAATCCAGAAAGGCAGGACAGGCCATGGAGAACTGGGAGCCTTGTTATGCTGATGGGCGGCATGTAAATTGCCAACAACCACTTGGGAGAAGTGTATGGTGTTTCCTGAAACATCTAAAAAACAAAGCAACAGAACCTAGGTTACTTCCACTTATGGTCCTATAGCTTAGGGAAATTAAAATCAAAAAGACACAGCCACCCCAAAGTTTGGAACGGCTCTGTTTACAAGAACCTCGTTTACAGTACAAGTTCAACATCGCAGAAAGTGAAAAATGGAGAAAGAAGTTGTGGTATTTTCTTACAAAGCAATATCACTCAGCAATGAAATCTGTGTCATCAGGCCCTTAGCAGCACAATGAGTGGATTCAGGTATGATGATTCTAACTGAAATAAGTCAAACAGAAAAAGAAACATCATAAGATATCAGTAATACACGGAATGTAAACTTGGCTACACAGGAACTGAATTACAGAACAGAACAGGTTCTCAAATTTAGAAAACCAACTTATTCTTGCTTAAGGGTAAAGGTGAGTTGGGGTGCTGCATAAAACCAGAGATTGAAATGAGCACAGATAAAGTTCCTTAAGCCAAATATGGAATAGACCAGAGCTACTCCTTTCTCAACGAAATGGACTCAACACCAAATATTAAACGCCTAAGAATGTACCTGACTAGTAAGTATCTTAAAACCTATGGATTGCTATGTCTCCGAAAGAGAATCAAGCGTGTGTACAGGGGCATAAACGCAGCAGTGATAGGATTGGAGAGGTTTGGTGAGCAAATGAAGACCCTTTGAAGTCATATTGCATGGTACCCATTGCACGGGTCTTAACTCTCCAGGTTTAAGGTATTCTTCCTTCAGCTAAAACATGCATGTGGAACCCAAGTATGATCAACCATGTGAACGGGAGACGTGTTCAAATATGTCTCAGTTTTCCTCCCCTGGTACTCGGGTGCAACATTCCAGACGCTTTACTAACACTCTCCCCATTTGGAGAGTCAGCGCCTTTAACCTCCTGTTTGGCCCAGTTTGCAATTTCTGTGGAAGATAAACAGGAATAGCGAGAACCAATGAGAGACTAGCTGGAGGTGTCTGGATGGGCAAATTTAACTCTCATTTCCCACCAGGAAGAGGAAATAACCATAGGCTCAGCGTGCCGTGCCGGAACCAGATTAGGGCCTGAAGCCATCCTGCGGTGTTGCGGCCAGGTCACAAGAAAGCAAGTTGAAGAAAGGAGCTCAGGGGCACTGTAATTCACAAACCTGCAGAGTTATAAATGACAGCTATCGTCCAAAAATAGACTGAAGTAAGGCTGCCAAGAGGACTTGAAAGCGGGGCAGAATTGCAGGAAACCGATTTCAGGAGGTAGACTGGAATTGCATTGAAAGCATAGGAAAAGAGGCAGAACGTCCACAATGATGCACTTGGCCAAAAAGGGCGTATGCGTTTTTTCCTGAATATATTCAGGAAAAAACGCATACGCCCTTTTTGGCCAACCAAGCAAGCTTGCAAAGGAAATCTGCACTACAATGAAGTCTCACTTCCCCCCGGCCAAAAGGGCCATCTGAAAAAAGTGTAAAATCCTGAAAGGCAGGACAGGCCATGGAGAACTGGGAGCCTTGTTATGCTGATGGGCGGGATGTAAATTGCCAACAACCACTCGGGAGAAGTGTATGGTGTTTCCTGAAACATCTAAAAAACAAAGCAACAGAGCCTAGGCCACTTCCACTTATGGTCCTATAGCTTAGGGAAATTAAAATCAAAAAGACACAGCCACCCCAAAGTTTGGAACGGCTCTGTTTACAAGAACCTCGTTTACAGTACAAGTTCAACATCGCAGAAAGTGAAAAATGGATAAAGAAGTTGTGGTATTTACTTACAAAGCAATATCACTCAGCAATGAAATCTGTGTCATCAGGCCCTTAGCAGCACAATGAGTGGATTCAGGTATGATGATTCTAACTGAAATAAGTCACATAGAAAAAGAAACATCATAAGATATCAGTAATACACGGAATGTAAACTTGGCTACACAGGAACTGAATTACAGAACAGAACAGGGCCTCAAATTTAGAAAACCAACTTATTCTTGCTTAAGGGTAAAGGTGAGTTGGGGTGCTGCATAAAACCAGAGATTGAAATGAGCACAGATAAAGTTCCTTAAGTCAAATATGGAATAGACAAGAGCTACTCCTTGCTCAACGAAATGGACTCAACACCGCATATTAAACGCCTAAGAATGTACCTGACTAGTAAGTATCTTAAAACCTATGGATTGCTATGTCTCCGAAAGAGAATCAAGCATGTATACAGGGGCATAAACGCAGCAGTGATAGGATTGGAGAAGTTCGGTGAGCAAATGAAGACCCTTTGAAGTCATATTGCATGGTACCCATTCCACGGGTTTCAACTACCCAGGTTTAAGGTATTCTTCCTTCAGCTAAAACATGCATGTGGAACCTAGAGTATGATCAACCATGTGATCGGGAGACGTGTTCAAATATGTCTCAGTTTTCCTCCCCTGGTACTCGGGTGCAACATTCCAGACGCTTTACTAACACTCTCCCCACTTGGAGAGTCAGTCCCTTTAACCTCCTGTTTGGCCCAGTTTGCAATTTCTGCGGAAGATGAACAGGAATAGCGAGAACCAATGAGAGGCTAGCTGGAGGTGTCTGGACGGGCAAATTTAACTCTCATTTCCCACCAGGAAGAGGAATTAACCAAAGGCTCAGCATGCCGGGCCGGAACCAGATTAGGGCCTGAAGCCATCCTGCGGTGTTGCGGCCAGGTCACAAGAAAGCGAGTTGAAGAAAGGAGCTCAGGGGCACTGTAATTCACAAACCTGCAGAGTTATAAATGACAGCTATCGTCCAAAAATAGACTGAAGTAAGGCTGCCAAGAGGACTTGAAAGCGGGGCAGAATTGCAGGAAACCGATTTCAGGAGGTAGACTGGAATTGCATTGAAAGCATAGGAAAAGAGGCAGAACGTCCACAATGATGCACTTGGCCAAAAAGGGCGTATGCATTTTTTCCTGAATATATTCAGGAAAAAACGCATACGCCCTTTTTGGCCAACCAAGCAAGCTTGCAAAGGAAATCTGCACTACAATGAAGTCTCACTTCCCCCCGGTCAAAAGGGCCATCTGAAAAAAGTGTAAAATCCAGAAAGGCAGGACAGGCCATGGAGAACTGGGAGCCTTGTTATGCTGATGGGCGGGATGTAAATTGCCAACAACCACTCGGGAGAAGTGTATGGTGTTTCCTGAAACATCTAAAAAACAAAGCAACAGAGCCTAGGGCACTTCCACTTATGGTCCTATAGCTTAGGGAAATTAAAATCAAAAAGACACAGCCACCCTAAAGTTTGGGACGCCTCTGTTAACAAGAACCTCGTTTACAGTACAAGTTCAACATCGCAGAAAGTGAAAAATGGATAAAGAAGTTGTGGTATTTACTTACAAAGCAATATCACTCAGCAATGAACTCTGTGTCTTCAGGCCCTTAGCAGCACAATGAGTGGATTCAGGTATGATGATTCTAACTGAAGTAAGTCACACAGAAAAAGAAACATCATAAGATATCAGTAATACACGGAATGTAAACTTGGCTACACAGGAACTGAATTACAGAACAGAACAGGGTCTCAAATTTAGAAAACCAACTTATGCTTGCTTAAGGGTAAAGGTGAGTTGGGGTGCTGCATAAAACCAGAGATTGAAATGAGCACAGATAAAGTTCCTTAAGTCAAATATGGAAGAGACAAGAGCTACTACTTCCTCAACGAAATGGACTCAACACCGCATATTAAACGCCTAAGAATGTACCTGACTAGTAAGTATCTTAAAACCTATGGATTGCTATGTCTCCGAAAGAGAATCAAGCATGTGTACAGGGGCATAAACGCAGCAGTGATAGGATTGGAGAGGTTCGGTGAGCAAATGAAGACCCTTTGAAGTCATATTGCATGGTACCCATTACACGGGTCTTAACTCTCCAGGTTTAAGGTATTCTTCCTTCAGCTAAAACATGCATGTGGAACCCAAGTATTATCAACCATGTGAACGGGAGACGTGTTCAAATATGTCTCAGTTTTCCTCCCCTGGTACTCGGGTGCAACATTCTAGACGCTTTACTAACACTCTCCCCACTTGGAGAGTCAGCGCCTTTAACCTCCTGTTTGGCCCAGTTTGCAATTTCTGCGGAAGATGAACAGGAATAGCGAGAACCAATGAGAGACTAGCTGGAGGTGTCTGGACGGGCAAATTTAACTCTCATTTCCCACCAGGAAGAGGAAATAACCAAAGGCTCAGCATGCCGTGCCGGAACCAGATTAGGGCCTGAAGCCATCCTGCGGTGTTGCGGCCAGGTCACAAGAAAGCGAGTTGAAGAAAGGAGCTCAGGGGCACTGTAATTCACAAACCTGCAGAGTTATAAATGACAGCTATCGTCCAAAAATAGACTGAAGTAAGGCTGCCAAGAGGACTTGAAAGCGGGGCAGAATTGCAGGAAACCGATTTCAGGAGGTAGACTGGAATTGCATTGAAAGCATAGGAAAAGAGGCAGAACGTCCACAATGATGCACTTGGCCAAAAAGGGCGTATGCGTTTTTTCCTGAATATATTCAGGAAAAAACGCATACGCCCTTTTTGGCCAACCAAGCAAGCTTGCAAAGGAAATCTGCACTACAATGAAGTCTCACTTCCCCCCGGTCAAAAGGGCCATCTGAAAAAAGTGTAAAATCCAGAAAGGCAGGACAGGCCATGGAGAACTGGGAGCCTTGTTATGCTGATGGGCGGGATGTAAATTGCCAACAACCACTCCGGAGAAGTGTATGGTGTTTCCTGAAACATCTAAAAAACAAAGCAACAGAACCTAGGGCACTTCCACTTATGGTCCTATAGCTTAGGGAAATTAAAATCAAAAAGACACAGCCACCCCAAAGTTTGGAATGGCTCTGTTTACAAGAACCTCGTTTACAGTACAAGTTCAACATCGCAGAAAGTGAAAAATGGATAAAGAAGTTGTGGTATTTACTTACAAAGCAATATCACTCAGCAATGAAATCTGTGTCACAAGGCCCTTAGCAGCACAATGAGTGGATTCAGGTATGATGATTCTAACTGAAATAAGTCACACAGAAAAAGAAACATGATAAGATATCAGTAATACACGGAATGTAAACTTGGCTACACAGGAACTGAATTACAGAACAGAACAGGGTCTCAAATTTAGAAAACCAACTTATGCTTGCTTAAGGGGAAAGGTGAGTTGGGGTGCTGCATAAAACCAGAGATTGAAATGAGCACAGATAAAGTTCCTTAAGCCAAATATGGAATAGACAAGAGCTACTCCTTGCTCAACGAAATGGACTCAACACCGCATATTAAACGCCTAAGAATGTACCTGACTAGTAAGTATCTTAAAACCTATGGATTGCTATGTCTCCGAAAGAGAATCAAGCATGTGTACAGGGGCAAAAACGCAGCAGTGATAGGATTGGAGAGGTTCGGTGAGCAAATGAAGACCCTTTGAAGTCATATTGCATGGTACCCATTACACGGGTTTCAACTACCCAGGTTTAAGGTATTCTTCCTTCAGCTAAAACACGCATGTGGAACCTAGAGTATGATCAACCATGTGATCGGGAGACGTGTTCAAATATGTCTCAGTTTTCCTCCCCTGGTACTCGGGTGCAACATTCCAGACGCTTTACTAACACTCTCCCCACTTGGAGAGTCAGTCCCTTTAACCTCCTGTTTGGCCCAGTTTGCAATTTCTGCGGAAGATGAACAGGAATAGCGAGAACCAATGAGAGACTAGCTGGAGGTGTCTGGACGGGCAAATTTAACTCTCATTTCCCACCAGGAAGAGGAAATAACCAAAGGCTCAGCATGCCGTGCCGGAACCAGATTAGGGCCTGAAGCCATCCTGCGGTGTTGCGGCCAGGTCACAAGAAAGCGAGTTGAAGAAAGGAGCTCAGGGGCACTGTAATTCACAAACCTGCAGAGTTATAAATGACAGCTATCGTCCAAAAATAGACTGAAGTAAGGCTGCCAAGAGGACTTGAAAGCGGGGCAGAATTGCAGGAAACCGATTTCAGGAGGTAGACTGGAATTGCATTGAAAGCATAGGAAAAGAGGCAGAACGTCCACAATGATGCACTTGGCCAAAAAGGGCGTATGCGTTTTTTCCTGAATATATTCAGGAAAAAACGCATACGCCCTTTTTGGCCAACCAAGCAAGCTTGCAAAGGAAATCTGCACTACAATGAAGTCTCACTTCCCCCCGGTCAAAAGGGCCATCTGAAAAAAGTGTAAAATCCAGAAAGGCAGGACAGGCCATGGAGAACTGGGAGCCTTGTTATGCTGATGGGCGGGATGTAAATTGCCAACAACCACTCCGGAGAAGTGTATGGTGTTTCCTGAAACATCTAAAAAACAAAGCAACAGAACCTAGGGCACTTCCACTTATGGTCCTATAGCTTAGGGAAATTAAAATCAAAAAGACACAGCCACCCCAAAGTTTGGAATGGCTCTGTTTACAAGAACCTCGTTTACAGTACAAGTTCAACATCGCAGAAAGTGAAAAATGGATAAAGAAGTTGTGGTATTTACTTACAAAGCAATATCACTCAGCAATGAAATCTGTGTCACAAGGCCCTTAGCAGCACAATGAGTGGATTCAGGTATGATGATTCTAACTGAAATAAGTCACACAGAAAAAGAAACATGATAAGATATCAGTAATACACGGAATGTAAACTTGGCTACACAGGAACTGAATTACAGAACAGAACAGGGTCTCAAATTTAGAAAACCAACTTATGCTTGCTTAAGGGGAAAGGTGAGTTGGGGTGCTGCATAAAACCAGAGATTGAAATGAGCACAGATAAAGTTCCTTAAGCCAAATATGGAATAGACAAGAGCTACTCCTTGCTCAACGAAATGGACTCAACACCGCATATTAAACGCCTAAGAATGTACCTGACTAGTAAGTATCTTAAAACCTATGGATTGCTATGTCTCCGAAAGAGAATCAAGCATGTGTACAGGGGCAAAAACGCAGCAGTGATAGGATTGGAGAGGTTCGGTGAGCAAATGAAGACCCTTTGAAGTCATATTGCATGGTACCCATTACACGGGTTTCAACTACCCAGGTTTAAGGTATTCTTCCTTCAGCTAAAACACGCATGTGGAACCTAGAGTATGATCAACCATGTGATCGGGAGACGTGTTCAAATATGTCTCAGTTTTCCTCCCCTGGTACTCGGGTGCAACATTCCAGACGCTTTACTAACACTCTCCCCACTTGGAGAGTCAGTCCCTTTAACCTCCTGTTTGGCCCAGTTTGCAATTTCTGCGGAAGATGAACAGGAATAGCGAGAACCAATGAGAGGCTAGCTGGAGGTGTCTGGACGGGCAAATTTAACTCTCATTTCCCACCAGGAAGAGGAATTAACCAAAGGCTCAGCATGCCGGGCCGGAACCAGATTAGGGTCTGAAGCCATCCTGCGGTGTTGCGGCCAGGTCACAAGAAAGCGAGTTGAAGAAAGGAGCTCAGGGGCACTGTAATTCACAAACCTGCAGAGTTATAAATGACAGCTATCGTCCAAAAATAGACTGAAGTAAGGCTGCCAAGAGGACTTGAAAGCGGGGCAGAATTGCAGGAAACCGATTTCAGGAGGTAGACTGGAATTGCATTGAAAGCATAGGAAAAGAGGCAGAACGTCCACAATGATGCACTTGGCCAAAAAGGGCGTATGCGTTTTTTCCTGAATATATTCAGGAAAAAACGCATACGCCCTTTTTGGCCAACCAAGCAAGCTTGCAAAGGAAATCTGCACTACAATGAAGTCTCACTTCCCCCCGGTCAAAAGGGCCATCTGAAAAAAGTGTAAAATCCAGAAACGCAACAGGCCATTGAGAACTGGGAGCCTTGTTATGCTGATGGGCGGGATGTAAATTGCCAACAGACACTTGGGAGAAGTGTATGGTGTTTCCTGAAACATCTAAAAAACAAAGCAACAGAGCCTAGGGCACTTCCACTTATGGTCCTATAGTTTAGGGAAATTAAAATCAAAAAGACACAGCCACCCCAAAGTTTGGAACGGCTCTGTTTACAAGAACCTCGTTTACAGTACAAGTTCAACATCACAGAAAGTGAAAAATGGATAAAAAAGTTGTGGTATTCACTTACAAAGCAATATCACTCAGCAATGAAATCTATGTCATCAGGCCCTTAGCAGCACAATGAGTGGATTCAGGTATGATGATTCTAACTGAAATAAGTCACACAGAAAAAGAAACATCATAAGATATCAGTAATACACGGAATGGAAACTTGGCTACACAGGAACTGAATTACAGAACAGAACAGGGTCTCAAATTTAGAAAACCAACTTATGCTTGCTTAAGGGTAAAGGTGAGTTGGGGTGCTGCATAAAACCAGAGATTGAAATGAGCACAGATAAAGTTCCTTAAGCCAAATATGGAATAGACAAGAGCTACTCCTTGCTCAACCAAATGGACTCAACACCGCATATTAAACGCCTAAGAATGTACCTGACTTGTAAGTATCTTAAAACCTATGGATTGCTATGTCTCCGAAAGAGAATCAAGCATGTGTACAGGGGCATAAACGCAGCAGTGATAGGATTGGAGAGGTGCGGTGAGCAAATGAAGACCCTTTGAAGTCATATTGCATGGTACCCATTCCACGGGTTTCAACTACCCAGGTTTTAGGTATTCTTCCTTCAGCTAAAACATGCATGTGGAACCTAGAGTATGATCAACCATGTGATCGGGAGACGTGTTCAAATATGTCTCAGTTTTCCTCCCCTGGTACTCGGGTGCAACATTCCAGACGCTTTACTAACACTCTCCCCACTTGGAGAGTCAGTCCCTTTAACCTCCTGTTTGGCCCAGTTTGCAATTTCTGCGGAAGATGAACAGGAATAGCGAGAACCAATGAGAGGCTAGCTGGAGGTGTCTGGACGGGCAAATTTAACTCTCATTTCCCACCAGGAAGAGGAATTAACCAAAGGCTCAGCATGCCGGGCCAGAACCAGATTAGGGCCTGAAGCCCTCCTGCGGTGTTGCGGCCAGGTCACAAGAAAGCGAGTTGAAGAAAGGAGCTTAGGGGCACTGTAATTCACAAACCTGCAGAGTTATAAATGACAGCTATCGTCCAAAAATAGACGGAAGTAAGGCTGCCAAGAGGACTTGAAAGCGGGGCAGAATTGCAGGAAACCGATTTCAGGAGGTAGACTGGAATTGCATTGAAAGCATAGGAAAAGAGGCAGAACGTCCACAATGATGCACTTGGCCAAAAAGGGCGTATGCGTTTTTTCCTGAATATATTCAGGAAAAAACGCATACGCCCTTTTTGGCCAACCAAGCAAGCTTGCAAAGGAAATCTGCACTACAATGAAGTCTCACTTCCCCCCGGTCAAAAGGGCCATCTGAAAAAAGTGTAAAATCCAGAAAGGCAGGACAGGCCATGGAGAACTGGGAGCCTTGTTATGCTGATGGGCGGGATGTAAATTGCCAACAACCACTCGGGAGAAGTGTATGGTGTTTCCTGAAACATCTAAAAAACAAAGCAACAGAGCCTAGGGCACTTCCACTTATGGTCCTATAGCTTAGGGAAATTAAAATCAAAAAGACACAGCCACCCCAAAGTTTGGGACGCCTCTGTTTACAAGAACCTCGTTTACAGTACAAGTTCAACATCGCAGAAAGTGAAAAATGGATAAAGAAGTTGTGGTATTTACTTACAAAGCAATATCACTCAGCAATGAAATCTGTGTCATCAGGCCCTTAGCAGCACAATGAGTGGATTCAGGTATGATGATTCTAACTGAAGTAAGTCACACAGAAAAAGAAACATCATAAGATATCAGTAATACACGGAATGTAAACTTGGCTACACAGGAACTGAATTACAGAACAGAACAGGGTCTCAAATTTAGAAAACCAACTTATGCTTGCTTAAGGGTAAAGGTGAGTTGGGGTGCTGCATAAAACCAGAGATTGAAATGAGCACAGATAAAGTTCCTTAAGTCAAATATGGAATAGACAAGAGCTACTCCTTGCTCAACGAAATGGACTCAACACCGCATATTAAACGCCTAAGAATGTACCTGACTAGTAAGTATCTTAAAACCTATGGATTGCTATGTCTCCGAAAGAGAATCAAGCATGTGTACAGGGGCATAAACGCAGCAGTGATAGGATTGGAGAGGTTCGGTGAGCAAATGAAGACCCTTTGAAGTCATATTGCATGGTACCCATTCCACGGGTCTTAACTCTCCAGGTTTAAGGTATTCTTCCTTCAGCTAAAACATGCATGTGGAAACTAGAGTATGATCAACCATGTGATCGGGAGACGTGTTCAAATATGTCTCAGTTTTCCTCCCCTCTACTCGGGTGCAACATTCCAGATGCTTTACTAACACTCTCCCCACTTGGAGAGTCAGTCCCTTTAACCTCCTGTTTGGCCCAGTTTGCAATTTCTGCGGAAGATGAACAGGAATAGCGAGAACCAATGAGAGGCTAGCTGGAGGTGTCTGGACGGGCAAATTTAACTCTCATTTCCCACCAGGAAGAGGAATTAACCAAAGGCTCAGCATGCCGGGCCGGAACCAGATTAGGGCCTGAAGCCATCCTGCGGTGTTGCGGCCAGGTCACAAGAAAGCGAGTTGAAGAAAGGAGCTCAGGGGCACTGTAATTCACAAACCTGCAGAGTTATAAATGACAGCTATCGTCCAAAAATAGACTGAAGTAAGGCTGCCAAGAGGACTTGAAAGCGGGGCAGAATTGCAGGAAACCGATTTCAGGAGGTAGACTGGAATTGCATTGAAAGCATAGGAAAAGAGGCAGAACGTCCACAATGATGCACTTGGCCAAAAAGGGCGTATGCGTTTTTTCCTGAATATATTCAGGAAAAAACGCATACGCCCTTTTTGGCCAACCAAGCAAGCTTGCAAAGGAAATCTGCACTACAATGAAGTCTCACTTCCCCCCGGTCAAAAGGGCCATCTGAAAAAAGTGTAAAATCCAGAAAGGCAGGACAGGCCATGGAGAACTGGGAGCCTTGTTATGCTGATGGGCGGGATGTAAATTGCCAACAACCACTCGGGAGAAGTGTATGGTGTTTCCTGAAACATCTAGAAAACAAAGCAACAGAACCTAGGGCACTTCCACTTATGGTCCTATAGCTTAGGGAAATTAAAATCAAAAAGACACAGCCACCCCAAAGTTTGGAGCGGCTCTGTTTACAAGAATCTCATTTACAGTACAAGTTCAACATCGCAGAAAGTGAAAATTGGATAAAGAAGTTGTGGTATTTACTTACAAAGCAATATCATTCAGCAATGAAATCTATGTCATCAGGCCCTTAGCAGCACAATGAGTGGATTCAGGTATGATGATTCTAACTGAAATAAGTCACACAGAAAAAGAAACATCATAAGATATCAATAATACACGGAATGTAAACTTGGCTACACAGGAACTGAATTACAGAACAGAACAGGGTCTCAAATTTAGAAAACCAACTTATGCTTGCTTAAGGGTAAAGGTGAGTTGGGGTGCTGCATAAAACCAGAGATTGAAATGAGCACAGATAAAGTTCCTTAAGTCAAATATGGAATAGACAAGAGCTACTCCTTGCTCAACGAAATGGACTCAACACCGCATATTAAACGCCTAAGAATGTACCTGACTAGTAAGTATCTTAAAACCTATGGATTGCTATGTCTCCGAAAGAGAATCAAGCATGTGTACAGGGGCATAAACGCAGCAGTGATAGGATTGGAGAGGTTCGGTGAGCAAATGAAGACCCTTTGAAGTCATATTGCATGGTACCCATTACACGGGTCTTAACTCTCCAGGTTTAAGGTATTCTTCCTTCAGCTAAAACATGCATGTGGAACCCAAGTATGATCAACCATGTGAACGGGAGACGTGTTCAAATATGTCTCAGTTTTCCTCCCCTGGTACTCGGGTGCAACATGCCAGACGCTTTACTAACACTCTCCCCACTTGGAGAGTCAGTCCCTTTAACCTCCTGTTTGGCCCAGTTTGCAATTTCTGCGGAAGATGAACAGGAATAACGAGAACCAATGAGAGGCTAGCTGGAGGTGTCTGGACGGGCAAATTTAACTCTCATTTCCCACCAGGAAGAGGAATTAACCAAAGGCTCAGCATGCCGGGCCGGAACCAGATTAGGGCCTGAAGCCATCCTGCGGTGTTGCGGCCAGCTCAAAAGAAAGCGAGTTGAAGAAAGGAGCTCAGGGGCACTGTAATTCACAAACCTGCAGAGTTATAAATGACAGCTATCGTCCAAAAATAGACTGAAGTAAGGCTGCCAAGAGGACTTGAAAGCGGGGCAGAATTGCAGGAAACCGATTTCAGGAGGTAGACTGGAATTGCATTGAAAGCATAGGAAAAGAGGCAGAACGTCCACAATGATGCACTTGGCCAAAAAGGGCGTATGCGTTTTTTCCTGAATATATTCAGGAAAAAACGCATACGCCCTTTTTGGCCAACCAAGCAAGCTTGCAAAGGAAATCTGCACTACAATGAAGTCTCACTTCCCCCCGGTCAAAAGGGCCATCTGAAAAAAGTGTAAAATCCAGAAAGGCAGGACAGGCCATGGAGAACTGGGAGCCTTGTTATGCTGAAGGGCGGGATGTAAATTGCCAACAGACACTCGGGAGATGTGTATGGTGTTTCCTGAAACATCTAAAAAACAAAGTAACAGAGCCTAGGGCACTGCCACCTATGGTCCTATAGCTTAGGGAAATTAAAATCAAAAAGACACAGCCACCCCAAAGTTTGGGACGCCTCTGTTTACAAGAACCTCGTTTACAGTACAAGTTCAACATTGCAGAAAGTGAAAAATGGATAAAGAAGTTGTGGTATTTACTTACAAAGCAATATCACTCAGCAATGAAATCTATGTCATCAGGCCCTTAGCATCACAATGAGTGGATTCAGGTATGATGATTCTAACTGAAATAAGTCACACAGAAAAAGAAACATCATAAGATATCAGTAATACACGGAATGTAAACTTGGCTACAGAGGAACTGAATTACAGAACAGAACAGGGTCTCAAATTTAGAAAACCAACTTATGCTTGCTTAAGGGGAAAGGTGAGTTGGGGTGCTGCATAAAACCAGAGATTGAAATGAGCACAGATAAAGTTCCTTAAGTCAAATATGGAATAGACAAGAGCTACTCCTTGCTCAACGAAATGGACTCAACACCGCATATTAAACGCCTAAGAATGTACCTGACTAGTAAGTATCGTAAAACCTATGGATTGCTATGTCTCCGAAAGAGAATCAAGCATGTGTACAGGGGCATAAACGCAGCAGTGATAGGATTGGAGAGGTTCGGTGAGCAAATGAAGACCCTTTGAAGTCATATTGCATGGTACCCATTACACGGGTCTCAACTCTGCAGGTTTAAGGTGTTCTTCCTTCAGCTAAAACATGCATGTGGAGCCCAAGTATGATCAACCATGTGAACGGGAGACGTGTTCAAATATGTCTCAGTTTTCCTCCCCTGGTACTCGGGTGCAACATTCCAGACGCTTTACTAACACTCTCCCCACTTGGAGAGTCAGCGCCTTTAACCTCCTGTTTGGCCCAGTTTGCAATTTCTGCGGAAGATGAACAGGAATAGCGAGAACCAATGAGAGGCTAGCTGGAGGTGTCTGGACGGGCAAATTTAACTCTCATTTCCCACCAGGAAGAGGAAATAACCAAAGGCTCAGCGTGCCGTACCAGAACCAGATTAGGGCCTGAAGCCATCCTGCGATGTTGCGGCCAGCTCAAAAGAAAGCGAGTTGAAGAAAGGAGCTCAGGGGCACTGTAATTCACAAACCTGCAGAGTTATAAATGACAGCTATCGTCCAAAAATAGACTGAAGTAAGGCTGCCAAGAGGACTTGAAAGCGGGGCAGAATTGCAGGAAACCGATTTCAGGAGGTAGACTGGAATTGCATTGAAAGCATAGGAAAAGAGGCAGAACGTCCACAATGATGCACTTGGCCACAAAGGGCGTATGCGTTTTTTCCTGAATATATTCAGGAAAAAACGCATACGCCCTTTTTGGCCAACCAAGCAAGCTTGCAAAGGAAATCTGCACTACAATGAAGTCTCACTTCCCCCCGGTCAAAAGGGCCATCTGAAAAAAGTGTAAAATCCAGAAAGGCAGGACAGGCCATGGAGAACTGGGAGCCTTGTTATGCTGATGGGCGGGATGTAAATTGCCAACAACCACTCGGGAGAAGTGTATGGTGTTTCCTGAAACATCTAAAAAACAAAGCAACAGAACCTAGGGCACTTCCACTTATGGTCCTATAGCTTAGGGAAATTAAAATCAAAAAGACACAGCCACCCCAAAGTTTGGAACGGCTCTGTTTACAAGAACCTCGTTTACAGTACAAGTTCAACATCGCAGAAAGTGAAAAATGGATAAAGAAGTTGTGGTATTTACTTACAAAGCAATATCACTCAGCAATGAAATCTGTGTCATCAGGCCCTTAGCAGCACAATGAGTGGATTCAGGTATGATGATTCTAACTGAAGTAAGTCACACAGAAAAAGAAACATCATAAGATATCAGTAATACACGGAATGTAAACTTGGCTACACAGGAACTGAATTACAGAACAGAACAGGGTCTCAAATTTAGAAAACCAACTTATTCTTGCTTAAGGGGAAAGGTGAGTTGGGGTGCTGCATAAAACCAGAGATTGAAATGAGCACAGATAAAGTTCCTTAAGTCAAATATGGAATAGACAAGAGCTACTCCTTGCTCAACGAAATGGACTCAACACCGCATATTAAACGCCTAAGAATGTACCTGACTAGTAAGTATCGTAAAACCTATGGATTGCTATGTCTCCGAAAGAGAATCAAGCATGTGTACAGGGGCATAAACGCAGCAGTGATAGGATTGGAGAGGTTCGGTGAGCAAATGAAGACCCTTTGAAGTCATATTGCATGGTACCCATTACACGGGTCTCAACTCTGCAGGTTTAAGGTGTTCTTCCTTCAGCTAAAACATGCATGTGGAACCCAAGTATGATCAACCATGTGAACGGGAGACGTGTTCAAATATGTCTCAGTTTTCCTCCCCTGGTACTCGGGTGCAACATTCCAGACGCTTTACTAACACTCTCCCCACTTGGAGAGTCAGCGCCTTTAACCTCCTGTTTGGCCCAGTTTGCAATTTCTGCGGAAGATGAACAGGAATAGCGAGAACCAATGAGAGGCTAGCTGGAGGTGTCTGGACGGGCAAATTTAACTCTCATTTCCCACCAGGAAGAGGAAATAACCAAAGGCTCAGCGTGCCGTACCGGAACCAGATTAGGGCCTGAAGCCATCCTGCGGTGTTGCGGCCAGCTCAAAAGAAAGCGAGTTGAAGAAAGGAGCTCAGGGGCACTGTAATTCACAAACCTGCAGAGTTATAAATGACAGCTATCGTCCAAAAATAGACTGAAGTAAGGCTGCCAAGAGGACTTGAAAGCGGGGCAGAATTGCAGGAAACCGATTTCAGGAGGTAGACTGGAATTGCATTGAAAGCATAGGAAAAGAGGCAGAACGTCCACAATGATGCACTTGGCCAAAAAGGGCGTATGCGTTTTTTCCTGAATATATTCAGGAAAAAACGCATACGCCCTTTTTGGCCAACCAAGCAAGCTTGCAAAGGAAATCTGCACTACAATGAAGTCTCACTTCCCCCCGGTCAAAAGGGCCATCTGAAAAAAGTGTAAAATCCAGAAAGGCAGGACAGGCCATGGAGAACTGGGAGCCTTGTTATGCTGATGGGCGGGATGTAAATTGCCAACAACCACTCGGGAGAAGTGTATGGTGTTTCCTGAAACATCTAAAAAACAAAGCAACAGAACCTAGGGCACTTCCACTTATGGTCCTATAGCTTAGGGAAATTAAAATCAAAAAGACACAGCCACCCCAAAGTTTGGAACGGCTCTGTTTACAAGAACCTCGTTTACAGTACAAGTTCAACATCGCAGAAAGTGAAAAATGGATAAAGAAGTTGTGGTATTTACTTACAAAGCAATATCACTCAGCAATGAAATCTGTGTCATCAGGCCCTTAGCAGCACAATGAGTGGATTCAGGTATGATGATTCTAACTGAAATAAGTCACACAGAAAAAGAAACATCATAAGATATCAGTAATACACGGAATGTAAACTTGGCTACACAGGAACTGAATTACAGAACAGAACAGGGTCTCAAATTTAGAAAACCAACTTATTCTTGCTTAAGGGGAAAGGTGAGTTGGGGTGCTGCATAAAACCAGAGATTGAAATGAGCACAGATAAAGTTCCTTAAGCCAAATATGGAATAGACAAGAGCTACTCTTTGCTCAATGAAATGGACTCAACACCCCATATTAAACGCCTAAGAATATACCTGACTAGTAAGTATCTTAAAACCTATGGATTGCTATGTCTCCGAAAGAGAATCAAGCATGTGTACAGGGGCATAAACGCAGCAGTGATAGGATTGGAGAGGTTCGGTGAGCAAATGAAGACCCTTTGAAGTCATATTGCATGGTACCCATTACACGGGTCTCAACTCTGCAGGTTTAAGGTGTTCTTCCTTCAGCTAAAACATGCATGTGGAACCCAAGTATGATCAACCATGTGAACGGGAGACGTGTTCAAATATGTCTCAGTTTTCCTCCCCTGGTACTCGGGTGCAACATTCCAGACGCTTTACTAACACTCTCCCCACTTGGAGAGTCAGCGCCTTTAACCTCCTGTTTGGCCCAGTTTGCAATTTCTGCGGAAGATGAACAGGAATAGCGAGAACCAATGAGAGGCTAGCTGGAAGTGTCTGGACGGGCAAATTTAACTCTCATTTCCCACCAGGAAGAGGAAATAACCAAAGGCTCAGCGTGCCGTACCGGAACCAGATTAGGGCCTGAAGCCATCCTGCGGTGTTGCGGCCAGCTCAAAAGAAAGCGAGTTGAAGAAAGGAGCTCAGGGGCACTGTAATTCACAAACCTGCAGAGTTATAAATGACAGCTATCGTCCAAAAATAGACTGAAGTAAGGCTGCCAAGAGGACTTGAAAGCGGGGCAGAATTGCAGGAAACCGATTTCAGGAGGTAGACTGGAATTGCATTGAAAGCATAGGAAAAGAGGCAGAACGTCCACAATGATGCACTTGGCCAAAAAGGGCGTATGCGTTTTTTCCTGAATATATTCAGGAAAAAACGCATACGCCCTTTTTGGCCAACCAAGCAAGCTTGCAAAGGAAATCTGCACTACAATGAAGTCTCACTTCCCCCCGGTCAAAAGGGCCATCTGAAAAAAGTGTAAAATCCAGAAAGGCAGGACAGGCCATGGAGAACTGGGAGCCTTGTTATGCTGATGGGCGGGATGTAAATTGCCAACAACCACTCGGGAGAAGTGTATGGTGTTTCCTGAAACATCTAAAAAACAAAGCAACAGAACCTAGGGCACTTCCACTTATGGTCCTATAGCTTAGGGAAATTAAAATCAAAAAGACACAGCCACCCCAAAGTTTGGAACGGCTCTGTTTACAAGAACCTCGTTTACAGTACAAGTTCAACATCGCAGAAAGTGAAAAATGGATAAAGAAGTTGTGGTATTTACTTACAAAGCAATATCACTCAGCAATGAAATCTGTGTCATCAGGCCCTTAGCAGCACAATGAGTGGATTCAGGTATGATGATTCTAACTGAAGTAAGTCACACAGAAAAAGAAACATCATAAGATATCAGTAATACACGGAATGTAAACTTGGCTACACAGGAACTGAATTACAGAACAGAACAGGGTCTCAAATTTAGAAAACCAACTTATTCTTGCTTAAGGGGAAAGGTGAGTTGGGGTGCTGCATAAAACCAGAGATTGAAATGAGCACAGATAAAGTTCCTTAAGTCAAATATGGAATAGACAAGAGCTACTCCTTGCTCAACGAAATGGACTCAACACCGCATATTAAACGCCTAAGAATGTACCTGACTAGTAAGTATCGTAAAACCTATGGATTGCTATGTCTCCGAAAGAGAATCAAGCATGTGTACAGGGGCATAAACGCAGCAGTGATAGGATTGGAGAGGTTCGGTGAGCAAATGAAGACCCTTTGAAGTCATATTGCATGGTACCCATTACACGGGTCTCAACTCTGCAGGTTTAAGGTGTTCTTCCTTCAGCTAAAACATGCATGTGGAACCCAAGTATGATCAACCATGTGAACGGGAGACGTGTTCAAATATGTCTCAGTTTTCCTCCCCTGGTACTCGGGTGCAACATTCCAGACGCTTTACTAACACTCTCCCCACTTGGAGAGTCAGCGCCTTTAACCTCCTGTTTGGCCCAGTTTGCAATTTCTGCGGAAGATGAACAGGAATAGCGAGAACCAATGAGAGGCTAGCTGGAGGTGTCTGGACGGGCAAATTTAACTCTCATTTCCCACCAGGAAGAGGAAATAACCAAAGGCTCAGCGTGCCGTACCGGAACCAGATTAGGGCCTGAAGCCATCCTGCGGTGTTGCGGCCAGCTCAAAAGAAAGCGAGTTGAAGAAAGGAGCTCAGGGGCACTGTAATTCACAAACCTGCAGAGTTATAAATGACAGCTATCGTCCAAAAATAGACTGAAGTAAGGCTGCCAAGAGGACTTGAAAGCGGGGCAGAATTGCAGGAAACCGATTTCAGGAGGTAGACTGGAATTGCATTGAAAGCATAGGAAAAGAGGCAGAACGTCCACAATGATGCACTTGGCCAAAAAGGGCGTATGCGTTTTTTCCTGAATATATTCAGGAAAAAACGCATACGCCCTTTTTGGCCAACCAAGCAAGCTTGCAAAGGAAATCTGCACTACAATGAAGTCTCACTTCCCCCCGGTCAAAAGGGCCATCTGAAAAAAGTGTAAAATCCAGAAAGGCAGGACAGGCCATGGAGAACTGCGAGCCTTGTTATGCTGATGGGCGGGATGTAAATTGCCAACAACCACTCCGGAGAAGTGTATGGTGTTTCCTGAAACATCTAAAAAACAAAGCAACAGAACCTAGGGCACTTCCACTTATGGTCCTATAGCTTAGGGAAATTAAAATCAAAAAGACACAGCCACCCCAAAGTTTGGAACGGCTCTGTTTACAAGAACCTCGTTTACAGTACAAGTTCAACATCGCAGAAAGTGAAAAATGGATAAAGAAGTTGTGGTATTTACTTACAAAGCAATATCACTCAGCAATGAAATCTGTGTCATCAGGCCCTTAGCAGCACAATGAGTGGATTCAGGTATGATGATTCTAACTGAAGTAAGTCACACAGAAAAAGAAACATCATAAGATATCAGTAATACACGGAATGTAAACTTGGCTACAGAGGAACTGAATTACAGAACAGAACAGGGTCTCAAATTTAGAAAACCAACTTATTCTTGCTTAAGGGGAAAGGTGAGTTGGGGTGCTGCATAAAACCAGAGATTGAAATGAGCACAGATAAAGTTCCTTAAGCCAAATATGGAATAGACAAGAGCTACTCCTTGCTCAACGAAATGGACTCAACACCCCATATTAAACGCCTAAGAATGTACCTGACTAGTAAGTATCTTAAAACCTATGGATTGCTATGTCTCCGAAAGAGAATCAAGCATGTGTACAGGGGCATAAACGGAGCAGTGATAGGATTGGAGAGGTTCGGTGAGCAAATGAAGACCCTTTGAAGTCATATTGCATGGTACCCATTCCACGGGTTTCAACTACCCAGGTTTAAGGTATTCTTCCTTCAGCAAAAACATGCATGTGGAACCTAGAGTATGATCAACCATGTGATCGGGAGACGTGTTCAAATATGTCTCAGTTTTCCTCCCCTGGTACTCGGGTGCAACATTCCAGACGATTTACTAACCCTCTCCCCACTTGGAGAGTCAGTCCCTTTAACCTCCTGTTTGGCCCAGTTTGCAATTTCTGCGGAAGATGAACAGGAATAGCGAGAACCAATGAGAGGCTAGCTGGAGGTGTCTGGACGGGCAAATTTAACTCTCATTTCCCACCAGGAAGAGGAATTAACCAAAGGCTGAGCATGCCGGGCCGGAACCAGATTAGGGCCTGAAGCCATCCTGCGGTGTTGCGGCCAGGTCACAAGAAAGCGAGTTGAAGAAAGGAGCTCAGGGGCACTGTAATTCACAAACCTGCAGAGTTATAAATGACAGCTATCGTCCAAAAATAGACTGAAGTAAGGCTGCCAAGAGGACTTGAAAGCGGGGCAGAATTGCAGGAAACCGATTTCAGGAGGTAGACTGGAATTGCATTGAAAGCATAGGAAAAGAGGCAGAACGTCCACAATGATGCACTTGGCCACAAAGGGCGTATGCGTTTTTTCCTGAATATATTCAGGAAAAAACGCATACGCCCTTTTTGGCCAACCAAGCAAGCTTGCAAAGGAAATCTGCACTACAATGAAGTCTCACTTCCCCCCGGTCAAAAGGGCCATCTGAAAAAAGTGTAAAATCCAGAAAGGCAGGACAGGCCATGGAGAACTGGGAGCCTTGTTATGCTGATGGGCGGGATGTAAATTGCCAACAACCACTCCGGAGAAGTGTATGGTGTTTCCTGAAACATCTAAAAAACAAAGCAACAGAACCTAGGGCTCTTCCACTTATGGTCCTATAGCTTAGGTAAATTAAAATCAAAAAGACACAGCCACCCCAAAGTTTGGAACGGCTCTGTTTACAAGAACCTCGTTTACAGTACAAGTTCAACATCGCAGAAAGTGAAAAATGGATAAAGAAGTTGTGGTATTTACTTACAAAGCAATATCACTCAGCAATGAAATCTGTGTCATCAGGCCCTTAGCAGCACAATGAGTGGATTCAGGTATGATGATTCTAACTGAAGTAAGTCACACAGAAAAAGAAACATCATAAGATATCAGTAATACACGGAATGTAAACTTGGCTACACAGGAACTGAATTACAGAACAGAACAGGGTCTCAAATTTAGAAAACCAACTTATTCTTGCTTAAGGGGAAAGGTGAGTTGGGGTGCTGCATAAAACCAGAGATTGAAATGAGCACAGATAAAGTTCCTTAAGCCAAATATGGAATAGACAAGAGCTACTCCTTGCTCAACGAAATGGACTCAACACCCCATATTAAATGCCTAAGAATGTACCTGACTAGTAAGTATCTTAAAACCTATGGATTGCTATGTCTCTGAAAGAGAATCAAGCATGTGTACAGGGGCATAAACGCAGCAGTGATAGGATTGGAGAGGTTCGGTGAGCAAATGAAGACCCTTTGAAGTCATATTGCATGGTACCCATTCCACGGGTTTCAACTACCCAGGTTTAAGGTATTCTTCCTTCAGCTAAAACATGCATGTGGAACCTAGAGTATGATCAACCATGTGATCGGGAGACGTGTTCAAATATGTCTCAGTTTTCCTCCCCTGGTACTCGGGTGCAACATTCCAGACGCTTTACTAACCCTCTCCCCACTTGGAGAGTCAGTCCCTTTAACCTCCTGTTTGGCCCAGTTTGCAATTTCTGCGGAAGATGAACAGGAATAGCGAGAACCAATGAGAGGCTAGCTGGAGGTGTCTGGACGGGCAAATTTAACTCTCATTTCCTACCAAGAAGAGGAATTAACCAAAGGCTAAGCGTGCCATGCCAGAACCAGATTAGGGCCTGAAGCCATCCTGCGGTGTTGCGGCCAGGTCACAAGAAAGCGAGTTGAGGAAAGGAGCTCGGGGGCACTGTAATTCACAAACCTGCAGAGTTATAAATGACAGCTATCGTCCAAAAATAGACTGAAGTAAGGCTGCCAAGAGGACTTGAAAGCGGGGCAGAATTGCAGAAAACCGATTTCAGGAGGTAGACTGGAATTGCATTGAAAGCATAGGAAAAGAGGCAGAACGTCCACAATGATGCACTTGGCCAAAAAGGGCGTATGCGTTTTTTCCTGAATATATTCAGGAAAAAACGCATACGCCCTTTTTGGCCAACCAAGCAAGCTTGCAAAGGAAATCTGCACTACAATGAAGTCTCACTTCCCCCCGGTCAAAAGGGCCATCTGAAAAAAGTGTAAAATCCAGAAAGGCAGGACAGGCCATGGAGAACTGGGAGCCTTGTTATGCTGATGGGCGGGATGTAAATTGCCAACAGACACTCGGGAGAAGTGTATGGTGTTTCCTGAAACATCTAAAAAACAAAGCAACAGAGCCTAGGGCACTGCCACCTATGGTCCTATAGCTTAGGGAAATTAAAATCAAAAAGACACAGCCACCCCAAAGTTTGGGACGCCTCTGTTTACAAGAACCTCGTTTACAGTACAAGTTCAACATTGCAGAAAGTGAAAAATGGATAAAGAAGTTGTGGTATTTACTTACAAAGCAATATCACTCAGCAATGAAATCTATGTCATCAGGCCCTTAGCAGCACAATGAGTGGATTCAGGTATGATGATTCTAACTGAAATAAGTCACACAGAAAAAGAAACATCATAAGATATCAGTAATACACGGAATGTAAACTTGGCTACACAGGAACTGAATTACAGAACAGAACAGGGTCTCAAATTTAGAAAACCAACTTATGCTTGCTTAAGGGTAAAGGTGAGTTGGGGTGCTGCATAAAACCAGAGATTGAAATGAGCACAGATAAAGTTCCTTAAGTCAAATATGGAATAGACAAGAGCTACTCCTTGCTCAACGAAATGGACTCAACACCGCATATTAAACGCCTAAGAATGTACCTGACTAGTAAGTATCGTAAAACCTATGGATTGCTATGTCTCCAAAAGAGAATCAAGCATGTGTACAGGGGCATAAACGCAGCAGTGATAGGATTGGAGAGGTTCGGTGAGCAAATGAAGACCCTTTGAAGTCATATTGCATGGTACCCATTACACGGGTCTCAACTCTGCAGGTTTAAGGTGTTCTTCCTTCAGCTAAAACATGCATGTGGAACCCAAGTATGATCAACCATGTGAACGGGAGACGTGTTCAAATATGTCTCAGTTTTCCTCCCCTGGTACTCGGGTGCAACATTCCAGATGCTTTACTAACACTCTCCCCACTTGGAGAGTCAGCGCCTTTAACCTCCTGTTTGGCCCAGTTTGCAATTTCTGCGGAAGATGAACAGGAATAGCGAGAACCAATGAGAGGCTAGCTGGAGGTGTCTGGACGGGCAAATTTAACTCTCATTTCCCACCAGGAAGAGGAAATAACCAAGGGCTCAGCGTGCCGTACCGGAACCAGATTAGGGCCTGAAGCCATCCTGCGGTGTTGCGGCCAGCTCAAAAGAAAGCGAGTTGAAGAAAGGAGCTCAGGGGCACTGTAATTCACAAACCTGCAGAGTTATAAATGACAGCTATCGTCCAAAAATAGACTGAAGTAAGGCTGCCAAGAGGACTTGAAAGCGGAGCAGAATGCAGGAAACCGATTTCAGGAGGTAGACTGGAATTGCATTGAAAGCATAGGAAAAGAGGCAGAACGTCCACAATGATGCACTTGGCCAAAAAGGGCGTATGCGTTTTTTCCTGAATATATTCAGGAAAAAACGCATACGCCCTTTTTGGCCAACCAAGCAAGCTTGCAAAGGAAATCTGCACTACAATGAAGTCTCACTTCCCCCCGGTCAAAAGGGCCATCTGAAAAAACTGTAAAATCCAGAAAGGCAGGACAGTCATGGAGAACTGGGAGCCTTGTTATGCTGATGGGCGGGATGTAAATTGCCAACAACCACTCGGGAGAAGTGTATGGTGTTTTCTGAAACATCTAAAAAACAAAGCAACAGAACCAAGGGCACTTCCACTTATGGTCCTATAGATTAGGGAAATTAAAATGAAAAAGACACAGCCACCCCAAAGTTTGGAACGGCTCTGTTTACAAGAACCTCGTTTACAGTACAAGTTCAACATCGCAGAAAGTGAAAAATGGATAAAGAAGTTGTAGTATTTACTTACAAAGCAATATCACTCAGCAATGAAATCTGTGTCATCAGGCCCTTAGCAGCACAATGAGTGGATTCAGGTATGATGATTCTAACTGAAGTAAGTCACACAGAAAAAGAAACATCATAAGGTATCAGTAATACACGGAATGTAAACTTGGCTACACAGGAATTGAATTACAGAACAGAACAGGGTCTCAAATTTAGAAAACCATCTTATGCTTGCTTAAGGGTAAAGGTGAGTTGGGGTGCTGCATAAAACCAGAGATTGAAATGAGCACAGATAAAGTTCCTTAAGTCAAATATGGAATAGACAAGAGCTACTCCTTGCTCAACGAAATGGACTCAACACCGCATATTAAACGCCTAAGAATGTACCTGACTAGTAAGTATCTTAAAACCTATGGATTGCTATGTCTCCGAAAGAGAATCAAGCATGTGTACAGGGGCATAAACGCAGCAGTGATAGGATTGGAGAGGTTCGGTGAGCAAATGAAGACCCTTTGAAGTCATATTGCATGGTACCCATTACACGGGTCTTAACTCTCCAGGTTTAAGATATTCTTCCTTCAGCTAAAACATGCATGTGGAACCCAAGTATGATCAACCATGTGAACGGGAGACGTGTTCAAATATGTCTCAGTTTTCCTCCCCTTGAACTCCGGTGCAACATTCCAGACGCTTTACTAACACTCTCCCCACTTGGAGAGTCAGCGCCTTTAACCTCCTGTTTGGCCCAGTTTGCAATTTCTGCGGAAGATGAACAGGAATAGCGAGAACCAATGAGAGACTAGCTGGAGGTGTCTGGACGGGCAAATTTAACTCTCATTTCCCACCAGGAAGAGGAAATAACCAAAGGCTCAGCGTGCCGTGCCTGAACCAGATTAGGGCCTGAAGCCATCATGCGGTGTTGCGGCCAGGTCACAAGAAAGCGAGTTGAAGAAAGGAGCTCAGGGGCACTGTAATTCACAAACCTGCAGAGTTATAAATGACAGCTATCGTCCAAAAATAGACTGAAGTAAGGCTGCCAAGAGGACTTGAAAGCGGGGCAGAATTGCAGGAAACCGATTTCAGGAGGTAGACTGGAATTGCATTGAAAGCATAGGAAAAGAGGCAGAACGTCCACAATGATGCACTTGGCCAAAAAGGGCGTATGCGTTTTTTCCTGAATATATTCAGGAAAAAACGCATACGCCCTTTTTGGCCAACCAAGCAAGCTTGCAAAGGAAATCTGCACTACAATGAAGTCTCACTTCCCCCCGGTCAAAAGGGCCATCTGAAAAAAGTGTAAAATCCAGAAAGGCAGGACAGGCCATGGAGAACTGGGAGCCTTGTTATGCTGATGGGCGGGATGTAAATTGCCAACAGACACTCGGGAGAAGTGTATGGTGTTTCCTGAAACATCTAAAAAACAAAGCAACAGAGCCTAGGGCACTGCCACTTATGGTCCTATAGCTTAGGGTAATTAAAATCAAAAAGACACAGCCACCCCAAAGTTTGGGACGCCTCTGTTTACAAGAACCTCGTTTACAGTACAAGTTCAACATCGCAGAAAGTGAAAAATGGATAAGGAAGTTGTGGTATTTACTTACAAAGCAATATCACTCAGCAATGAAATCTATGTCATCAGGCCCTTAGCAGCACAATGAGTGGATTCAGGTATGATGATTCTAACTGAAATAAGTCACACAGAAAAAGAAACATCATAAGATATCAGTAATACACGGAATGTAAACTTGGCTACACAGGAACTGAATTACAGAACAGAACAGGGTCTCAAATTTAGAAAACCAACTTATGCTTGCTTAAGGGTAAAGGTGAGTTGGGGTGCTGCATAAAACCAGAGATTGAAATGAGCACAGATAAAGTTCCTTAAGTCAAATATGGAATAGACAAGAGCTACTCGTTGCTCAACGAAATGGACTGAACACCGCATATTAAACGCCTAAGAATGTACCTGACTAGTAATTATCGTAAAACCTATGGATTGCTATGTCTCCAAAAGAGAATCAAGCATGTGTACAGGGGCATAAACGCAGCAGTGATAGGATTGGAGAGGTTCGGTGAGCAAATGAAGACCCTTTGAAGTCATTTTGCATGGTACCCATTCCACGGGTCTCAACTCTCCAGGTTTAAGGTATTCTTCCTTCAGCTAAAACATGCATGTGGAACCCAAGTATGATCAACCATGTGAACGGGAGACGTGTTCAAATATGTCTCAGTTTTCCTCCCCTGGTACTCGGGTGCAACATGCCAGACGCTTTACTAACACTCTCCCCACTTGGAGAGTCAGTCCCTTTAACCTCCTGTTTGGCCCAGTTTGCAATTTCTGCGGAAGATGAACAGGAATAGCGAGAACCAATGAGAGGCTAGCTGGAGGTGTCTGGACGGGCAAATTTAACTCTCATTTCCCACCAGGAAGAGGAATTAACCAAAGGCTCAGCGTGCCGGGCCGGAACCAGATTAGGGCCTGAAGCCATCCTGCGGTGTTGCGGCCAGGTCACAAGAAAGCGAGTTGAAGAAAGGAGCTCAGGGGCACTGTAATTCACAAACCTGCAGAGTTATAAATGACAGCTATCGTCCAAAAATAGACTGAAGTAAGGCTGCCAAGAGGACTTGAAAGCGGGGCAGAATTGCAGGAAACCGATTTCAGGAGGTAGACTGGAATTGCACTGAAAGCATAGGAAAAGAGGCAGAACGTCCACAATGATGCACTTGGCCAAAAAGGGCGTATGGGTTTTTTCCTGAATATATTCAGGAAAAAACGCATACGCCCTTTTTGGCCAACCAAGCAAGCTTGCAAAGGAAATCTGCACTACAATGAAGTCTCACTTCCCCCCGGTCAAAAGGGCCATCTGAAAAAAGTGTAAAATCCAGAAAGGCAGGACAGGCCATGGAGAACTGGGAGCCTTGTTATGCTGATGGGCGGGATGTAAATTGCCAACAGACACTCGGGAGAAGTGTATGGTGTTTCCTGAAACATCTAAAAAACAAAGCAACAGAGCCTAGGGCACTGCCACTTATGGTCCTATAGCTTAGGGAAATTAAAATAGAAAAGATACAGCCACCCCAAAGTTTGCGACGCCTCTGTTTACAAGAACCTCGTTTACAGTACAAGTTCAACATCGCAGAAAGTGAAAAATGGATAAAGAAGTTGTGGTATTTACTTACAAAGCAATATCACTCAACAATGAAATCTATGTCATCAGGCCCTTAGCATCACAATGAGTGGATTCAGGTATGATGATTCTAACTGAAATAAGTCACACAGAAAAAGAAACATCATAAGATATCAGTAATACACGGAATGTAAACTTGGCTACACAGGAACTGAATTACAGAACAGAACAGGGTCTCAAATTCAGAAAAACAACTTATGCTTGCTTAAGGGGAAAGGTGAGTTGGGGTGCTGCATAAAACCAGAGATTGAAATGAGCACAGATAAAGTTCCTTAAGCCAAATATGGAATAGACAAGAGCTACTCCTTGCTCAACGAAATGGACTCAACACCGCATATTAAACGCCTAAGAATGTACCTGACTAGTAAGTATCTTAAAACCTATGGATTGCTATGTCTCCGAAAGAGAATCAAGCATGTGTACAGGGGCATAAACGGAGCAGTGATAGGATTGGAGAGGTTCGGTGAGCAAATGAAGACCCTTTGAAGTCATATTGCATGGTACCCATTCCACGGGTCTCAACTCTCGAGATTTAAGGTATTCTTCCTTCAGCTAAAACATGCATGTGGAACCCAAGTATGATCAACCATGTGAACGGGAGACGTGTTCAAATATGTCTCAGTTTTCCTCCCCTGGTACTCGGGTGCAACATTCCAGACGCTTTACTAACACTCTCCCCACTTGGAGAGTCAGCGCCTTTAACCTCCTGTTTGGACCAGTTTGCAATTTCTGCGGAAGATGAACAGGAATAACGAGAACCAATGAGAGACTAGCTGGAGGTGTCTGGACGGGCAAATTTAACTCTCATTTCCCACCAGGAAGAGGAAATAACCAAAGGCTCAGCGTGCCCTGCTGGAACCAGATTAGGGCCTGAAGCCATCCTGCGGTGTTGCGGCCAGGTCACAAGAAAGCAAGTTGAAGAAAGGAGCTCAGGGGCACTGTAATTCACAAACCTGCAGAGTTATAAATGACAGCTATCGTCCAAAAATAGACTGAAGTAAGGCTGCCAAGAGGACTTGAAAGCGGGGCAGAATTGCAGGAAACCGATTTCAGGAGGTAGACTGGAATTGCATTGAAAGCATAGGAAAAGAGGCAGAACGTCCACAATGATGCACTTGGCCTAAAAGGGCGTATGCGTTTTTTCCTGAATATATTCAGGAAAAAACGCATACGCCCTTTTTGGCCAACCAAGCAAGCTTGCAAAGGAAATCTGCACTACAATGATGTCTCACTTCCCCCCGGTCAAAAGGGCCATCTGAAAAAAGTGTAAAATCCAGAAAGGCAGGACAGGCCATGGAGAACTGGGAGCCTTGTTATGCTGATGGGCAGGATGTAAATTGCCAACAGACACTCGGGAGAAGTGTATGGTGTTTCCTGAAACATCTAAAAAACAAAGCAACAGAGCCTAGGGCACTGCCACTTATGGTCCTATAGCTTAGGGAAATTAAAATCAAAAAGACACAGCCACCCCAAAGTTTGGGACGCCTCTGTTTACAAGAACCTCATTTACAGTACAAGTTCTACATCGCAGAAAGTGAAAAATGGATAAAGAAGTTGTGGTATTCACTTACAAAGCAATATCACTCAGCAATGAAATCTATGTCATCAGGCCCTTAGCATCACAATGAGTGGATTCAGGTATGATGATTCTAACTGAAATAAGTCACACAGAAAAAGAAACATCATAAGATATCAGTAATACACGGAATGGAAACTTGGCTACACAGGAACTGAATTACAGAACAGAACAGGGTCTCAAATTTAGAAAACCAACTTATGCTTGCTTAAGGGGAAAGGTGAGTTGGGGTGCTGCATAAAACCAGAGATTGAAATGAGCACAGATAAAGTTCCTTAAGTCAAATATGTAATAGACAAGAGCTACTCCTTGCTCAACGAAATGGACTCAACATCGCATATTAAACGCCTAAGAATATACCTGACTAGTAAGTATCTTAAAACCTATGGATTGCTATGTCTCCGAAAGAGAATCAAGCATGTGTACAGGGGCATAAACGCAGCAGTGATAGGATTGGAGAGGTTCGGTGAGCAAATGAAGACCCTTTGAAGTCATATTGCATGGTACCCATTACACGGGTCTTAACTCTCCAGGTTTAAGGTATTCTTCCTTCAGCTAAAACATGCATGTGGAACCCAAGTATGATCAACCATGTGAACGGGAGACGTGTTCAAATATGTCTCAGTTTTCCTCCCCTGGTACTCGGGTGCAACATTCCAGACGCTTTACTAACACTCTCCCCACTTGGAGAGTCAGCGCCTTTAACCTCCTGTTTGGCCCAGTTTGCAATTTCTGCGGAAGATGAACAGGAATAGCGAGAACCAATGAGAGACTAGCTGGAGGTGTCTGGACGGGCAAATTTAACTCTCATTTCCCACCAGGAAGAGGAAATAACCAAAGGCTCAGCATGCCGTGCCGGAACCAGATTAGGGCCTGAAGCCATCCTGCGGTGTTGCGGCCAGGTCACAAGAAAGCAAGTTGAAGAAAGGAGCTCAGGGGCACTGTAATTCACAAACCTGCAGAGTTATAAATGACAGCTATCGTCCAAAAATAGACTGAAGTAAGGCTGCCAAGAGGACTTGAAAGCGGGGCAGAATTGCAGGAAACCGATTTCAGGAGGTAGACTGGAATTGCATTGAAAGCATAGGAAAAGAGGCAGAACGTCCACAATGATGCACTTGGCCAAAAAGGGCGTATGCGTTTTTTCCTGAATATATTCAGGAAAAAACGCATACGCCCTTTTTGGCCAACCAAGCAAGCTTGCAAAGGAAATCTGCACTACAATGAAGTCTCACTTCCCCCCGGTCAAAAGGGCCATCTGAAAAAAGTGTAAAATCCAGAAAGGCAACAGGCCATTGAGAACTGGGAGCCTTGTTATGCTGATGGGCGGGATGTAAATTGCCAACAGACACTCGGGAGAAGTGTATGGTGTTTCCTGAAACATCTAAAAAACAAAGCAACAGAGCCTAGGGCACTTCCACTTATGGTCCTATAGCTTAGGGAAATTAAAATCAAAAAGACACAGCCACCCCAAAGTTTGGAACGGCTCTGTTTACAAGAACCTCGTTTACCATACAAGTTCAATATCACAGAAAGTGAAAAATGGATAAAGAACTTGTGGTACTTACGTACAATGCAGTATCACTCTGCAATGAAATCTATGTCATCAGGCCCGTAGCAGCATAATGAGTGGATTCAGGTACGATGATTCTAACTGAACTAAGTCACACAGAAAAAGAAACATCATAAGATATCACTAATACACGGAATGTAAACTTGGCTACACAGGAACTGCATTCCAAAACAGAACAGGGTCTCAAATTTAGAAAACCAACTTATGCTTGCTTAAGGGGAAAGGTGAGTTGGGGTGCTGCATAAAACCAGAGATTGAAATGAGCACAGATAAAGTTCCTTAAGCCAAATATGGAATAGACAAGAGCTACTCCTTGCTCAACGAAATGGACTCAACACCGCATATTAAACGCCTAAGAATGTACCTGACTAGTAAGTATCTTAAAACCTATGGATTGCTATGTCTCCGAAAGAGAATCAAGCATGTGTACAGGGGCATAAACGCAGCAGTGATAGGATTGGAGAGGTTCGGTGAGCAAATGAAGACCCTTTGAAGTCATATTGCATGGTACCCATTCCACGGGTTTCAACTACCCAGGTTTAAGGTATTCTTCCTTCAGCTAAAACATGCATGTGGAACCTGGAGTATGATCAACCATGTGATCGGGAGACGTGTTCAAATATGTCTCAGTTTTCCTCCCCTGGTACTCGGGTGCAACATTCCAGACGCTTTACTAACACTCTCCCCACTTGGAGAGTCAGCGCCTTTAACCTCCTGTTTGGCCCAGTTTGCAATTTCTGCGGAAGATGAACAGGAATAGCGAGAACCAATGAGAGGCTAGCTGGAGGTGTCTGGACGGGCAAATTTAACTCTCATTTCCCACCAGGAAGAGGAAATAACCAAAGGCTCAGCGTGCCGTACCGGAACCAGATTAGGGCCTGAAGCCATCCTGCGGTGTTGCGGCCACCTCAAAAGAAAGCGAGTTGAAGAAAGGAGCTCAGGGGCACTGTAATTCACAAACCTGCAGTGTTATAAATGACAGCTATCGTCCAAAAATAGACTGAAGTAAGGCTGCCAAGAGGACTTGAAAGCGGGACAGAATTGCAGGAAACCGATTTCAGGAGGTAGACTGGAATTGCATTGAAAGCATAGGAAAAGAGGCAGAACGTCCACAATGATGCACTTGGCCAAAAAGGGCGTATGCGGTTTTTCCTGAATATATTCAGGAAAAAACGCATACGCCCTTTTTGGCCAACCAAGCAAGCTTGCAAAGGAAATCTGCACTACAATGAAGTCTCACTTCCCCCCGGTCAAAAGGGCCATCTGAAAAAAGTGTAAAATCCAGAAAGGCAGGACAGGCCATGGAGAACTGGGAGCCTTGTTATGCTGATGGGCGGGATGTAAATTGCCAACAACCACTCGGGAGAAGTGTATGGTGTTTCCTGAAACATCTAAAAAACAAAGCAACAGAACCTAGGGCACTTCCACTTATGGTCCTATAGCTTAGGGAAATTAAAATCAAAAAGACACAGCCACCCCAAAGTTTGGAACGGCTCTGTTTACAAGAACCTCGTTTACAGTACAAGTTCAACATCGCAGAAAGTGAAAAATGGATAAAGAAGTTGTGGTATTTACTTACAAAGCAATATCACTCAGCAATGAAATCTGTGTCATCAGGCCCTTAGCAGCACAATGAGTGGATTCAGATATGATGATTCTAACTGAAATAAGTCACACAGAAAAAGAAACATCATAAGATATCAGTAATTCACGGAATGGAATCTTGGCTACACAGGAACTGAATTACAGAACAGAACAGGGTCTCAAATTTAGAAAAACAACTTATTCTTGCTTAAGGGGAAAGGTGAGTTGGGGTGCTGCATAAAACCAGAGATTGAAATGAGCACAGATAAAGTTCCTTAAGCCAAATATGGAATAGACAAGAGCTACTCCTTGCTCAACGAAATGGACTCAACACCGCATATTAAACGCCTAAGAATGTACTTGACTAGTAAGTATCTTAAAACCTATGGATTGCTATGTCCCCGAAAGAGAATCAAGCATGTGTACAGGGGCATAAACGCAGCAGTGATAGGATTGGAGAGGTTCGGTGAGCAAATGAAGACCCTTTGAAGTCATATTGCATGGTACCCATTCCACGGGTTTCAACTACCCAGGTTTAAGGTATTCTTCCTTCAGCAAAAACATGCATGTGGGACTTAGAGTATGATCAACCATGTGATCGGGAGACGTGTTCAAATATGTCTCAGTTTTCCTCCCCTGGTACTCGGGTGCAACATTCCAGATGCTTTACTAACACTCTCCCCACTTGGAGAGTCAGTCCCTTTAACCTCCTGTTTGGCCCAGTTTGCAATTTCTGCGGAAGATGAACAGGAATAGCGAGAACCAATGAGAGGCTAGCTGGAGGTGTCTGGACGGGCAAATTTAACTCTCATTTCCCACCAGGAAGAGGAATTAACCAAAGGCTCAGCGTGCCGTGCCGGAACCAGATTAGGGCCTGAAGCCATCCTGCGGTGTTGCGTCCAGGTCACAAGAAAGCGAGTTGAAGAAAGGAGCTCAGGGGCACTGTAATTCACAAACCTGCAGAGTTATAAATGACAGCTATCGTCCAAAAATATACTGAAGTAAGGCTGCCAAGAGGACTTGAAAGCGGGGCAGAATTGCAGGAAACCGATTTCAGGAGGTAGACTGGAATTGCATTGAAAGCATAGGAAAAGAGGCAGAACGTCCACAATGATGCACTTGGCCAAAAAGGGCGTATGCGTTTTTTCCTGAATATATTCAGGAAAAAACGCATACGCCCTTTTTGGCCAACCAAGCAAGCTTGCAAAGGAAATCTGCACTACAATGAAGTCTCACTTCCCCCCGGTCAAAAGGGCCATCTGTAAAAAGTGTAAAATCCAGAAAGGCAACAGGCCATTGAGAACTGGGAGCCTTGTTATGCTGATGGGCGGGATGTAAATTGCCAACAGACACTTGGGAGAAGTGTATGGTGTTTCCTGAAACATCTAAAAAACAAAGCAACAGAGCCTAGGGCACTTCCACTTATGGTCCTATAGCTTAGGGAAATTAAAATCAAAAAGACACAGCCACCCCAAAGTTTGGAACGGCTCTGTTTACAAGAAACTCGTTTACAGTACAAGTTCAACATCGCAGAAAGAGAAAAATGGATAAAGAAGTTGTGGTATTCACTTACAAAGCAATATCACTTAGCAATGAAATCTATGTCATCAGGCCTTTAGCAGCACAATGAGTGGATTCAGGTATGATGATTCTAACTGAAATAAGTCACACAGAAAAAGAAACATCATAAGATATCAGTAATACACGGAATGGAAACTTGGCTACACAGGAACTGAATTACAGAACAGAACAGGGTCTCAAATTTAGAAAAACAACTTATGCTTGCTTAAGGGTAAAGGTGAGTTGGGGTGCTGCATAAAACCAGAGATTGAAATGAGCACAGATAAAGTTCCTTAAGCCAAATATGGAATAGACAAGAGCTACTCCTTGCTCAACGAAATGGACTCAACACCGCATATTAAACGCCTAAGAATGTACCTGACTAGTAAGTATCTTAAAACCTATGGATTGCTATGTCTCCGAAAGAGAATCAAGCATGTGTACAGGGGCATAAACGCAGCAGTGATAGGATTGGAGAGGTTCGGTGAGCAAATGAAGACCCTTTGAAGTCATATTGCATGGTACCCATTCCACGGGTTTCAACTACCCAGGTTTAAGGTATTCTTCCTTCAGCTAAAACATGCATGTGGAACCTAGAGTATGATCAACCATGTGATCGGGAGACGTGTTCAAATATGTCTCAGTTTTCCTCCCCTGGTACTCGGGTGCAACATTCCAGACGCTTTACTAACACTCTCCCCACTTGGAGAGTCAGTGCCTTTAACCTCCTGTTTGGACCAGTTTGCAATTTCTGCGGAAGATGAACAGGAATAGCGAGAACCAATGAGAGGCTAGCTGGAGGTGTCTGGACAGGCAAATTTAACTCTCATTTCCCACAAGGAAGAGGAAATAACCAAAGGCTCAGCGTGCCGTACCGGAACCAGATTAGGGCCTGAAGCCATCCTGCGGTGTTGCGGCCAGCTCAAAAGAAAGCGAGTTGAAGAAAGGAGCTCAGGGGCACTGTAATTCACAAACCTGCAGAGTTATAAATGACAGCTATCGTCCAAAAATAGACTGAAGTAAGGCTGCCAAGAGGACTTGAAAGCGGGGCAGAATTGCAGGAAACCGATTTCAGGAGGTAGACTGGAATTGCATTGAAAGCATAGGAAAAGAGGCAGAACGTCCACAATGATGCACTTGGCCAAAAAGGGCGTATGCGTTTTTTCCTGAATATATTCAGGAAAAAACGCATACGCCCTTTTTGGCCAACCAAGCAAGCTTGCAAAGGAAATCTGCACTACAATGAAGTCTCACTTCCCCCCGGTCAAAAGGGCCATCTGAAAAAAGTGTAAAATCCAGAAAGGCAGGACAGGCCATGGAGAACTGGGAGCCTTGTTATGCTGAAGGGCGGGATGTAAATTGCCAACAACCACTCGGGAGAAGTGTATGGTGTTTCCTGAAACATCTAAAAAACAAAGCAACAGAGCCTAGGGCACTGCCACTTATGGTCCTATAGCTTAGGGAAATTAAAATCAAAAAGACACAGCCACCCCAAAGTTTGGGACGCCTCTGTTTACAAGAACCTCGTTTACAGTACAAGTTCAACATCGCAGAAAGTGAAAAATGGATAAACAAGTTGTGGTATTTACTTACAAAGCAATATCACTCAGCAATGAAATCTATGTCATCAGGCCCTTAGCATCACAATGAGTGGATTCAGGTATGATGATTCTAACTGAAATAAGTCACACAGAAAAAGAAACATCATAAGATATCAGTAATACACGGAATGTAAACTTGGCTACACAGGAACTGAATTACAGAACAGAACAGGGTCTCAAATTTAGAAAACCAACTTATGCTTGCTTAAGGGTAAAGGTGAGTTGGGGTGCTGCATAAAACCAGAGATTGAAATGAGCACAGATAAAGTTCCTTAAGTCAAATATGGAATAGACAAGAGCTACTCCTTGCTCAACGAAATGGACTCAACACCGCATATTAAACGCCTAAGAATGTACCTGACTAGTAAGTATCGTAAAACCTATGGATTGCTATGTCTCCAAAAGAGAATCAAGCATGTGTACAGGGGCATAAACGCAGCAGTGATAGGATTGGAGAGGTTCGGTGAGCAAATGAAGACCCTTTGAAGTCATATTGCATGGTACCCATTACACGGGTCTCAACTACCCAGGTTTAAGGTATTCTTCCTTCAGCTAAAACATGCATGTGGAACCCAAGTATGATCAACCATGTGAACGGGAGACGTGTTCAAATATGTCTCAGTTTTCCTCCCCTGGTACTCGGGTGCAACATTCCAGACGCTTTACTAACACTCTCCCCACTTGGAGAGTCAGCGCCTTTAACCTCCTGTTTGGCCCAGTTTGCAATTTCTGCGGAAGATGAACAGGAATAGCGAGAACCAATGAGAGGCTAGCTGGAGGTGTCTGGACGGGCAAATTTAACTCTCATTTCCCACCAGGAAGAGGAAATAACCAAAGGCTCAGCGTGCCGTACCGGAACCAGATTAGGGCCTGAAGCCATCCTGCGGTGTTGCGGCCAGCTCAAAAGAAAGCGAGTTGAAGAAAGGAGCTCAGGGGCACTGTAATTCACAAACCTGCAGAGTTATAAATGACAGCTATCATCCAAAAATAGACTGAAGTAAGGCTGCCAAGAGGACTTGAAAGCGGGGCAGAATTGCAGGAAACCGATTTCAGGAGGTAGACTGGAATTGCATTGAAAGCATAGGAAAAGAGGCAGAACGTCCACAATGATGCACTTGGCCAAAAAGGGCGTATGCGTTTTTTCCTGAATATATTCAGGAAAAAACGCATACGCCCTTTTTGGCCAACCAAGCAAGCTTGCAAAGGAAATCTGCACTACAATGAAGTCTCACTTCCCCCCGGTCAAAAGGGCCATCTGAAAAAAGTGTAAAATCCAGAAAGGCAGGACAGGCCATGGAGAACTGGGAGCCTTGTTATGCTGATGGGCGGGATGTAAATTGCCAACAACCACTCGGGAGAAGTGTATGGTGTTTCCTGAAACATCTAAAAAACAAAGCAACAGAACCTAGGGCACTTCCACTTATGGTCCTATAGCTTAGGGAAATTAAAATCAAAAAGACACAGCCACCCCAAAGTTTGGGACGCCTCTGTTTACAAGAACCTCGTTTACAGTACAAGTTCAACATCGCAGAAAGTGAAAAATGGATAAAGAAGTTGTGGTATTTACTTACAAAGCAATATCACTCAGCAATGAAATCTGTGTCATCAGGCCCTTAGCAGCACAATGAGTGGATTCAGGTATGATGATTCTAACTGAAATAAGTCACACAGAAAAAGAAACATCATAAGATATCAGTAATACACGGAATGTAAACTTGGCTACACAGGAACTGAATTACAGAACAGAACAGGGTCTCAAATTTAGAAAACCAACTTATGCTTGCTTAAGGGTAAAGGTGAGTTGGGGTGCTGCATAAAACCAGAGATTGAAATGAGCACAGATAAAGTTCCTTAAGTCAAATATGGAATAGACAAGAGCTACTCCTTGCTCAACGAAATGGACTCAACACCGCATATTAAACGCCTAAGAATGTACCTGACTAGTAAGTATCGTAAAACCTATGGATTGCTATGTCTCCAAAAGAGACTCAAGCATGTGTACAGGGGCATAAACGCAGCAGTGATAGGATTGGAGAGGTTCGGTGAGCAAATGAAGACCCTTTGAAGTCATATTGCATGGTACCCATTACAAGGGTCTTAACTCTCCAGGTTTAAGATATTCTTCCTTCAGCTAAAACATGCATGTGGAACCCAAGTATGATCAACCATGTGAACGGGAGACGTGTTCAAATATGTCTCAGTTTTCCTCCCCTGGTACTCGGGTGCAACATTCCAGACGCTTTACTAACACTCTCCCCACTTGGAGAGTCAGCGCCTTTAACCTCCTGTTTGGCCCAGTTTGCAATTTCTGCGGAAGATGAACAGGAATAGCGAGAACCAATGAGAGGCTAGCTGGAGGTGTCTGGACGGACAAATTTAACTCTCATTTCCCACCAGGAAGAGGAAATAACCAAAGGCTCAGCGTGCCGTACCGGAACCAGATTAGGGCCTGAAGCCATCCTGCGGTGTTGCGGCCAGCTCAAAAGAAAGCGAGTTGAAGAAAGGAGCTCAGGGGCACTGTAATTCACAAACCTGCAGAGTTATAAATGACAGCTATCGTCCAAAAATAGACTGAAGTAAGGCTGCCAAGAGGACTTGAAAGCGGGGCAGAATTGCAGGAAACCGATTTCAGGAGGTAGACTGGAATTGCATTGAAAGCATAGGAAAAGAGGCAGAACGTCCACAATGATGCACTTGGCCAAAAAGGGCGTATGCGTTTTTTCCTGAATATATTCAGGAAAAAACGCATACGCCCTTTTTGGCCAACCAAGCAAGCTTGCAAAGGAAATCTGCACTACAATGAAGTCTCACTTCCCCCCGGTCAAAAGGGCCATCTGAAAAAAGTGTAAAATCCAGAAAGGCAGGACAGGCCATGGAGAACTGGGAGCCTTGTTATGCTGATGGGCGGGATGTAAATTGCCAACAACCACTCGGGAGAAGTGTATGGTGTTTCCTGAAACATCTAAAAAACAAAGCAACAGAACCTAGGGCACTTCCACTTATGGTCCTATAGCTTAGGGAAATTAAAATCAAAAAGACACAGCCACCCCAAAGTTTGGAACGGCTCTGTTTACAAGAACCTCGTTTACAGTACAAGTTCAACATCGCAGAAAGTGAAAAATGGATAAAGAAGTTGTGGTATTTACTTACAAAGCAATATCCCTCAGCAATGAAATCTGTGTCATCAGGCCCTTAGCAGCACAATGAGTGGATTCAGGTATGATGATTCTAACTGAAGTAAGTCACACAGAAAAAGAAACATCATAAGATATCAGTAATACACGGAATGTAAACTTGGCTACACAGGAACTGAATTACAGAACAGA
Organism: Stenella coeruleoalba; assembly: GCF_951394435.1. NCBI lineage: Eukaryota > Metazoa > Chordata > Mammalia > Artiodactyla > Delphinidae > Stenella > Stenella coeruleoalba. The sequence continues at coordinate 788,933 of NW_027645966.1, read as the reverse complement.
ACAGGGTCTCAAATTTAGAAAACCAACTTATGCTTGCTTAAGGGGAAAGGTGAGTTGGGGTGCTGCATAAAACCAGAGATTGAAATGAGCACAGATAAAGTTCCTTAAGTCAAATATGGAATAGACAAGAGCTACTCCTTGCTCAACGAAATGGACTCAACATCGCATATTAAACGCCTAAGAATGTACCTGACTAGTAAGTATCGTAAAACCTATGGATTGCTATGTCTCCAAAAGAGAATCAAGCATGTGTACAGGGGCATAAACGCAGCAGTGATAGGATTGGAGAGGTTCGGTGAGCAAATGAAGACCCTTTGAAGTCATATTGCATGGTACCCATTACATGGGTCTCAACTACCCAGGTTTAAGGTATTCTTCCTTCAGCTAAAACATGCATGTGGGACTTAGAGTATGATCAACCATGTGATCGGGAGACGTGTTCAAATATGTCTCAGTTTTCCTCCCCTGGTACTCGGGTGCAACATTCCAGACGCTTTACTAACACTCTCCCCACTTGGAGAGTCAGTCCCTTTAACCTCCTGTTTGGCCCAGTTTGCAATTTCTGCGGAAGATGAACAGGAATAGCGAGAACAAATGAGAGGCTAGCTGGAGGTGTCTGGACGGGCAAATTTAACTCTCATTTCGCACCAGGAAGAGGAAATAACCAAAGGCTCAGCGTGCCGTACCGGAACCAGATTAGGGCCTGAAGCCATCCTGCGGTGTTGCGGCCACCTCAAAAGAAAGCGAGTTGAAGAAAGGAGCTCAGGGGCACTGTAATTCACAAACCTGCAGTGTTATAAATGACAGCTATCGTCCAAAAATAGACTGAAGTAAGGCTGCCAAGAGGACTTGAAAGCGGGACAGAATTGCAGGAAACCGATTTCAGGAGGTAGACTGGAATTGCATTGAAAGCATAGGAAAAGAGGCAGAACGTCCACAATGATGCACTTGGCCATAAAGGGCGTATGCGGTTTTTCCTGAATATATTCAGGAAAAAACGCATACGCCCTTTTTGGCCAACCAAGCAAGCTTGCAAAGGAAATCTGCACTACAATGAAGTCTCACTTCCCCCCGGTCAAAAGGGCCATCTGAAAAAAGTGTAAAATCCAGAAAGGCAGGACAGGCCATGGAGAACTGGGAGCCTTGTTATGCTGATGGGCGGGATGTAAATTGCCAACAACCACTCGGGAGAAGTGTATGGTGTTTCCTGAAACATCTAAAAAACAAAGCAACAGAACCTAGGGCACTTCCACTTATGGTCCTATAGCTTAGGGAAATTAAAATCAAAAAGACACAGCCACCCCAAAGTTTGGAACGGCTCTGTTTACAAGAACCTCGTTTACAGTACAAGTTCAACATCGCAGAAAGTGAAAAATGGATAAAGAAGTTGTGGTATTTACTTACAAAGCAATATCACTCAGCAATGAAATCTGTGTCATCAGGCCCTTAGCAGCACAATGAGTGGATTCAGGTATGATGATTCTAACTGAAATAAGTCACACAGAAAAAGAAACATCATAAGATATCAGTAATACACGGAATGGAATCTTGGCTACACAGGAACTGAATTACAGAACAGAACAGGGTCTCAAATTTAGAAAAACAACTTATTCTTGCTTAAGGGTAAAGGTGAGTTGGGGTGCTGCATAAAACCAGAGATTGAAATGAGCACAGATAAAGTTCCTTAAGCCAAATATGGAATAGACAAGAGCTACTCCTTGCTCAACGAAATGGACTCAACACCGCATATTAAACGCCTAAGAATGTACTTGAGTAGTAAGTATCTTAAAACCTATGGATTGCTATGTCTCCGAAAGAGAATCAAGCATGTGTATAGGGGCATAAACGCAGCAGTGATAGGATTGGAGAGGTTCGGTGAGCAAATGAAGACCCTTTGAAGTCATATTGCATGGTACCCATTCCACGGGTTTCAACTACCCAGGTTTAAGGTATTCTTCCTTCAGCTAAAACATGCATGTGGAACCCAAGTATGATCAACCATGTGATCGGGAGACGTGTTCAAATATGTCTCAGTTTTCCTCCCCTGGTACTCGGGTGCAACATTCCAGACGCTTTACTAACACTCTCCCCACTTGGAGAGTCAGTCCCTTTAACCTCCTGTTTGGCCCAGTTTGCAATTTCTGCGGAAGATGAACAGGAATAGCGAGAACCAATGAGAGGCTAGCTGGAGGTGTCTGGACGGGCAAATTTAACTCTCATTTCCCACCAGGAAGAGGAATTAACCAAAGGCTCAGCGTGCCGTGCCGGAACCAGATTAGGGCCTGAAGCCATCCTGCGGTGTTGCGTCCAGGTCACAAGAAAGCGAGTTGAAGAAAGGAGCTCAGGGGCACTGTAATTCACAAACCTGCAGAGTTATAAATGACAGCTATCGTCCAAAAATATACTGAAGTAAGGCTGCCAAGAGGACTTGAAAGCGGGGCAGAATTGCAGGAAACCGATTTCAGGAGGTAGACTGGAATTGCATTGAAAGCATAGGAAAAGAGGCAGAACGTCCACAATGATGCACTTGGCCAAAAAGGGCGTATGCGTTTTTTCCTGAATATATTCAGGAAAAAACGCATACGCCCTTTTTGGCCAACCAAGCAAGCTTGCAAAGGAAATCTGCACTACAATGAAGTCTCACTTCCCCCCGGTCAAAAGGGCCATCTGTAAAAAGTGTAAAATCCAGAAAGGCAACAGGCCATTGAGAACTGGGAGCCTTGTTATGCTGATGGGCGGGATGTAAATTGCCAACAGACACTTGGGAGAAGTGTATGGTGTTTCCTGAAACATCTAAAAAACAAAGCAACAGAGCCTAGGGCACTTCCACTTATGGTCCTATAGCTTAGGGAAATTAAAATCAAAAAGACACAGCCACCCCAAAGTTTGGAACGGCTCTGTTTACAAGAAACTCGTTTACAGTACAAGTTCAACATCGCAGAAAGAGAAAAATGGATAAAGAAGTTGTGGTATTCACTTACAAAGCAATATCACTCAGCAATGAAATCTATGTCATCAGGCCTTTAGCAGCACAATGAGTGGATTCAGGTATGATGATTCTAACTGAAATAAGTCACACAGAAAAAGAAACATCATAAGATATCAGTAATACACGGAATGGAAACTTGGCTACACAGGAACTGAATTACAGAACAGAACAGGGTCTCAAATTTAGAAAAACAACTTATGCTTGCTTAAGGGTAAAGGTGAGTTGGGGTGCTGCATAAAACCAGAGATTGAAATGAGCACAGATAAAGTTCCTTAAGCCAAATATGGAATAGACAAGAGCTACTCCTTGCTCAACGAAATGGACTCAACACCGCATATTAAACGCCTAAGAATGTACCTGACTAGTAAGTATCTTAAAACCTATGGATTGCTATGTCTCCGAAAGAGAATCAAGCATGTGTACAGGGGCATAAACGCAGCAGTGATAGGATTGGAGAGGTTCGGTGAGCAAATGAAGACCCTTTGAAGTCATATTGCATGGTACCCATTCCACGGGTTTCAACTACCCAGGTTTAAGGTATTCTTCCTTCAGCTAAAACATGCATGTGGAACCTAGAGTATGATCAACCATGTGATCGGGAGACGTGTTCAAATATGTCTCAGTTTTCCTCCCCTGGTACTCGGGTGCAACATTCCAGACGCTTTACTAACACTCTCCCCACTTGGAGAGTCAGTGCCTTTAACCTCCTGTTTGGACCAGTTTGCAATTTCTGCGGAAGATGAACAGGAATAGCGAGAACCAATGAGAGGCTAGCTGGAGGTGTCTGGACAGGCAAATTTAACTCTCATTTCCCACAAGGAAGAGGAAATAACCAAAGGCTCAGCGTGCCGTACCGGAACCAGATTAGGGCCTGAAGCCATCCTGCGGTGTTGCGGCCAGCTCAAAAGAAAGCGAGTTGAAGAAAGGAGCTCAGGGGCACTGTAATTCACAAACCTGCAGAGTTATAAATGACAGCTATCGTCCAAAAATAGACTGAAGTAAGGCTGCCAAGAGGACTTGAAAGCGGGGCAGAATTGCAGGAAACCGATTTCAGGAGGTAGACTGGAATTGCATTGAAAGCATAGGAAAAGAGGCAGAACGTCCACAATGATGCACTTGGCCAAAAAGGGCGTATGCGTTTTTTCCTGAATATATTCAGGAAAAAACGCATACGCCCTTTTTGGCCAACCAAGCAAGCTTGCAAAGGAAATCTGCACTACAATGAAGTCTCACTTCCCCCCGGTCAAAAGGGCCATCTGAAAAAAGTGTAAAATCCAGAAAGGCAGGACAGGCCATGGAGAACTGGGAGCCTTGTTATGCTGAAGGGCGGGATGTAAATTGCCAACAACCACTCGGGAGAAGTGTATGGTGTTTCCTGAAACATCTAAAAAACAAAGCAACAGAGCCTAGGGCACTGCCACTTATGGTCCTATAGCTTAGGGAAATTAAAATCAAAAAGACACAGCCACCCCAAAGTTTGGGACGCCTCTGTTTACAAGAACCTCGTTTACAGTACAAGTTCAACATCGCAGAAAGTGAAAAATGGATAAACAAGTTGTGGTATTTACTTACAAAGCAATATCACTCAGCAATGAAATCTATGTCATCAGGCCCTTAGCATCACAATGAGTGGATTCAGGTATGATGATTCTAACTGAAATAAGTCACACAGAAAAAGAAACATCATAAGATATCAGTAATACACGGAATGTAAACTTGGCTACACAGGAACTGAATTACAGAACAGAACAGGGTCTCAAATTTAGAAAACCAACTTATGCTTGCTTAAGGGTAAAGGTGAGTTGGGGTGCTGCATAAAACCAGAGATTGAAATGAGCACAGATAAAGTTCCTTAAGTCAAATATGGAATAGACAAGAGCTACTCCTTGCTCAACGAAATGGACTCAACACCGCATATTAAACGCCTAAGAATGTACCTGACTAGTAAGTATCGTAAAACCTATGGATTGCTATGTCTCCAAAAGAGAATCAAGCATGTGTACAGGGGCATAAACGCAGCAGTGATAGGATTGGAGAGGTTCGGTGAGCAAATGAAGACCCTTTGAAGTCATATTGCATGGTACCCATTACACGGGTCTCAACTACCCAGGTTTAAGGTATTCTTCCTTCAGCTAAAACATGCATGTGGAACCCAAGTATGATCAACCATGTGAACGGGAGACGTGTTCAAATATGTCTCAGTTTTCCTCCCCTGGTACTCGGGTGCAACATTCCAGACGCTTTACTAACACTCTCCCCACTTGGAGAGTCAGCGCCTTTAACCTCCTGTTTGGCCCAGTTTGCAATTTCTGCGGAAGATGAACAGGAATAGCGAGAACCAATGAGAGGCTAGCTGGAGGTGTCTGGACGGGCAAATTTAACTCTCATTTCCCACCAGGAAGAGGAAATAACCAAAGGCTCAGCGTGCCGTACCGGAACCAGATTAGGGCCTGAAGCCATCCTGCGGTGTTGCGGCCAGCTCAAAAGAAAGCGAGTTGAAGAAAGGAGCTCAGGGGCACTGTAATTCACAAACCTGCAGAGTTATAAATGACAGCTATCGTCCAAAAATAGACTGAAGTAAGGCTGCCAAGAGGACTTGAAAGCGGGGCAGAATTGCAGGAAACCGATTTCAGGAGGTAGACTGGAATTGCATTGAAAGCATAGGAAAAGAGGCAGAACGTCCACAATGATGCACTTGGCCAAAAAGGGCGTATGCGTTTTTTCCTGAATATATTCAGGAAAAAACGCATACGCCCTTTTTGGCCAACCAAGCAAGCTTGCAAAGGAAATCTGCACTACAATGAAGTCTCACTTCCCCCCGGTCAAAAGGGCCATCTGAAAAAAGTGTAAAATCCAGAAAGGCAGGACAGGCCATGGAGAACTGGGAGCCTTGTTATGCTGATGGGCGGGATGTAAATTGCCAACAACCACTCGGGAGAAGTGTATGGTGTTTCCTGAAACATCTAAAAAACAAAGCAACAGAACCTAGGGCACTTCCACTTATGGTCCTATAGCTTAGGGAAATTAAAATCAAAAAGACACAGCCACCCCAAAGTTTGGAACGGCTCTGTTTACAAGAACCTCGTTTACAGTACAAGTTCAACATCGCAGAAAGTGAAAAATGGATAAAGAAGTTGTGGTATTTACTTACAAAGCAATATCACTCAGCAATGAAATCTGTGTCATCAGGCCCTTAGCAGCACAATGAGTGGATTCAGGTATGATGATTCTAACTGAAATAAGTCACACAGAAAAAGAAACATCATAAGATATCAGTAATACACGGAATGTAAACTTGGCTACACAGGAACTGAATTACAGAACAGAACAGGGTCTCAAATTTAGAAAACCAACTTATGCTTGCTTAAGGGTAAAGGTGAGTTGGGGTGCTGCATAAAACCAGAGATTGAAATGAGCACAGATAAAGTTCCTTAAGTCAAATATGGAATAGACAAGAGCTACTCCTTGCTCAACGAAATGGACTCAACACCGCATATTAAACGCCTAAGAATGTACCTGACTAGTAAGTATCGTAAAACCTATGGATTGCTATGTCTCCAAAAGAGACTCAAGCATGTGTACAGGGGCATAAACGCAGCAGTGATAGGATTGGAGAGGTTCGGTGAGCAAATGAAGACCCTTTGAAGTCATATTGCATGGTACCCATTACACGGGTCTTAACTCTCCAGGTTTAAGATATTCTTCCTTCAGCTAAAACATGCATGTGGAACCCAAGTATGATCAACCATGTGAACGGGAGACGTGTTCAAATATGTCTCAGTTTTCCTCCCCTGGTACTCGGGTGCAACATTCCAGACGCTTTACTAACACTCTCCCCACTTGGAGAGTCAGCGCCTTTAACCTCCTGTTTGGCCCAGTTTGCAATTTCTGCGGAAGATGAACAGGAATAGCGAGAACCAATGAGAGGCTAGCTGGAGGTGTCTGGACGGGCAAATTTAACTCTCATTTCCCACCAGGAAGAGGAAATAACCAAAGGCTCAGCGTGCCGTACCGGAACCAGATTAGGGCCTGAAGCCATCCTGCGGTGTTGCGGCCAGCTCAAAAGAAAGCGAGTTGAAGAAAGGAGCTCAGGGGCACTGTAATTCACAAACCTGCAGAGTTATAAATGACAGCTATCGTCCAAAAATAGACTGAAGTAAGGCTGCCAAGAGGACTTGAAAGCGGGGCAGAATTGCAGGAAACCGATTTCAGGAGGTAGACTGGAATTGCATTGAAAGCATAGGAAAAGAGGCAGAACGTCCACAATGATGCACTTGGCCAAAAAGGGCGTATGCGTTTTTTCCTGAATATATTCAGGAAAAAACGCATACGCCCTTTTTGGCCAACCAAGCAAGCTTGCAAAGGAAATCTGCACTACAATGAAGTCTCACTTCCCCCCGGTCAAAAGGGCCATCTGAAAAAAGTGTAAAATCCAGAAAGGCAGGACAGGCCATGGAGAACTGGGAGCCTTGTTATGCTGATGGGCGGGATGTAAATTGCCAACAACCACTCGGGAGAAGTGTATGGTGTTTCCTGAAACATCTAAAAAACAAAGCAACAGAACCTAGGGCACTTCCACTTATGGTCCTATAGCTTAGGGAAATTAAAATCAAAAAGACACAGCCACCCCAAAGTTTGGAACGGCTCTGTTTACAAGAACCTCGTTTACAGTACAAGTTCAACATCGCAGAAAGTGAAAAATGGATAAAGAAGTTGTGGTATTTACTTACAAAGCAATATCACTCAGCAATGAAATCTGTGTCATCAGGCCCTTAGCAGCACAATGAGTGGATTCAGGTATGATGATTCTAACTGAAATAAGTCACACAGAAAAAGAAACATCATAAGATATCAGTAATACACGGAATGTAAACTTGGCTACACAGGAACTGAATTACAGAACAGAACAGGGTCTCAAATTTAGAAAACCAACTTATGCTTGCTTAAGGGTAAAGGTGAGTTGGGGTGCTGCATAAAACCAGAGATTGAAATGAGCACAGATAAAGTTCCTTAAGTCAAATATGGAATAGACAAGAGCTACTCCTTGCTCAACGAAATGGACTCAACACCGCATATTAAACGCCTAAGAATGTACCTGACTAGTAAGTATCGTAAAACCTATGGATTGCTATGTCTCCAAAAGAGAATCAAGCATGTGTACAGGGGCATAAACGCAGCAGTGATAGGATTGGAGAGGTTCGGTGAGCAAATGAAGACCCTTTGAAGTCATATTGCATGGTACCCATTACACGGGTCTCAACTACCCAGGTTTAAGGTATTCTTCCTTCAGCTAAAACATGCATGTGGAACCCAAGTATGATCAACCATGTGAACGGGAGACGTGTTCAAATATGTCTCAGTTTTCCTCCCCTGGTACTCGGGTGCAACATTCCAGACGCTTTACTAACACTCTCCCCACTTGGAGAGTCAGCGCCTTTAACCTCCTGTTTGGCCCAGTTTGCAATTTCTGCGGAAGATGAACAGGAATAGCGAGAACCAATGAGAGGCTAGCTGGAGGTGTCTGGACGGGCAAATTTAACTCTCATTTCCCACCAGGAAGAGGAAATAACCAAAGGCTCAGCGTGCCGTACCGGAACCAGATTAGGGCCTGAAGCCATCCTGCGGTGTTGCGGCCAGCTCAAAAGAAAGCGAGTTGAAGAAAGGAGCTCAGGGGCACTGTAATTCACAAACCTGCAGAGTTATAAATGACAGCTATCGTCCAAAAATAGACTGAAGTAAGGCTGCCAAGAGGACTTGAAAGCGGGGCAGAATTGCAGGAAACCGATTTCAGGAGGTAGACTGGAATTGCATTGAAAGCATAGGAAAAGAGGCAGAACGTCCACAATGATGCACTTGGCCAAAAAGGGCGTATGCGTTTTTTCCTGAATATATTCAGGAAAAAACGCATACGCCCTTTTTGGCCAACCAAGCAAGCTTGCAAAGGAAATCTGCACTACAATGAAGTCTCACTTCCCCCCGGTCAAAAGGGCCATCTGAAAAAAGTGTAAAATCCAGAAAGGCAGGACAGGCCATGGAGAACTGGGAGCCTTGTTATGCTGATGGGCGGGATGTAAATTGCCAACAACCACTCGGGAGAAGTGTATGGTGTTTCCTGAAACATCTAAAAAACAAAGCAACAGAACCTAGGGCACTTCCACTTATGGTCCTATAGCTTAGGGAAATTAAAATCAAAAAGACACAGCCACCCCAAAGTTTGGAACGGCTCTGTTTACAAGAACCTCGTTTACAGTACAAGTTCAACATCGCAGAAAGTGAAAAATGGATAAAGAAGTTGTGGTATTTACTTACAAAGCAATATCACTCAGCAATGAAATCTGTGTCATCAGGCCCTTAGCAGCACAATGAGTGGATTCAGGTATGATGATTCTAACTGAAATAAGTCACACAGAAAAAGAAACATCATAAGATATCAGTAATACACGGAATGTAAACTTGGCTACACAGGAACTGAATTACAGAACAGAACAGGGTCTCAAATTTAGAAAACCAACTTATGCTTGCTTAAGGGTAAAGGTGAGTTGGGGTGCTGCATAAAACCAGAGATTGAAATGAGCACAGATAAAGTTCCTTAAGTCAAATATGGAATAGACAAGAGCTACTCCTTGCTCAACGAAATGGACTCAACACCGCATATTAAACGCCTAAGAATGTACCTGACTAGTAAGTATCGTAAAACCTATGGATTGCTATGTCTCCAAAAGAGACTCAAGCATGTGTACAGGGGCATAAACGCAGCAGTGATAGGATTGGAGAGGTTCGGTGAGCAAATGAAGACCCTTTGAAGTCATATTGCATGGTACCCATTACACGGGTCTTAACTCTCCAGGTTTAAGATATTCTTCCTTCAGCTAAAACATGCATGTGGAACCCAAGTATGATCAACCATGTGAACGGGAGACGTGTTCAAATATGTCTCAGTTTTCCTCCCCTGGTACTCGGGTGCAACATTCCAGACGCTTTACTAACACTCTCCCCACTTGGAGAGTCAGCGCCTTTAACCTCCTGTTTGGCCCAGTTTGCAATTTCTGCGGAAGATGAACAGGAATAGCGAGAACCAATGAGAGGCTAGCTGGAGGTGTCTGGACGGGCAAATTTAACTCTCATTTCCCACCAGGAAGAGGAAATAACCAAAGGCTCAGCGTGCCGTACCGGAACCAGATTAGGGCCTGAAGCCATCCTGCGGTGTTGCGGCCAGCTCAAAAGAAAGCGAGTTGAAGAAAGGAGCTCAGGGGCACTGTAATTCACAAACCTGCAGAGTTATAAATGACAGCTATCGTCCAAAAATAGACTGAAGTAAGGCTGCCAAGAGGACTTGAAAGCGGGGCAGAATTGCAGGAAACCGATTTCAGGAGGTAGACTGGAATTGCATTGAAAGCATAGGAAAAGAGGCAGAACGTCCACAATGATGCACTTGGCCAAAAAGGGCGTATGCGTTTTTTCCTGAATATATTCAGGAAAAAACGCATACGCCCTTTTTGGCCAACCAAGCAAGCTTGCAAAGGAAATCTGCACTACAATGAAGTCTCACTTCCCCCCGGTCAAAAGGGCCATCTGAAAAAAGTGTAAAATCCAGAAAGGCAGGACAGGCCATGGAGAACTGGGAGCCTTGTTATGCTGATGGGCGGGATGTAAATTGCCAACAACCACTCGGGAGAAGTGTATGGTGTTTCCTGAAACATCTAAAAAACAAAGCAACAGAACCTAGGGCACTTCCACTTATGGTCCTATAGCTTAGGGAAATTAAAATCAAAAAGACACAGCCACCCCAAAGTTTGGAACGGCTCTGTTTACAAGAACCTCGTTTACAGTACAAGTTCAACATCGCAGAAAGTGAAAAATGGATAAAGAAGTTGTGGTATTTACTTACAAAGCAATATCCCTCAGCAATGAAATCTGTGTCATCAGGCCCTTAGCAGCACAATGAGTGGATTCAGGTATGATGATTCTAACTGAAGTAAGTCACACAGAAAAAGAAACATCATAAGATATCAGTAATACACGGAATGTAAACTTGGCTACACAGGAACTGAATTACAGAACAGAACAGGGTCTCAAATTTAGAAAACCAACTTATGCTTGCTTAAGGGGAAAGGTGAGTTGGGGTGCTGCATAAAACCAGAGATTGAAATGAGCACAGATAAAGTTCCTTAAGTCAAATATGGAATAGACAAGAGCTACTCCTTGCTCAACGAAATGGACTCAACATCGCATATTAAACGCCTAAGAATGTACCTGACTAGTAAGTATCGTAAAACCTATGGATTGCTATGTCTCCAAAAGAGAATCAAGCATGTGTACAGGGGCATAAACGCAGCAGTGATAGGATTGGAGAGGTTCGGTGAGCAAATGAAGACCCTTTGAAGTCATATTGCATGGTACCCATTACATGGGTCTCAACTACCCAGGTTTAAGGTATTCTTCCTTCAGCTAAAACATGCATGTGGGACTTAGAGTATGATCAACCATGTGATCGGGAGACGTGTTCAAATATGTCTCAGTTTTCCTCCCCTGGTACTCGGGTGCAACATTCCAGACGCTTTACTAACACTCTCCCCACTTGGAGAGTCAGTCCCTTTAACCTCCTGTTTGGCCCAGTTTGCAATTTCTGCGGAAGATGAACAGGAATAGCGAGAACAAATGAGAGGCTAGCTGGAGGTGTCTGGACGGGCAAATTTAACTCTCATTTCGCACCAGGAAGAGGAAATAACCAAAGGCTCAGCGTGCCGTACCGGAACCAGATTAGGGCCTGAAGCCATCCTGCGGTGTTGCGGCCACCTCAAAAGAAAGCGAGTTGAAGAAAGGAGCTCAGGGGCACTGTAATTCACAAACCTGCAGTGTTATAAATGACAGCTATCGTCCAAAAATAGACTGAAGTAAGGCTGCCAAGAGGACTTGAAAGCGGGACAGAATTGCAGGAAACCGATTTCAGGAGGTAGACTGGAATTGCATTGAAAGCATAGGAAAAGAGGCAGAACGTCCACAATGATGCACTTGGCCAAAAAGGGCGTATGCGGTTTTTCCTGAATATATTCAGGAAAAAACGCATACGCCCTTTTTGGCCAACCAAGCAAGCTTGCAAAGGAAATCTGCACTACAATGAAGTCTCACTTCCCCCCGGTCAAAAGGGCCATCTGAAAAAAGTGTAAAATCCAGAAAGGCAGGACAGGCCATGGAGAACTGGGAGCCTTGTTATGCTGATGGGCGGGATGTAAATTGCCAACAACCACTCGGGAGAAGTGTATGGTGTTTCCTGAAACATCTAAAAAACAAAGCAACAGAACCTAGGGCACTTCCACTTATGGTCCTATAGCTTAGGGAAATTAAAATCAAAAAGACACAGCCACCCCAAAGTTTGGAACGGCTCTGTTTACAAGAACCTCGTTTACAGTACAAGTTCAACATCGCAGAAAGTGAAAAATGGATAAAGAAGTTGTGGTATTTACTTACAAAGCAATATCACTCAGCAATGAAATCTGTGTCATCAGGCCCTTAGCAGCACAATGAGTGGATTCAGGTATGATGATTCTAACTGAAATAAGTCACACAGAAAAAGAAACATCATAAGATATCAGTAATACACGGAATGGAATCTTGGCTACACAGGAACTGAATTACAGAACAGAACAGGGTCTCAAATTTAGAAAAACAACTTATTCTTGCTTAAGGGTAAAGGTGAGTTGGGGTGCTGCATAAAACCAGAGATTGAAATGAGCACAGATAAAGTTCCTTAAGCCAAATATGGAATAGACAAGAGCTACTCCTTGCTCAACGAAATGGACTCAACACCGCATATTAAACGCCTAAGAATGTACTTGAGTAGTAAGTATCTTAAAACCTATGGATTGCTATGTCTCCGAAAGAGAATCAAGCATGTGTATAGGGGCATAAACGCAGCAGTGATAGGATTGGAGAGGTTCGGTGAGCAAATGAAGACCCTTTGAAGTCATATTGCATGGTACCCATGCCACGGGTTTCAACTACCCAGGTTTAAGGTATTCTTCCTTCAGCTAAAACATGCATGTGGAACCCAAGTATGATCAACCATGTGATCGGGAGACGTGTTCAAATATGTCTCAGTTTTCCTCCCCTGGTACTCGGGTGCAACATTCCAGACGCTTTACTAACACTCTCCCCACTTGGAGAGTCAGTCCCTTTAACCTCCTGTTTGGCCCAGTTTGCAATTTCTGCGGAAGATGAACAGGAATAGCGAGAACCAATGAGAGGCTAGCTGGAGGTGTCTGGACGGGCAAATTTAACTCTCATTTCCCACCAGGAAGAGGAATTAACCAAAGGCTCAGCGTGCCGTGCCGGAACCAGATTAGGGCCTGAAGCCATCCTGCGGTGTTGCGTCCAGGTCACAAGAAAGCGAGTTGAAGAAAGGAGCTCAGGGGCACTGTAATTCACAAACCTGCAGAGTTATAAATGACAGCTATCGTCCAAAAATATACTGAAGTAAGGCTGCCAAGAGGACTTGAAAGCGGGGCAGAATTGCAGGAAACCGATTTCAGGAGGTAGACTGGAATTGCATTGAAAGCATAGGAAAAGAGGCAGAACGTCCACAATGATGCACTTGGCCAAAAAGGGCGTATGCGTTTTTTCCTGAATATATTCAGGAAAAAACGCATACGCCCTTTTTGGCCAACCAAGCAAGCTTGCAAAGGAAATCTGCACTACAATGAAGTCTCACTTCCCCCCGGTCAAAAGGGCCATCTGTAAAAAGTGTAAAATCCAGAAAGGCAACAGGCCATTGAGAACTGGGAGCCTTGTTATGCTGATGGGCGGGATGTAAATTGCCAACAGACACTTGGGAGAAGTGTATGGTGTTTCCTGAAACATCTAAAAAACAAAGCAACAGAGCCTAGGGCACTTCCACTTATGGTCCTATAGCTTAGGGAAATTAAAATCAAAAAGACACAGCCACCCCAAAGTTTGGAACGGCTCTGTTTACAAGAAACTCGTTTACAGTACAAGTTCAACATCGCAGAAAGAGAAAAATGGATAAAGAAGTTGTGGTTTTCACTTACAAAGCAATATCACTCAGCAATGAAATCTATGTCATCAGGCCTTTAGCAGCACAATGAGTGGATTCAGGTATGATGATTCTAACTGAAATAAGTCACACAGAAAAAGAAACATCATAAGATATCAGTAATACACGGAATGGAAACTTGGCTACACAGGAACTGAATTACAGAACAGAACAGGGTCTCAAATTTAGAAAAACAACTTATGCTTGCTTAAGGGTAAAGGTGAGTTGGGGTGCTGCATAAAACCAGAGATTGAAATGAGCACAGATAAAGTTCCTTAAGCCAAATATGGAATAGACAAGAGCTACTCCTTGCTCAACGAAATGGACTCAACACCGCATATTAAACGCCTAAGAATGTACCTGACTAGTAAGTATCTTAAAACCTATGGATTGCTATGTCTCCGAAAGAGAATCAAGCATGTGTACAGGGGCATAAACGCAGCAGTGATAGGATTGGAGAGGTTCGGTGAGCAAATGAAGACCCTTTGAAGTCATATTGCATGGTACCCATTCCACGGGTTTCAACTACCCAGGTTTAAGGTATTCTTCCTTCAGCTAAAACATGCATGTGGAACCTAGAGTATGATCAACCATGTGATCGGGAGACGTGTTCAAATATGTCTCAGTTTTCCTCCCCTGGTACTCGGGTGCAACATTCCAGACGCTTTACTAACACTCTCCCCACTTGGAGAGTCAGCGCCTTTAACCTCCTGTTTGGACCAGTTTGCAATTTCTGCGGAAGATGAACAGGAATAGCGAGAACCAATGAGAGGCTAGCTGGAGGTGTCTGGACAGGCAAATTTAACTCTCATTTCCCACAAGGAAGAGGAAATAACCAAAGGCTCAGCGTGCCGTACCGGAACCAGATTAGGGCCTGAAGCCATCCTGCGGTGTTGCGGCCAGCTCAAAAGAAAGCGAGTTGAAGAAAGGAGCTCAGGGGCACTGTAATTCACAAACCTGCAGAGTTATAAATGACAGCTATCGTCCAAAAATAGACTGAAGTAAGGCTGCCAAGAGGACTTGAAAGCGGGGCAGAATTGCAGGAAACCGATTTCAGGAGGTAGACTGGAATTGCATTGAAAGCATAGGAAAAGAGGCAGAACGTCCACAATGATGCACTTGGCCAAAAAGGGCGTATGCGTTTTTTCCTGAATATATTCAGGAAAAAACGCATACGCCCTTTTTGGCCAACCAAGCAAGCTTGCAAAGGAAATCTGCACTACAATGAAGTCTCACTTCCCCCCGGTCAAAAGGGCCATCTGAAAAAAGTGTAAAATCCAGAAAGGCAGGACAGGCCATGGAGAACTGGGAGCCTTGTTATGCTGAAGGGCGGGATGTAAATTGCCAACAACCACTCGGGAGAAGTGTATGGTGTTTCCTGAAACATCTAAAAAACAAAGCAACAGAGCCTAGGGCACTGCCACTTATGGTCCTATAGCTTAGGGAAATTAAAATCAAAAAGACACAGCCACCCCAAAGTTTGGGACGCCTCTGTTTACAAGAACCTCGTTTACAGTACAAGTTCAACATCGCAGAAAGTGAAAAATGGATAAACAAGTTGTGGTATTTACTTACAAAGCAATATCACTCAGCAATGAAATCTATGTCATCAGGCCCTTAGCATCACAATGAGTGGATTCAGGTATGATGATTCTAACTGAAATAAGTCACACAGAAAAAGAAACATCATAAGATATCAGTAATACACGGAATGTAAACTTGGCTACACAGGAACTGAATTACAGAACAGAACAGGGTCTCAAATTTAGAAAACCAACTTATGCTTGCTTAAGGGTAAAGGTGAGTTGGGGTGCTGCATAAAACCAGAGATTGAAATGAGCACAGATAAAGTTCCTTAAGTCAAATATGGAATAGACAAGAGCTACTCCTTGCTCAACGAAATGGACTCAACACCGCATATTAAACGCCTAAGAATGTACCTGACTAGTAAGTATCGTAAAACCTATGGATTGCTATGTCTCCAAAAGAGAATCAAGCATGTGTACAGGGGCATAAACGCAGCAGTGATAGGATTGGAGAGGTTCGGTGAGCAAATGAAGACCCTTTGAAGTCATATTGCATGGTACCCATTACACGGGTCTCAACTACCCAGGTTTAAGGTATTCTTCCTTCAGCTAAAACATGCATGTGGAACCCAAGTATGATCAACCATGTGAACGGGAGACGTGTTCAAATATGTCTCAGTTTTCCTCCCCTGGTACTCGGGTGCAACATTCCAGACGCTTTACTAACACTCTCCCCACTTGGAGAGTCAGCGCCTTTAACCTCCTGTTTGGCCCAGTTTGCAATTTCTGCGGAAGATGAACAGGAATAGCGAGAACCAATGAGAGGCTAGCTGGAGGTGTCTGGACGGGCAAATTTAACTCTCATTTCCCACCAGGAAGAGGAAATAACCAAAGGCTCAGCGTGCCGTACCGGAACCAGATTAGGGCCTGAAGCCATCCTGCGGTGTTGCGGCCAGCTCAAAAGAAAGCGAGTTGAAGAAAGGAGCTCAGGGGCACTGTAATTCACAAACCTGCAGAGTTATAAATGACAGCTATCGTCCAAAAATAGACTGAAGTAAGGCTGCCAAGAGGACTTGAAAGCGGGGCAGAATTGCAGGAAACCGATTTCAGGAGGTAGACTGGAATTGCATTGAAAGCATAGGAAAAGAGGCAGAACGTCCACAATGATGCACTTGGCCAAAAAGGGCGTATGCGTTTTTTCCTGAATATATTCAGGAAAAAACGCATACGCCCTTTTTGGCCAACCAAGCAAGCTTGCAAAGGAAATCTGCACTACAATGAAGTCTCACTTCCCCCCGGTCAAAAGGGCCATCTGAAAAAAGTGTAAAATCCAGAAAGGCAGGACAGGCCATGGAGAACTGGGAGCCTTGTTATGCTGATGGGCGGGATGTAAATTGCCAACAACCACTCGGGAGAAGTGTATGGTGTTTCCTGAAACATCTAAAAAACAAAGCAACAGAACCTAGGGCACTTCCACTTATGGTCCTATAGCTTAGGGAAATTAAAATCAAAAAGACACAGCCACCCCAAAGTTTGGAACGGCTCTGTTTACAAGAACCTCGTTTACAGTACAAGTTCAACATCGCAGAAAGTGAAAAATGGATAAAGAAGTTGTGGTATTTACTTACAAAGCAATATCCCTCAGCAATGAAATCTGTGTCATCAGGTCCTTAGCAGCACAATGAGTGGATTCAGGTATGATGATTCTAACTGAAGTAAGTCACACAGAAAAAGAAACCTCATAAGATATCAGTAATACACGGAATGTAAACTTGGCTACACAGGAACTGAATTACAGAACAGAACAGGGTCTCAAATTTAGAAAACCAACTTATGCTTGCTTAAGGGGAAAGGTGAGTTGGGGTGCTGCATAAAACCAGAGATTGAAATGAGCACAGATAAAGTTCCTTAAGTCAAATATGGAATAGACAAGAGCTACTCCTTGCTCAACGAAATGGACTCAACATCGCATATTAAACGCCTAAGAATGTACCTGACTAGTAAGTATCGTAAAACCTATGGATTGCTATGTCTCCAAAAGAGAATCAAGCATGTGTACAGGGGCATAAACGCAGCAGTGATAGGATTGGAGAGGTTCGGTGAGCAAATGAAGACCCTTTGAAGTCATATTGCATGGTACCCATTACACGGGTCTCAACTACCCAGGTTTAAGGTATTCTTCCTTCAGCTAAAACATGCATGTGGAACCCAAGTATGATCAACTATGTGAACGGGAGACGTGTTCAAATATGTCTCAGTTTTCCTCCCCTGGTACTCGGGTGCAACATTCCAGACGCCTTACTAACACTCTCCCCACTTGGAGAGTCAGTCCCTTTAACCTCCTGTTTGGCCCAGTTTGCAATTTCTGCGGAAGATGAACAGGAATAGCGAGAACCAATGAGAGGTTAGCTGGAGGTGTCTGAACGGGCAAATTTAACTCTCATTTCCCAACAGGAAGAGGAAATAACCAAAGGCTCAGCGTGCCGTACCGGAACCAGATTAGGGCCTGAAGCCATCCTGCGCTGTTGCGGCCAGGTCACAAGAAAGCGAGTTGAAGAAAGGAGCTCAGGGGCACTGTAATTCACAAACCTGCAGAGTTATAAATGACAGCTATCGTCCAAAAATATACTGAAGTAAGGCTGCCAAGAGGACTTGAAAGCGGGGCAGAATTGCAGGAAACCGATTTCAGGAGGTAGACTGGAATTGCATTGAAAGCATAGGAAAAGAGGCAGAACGTCCACAATGATGCACTTGGCCAAAAAGGGCGTATGCGTTTTTTCCTGAATATATTCAGGAAAAAACGCATACGCCCTTTTTGGCCAACCAAGCAAGCTTGCAAAGGAAATCTGCACTACAATGAAGTCTCACTTCCCCCCGGTCAAAAGGGCCATCTGAAAAAAGTGTAAAATCCAGAAAGGCAGGACAGGCCATGGAGAACTGGGAGCCTTGTTATGCTGATGGGCGGGATGTAAATTGCCAACAACCACTCGGGAGAAGTGTATGGTGTTTCCTGAAACATCTAAAAAACAAAGCAACAGAACCTAGGGCACTTCCACTTATGGTCCTATAGCTTAGGGAAATTAAAATCAAAAAGACACAGCCACCCCAAAGTTTGGAACGGCTCTGTTTACAAGAACCTCGTTTACAGTACAAGTTCAACATCGCAGAAAGTGAAAAATGGATAAAGAAGTTGTGGTATTTACTTACAAAGCAATATCACTCAGCAATGAAATCTGTGTCATCAGGCCCTTAGCAGCACAATGAGTGGATTCAGGTATGATGATTCTAACTGAAATAAGTCACACAGAAAAAGAAACATCATAAGATATCAGTAATACACGGAATGTAAACTTGGCTACACAGGAACTGAATTACAGAACAGAACAGGGTCTCAAATTTAGAAAACCAA
Source organism: Stenella coeruleoalba (assembly GCF_951394435.1). NCBI lineage: Eukaryota > Metazoa > Chordata > Mammalia > Artiodactyla > Delphinidae > Stenella > Stenella coeruleoalba. Next base: position 769,959 of record NW_027645966.1, on the reverse strand, counting down.
CTTATGCTTGCTTAAGGGTAAAGGTGAGTTGGGGTGCTGCATAAAACCAGAGATTGAAATGAGCACAGATAAAGTTCCTTAAGTCAAATATGGAATAGACAAGAGCTACTCCTTGCTCAACGAAATGGACTCAACACCGCATATTAAACGCCTAAGAATGTACCTGACTAGTAAGTATCGTAAAACCTATGGATTGCTATGTCTCCAAAAGAGACTCAAGCATGTGTACAGGGGCATAAACGCAGCAGTGATAGGATTGGAGAGGTTCGGTGAGCAAATGAAGACCCTTTGAAGTCATATTGCATGGTACCCATTACACGGGTCTTAACTCTCCAGGTTTAAGATATTCTTCCTTCAGCTAAAACATGCATGTGGAACCCAAGTATGATCAACCATGTGAACGGGAGACGTGTTCAAATATGTCTCAGTTTTCCTCCCCTGGTACTCGGGTGCAACATTCCAGACGCTTTACTAACACTCTCCCCACTTGGAGAGTCAGCGCCTTTAACCTCCTGTTTGGCCCAGTTTGCAATTTCTGCGGAAGATGAACAGGAATAGCGAGAACCAATGAGAGGCTAGCTGGAGGTGTCTGGACGGGCAAATTTAACTCTCATTTCCCACCAGGAAGAGGAAATAACCAAAGGCTCAGCGTGCCGTACCGGAACCAGATTAGGGCCTGAAGCCATCCTGCGGTGTTGCGGCCAGCTCAAAAGAAAGCGAGTTGAAGAAAGGAGCTCAGGGTCACTGTAATTCACAAACCTGCAGAGTTATAAATGACAGCTATCGTCCAAAAATAGACTGAAGTAAGGCTGCCAAGAGGACTTGAAAGCGGGGCAGAATTGCAGGAAATCGATTTCAGGAGGTAGACTGGAATTGCATTGAAAGCATAGGAAAAGAGGCAGAACGTCCACAATGATGCACTTGGCCAAAAAGGGCGTATGCGTTTTTTCCTGAATATATTCAGGAAAAAACGCATACGCCCTTTTTGGCCAACCAAGCAAGCTTGCAAAGGAAATCTGCACTACAATGAAGTCTCACTTCCCCCCGGTCAAAAGGGCCATCTGAAAAAAGTGTAAAATCCAGAAAGGCAGGACAGGCCATGGAGAACTGGGAGCCTTGTTATGCTGATGGGCGGGATGTAAATTGCCAACAACCACTCGGGAGAAGTGTATGGTGTTTCCTGAAACATCTAAAAAACAAAGCAACAGAACCTAGGGCACTTCCACTTATGGTCCTATAGCTTAGGGAAATTAAAATCAAAAAGACACAGCCACCCCAATGTTTGGAACGGCTATGTTTACAAGAACCTCGTTTACAGTACAAGTTCAACATCGCAGAAAGTGAAAAATGGATAAAGAAGTTGTGGTATTTACTTACAAAGCAATATCACTCAGCAATGAAATCTGTGTCATCAGGCCCTTAGCAGCACAATGAGTGGATTCAGGTATGATGATTCTAACTGAAGTAAGTCACACAGAAAAAGAAACATCATAAGATATCAGTAATACACGGAATGTAAACTTGGCTACACAGGAACTGAATTACAGAACAGAACAGGGACTCAAATTTAGAAAAACAACTTATGCTTGCTTAAGGGGAAAGGTGAGTTGGGGTGCTGCATAAAACCAGAGATTGAAATGAGCACAGATAAGGTTCCTTAAGTCAAATATGGAATAGACAAGAGCTACTCCTTGCTCAACGAAATGGACTCAACATCGCATATTAAACGCCTAAGAATGTACCTGATTAGTAAGTATCTTAAAACCTATGGATTGCTATGTCTCCGAAAGAGAATCAAGCATGTGTACAGGGGCATAAACGCAGCAGTGATAGGATTGGAGAGGTTCGGTGAGCAAATGAAGACCCTTTGAAGTCATACTACATGGTACCCATTACACGGGTCTTAACTCTCCAGGTTTAAGGTATTCTTCCTTCAGCTAAAACATGCATGTGGAACCCAAGTATGATCAACCATGTGATCGGGAGACGGGTTCAAATATGTCTCAGTTTTCCTCCCCTGGTACTCGGGTGCAACATTCCAGACGCTTTACTAACACTCTCCCCACTTGGAGAGTCAGTCCCTTTAACCTCCTGTTTGGCCCAGTTTGCAATTTCTGCGGAAGATGAACAGGAATAGCGAGAACAAATGAGAGGCTAGCTGGAGGTGTCTGGACGGGCAAATTTAACTCTCATTTCCCACCAGGAAGAGGAAATAACCAAAGGCTCAGCGTGCCGTGCCGGAACCAGATTAGGGCCTGAAGCCATCCTGCGGTGTTGCGGCCAGGTCACAAGAAAGCGAGTTGAAGAAAGGAGCTCAGGGGCACTGTAATTCACAAACCTGCAGAGTTATAAATGACAGCTATCGTCCAAAAATAGACTGAAGTAAGGCTGCCAAGAGGACTTGAAAGCGGGGCAGAATTGCAGGAAACCGATTTCAGGAGGTAGACTGGAATTGCATTGAAAGCATAGGAAAAGAGGCAGAACGTCCACAATGATGCACTTGGCCAAAAAGGGCGTATGCGTTTTTTCCTGAATATATTCAGGAAAAAACGCATACGCCCTTTTTGGCCAACCAAGCAAGCTTGCAAAGGAAATCTGCACTACAATGAAGTCTCACTTCCCCCCGGTCAAAAGGGCCATCTGAAAAAAGTGTAAAATCCAGAAAGGCAGGACAGGCCATGGAGAACTGGGAGCCTTGTTATGCTGATGGGCGGGATGTAAATTGCCAACAGACACTCGGGAGAAGTGTATGGTGTTTCCTGAAACATCTAAAAAACAAAGCAACAGAACCTAGGGCACTTCCACTTATGGTCCTATAGCTTAGGGAAATTAAAATCAAAAAGACACAGCCACCCCAAAGTTTGGGACGCCTCTGTTTACAAGAACCTCGTTTACTGTACAAGTTCAACATCGCAGAAAGTGAAAAATGGATAAAGAAGTTGTGGTATTTACTTACAAAGCAATATCACTCAGCAATGAAATCTGTGTCATCAGGCCCTTAGCAGCACAATGAGTGGATTCAGGTATGATGATTCTAACTGAAGTAAGTCACACAGAAAAAGAAACATCATAAGATATCAGTAATACACGGAATGTAAACTTGGCTACACAGGAACTGAATTACAGAACAGAACAGGGTCTCAAATTTAGAAAACCAACTTATGCTTGCTTAAGGGTAAAGGTGAGTTGGGGTGCTGCATAAAACCAGAGATTGAAATGAGCACAGATAAAGTTCCTTAAGTCAAATATGGAATAGACAAGAGCTACTCCTTGCTCAACGAAATGGACTCAACACCGCATATTAAACGCCTAAGAATGTACCTGACTAGTAAGTATCTTAAAACCTATGGATTGCTATGTCTCCGAAAGAGAATCAAGCATGTGTACAGGGGCATAAACGCAGCAGTGATAAGATTGGAGAGGTTCGGTGAGCAAATGAAGACCCTTTGAAGTCATATTGCATGGTAACCATTACACGGGTCTTAACTCTCCAGGTTTAAGGTATTCTTCCTTCAGCTAAAACATGCATGTGGAACCCAAGTATGATCAACCATGTGAACGGGAGACGTGTTCAAATATGTCTCAGTTTTCCTCTCCTGGTACTCGGGTGCAACATTCCAGACGCTTTACTAACACTCTCCCCACTTGGAGAGTCAGCGCCTTTAACCTCCTGTTTGGCCCAGTTTGCAATTTCTGCGGAAGATGAACAGGAATAGCGAGAACCAATGAGAGACTAGCTGGAGGTGTCTGGACGGGCAAATTTAACTCTCATTTCCCACCAGGAAGAGGAAATAACCAAAGGCTCAGCGTGCCGTGCCGGAACCAGATTAGGGCCTGAAGCCATCCTGCGGTGTTGCGGCCAGGTCACAAGAAAGCGAGTTGAAGAAAGGAGCTCAGGGGCACTGTAATTCACAAACCTGCAGAGTTATAAATGACAGCTATCGTCCAAAAGTAGACTGAAGTAAGGTTGCCAAGAGGACTTGAAAGCGGGGCAGAATTGCAGGAAACCGATTTCAGGAGGTAGACTGGAATTGCATTGAAAGCATAGGAAAAGAGGCAGAACGTCCACAATGATGCACTTGGCCAAAAAGGGCGTATGCGTTTTTTCCTGAATATATTCAGGAAAAAACGCATACGCCCTTTTTGGCCAACCAAGCAAGCTTGCAAAGGAAATCTGCACTACAATGAAGTCTCACTTCCCCCCGGTCAAAAGGGCCATCTGAAAAAAGTGTAAAATCCAGAAAGGCAGGACAGGCCATGGAGAACTGGGAGCCTTGTTATGCTGATGGGCGGGATGTAAATTGCCAACAGACACTTGGGAGAAGTGTATGGTGTTTCCTGAAACATCTAAAAAACAAAGCAACACAGCCTAGGGCACTTCCACTTATGGTCCTATAGCTTAGGGAAATTAAAATCAAAAAGACACAGCCACCCCAAAGTTTGGAACGGCTCTGTTTACAAGAACCTCGTTTACCGTACAAGTTCAATATCACAGAAAGTGAAAAATGGATAAAGAACTTGTGGTACTTACGTACAATGCAGTATCACTCAGCAATGAAGTCTATGTCATCAGGCCCGTAGCAGCATAATGAGTGGATTCAGGTACGATGATTCTAACTGAAATAAGTCACACAGAAAAAGAAACATCATAAGATATCACTAATACACGGAATGTAAACTTGGCTACACAGGAACTGCATTCCAAAACAGAACAGGGTCTCAAATTTAGAAAACCAACTTATGCTTGCTTAAGGGGAAAGGTGAGTTGGGGTGCTGCATAAAACCAGAGATTGAAATGAGCACAGATAAAGTTCCTTAAGCCAAATATGGAATAGACAAGAGCTACTCCTTGCTCAACGAAATGGACTCAACACCCCATATTAAACGCCTAAGAATGTACCTGACTAGTAAGTATCTTAAAACCTATGGATTGCTATGTCTCCGAAAGAGAATCAAGCATGTGTACAGGGGCATAAACGCAGCAGGGATAGGATTGGAGAGGTTCGGTGAGCAAATGAAGACCCTTTGAAGTCATATTGCATGGTACCCATTCCACGGGTCTCAACTCTCCAGGTTTAAGATATTCTTCCTTCAGCTAAAACATGCATGTGGAACCCAGAGTATGATCAACCATGTGATCGGGAGACGTGTTCAAATATGTCTCAGTTTTCCTCCCCTGGTACTCGGGTGCAACATTCCAGATGCTTTACTAACACTCTCCCCACTTGGAGAGTCAGTCCCTTTAACCTGCTGTTTGGCCCAGTTTGCAATTTCTGTGGAAGATGAACAGGAATAGCGAGAACCAATGAGAGACTAGCTGGAGGTGTCTGAACGGGCAAATTTAACTCTCATTTCCCACCAGGAAGAGGAATTAACCAAAGGCTCAGCATGCCGGGCCGGAACCAGATTAGGGCCTGAAGCCATCCTGCGGTGTTGCGGCCAGGTCACAAGAAAGCGAGTTGAAGAAAGGAGCTCAGGGGCACTGTAATTCACAAACCTGCAGAGTTATAAATGACAGCTATCGTCCAAAAATAGACTGAAGTAAGGCTGCCAAGAGGACTTGAAAGCGGGGCAGAATTGCAGGAAACCGATTTCAGGAGGTAGACTGGAATTGCATTGAAAGCATAGGAAAAGAGGCAGAACGTCCACAATGATGCACTTGGCCAAAAAGGGCGTATGCGTTTTTTCCTGAATATATTCAGGAAAAAACGCATACGCCCTTTTTGGCCAACCAAGCAAGCTTGCAAAGGAAATCTGCACTACAATGAAGTCTCACTTCCCCCCGGTCAAAAGGGCCATCTGAAAAAAGTGTAAAATCCAGAAAGGCAGGACAGGCCATGGAGAACTCGGAGCCTTGTTATGCTGATGGGCGGGATGTAAATTGCCAACAGCCACTCGGGAGAAGTGTATGGTGTTTCCTGAAACATCTAAAAAACAAAGCAACAGAGCCTAGGGCACTGCCACTTATGGTCCTATAGATTAGGGAAATTAAAATCAAAAAGACACAGCCACCCCAAAGGTTGGAACGGCTCTGTTTACAAGAACCTCGTTTACAGTACAAGTTCAACATCGCAGAAAGTGAAAAATGGATAAAGAAGTTGTGGTATTTACTTGCAAAGCAATATCACTCAGCAATGAAATCTGTGTCATCAGGCCCTTAGCAGCACAATGAGTGGATTCAGGTATGATGATTCTAACTGAAGTAAGTCACACAGAAAAAGAAACATCATAAGATATCAGTAATACACGGAATGTAAACTTGGCTACACAGGAACTGAATTACAGAACAGAACAGGGTCTCAAATTTAGAAAACCAACTTATGCTTGCTTATGGGGAAAGGTGAGTTGGGGTGCTGCATAAAACCAGAGATTGAAATGAGCACAGATAAAGTTCGTTAAGTCAAATATGGAATAGACAAGAGCTACTCCTTGCTCAACGAAATGGACTCAACACCGCATATTAAACGCCTAAGAATGTACCTGACTAGTAAGTATCCTAAAACCTATGGATTGCTATGTCTCCGAGAGAGAATCAAGCATGTGTACAGGGGCATAAACGCAGCAGTGATAGGATTGGAGAGGTTCGGTGAGCAAATGAAGACCCTTTGAAGTCATATTGCATGGTACCCATTACACGGGTCTTAACTCTCCAGGTTTAAGGTATTCTTCCTTCAGCTAAAACATGCATGTGGAACCTAGAGTATGATCAACCATGTGATCGGGAGACGTGTTCAAATATGTCTCAGTTTTCCTCCCCTGGTACTCGGGTGCAACATTCCAGACGCTTTACTAACACTCTCCCCACTTGGAGAGTCAGTCCCTTTAACCTCCTGTTTGGCCCAGTTTGCAATTTCTGCGGAAGATGAACAGGAATAGCGAGAACCAATGAGAGGCTAGCTGGAGGTGTCTGGACGGGCAAATTTAACTCTCATTTCCCACCAGGAAGAGGAAATAACCAAAGGCTCAGCGTGCCGTGCCGGAACCAGATTAGGGCCTGAAGCCATCCTGCGGTGTTGCGGCCAGGTCACAAGAAAGCGAGTTGAAGAAAGGAGCTCAGGGGCACTGTAATTCACAAACCTGCAGAGTTATAAATGACAGCTATCGTCCAAAAATAGACTGAAGTAAGGCTGCCAAGAGGACTTGAAAGCGGGGCAGAATTGCAGGAAACCGATTTCAGGAGGTAGACTGGAATTGCATTGAAAGCATAGGAAAAGAGGCAGAACGTCCACAATGATGCACTTGGCCAAAAAGGGCGTATGCGTTTTTTCCTGAATATATTCAGGAAAAAACGCATACGCCCTTTTTGGCCAACCAAGCAAGCTTGCAAAGGAAATCTGCACTACAATGAAGTCTCACTTCCCCCCGGTCAAAAGGGCCATCTCAAAAAAGTGTAAAATCCAGAAAGGCAGGACAGGCCATGGAGAACTGGGAGCCTTGTTATGCTGATGGGCGGGATGTAAATTGCCAACAGACACTCAGGAGAAGTGTATGGTGTTTCCTGAAACATCTAAAAAACAAAGCAACAGAGCCTAGGGCACTTCCACTTATGGTCCTATAGCTTAGGGAAATTAAAATCAAAAAGACACAGCCACCCCAAAGTTTGGGACGCCTCTGTTTACAAGAACCTCGTTTACAGTACAAGTTCAACATCGCAGAAAGTGAAAAATGGATAAAGAAGTTGTGGTATTTACTTACAAAGCAATATCACTCAGCAACGAAATCTATGTCATCAGGCCCTTAGCATCACAATGAGTGGATTCAGGTATGATGATTCTAACTGAAATAAGTCACACAGAAAAAGAAACATCATAAGATATCAGTAATACACGGAATATAAACTTGGCTACACAGGAACTGAATTACAGAACAGAACAGGGACTCAAATTTAGAAAAACAACTTATGCTTGCTTAAGGGTAAAGGTGAGTTGGGGTGCTGCATAAAAGCAGAGATTGAAATGAGCACAGATAAAGTTCCTTAAGCCAAATATGGAATAGACAAGAGCTACTCCTGGCTCAACGAAATGGACTCAACACCGCATATTAAACGCCTAAGAATGTACCTGACTTGTAAGTATCTTAAAACCTATGGATTGCTATGTCTCCGAAAGAGAATCAAGCATGTGTACAGGGGCATAAACGCAGCAGTGATAGGATTGGAGAGGTTTGGTGAGCAAATGAAGACCCTTTGAAGTCATATTGCATGGTTCCCTTTCCACGGGTTTCAACTACCCAGGATTAAGGTATTCATCCTTCAGCTAAAACATGCATGTGGAACCTAGAGTATGATCAACCATGTGATCGGGAGACGTGTTCAAATATTTCTCAGTTTTCGTACCCTGGTACTCGGGTGCAACATTCCAGACGCTTTACTAACACTCTCCCCACTTGGAGAGTCAGTCCCTTTAACCTCCTGTTTGGCCCAGTTTGCAATTTCTGCGGAAGATGAACAGGAATAGCGAGAACCAATGGAGACTAGCTGGAGGTGTCTGGACGGGCAAATTTAACTCTCATTTCCTACCAGGAAGAGGAATTAACCACAGGCTCAGCGTGCCATGCCAGAACCAGATTAGGGCCTGAAGCCATCATGCGGTGTTGCGGCCAGCTCAAAAGAAAGCGAGTTGAAGAAACGAGCTCAGGGACACTGTAATTCACAAACCTGCAGAGTTATAAATGACAGCTATCGTCCAAAAATAGACTGAAGTAAGGCTGCCAAGAGGACTTGAAAGCGGGGCAGAATTGCAGGAAACCGATTTCAGGAGGTAGACTGGAATTGCATTGAAAGCATAGGAAAAGAGGCAGAACGTCCACAATGATGCACTTGGCCAAAAAGGGCGTATGCGTTTTTTCCTGAATATATTCAGGAAAAAACGCATACGCCCTTTTTGGCCAACCAAGCAAGCTTGCAAAGGAAATCTGCACTACAATGAAGTCTCACTTCCCCCCGGTCAAAAGGGCCATCTGAAAAAAGTGTAAAATCCAGAAAGGCAGGACAGGCCATGGAGAACTGGGAGCCTTGTTATGCTGATGGGCGGGATGTAAATTGCCAACAACCACTCGGGAGAAGTGTATGGTGTTTCCTGAAACATCTAAAAAACAAAGCAACAGAACCTAGGGCACTTCCACTTATGGTCCTATAGCTTAGGGAAATTAAAATCAAAAAGACACAGCCACCCCAAAGTTTGGAACGGCTCTGTTTACAAGAACCTCGTTTACAGTACAAGTTCAACATCGCAGAAAGTGAAAAATGGATAAAGAAGTTGTGGTATTTACTTACAAAGCAATATCACTCAGCAATGAAATCTGTGTCATCAGGCCCTTAGCAGCACAATGAGTGGATTCAGGTATGATGATTCTAACTGAAATAAGTCACACAGAAAAAGAAACATCATAAGATATCAGTAATACACGGAATGTAAACTTGGCTACACAGGAACTGAATTACAGAACAGAACAGGGACTCAAATTTAGAAAACAACTTATGCTTGCTTAAGGGTAAAGGTGAGTTGGGGTGCTGCATAAAAGCAGAGATTGAAATGAGCACAGATAAAGTTCCTTAAGTCAAATATGGAATAGACAAGAGCTACTCCTTGCTCAACGAAATGGACTCAACACCGCATATTAAACGCCTAAGAATGTACCTGACTAGTAAGTATCTTAAAACCTATGGATTGCTATGTCTCCGAAAGAGAATCAAGCATGTGTACAGGGGCATAAACGCAGCAGTGATAAGATTGGAGAGGTTCGGTGAGCAAATGAAGACCCTTTGAAGTCATATTGCATGGTACCCATTACACGGGTCTTAACTCTCCAGGTTTAAGGTATTCTTCCTTCAGCTAAAACATGCATGTGGAACCCAAGTATGATCAACCATGTGAACGGGAGACGTGTTCAAATATGTCTCAGTTTTCCTCCCCTGGTACTCGGGTGCAACATTCCAGACGCTTTACTAACACTCTCCCCACTTGGAGAGTCAGTCCCTTTAACCTCCTGTTTGGCCCAGTTTGCAATTTCTGCGGAAGATGAACAGGAATAGCGAGAACCAATGAGAGACTAGCTGGAGGTGTCTGGACGGGCAAATTTAACTCTCATTTCCCACCAGGAAGAGGAAATAACCAAAGGCTCAGCGTGCCGTGCCGGAACCAGATTAGGGCCTGAAGCCATCCTGCGGTGTTGCGGCCAGGTCACAAGAAAGCGAGTTGAAGAAAGGAGCTCAGGGGCACTGTAATTCACAAACCTGCAGAGTTATAAATGACAGCTATCGTCCAAAAATAGACTGAAGTAAGGTTGCCAAGAGGACTTGAAAGCGGGGCAGAATTGCAGGAAACCGATTTCAGGAGGTAGACTGGAATTGCATTGAAAGCATAGGAAAAGAGGCAGAACGTCCACAATGATGCACTTGGCCAAAAAGGGCGTATGCGTTTTTTCCTGAATATATTCAGGAAAAAACGCATACGCCCTTTTTGGCCAACCAAGCAAGCTTGCAAAGGAAATCTGCACTACAATGAAGTCTCACTTCCCCCCGGTCAAAAGGGCCATCTGAAAAAAGTGTAAAATCCAGAAAGGCAGGACAGGCCATGGAGAACTGGGAGCCTTGTTATGCTGATGGGCGGGATGTAAATTGCCAACAGACACTCGGGAGAAGTGTATGGTGTTTCCTGAAACATCTAAAAAACAAAGCAACAGAGCCTAGGGCACTTCCACTTATGGTCCTATAGCTTAGGGAAATTAAAATGAAAAAGACACAGCCACCCCAAAGTTTGGAACGGCTCTGTTTACAAGAACCTCGTTTACAGTACAAGTTCAACATCGCAGAAAGTGAAAAATGGATAAAGAAGTTGTGGTATTTACTTACAAAGCAATATCACTCAGCAATGAAATCTATGTCATCAGGCCCTTAGCATCACAATGAGTGGATTCAGGTATGATGATTCTAACTGAAATAAGTCACACAGAAAAAGAAACATCATAAGATATCAGTAATACACGGAATATAAACTTGGCTACACAGGAACTGAATTACAGAACAGAACAGGGACTCAAATTTAGAAAAACAACTTATGCTTGCTTAAGGGTAAAGGTGAGTTGGGGTGCTGCATAAAAGCAGAGATTGAAATGAGCACAGATAAAGTTCCTTAAGCCAAATATGGAATAGACAAGAGCTACTCCTGGCTCAACGAAATGGACTCAACACCGCATATTAAACGCCTAAGAATGTACCTGACTTGTAAGTATCTTAAAACCTATGGATTGCTATGTCTCCGAAAGAGAATCAAGCATGTGTACAGGGGCATAAACGCAGCAGTGATAGGATTGGAGAGGTTTGGTGAGCAAATGAAGACCCTTTGAAGTCATATTGCATGGTTCCCTTTCCACGGGTTTCAACTACCCAGGATTAAGGTATTCATCCTTCAGCTAAAACATGCATGTGGAACCTAGAGTATGATCAACCATGTGATCGGGAGACGTGTTCAAATATTTCTCAGTTTTCGTACCCTGGTACTCGGGTGCAACATTCCAGACGCTTTACTAACACTCTCCCCACTTGGAGAGTCAGTCCCTTTAACCTCCTGTTTGGCCCAGTTTGCAATTTCTGCGGAAGATGAACAGGAATAGCGAGAACCAATGGAGACTAGCTGGAGGTGTCTGGACGGGCAAATTTAACTCTCATTTCCTACCAGGAAGAGGAATTAACCACAGGCTCAGCGTGCCATGCCAGAACCAGATTAGGGCCTGAAGCCATCATGCGGTGTTGCGGCCAGGTCACAAGAAAGCGAGTTGAAGAAAGGAGCTCAGGGGCACTGTAATTCACAAACCTGCAGAGTTATAAATGACAGCTATCGTCCAAAAATAGACTGAAGTAAGGCTGCCAAGAGGACTTGAAAGCGGGGCAGAATTGCAGGAAACCGATTTCAGGAGGTAGACTGGAATTGCATTGAAAGCATAGGAAAAGAGGCAGAACGTCCACAATGATGCACTTGGCCAAAAAGGGCGTATGCGTTTTTTCCTGAATATATTCAGGAAAAAACGCATACGCCCTTTTTGGCCAACCAAGCAAGCTTGCAAAGGAAATCTGCACTACAATGAAGTCTCACTTCCCCCCGGTCAAAAGGGCCATCTGAAAAAAGTGTAAAATCCAGAAAGGCAGGACAGGCCATGGAGAACTGGGAGCCTTGTTATGCTGATGGGCGGGATGTAAATTGCCAACAACCACTCGGGAGAAGTGTATGGTGTTTCCTGAAACATCTAAAAAACAAAGCAACAGAACCTAGGGCACTTCCACTTATGGTCCTATAGCTTAGGGAAATTAAAATGAAAAAGACACAGCCACCCCAAAGTTTGGAACGGCTCTGTTTACAAGAACCTCGTTTACCGTACAATTTCAATATCACAGAAAGTGAAAAATGAATAAAGAACTTGTGGTACTTACGTACAATGCAGTATCACTCAGCAATGAAATCTATGTCATCAGGCCCGTAGCAGCATAATGAGTGGATTCAGGTACGATGATTCTAACTGAAATAAGTCACACAGAAAAAGAAACATCATAAGATATCACTAATACACGGAATGTAAACTTGGCTACACAGGACCTGCATTCCAAAACAGAACAGGGTCTCAAATTTAGAAAACCAACTTATGCTTGCTTAAGGGGAAAGGTGAGTTGGGGTGCTGCATAAAACCAGAGATTGAAATGAGCACAGATAAAGTTCCTTTAGCCAAATATGGAATAGACAAGAGCTACTCCCTGCTCAACGAAATGGACTCAACACCCCATATTAAACGCCTAAGAATGTACCTGACTAGTAAGTATCTTAAAACCTATGGATTGCTATGTCTTCAAAAGAGAATCAAGCGTGTATACAGGGGCATAAACGCAGCAGTGAAAGGATTGGAGAGGTTCGGTGAGCAAATGAAGACCCTTTGAAGTCATATTGCATGGTACCCATTCCACGGGTCTCAACTCTCCAGGTTTAAGGTATTCTTCCTTCAGCTAAAACATGCATGTGGAACCCAGAGTATGATCAACCATGTTATCGGGAGACGTGTTCAAATATGTCTCAGTTTTCCTCCCCTGGTACTCGGGTGCAACATTCCAGACGCTTTACTAACACTCTCCCGACTTGGAGAGTCAGTCCCTTTAACCTGCTGTTTGGCCCAGTTTGCAATTTCTGCGGAAGATGAACAGGAATAGCGAGAACCAATGAGAGACTAGCTGGAGGTGTCTGAACGGGCAAATTTAACTCTCATTTCCCACCAGGAAGAGGAATTAACCAAAGGCTCAGCATGCCGGGCCGGAACCAGATTAGGGCCTGAAGCCATCCTGCGGTGTTGCGGCCAGGTCACAAGAAAGCGAGTTGAAGAAAGGAGCTCAGGGGCACTGTAATTCACAAACCTGCAGAGTTATAAATGACAGCTATCGTCCAAAAATAGACTGAAGTAAGGCTGCCAAGAGGACTTGAAAGCGGGGCAGAATTGCAGGAAACCGATTTCAGGAGGTAGACTGGAATTGCATTGAAAGCATAGGAAAAGAGGCAGAACGTCCACAATGATGCACTTGGCCAAAAAGGGCGTATGCGTTTTTTCCTGAATATATTCAGGAAAAAACGCATACGCCCTTTTTGGCCAACCAAGCAAGCTTGCAAAGGAAATCTGCACTACAATGAAGTCTCACTTCCCCCCGGTCAAAAGGGCCATCTCAAAAAAGTGTAAAATCCAGAAAGGCAGGACAGGCCATGGAGAACTGGGAGCCTTGTTATGCTGATGGGCGGGATGTAAATTGCCAACAGACACTTGGGAGAAGTGTATGGTGTTTCCTGAAACATCTAAAAAACAAAGCAACAGAGCCTAGGGCACTGCCACCTATGGTCCTATAGATTAGGGAAATTAAAATCAAAAAGACACAGCCACCCCAAAGTTTGGGACGCCTCTGTTTACAAGAACCTCGTTTACAGTACAAGTTCAACATCGCAGAAAGTGAAAAATGGATAAAGAAGTTGTGGTATTTACTTACAAAGCAATATCACTCAGCAATGAAATCTGTGTCATCAGGCCCTTAGCAGCACAATGAGTGGATTCAGGTATGATGATTCTAACTGAAATAAGTCACACAGAAAAAGAAACATCATAAGATATCAGTAATACACGGAATGTAAACTTGGCTACACAGGAACTGAATTACAGAACAGAACAGGGACTCAAATTTAGAAAAACAACTTATGCTTGCTTAAGGGTAAAGGTGAGTTGGGGTGCTGCATAAAAGCAGAGATTGAAATGAGCACAGATAAAGTTCCTTAAGCCAAATATGGAATAGACAAGAGCTACTCCTTGCTCAACGAAATGGACTCAACACCGCATATTAAACGCCTAAGAATGTACCTGACTAGTAAGTATCTTAAAACCTATGGATTGCTATGTCTCCGAAAGAGAATCAAGCATGTGTACAGGGGCATAAACGCAGCAGTGATAGGATTGGAGAGGTTCGGTGAGCAAATGAAGACCCTTTGAAGACATATTGCATGGTATCCATTACACGGGTCTCAACTCTCCAGGTTTAAGGTATTCTTCCTTCAGCTAAAACATGCATGTGGAACCCAAGTATGATCAACCATGTGAACGAGAGACGTGTTCAAATATGTCTCAGTTTTCCTCCCCTGTTACTCGGGTGCAACATTCCAGACGCTTTACTAACACTCTCCCCACTTGGAGAGTCAGTGCCTTTAACCTCCTGTTTGGCCCAGTTTGCAATTTCTGCGGAAGATGAACAGGAATAGCGAGAACCAATGCAGACTAGCTGGAGGTGTCTGGACGGGCAAATTTAACTCTCATTTCCCACCAGGAAGAGGAAATAACCAAAGGCTCAGCGTGCCGTGCCGCAACCAGATTAGGGCCTGAAGCCATCCTGCGGTGTTGCGGCCAGGTCACAAGAAAGCGAGTTGAAGAAAGGAGCTCAGGGGCACTGTAATTCACAAACCTGCAGAGTTATAAATGACAGCTATCGTCCAAAAATAGACTGAAGTAAGGCTGCCAAGAGGACTTGAAAGCGGGGCAGAATTGCAGGAAACCGATTTCAGGAGGTAGACTGGAATTGCATTGAAAGCATAGGAAAAGAGGCAGAACGTCCACAATGATGCACTTGGCCAAAAAGGGCGTATGCGTTTTTTCCTGAATATATTCAGGAAAAAACGCATACGCCCTTTTTGGCCAACCAAGCAAGCTTGCAAAGGAAATCTGCACTACAATGAAGTCTCACTTCCCCCCGGTCAAAAGGGCCATCTCAAAAAAGTGTAAAATCCAGAAAGGCAGGACAGGCCATGGAGAACTGGGAGCCTTGTTATGCTGATGGGCGGGATGTAAATTGCCAACAGACACTCAGGAGAAGTGTATGGTGTTTCCTGAAACATCTAAAAAACAAAGCAACAGAGCCTAGGGCACTTCCACTTATGGTCCTATAGCTTAGGGAAATTAAAATCAAAAAGACACAGCCACCCCAAAGTTTGGGACGCCTCTGTTTACAAGAACCTCGTTTACAGTACAAGTTCAACATCGCAGAAAGTGAAAAATGGATAAAGAAGTTGTGGTATTTACTTACAAAGCAATATCACTCAGCAATGAAATCTATGTCATCAGGCCCTTAGCATCACAATGAGTGGATTCAGGTATGATGATTCTAACTGAAATAAGTCACACAGAAAAAGAAACATCATAAGATATCAGTAATACACGGAATATAAACTTGGCTACACAGGAACTGAATTACAGAACAGAACAGGGACTCAAATTTAGAAAAACAACTTATGCTTGCTTAAGGGTAAAGGTGAGTTGGGGTGCTGCATAAAAGCAGAGATTGAAATGAGCACAGATAAAGTTCCTTAAGCCAAATATGGAATAGACAAGAGCTACTCCTGGCTCAACGAAATGGACTCAACACCGCATATTAAACGCCTAAGAATGTACCTGACTTGTAAGTATCTTAAAACCTATGGATTGCTATGTCTCCGAAAGAGAATCAAGCATGTGTACAGGGGCATAAACGCAGCAGTGATAGGATTGGAAAGGTTTGGTGAGCAAATGAAGACCCTTTGAAGTCATATTGCATGGTTCCCTTTCCACGGGTTTCAACTACCCAGGTTTAAGGTATTCTTCCTTCAGCTAAAACATGCATGTGGAACCTAGAGTATGATCAACCATGTGATCGGGAGACGTGTTCAAATATTTCTCAGTTTTCGTACCCTGGTACTCGGGTGCAACATTCCAGACGCTTTACTAACACTCTCCCGACTTGGAGAGTCAGTCCCTTTAACCTCCTGTTTGGCCCAGTTTGCAATTTCTGCGGAAGATGAACAGGAATAGCGAGAACCAATGGAGACTAGCTGGAGGTGTCTGGACGGGCAAATTTAACTCTCATTTCCTACCAGGAAGAGGAATTAACCACAGGCTCAGCGTGCCATGCCAGAACCAGATTAGGGCCTGAAGCCATCATGCGGTGTTGCGGCCAGCTCAAAAGAAAGCGAGTTGAAGAAACGAGCTCAGGGACACTGTAATTCACAAACCTGCAGAGTTATAAATGACAGCTATCGTCCAAAAATAGACTGAAGTAAGGCTGCCAAGAGGACTTGAAAGCGGGGCAGAATTGCAGGAAACCGATTTCAGGAGGTAGACTGGAATTGCATTGAAAGCATAGGAAAAGAGGCAGAACGTCCACAATGATGCACTTGGCCAAAAAGGGCGTATGCGTTTTTTCCTGAATATATTCAGGAAAAAACGCATACGCCCTTTTTGGCCAACCAAGCAAGCTTGCAAAGGAAATCTGCACTACAATGAAGTCTCACTTCCCCCCGGTCAAAAGGGCCATCTGAAAAAAGTGTAAAATCCAGAAAGGCAGGACAGGCCATGGAGAACTGGGAGCCTTGTTATGCTGATGGGCGGGATGTAAATTGCCAACAACCACTCGGGAGAAGTGTATGGTGTTTCCTGAAACATCTAAAAAACAAAGCAACAGAACCTAGGGCACTTCCACTTATGGTCCTATAGCTTAGGGAAATTAAAATCAAAAAGACACAGCCACCCCAAAGTTTGGAACGGCTCTGTTTACAAGAACCTCGTTTACAGTACAAGTTCAACATCGCAGAAAGTGAAAAATGGATAAAGAAGTTGTGGTATTTACTTACAAAGCAATATCACTCAGCAATGAAATCTGTGTCATCAGGCCCTTAGCAGCACAATGAGTGGATTCAGGTATGATGATTCTAACTGAAATAAGTCACACAGAAAAAGAAACATCATAAGATATCAGTAATACACGGAATGTAAACTTGGCTACACAGGAACTGAATTACAGAACAGAACAGGGACTCAAATTTAGAAAACAACTTATGCTTGCTTAAGGGTAAAGGTGAGTTGGGGTGCTGCATAAAAGCAGAGATTGAAATGAGCACAGATAAAGTTCCTTAAGTCAAATATGGAATAGACAAGAGCTACTCCTTGCTCAACGAAATGGACTCAACACCGCATATTAAACGCCTAAGAATGTACCTGACTAGTAAGTATCTTAAAACCTATGGATTGCTATGTCTCCGAAAGAGAATCAAGCATGTGTACAGGGGCATAAACGCAGCAGTGATAAGATTGGAGAGGTTCGGTGAGCAAATGAAGACCCTTTGAAGTCATATTGCATGGTACCCATTACACGGGTCTTAACTCTCCAGGTTTAAGGTATTCTTCCTTCAGCTAAAACATGCATGTGGAACCCAAGTATGATCAACCATGTGAACGGGAGACGTGTTCAAATATGTCTCAGTTTTCCTCCCCTGGTACTCGGGTGCAACATTCCAGACGCTTTACTAACACTCTCCCCACTTGGAGAGTCAGTCCCTTTAACCTCCTGTTTGGCCCAGTTTGCAATTTCTGCGGAAGATGAACAGGAATAGCGAGAACCAATGAGAGACTAGCTGGAGGTGTCTGGACGGGCAAATTTAACTCTCATTTCCCACCAGGAAGAGGAAATAACCAAAGGCTCAGCGTGCCGTGCCGGAACCAGATTAGGGCCTGAAGCCATCCTGCGGTGTTGCGGCCAGGTCACAAGAAAGCGAGTTGAAGAAAGGAGCTCAGGGGCACTGTAATTCACAAACCTGCAGAGTTATAAATGACAGCTATCGTCCAAAAATAGACTGAAGTAAGGTTGCCAAGAGGACTTGAAAGCGGGGCAGAATTGCAGGAAACCGATTTCAGGAGGTAGACTGGAATTGCATTGAAAGCATAGGAAAAGAGGCAGAACGTCCACAATGATGCACTTGGCCAAAAAGGGCGTATGCGTTTTTTCCTGAATATATTCAGGAAAAAACGCATACGCCCTTTTTGGCCAACCAAGCAAGCTTGCAAAGGAAATCTGCACTACAATGAAGTCTCACTTCCCCCCGGTCAAAAGGGCCATCTGAAAAAAGTGTAAAATCCAGAAAGGCAGGACAGGCCATGGAGAACTGGGAGCCTTGTTATGCTGATGGGCGGGATGTAAATTGCCAACAGACACTCCGGAGAAGTGTATGGTGTTTCCTGAAACATCTAAAAAACAAAGCAACAGAGCCTAGGGCACTTCCACTTATGGTCCTATAGCTTAGGGAAATTAAAATGAAAAAGACACAGCCACCCCAAAGTTTGGAACGGCTCTGTTTACAAGAACCTCGTTTACCGTACAATTTCAATATCACAGAAAGTGAAAAATGAATAAAGAACTTGTGGTACTTACGTACAATGCAGTATCACTCAGCAATGAAATCTATGTCATCAGGCCCGTAGCAGCATAATGAGTGGATTCAGGTACGATGATTCTAACTGAAATAAGTCACACAGAAAAAGAAACATCATAAGATATCACTAATACACGGAATGTAAACTTGGCTACACAGGACCTGCATTCCAAAACAGAACAGGGTCTCAAATTTAGAAAACCAACTTATGCTTGCTTAAGGGGAAAGGTGAGTTGGGGTGCTGCATAAAACCAGAGATTGAAATGAGCACAGATAAAGTTCCTTTAGCCAAATATGGAATAGACAAGAGCTACTCCCTGCTCAACGAAATGGACTCAACACCGCATATTAAACGCCTAAGAATGTACCTGACTAGTAAGTATCTTAAAACCTATGGAATGCTATGTCTCCGAAAGAGAATCAAGCATGTGTACAGGGGCATAAACGCAGCAGTGATAGGATTGGAGAGGTTCGGTGAGCAAATGAAGACCCTTTGAAGACATATTGCATGGTATCCATTACACGGGTCTCAACTCTCCAGGTTTAAGGTATTCTTCCTTCAGCTAAAACATGCATGTGGAACCCAAGTATGATCAACCATGTGAACGAGAGACGTGTTCAAATATGTCTCAGTTTTCCTCCCCTGTTACTCGGGTGGATCATTCCAGACGCTTTACTAACACTCTCCCCACTTGGAGAGTCAGCGCCTTTAACCTCCTGTTTGGCCCAGTTTGCAATTTCTGCGGAAGATGAACAGGAATAGCGAGAACCAATGAGAGGCTAGCTGGAGGTGTCTGGACGGGCAAATTTAACTCTCATTTCCCACCAGGAAGAGGAATTAACCAAAGGCTCAGCGTGCCGTGCCGGAACCAGATTAGGGCCTGAAGCCATCCTGCGGTGTTGTGTCCAGGTCACAAGAAAGCGAGTTGAAGAAAGGAGCTCAGGGGCACTGTAATTCACAAACCTGCAGAGTTATAAATGACAGCTATCGTCCAAAAATATACTGAAGTAAGGCTGCCAAGAGGACTTGAAAGCGGGGCAGAATTGCAGGAAACCGATTTCAGGAGGTAGACTGGAATTGCATTGAAAGCATAGGAAAAGAGGCAGAACGTCCACAATGATGCACTTGGCCAAAAAGGGCGTATGCGTTTTTTCCTGAATATATTCAGGAAAAAACGCATACGCCCTTTTTGGCCAACCAAGCAAGCTTGCAAAGGAAATCTGCACTACAATGAAGTCTCACTTCCCCCCGGTCAAAAGGGCCATCTGAAAAAAGTGTAAAATCCAGAAAGGCAGGACAGGCCATGGAGAACTGGGAGCCTTGTTATGCTGATGGGCGGGATGTAAATTGCCAACAACCACTCGGGAGAAGTGTATGGTGTTTCCTGAAACATCTAAAAAACAAAGCAACAGAACCTAGGGCACTTCCACTTATGGTCCTATAGCTTAGGGAAATTAAAATCAAAAAGACACAGCCACCCCAAAGTTTGGAACGGCTCTGTTTACAAGAACCTCGTTTACAGTACAAGTTCAACATCGCAGAAAGTGAAAAATGGATAAAGAAGTTGTGGTATTTACTTACAAAGCAATATCCCTCAGCAATGAAATCTGTGTCATCAGGCCCTTAGCAGCACAATGAGTGGATTCAGGTATGATGATTCTAACTGAAGTAAGTCACACAGAAAAAGAAACATCATAAGATATCAGTAATACACGGAATGTAAACTTGGCTACACAGGAACTGAATTACAGAACAGAACAGGGTCTCAAATTTAGAAAACCAACTTATGCTTGCTTAAGGGGAAAGGTGAGTTGGGGTGCTGCATAAAACCAGAGATTGAAATGAGCACAGATAAAGTTCCTTAAGTCAAATATGGAATAGACAAGAGCTACTCCTTGCTCAACGAAATGGACTCAACATCGCATATTAAACGCCTAAGAATGTACCTGACTAGTAAGTATCGTAAAACCTATGGATTGCTATGTCTCCAAAACAGAATCAAGCATGTGTACAGGGGCATAAACGCAGCAGTGATAGGATTGGAGAGGTTCGTTGAGCAAATGAAGACCCTTTGAAGTCATATTGCATGGTACCCATTACACGGGTCTCAACTACCCAGGTTTAAGGTATTCTTCCTTCAGCTAAAACATGCATGTGGAACCCAAGTATGATCAACCATGTGAACGGGAGACGTGTTCAAATATGTCTCAGTTTTCCTCCCCTGGTACTCGGGTGCAACATTCCAGACGCCTTACTAACACTCTCCCCACTTGGAGAGTCAGTCCCTTTAACCTCCTGTTTGGCCCAGTTTGCAATTTCTGCGGAAGATGAACAGGAATAGCGAGAACCAATGAGAGGTTAGCTGGAGGTGTCTGAACGGGCAAATTTAACTCTCATTTCCCAACAGGAAGAGGAAATAACCAAAGGCTCAGCGTGCCGTACCGGAACCAGATTAGGGCCTGAAGCCATCCTGCAGTGTTGCGGCCAGGTCACAAGAAAGCGAGTTGAAGAAAGGAGCTCAGGGGCACTGTAATTCACAAACCTGCAGAGTTATAAATGACAGCTATCGTCCAAAAATATACTGAAGTAAGGCTGCCAAGAGTACTTGAAAGCGGGGCAGAATTGCAGGAAACCGATTTCAGGAGGTAGACTGGAATTGCATTGAAAGCATAGGAAAAGAGGCAGAACGTCCACAATGATGCACTTGGCCAAAAAGGGCGTATGCGTTTTTTCCTGAATATATTCAGGAAAAAACGCATACGCCCTTTTTGGCCAACCAAGCAAGCTTGCAAAGGAAATCTGCACTACAATGAAGTCTCACTTCCCCCCGGTCAAAAGGGCCATCTGAAAAAAGTGTAAAATCCAGAAAGGCAGGACAGGCCATGGAGAAGTGGGAGCCTTGTTATGCTGATGGGCGGGATGTAAATTGCCAACAACCACTCGGGAGAAGTGTATGGTGTTTCCTGAAACATCTAAAAAACAAAGCAACAGAACCTAGGGCACTTCCACTTATGGTCCTATAGCTTAGGGAAATTAAAATCAAAAAGACACAGCCACCCCAAAGTTTGGAACGGCTCTGTTTACAAGAACCTCGTTTACAGTACAAGTTCAACATCGCAGAAAGTGAAAAATGGATAAAGAAGTTGTGGTATTTACTTACAAAGCAATATCACTCAGCAATGAAATCTGTGTCATCAGGCCCTTAGCAGCACAATGAGTGGATTCAGGTATGATGATTCTAACTGAAATAAGTCACACAGAAAAAGAAACATCATAAGATATCAGTAATACACGGAATGTAAACTTGGCTACACAGGAACTGAATTACAGAACAGAACAGGGTCTCAAATTTAGAAAACCAACTTATGCTTGCTTAAGGGTAAAGGTGAGTTGGGGTGCTGCATAAAACCAGAGATTGAAATGAGCACAGATAAAGTTCCTTAAGTCAAATATGGAATAGACAAGAGCTACTCCTTGCTCAACGAAATGGACTCAACACCGCATATTAAACGCCTAAGAATGTACCTGACTAGTAAGTATCGTAAAACCTATGGATTGCTATGTCTCCAAAAGAGACTCAAGCATGTGTACAGGGGCATAAACGCAGCAGTGATAGGATTGGAGAGGTTCGGTGAGCAAATGAAGACCCTTTGAAGTCATATTGCATGGTACCCATTACACGGGTCTTAACTCTCCAGGTTTAAGATATTCTTCCTTCAGCTAAAACATGCATGTGGAACCCAAGTATGATCAACCATGTGAACGGGAGACGTGTTCAAATATGTCTCAGTTTTCCTCCCCTGGTACTCGGGTGCAACATTCCAGACGCTTTACTAACACTCTCCCCACTTGGAGAGTCAGCGCCTTTAACCTCCTGTTTGGCCCAGTTTGCAATTTCTGCGGAAGATGAACAGGAATAGCGAGAACCAATGAGAGGCTAGCTGGAGGTGTCTGGACGGGCAAATTTAACTCTCATTTCCCACCAGGAAGAGGAAATAACCAAAGGCTCAGCGTGCCGTACCGGAACCAGATTAGGGCCTGAAGCCATCCTGCGGTGTTGCGGCCAGCTCAAAAGAAAGCGAGTTGAAGAAAGGAGCTCAGGGGCACTGTAATTCACAAACCTGCAGAGTTATAAATGACAGCTATCGTCCAAAAATAGACTGAAGTAAGGCTGCCAAGAGGACTTGAAAGCGGGGCAGAATTGCAGGAAACCGATTTCAGGAGGTAGACTGGAATTGCATTGAAAGCATAGGAAAAGAGGCAGAACGTCCACAATGATGCACTTGGCCAAAAAGGGCGTATGCGTTTTTTCCTGAATATATTCAGGAAAAAACGCATACGCCCTTTTTGGCCAACCAAGCAAGCTTGCAAAGGAAATCTGCACTACAATGAAGTCTCACTTCCCCCCGGTCAAAAGGGCCATCTGAAAAAAGTGTAAAATCCAGAAAGGCAGGACAGGCCATGGAGAACTGGGAGCCTTGTTATGCTGATGGGCGGGATGTAAATTGCCAACAACCACTCGGGAGAAGTGTATGGTGTTCCTGAAACATCTAAAAAACAAAGCAACAGAACCTAGGGCACTTCCACTTATGGTCCTATAGCTTAGGGAAATTAAAATCAAAAAGACACAGCCACCCCAAAGTTTGGAACGGCTCTGTTTACAAGAACCTCGTTTACAGTACAAGTTCAACATCGCAGAAAGTGAAAAATGGATAAAGAAGTTGTGGTATTTACTTACAAAGCAATATCCCTCAGCAATGAAATCTGTGTCATCAGGCCCTTAGCAGCACAATGAGTGGATTCAGGTATGATGATTCTAACTGAAGTAAGTCACACAGAAAAAGAAACATCATAAGATATCAGTAATACACGGAATGTAAACTTGGCTACACAGGAACTGAATTACAGAACAGAACAGGGTCTCAAATTTAGAAAACCAACTTATGCTTGCTTAAGGGGAAAGGTGAGTTGGGGTGCTGCATAAAACCAGAGATTGAAATGAGCACAGATAAAGTTCCTTAAGTCAAATATGGAATAGACAAGAGCTACTCCTTGCTCAACGAAATGGACTCAACATCGCATATTAAACGCCTAAGAATGTACCTGACTAGTAAGTATCGTAAAACCTATGGATTGCTATGTCTCCAAAAGAGAATCAAGCATGTGTACAGGGGCATAAACGCAGCAGTGATAGGATTGGAGAGGTTCGGTGAGCAAATGAAGACCCTTTGAAGTCATATTGCATGGTACCCATTACATGGGTGTCAACTACCCAGGTTTAAGGTATTCTTCCTTCAGCTAAAACATGCATGTGGGACTTAGAGTATGATCAACCATGTGATCGGGAGACGTGTTCAAATATGTCTCAGTTTTCCTCCCCTGGTACTCGGGTGCAACATTCCAGACGCTTTACTAACACTCTCCCAACTTGGAGAGTCAGTCCCTTTAACCTCCTGTTTGGCCCAGTTTGCAATTTCTGCGGAAGATGAACAGGAATAGCGAGAACCAATGAGAGGCTAGCTGGAGGTGTCTGGACGGGCAAATTTAACTCTCATTTCCCACCAGGAAGAGGAATTAACCAAAGGCTCAGCGTGCCGTGCCGGAACCAGATTAGGGCCTGAAGCCATCCTGCGGTGTTGTGTCCAGGTCACAAGAAAGCGAGTTGAAGAAAGGAGCTCAGGGGCACTGTAATTCACAAACCTGCAGAGTTATAAATGACAGCTATCGTCCAAAAATATACTGAAGTAAGGCTGCCAAGAGGACTTGAAAGCGGGGCAGAATTGCAGGAAACCGATTTCAGGAGGTAGACTGGAATTGCATTGAAAGCATAGGAAAAGAGGCAGAACGTCCACAATGATGCACTTGGCCAAAAAGGGCGTATGCGTTTTTTCCTGAATATATTCAGGAAAAAACGCATACGCCCTTTTTGGCCAACCAAGCAAGCTTGCAAAGGAAATCTGCACTACAATGAAGTCTCACTTCCCCCCGGTCAAAAGGGCCATCTGTAAAAAGTGTAAAATCCAGAAAGGCAACAGGCCATTGAGAACTGGGAGCCTTGTTATGCTGATAGGCGGGATGTAAATTGCCAACAGACACTTGGGAGAAGTGTATGGTGTTTCCTGAAACATCTAAAAAACAAAGCAACAGAGCCTAGGGCACTTCCACTTATGGTCCTATAGCTTAGGGAAATTAAAATCAAAAAGACACAGCCACCCCAAAGTTTGGAACGGCTCTGTTTACAAGAAACTCGTTTACAGTACAAGTTCAACATCGCAGAAAGAGAAAAATGGATAAAGAAGTTGTGGTATTCACTTACAAAGCAATATCACTCAGCAATGAAATCTATGTCATCAGGCCTTTAGCAGCACAATGAGTGGATTCAGGTATGATGATTCTAACTGAAATAAGTCACACAGAAAAAGAAACATCATAAGATATCAGTAATACACGGAATGGAAACTTGGCTACACAGGAACTGAATTACAGAACAGAACAGGGTCTCAAATTTAGAAAAACAACTTATGCTTGCTTAAGGGTAAAGGTGAGTTGGGGTGCTGCATAAAACCAGAGATTGAAATGAGCACAGATAAAGTTCCTTAAGCCAAATATGGAATAGACAAGAGCTACTCCTTGCTCAACGAAATGGACTCAACACCGCATATTAAACGCCTAAGAATGTACCTGACTAGTAAGTATCGTAAAACCTATGGATTGCTATGTCTCCAAAAGAGAATCAAGCATGTGTACAGGGGCATAAACGCAGCAGTGATAGGATTGGAGAGGTTCGGTGAGCAAATGAAGACCCTTTGAAGTCATATTGCATGGTACCCATTACACGGGTCTCAACTACCCAGGTTTAAGGTATTCTTCCTTCAGCTAAAACATGCATGTGGAACCCAAGTATGATCAACCATGTGAACGGGAGACGTGTTCAAATATGTCTCAGTTTTCCTCCCCTGGTACTCGGGTGCAACATTCCAGACGCTTTACTAACACTCTCCCCACTTGGAGAGTCAGCGCCTTTAACCTCCTGTTTGGCCCAGTTTGCAATTTCTGCGGAAGATGAACAGGAATAGCGAGAACCAATGAGAGGCTAGCTGGAGGTGTCTGGACGGGCAAATTTAACTCTCATTTCCCACCAGGAAGAGGAAATAACCAAAGGCTCAGCGTGCCGTACCGGAACCAGATTAGGGCCTGAAGCCATCCTGCGGTGTTGCGGCCAGCTCAAAAGAAAGCGAGTTGAAGAAAGGAGCTCAGGGGCACTGTAATTCACAAACCTGCAGAGTTATAAATGACAGCTATCGTCCAAAAATAGACTGAAGTAAGGCTGCCAAGAGGACTTGAAAGCGGGGCAGAAGTGCAGGAAACCGATTTCAGGAGGTAGACTGGAATTGCATTGAAAGCATAGGAAAAGAGGCAGAACGTCCACAATGATGCACTTGGCCAAAAAGGGCGTATGCGTTTTTTCCTGAATATATTCAGGAAAAAACGCATACGCCCTTTTTGGCCAACCAAGCAAGCTTGCAAAGGAAATCTGCACTACAATGAAGTCTCACTTCCTCCCGGTCAAAAGGGCCATCTGAAAAAAGTGTAAAATCCAGAAAGGCAGGACAGGCCATGGAGAACTGGGAGCCTTGTTATGCTGAAGGGCGGGATGTAAATTGCCAACAACCACTCGGGAGAAGTGTATGGTGTTTCCTGAAACATCTAAAAAACAAAGCAACAGAGCCTAGGGCACTGCCACTTATGGTCCTATAGCTTAGGGAAATTAAAATCAAAAAGACACAGCCACCCCAAAGTTTGGGACGCCTGTGTTTACAAGAACCTCGTTTACAGTACAAGTTCAACATCGCAGAAAGTGAAAAATGGATAAACAAGTTGTGGTATTTACTTACAAAGCAATATCACTCAGCAATGAAATCTATGTCATCAGGCCCGTAGCAGCATAATGAGTGGATTCAGGTACGATGATTCTAACTGAAATAAGTCACACAGAAAAAGAAACATCATAAGATATCAGTAATACACGGAATGTAAACTTGGCTACACAGGAACTGAATTACAGAACAGAACAGGGTCTCAAATTTAGAAAACCAACTTATGCTTGCTTAAGGGTAAAGGTGAGTTGGGGTGCTGCATAAAACCAGAGATTGAAATGAGCACAGATAAAGTTCCTTAAGTCAAATATGGAATAGACAAGAGCTACTCCTTGCTCAACGAAATGGACTCAACACCGCATATTAAACGCCTAAGAATGTACCTGACTAGTAAGTATCGTAAAACCTATGGATTGCTATGTCTCCAAAAGAGAATCAAGCATGTGTACAGGGGCATAAACGCAGCAGTGATAGGATTGGAGAGGTTCGGTGAGCAAATGAAGACCCTTTGAAGTCATATTGCATGGTACCCATTACACGGGTTTCAACCACCCAGGTTTAAGGTATTCTTCCTTCAGCTAAAACATGCATGTGGAACCCAAGTATGATCAACCATGTGATCGGGAGACGTGTTCAAATATGTCTCAGTTTTCCTCCCCTGGTACTCGGGTGCAACATTCCAGACGCTTTACTAACACTCTCCCGACTTGGAGAGTCAGTCCCTTTAACCTCCTGTTTGGCCCAGTTTGCAATTTCTGCAGAAGATGAACAGGAATAGTGAGAACCAATGAGAGGCTAGCTGGAGGTGTCTGGACGGGCAAATTTAACTCTCATTTCCCACCAGGAAGAGGAAATAACCAAAGGCTCAGCGTGCCGTACCGGAACCAGATTAGGGCCTGAAGCCATCCTGCGGTGTTGCGGCCAGCTCAAAAGAAAGCGAGTTGAAGAAAGGAGCTCAGGGGCACTGTAATTCACAAACCTGCAGAGTTATAAATGACAGCTATCGTCCAAAAATAGACTGAAGTAAGGCTGCCAAGAGGACTTGAAAGCGGGGCAGAATTGCAGGAAACCGATTTCAGGAGGTAGACTGGAATTGCATTGAAAGCATAGGAAAAGAGGCAGAACGTCCACAATGATGCACTTGGCCAAAAAGGGCGTATGCGTTTTTTCCTGAATATATTCAGGAAAAAACGCATACGCCCTTTTTGGCCAACCAAGCAAGCTTGCAAAGGAAATCTGCACTACAATGAAGTCTCACTTCCCCCCGGTCAAAAGGGCCATCTGAAAAAAGTGTAAAATCCAGAAAGGCAGGACAGGCCATGGAGAACTGGGAGCCTTGCTATGCTGATGGGCGGAATGTAAATTGCCAACAACCACTCGGGAGAAGTGTATGGTGTTTCCTGAAACATCTAAAAAACAAAGCAACAGAACCTAGGGCACTTCCACTTATGGTCCTATAGCTTAGGGAAATTAAAATCAAAAAGACACAGCCACCCCAAAGTTTGGAATGGCTGTGTTTACAAGAACCTCGTTTACAGTACAAGTTCAACATCGCAGAAAGTGAAAAATGGATAAAGAAGTTGTGGTATTTACTTACAAAGCAATATCACTCAGCAATGAAATCTGTGTCATCAGGCCCTTAGCAGCACAATGAGTGGATTCAGGTATGATGATTCTAACTGAAATAAGTCACACAGAAAAAGAAACATCATAAGATATCAGTAATACACGGAATGTAAACTTGGCTACACAGGAACTGAATTACAGAACAGAACAGGGTCTCAAATTTAGAAAACCAACTTATGCTTGCTTAAGGGTAAAGGTGAGTTGGGGTGCTGCATAAAACCAGAGATTGAAATGAGCACAGATAAAGTTCCTTAAGCCAAATATGGAATAGACAAGAGCTACTCCTTGCTCAACGAAATGGACTCAAAACCCCATATTAAACCCCTAAGAATGTACCTGACTAGTAAGTATCTTAAAACCTATAGATTGCTATGTCTCCGAAAGAGTATCAAGCGTGTGTACAGGGGAATAAACGCAGCAGTGATAGGATTGGAGAGGTTCGGTGAGCAAATGAAGACCCTTTGAAGTCATATTGCATGGTACCCATTACACGGGTCTCAACTCTCCAGGTTTAAGGTATTCTTCCTTCAGCTAAAACATGCATGTGGAACCCAGAGTATGATCAACCATGTGAACGGGAGACGTGTTCAAATATGTCTCAGTTTTCGTACCCTGGTACTCGGGTGCAACATTCCAGACGCCTTACTAACACTCTCCCCACTTGGAGAGTCAGTCCCTTTAACCTCCTGTTTGGCCCAGTTTGCAATTTCTGCGGAAGATGAACAGGAATAGCGAGAACCAATGAGAGGCTAGCTGGAGGTGTCTGGACGGGCAAATTTAACTCTCATTTCCCACCAGAAAGAGGAATTAACCAAAGGCTCAGCGTGCCGTGCCGGAACCAGATTAGGGCCTGAAGCCATCCTGCGGTGTTGCGGCCAGCTCAAAAGAAAGCGAGTTGAAGAAAGGAGCTCAGGGGCACTGTAATTCACAAACCTGCAGAGTTATAAATGACAGCTATCGTCCAAAAATAGACTGAAGTAAGGTTGCCAAGAGGACTTGAAAGCGGGGCAGAATTGCAGGAAACCGATTTCAGGAGGTAGACTGGAATTGCATTGAAAGCATAGGAAAAGAGGCAGAACGTCCACAATGATGCACTTGGCCAAAAAGGGCGTATGCGTTTTTTCCTGAATATATTCAGGAAAAAACGCATACGCCCTTTTTGGCCAACCAAGCAAGCTTGCAAAGGAAATCTGCACTACAATGAAGTCTCACTTCCCCCCGGTCAAAAGGGCCATCTGAAAAAAGTGTAAAATCCAGAAAGGCAGGACAGGCCATGGACAACTGGGAGCCTTGTTATGCTGATGGGCGGGATGTAAATTGCCAACAACCACTCGGGAGAAGTGTATGGTGTTTCCTGAAACATCTAAAAAACAAAGCAACAGAACCTAGGGCACTTCCCCTTATGGTCCTATAGCTTAGGGAAATTAAAATCAAAAAGACACAGCCACCCCAAAGTTTGGGACGCCCCTGTTTACAAGCACTTCGTTTACAGTACAAGTTCAACATCGCAGAAAGTGAAAAATGGATAAAGAAGTTGTGGTATTTACTTACAAAGCAATATCACTCAGCAATGAAATCTATGTCATCAGGCACTTAGCATCACAATGAGTGGATTCAGGTATGATGATTCTAAC
The DNA here is from genome assembly GCF_951394435.1 of Stenella coeruleoalba. NCBI lineage: Eukaryota > Metazoa > Chordata > Mammalia > Artiodactyla > Delphinidae > Stenella > Stenella coeruleoalba. The sequence goes on along the minus strand of NW_027645966.1, from coordinate 740,078 downwards.
TGAAATAAGTCACACAGAAAAAGAAACATCATAAGATATCAGTAATACACGGAATGTAAACTTGGCTACACAGGAACTGAATTACAGAACAGAACAGGGTCTCAAATTTAGAAAACCAACTTATGCTTGCTTAAGGGTAAAGGTGAGTTGGGGTGCTGCATAAAACCAGAGATTGAAATGAGCACAGATAAAGTTCCTTAAGTCAAATATGGAATAGACAAGAGCTACTCCTTGCTCAACGAAATGGACTCAACACCGCATATTAAACGCCTAAGAATGTACCTGACTAGTAAGTATCGTAAAACCTATGGATTGCTATGTCTCCGAAAGAGAATCAAGCATGTGTACAGGGGCATAAACGCAGCAGCGATAGGATTGGAGAGGTTCGGTGAGCAAATGAAGACCCTTTGAAGTCATATTGCATGGTACCCATTCCACGGGTTTCAACTACCCAGGTTTAAGGTATTCTTCCTTCAGCTAAAACATGCATGTGGAACCTAGAGTATGATCAACCATGTGATCGGGAGACGTGTTCAAATATGTCTCAGTTTTCCTCCCCTGGTACTCGGGTGCAACATTCCAGATGCTTTACTAACACTCTCCCCACTTGGAGAGTCAGCGCCTTTAACCTCCTGTTTGGCCCAGTTTGCAATTTCTGCGGAAGATGAACAGGAATAGCGAGAATCAATGAGAGGCTAGCTGGAGGTGTCTGGACGGGCAAATTTAACTCTCATTTCCCACCAGGAGGAGGAATTAACCAAAGGCTCAGTGTGCCGTGCCGGGACCAGATTAGGGCCTGAAGACATCCTGCGGTGTTGCGGCCAGTTCACAAGAAAGCGAGTTGAGGAAAGGAGCTCAGGGGCACTGTAATTCACAAACCTGCAGAGTTATAAATGAGAGCTATCGTCCAAAAATATACTGAAGTAAGGCTGCCAAGAGGACTTGAAAGTGGGGCAGAATTGCAGGAAACCGATTTCAGGAGGTAGACTGGAATTGCATTGAAAGCATAGGAAAAGAGGCAGAACGTCCACAATGATGCACTTGGCCAAAAAGGGCGTATGCGTTTTTTCCTGAATATATTCAGGAAAAAACGCATACGCCCTTTTTGGCCAACCAAGCAAACTTGCAAAGGAAATCTGCACTACAATGAAGTCTCACTTCCCCCCGGTCAAAAGGGCCATCTGAAAAAAGTGTAAAATCCAGAAAGGCAGGACAGGCCATGGAGAACTGGGAGCCTTGTTATGCTGATGGGCGGGATGTAAATTGCCAACAACCACTCGGGAGAAGTGTATGGTGTTTCCTGAAACATCTAAAAAACAAAGCAACAGAACCTAGGGCACTTCCCCTTATGGTCCTATAGCTTAGGGAAATTAAAATCAAAAAGACACAGCCACCCCAAAGTTTGGGACGCCCCTGTTTACAAGCACTTCGTTTACAGTACAAGTTCAACATCGCAGAAAGTGAAAAATGGATAAAGAAGTTGTGGTATTTACTTACAAAGCAATATCACTCAGCAATGAAATCTATGTCATCAGGCACTTAGCATCACAATGAGTGGATTCAGGTATGATGATTCTAACTGAAATAAGTCACACAGAAAAAGAAACATCATAAGATATCAGTAATACACGGAATGTAAACTTGGCTACACAGGAACTGAATTACAGAACAGAACAGGGTCTCAAATTTAGAAAACCAACTTATGCTTGCTTAAGGGTAAAGGTGAGTTGGGGTGCTGCATAAAACCAGAGATTGAAATGAGCACAGATAAAGTTCCTTAAGTCAAATATGGAATAGACAAGAGCTACTCCTTGCTCAACGAAATGGACTCAACACCGCATATTAAACGCCTAAGAATGTACCTGACTAGTAAGTATCGTAAAACCTATGGATTGCTATGTCTCCGAAAGAGAATCAAGCATGTGTACAGGGGCATAAACGCAGCAGCGATAGGATTGGAGAGGTTCGGTGAGCAAATGAAGACCCTTTGAAGTCATATTGCATGGTACCCATTCCACGGGTTTCAACTACCCAGGTTTAAGGTATTCTTCCTTCAGCTAAAACATGCATGTGGAACCTAGAGTATGATCAACCATGTGATCGGGAGACGTGTTCAAATATGTCTCAGTTTTCCTCCCCTGGTACTCGGGTGCAACATTCCAGATGCTTTACTAACACTCTCCCCACTTGGAGAGTCAGCGCCTTTAACCTCCTGTTTGGCCCAGTTTGCAATTTCTGCGGAAGATGAACAGGAATAGCGAGAATCAATGAGAGGCTAGCTGGAGGTGTCTGGACGGGCAAATTTAACTCTCATTTCCCACCAGGAGGAGGAATTAACCAAAGGCTCAGTGTGCCGTGCCGGGACCAGATTAGGGCCTGAAGACATCCTGCGGTGTTGCGGCCAGTTCACAAGAAAGCGAGTTGAGGAAAGGAGCTCAGGGGCACTGTAATTCACAAACCTGCAGAGTTATAAATGAGAGCTATCGTCCAAAAATATACTGAAGTAAGGCTGCCAAGAGGACTTGAAAGTGGGGCAGAATTGCAGGAAACCGATTTCAGGAGGTAGACTGGAATTGCATTGAAAGCATAGGAAAAGAGGCAGAACGTCCACAATGATGCACTTGGCCAAAAAGGGCGTATGCGTTTTTTCCTGAATATATTCAGGAAAAAACGCATACGCCCTTTTTGGCCAACCAAGCAAACTTGCAAAGGAAATCTGCACTACAATGAAGTCTCACTTCCCCCCGGTCAAAAGGGCCATCTGAAAAAAGTGTAAAACGCAGAAAGGCAGGACAGCCCATGGAGAACTGGGAGCCTTGTTATGCTGATGGGCGGGATGTAAATTGCCAACAACCACTCGGGAGAAGTGTATGGTGTTTCCTGAAACATCTAAGAAACAAAGCAACAGAGCCTAGGGCACTGCCACTTATGGTCCTATAGCTTAGGGAAATTAAAATCAAAAAGACACAGCCACCCAAAGTTTGGGACGCCTCTGTTTACAAGAACCTCGTTACTGTAAAAGTTCAATATCGCAGAAAGTGAAAAATGGATAAAGAAGTTGTGGTACTTACGTACAATGCAGTATCACTCAGCAATGAAATCTTTGTCATCAGGCCCGTAGCAGCATAATGAGTGGATTCAGGTACGATGTTTCTAACTGAAATAAGTCACACAGAAAAAGAAACATCATAAGATATCACTAATACACGGAATGTAAACTTGGCTACACAGGAACTGAATTACAGAACAGAACAGGGTCTCAAATTTAGAAAACCAACTTCTGCTTGCTTAAGGGGAAAGGTGAGTTGGGGTGCTGCATAAAACCAGAGATTGAAATGAGCACAGATAACGTTCCTTAAGCCAAATATGGAATAGACAAGAGCTACTCCTTGCTCAACGAAATGGACCCATCATCCCATATTAAAAGCCTAAGAATGTACCTGACTAGTAAGTATCTTAAAACCTATGGATTGCTATGCCTCCAAAAGAGAATCAAGCGTATGTACCGGGGCATAAACACAGCAGTGATAGGATTGGAGAGGTTCGGTGAGCAAATGAAGACCCTTTGAAGTCATATTGCATGGTACCCATTCCACGGGTCTCAACTCTCCAGGTTTAAGGTATTCTTCCTTCAGCTAAAACATGCATGTGGAACCCAGAGTATGATCAACTGTGTGATCGGGAGACATGTACAAATATGTCTCACTTTTGGTCCCCTGGTACTCGGGTGCAACATTCCAGACGCTTAACGAACACTCTCCCCACTTGGAGAGTCAGTGCCTTTAACCTCCTGTTTGGCCCAGTTTGCAATTTCTGCAGAAGATGAACAGGAATAAGGAGAACCAATGAGAGACTAGCTGGAGGTGTCTGGACGGGCAAATTTAACTCTCATTTCCCACCAGGAAGAGGAAATAACCAAAGGCTCAGCGTGCCGTGCTGGAACCAGATTAGGGCCTGAAGCCAATCTGCGGTGCTGCGGCCAGCTCAAAAGAAAGCGAGTTGAAGAAAGGAGCTCAGGGGCACTGTAATTCACAAACCTGTAGAGTTATAAATGACAGCTATCGTCCATAAATACACTGAAGTAAGACTGCCAAGAGGACTTGAAAGCGGGGCAGAATTGCAGGAAACCGATTTCAGGAGGTAGACTGGAATTGCATTGAAAGCATAGGAAAAGAGGCAGAACGTCCACAGTGATGCACTTGGCCAAAAAGTGCCTATGCGTTTTTTCCTGAATATATTCAGGAAAAAACGCATACGCCCTTTTTGGCCAACCAAGCAAGCTTGCAAAGGAAATCTGCACTACAATGAAGTCTCACATCCCCCGGGTCAAAAGGGCCATCTGAAAAAAGTGTAAAATCCAGAAAGGCAGAACAGGCCATGGAGAACTGGGAGCCTTGTTATGCTAATGGGCGGGATGTAAATTGCCAACAGACACTCGGGAGAAGTGTATGGTGTTTCCTGAAACATCTAAAAAACAAAGCAACAGAGCCTAGGGCACTTCCACTTATGGTCCTATAGCTTAGGGAAATTAAAATCAAAAAGACACAGCCACCCCAAAGTTTGGAACGGCTCTGTTTACAAGAACCTCGTTTTCAGTACAAGTTCAACATCTCAGAAAGTGAAAAATGGATAAAGAAGTTGTGGTATTCACTTACAAAGCAATATCACTCAGCAATGAAATCTATGTCATCAGGCCCTTAGCAGCACAATGAGTGGATTCAGGTACGATGATTCTAACTGAAATAAGTCACACAGAAAAAGAAACATCATAAGATATCAGTAATACACGGAATGGAAACTTGGCTACACAGGAACTGAATTACAGAACAGAACAGGGTCTCAAATTTAGAAAACCAACTTATGCTTGCTTAAGGGTAAAGGTGAGTTGGGGTGCTGCATAAAACCAGAGATTGAAATGAGCACAGATAAAGTTCCTTAAGCCAAATATGGAATAGACAAGAGCTACTCCTTGCTCAACGAAATGGACTCAACACCGCATATTAAACTCCTAAGAATGTACCTGACTAGTAAGTATCTTAAAACCTATGGATTGCTATGTCTCCGAAAGAGAATCAAACATGTGTACAGGGGCATAAACGCAGCAGTGATAGGATTGGAGAGGTTCGGTGAGCGAATGAAGACCCTTTGAAGTCATATTGCATGGTTCCCATTCCACGGGTTTCAACTACCCAGGTTTAAGGTATTCTTCCTTCAGCTAAAACATGCATGTGGAACCTAGAGTATGATCAACCATGTGATCGGGAGACGTGTTCAAATATGTCTCAGTTTTCGTACCCTGGTACTCGGGTGCAACATTCCAGATGCTTTACTAACACTCTCCCCACTTGGAGAGTCAGTCCCTTTAACCTCCTGTTTGGCCCAGTTTGCAATTTCTGCGGAAAATGAACAGGAAGAGCGAGAACCAATGAGAGACTAGCTGGAGGTGTCTGGACGGGCAAATTTAACTCTCATTGCCCACCAGGAAGAGGAATTAACCAAAGGCTCAGTGTGCCGTGCCGGAACCAGATTAGGGCCTGAAGCCATCCTGCGGTGTTGCGGCCAGGTCACAATAAAGCGAGTTGAAGAAAGGAGCTCAGGGGCACTGTAATTCACAAACCTGCAGAGTTATAAATGACAGCTATCGTCCAAAAATAGACTGAAGTAAGGCTGCCAAGAGGACTTGAAAGCGGGGCAGAATTGCAGGAAACCGATTTCAGGAGGTAGACTGGAATTGCATTGAAAGCATAGGAAAAGAGGCAGAACGTCCACAATGATGCACTTGGCCAAAAAGGGCGTATGCGTTTTTTCCTGAATATATTCAGGAAAAAACGCATACGCCCTTTTGGCCAACCAAGCAAGCTTGCAAAGGAAATCTGCACTACAATGAAGTCTCACTTCCCCGCGGTCAAAAGGGCCATCTGAAAAAAGGGTAAAATCCAGAAAGGCAGGACAGGCCATGGAGAACTGGGAGCCTTGTTATGCTGATGGGCGGGATGTAAATTGCCAACAACCACTCGGGAGAAGTGTATGGTGTTTCCTGAAACATCTAAAAAACAAAGCAACAGAACCTAGGGCACTTCCACTTATGGTCCTATAGCTTAGGGAATTTAAAATCAAAAAGACACAGCCACCCCAAAGTTTGGAACGGCTCTGTTTACAAGAACCTCGTTTACAGTACAAGTTCAACATCGCAGAAAGTGAAAAATGGATAAAGAAGTTGTGGTATTTACTTACAAAGCAATATCACTCAGCAATGAAATCTGTGTCATCAGGCCCTTAGCAGCACAATGAGTGGATTCAGGTATGATGATTCTAACTGAAATAAGTCACACAGAAAAAGAAACATCATAAGATATCAGTAATACACGGAATGGAAACTTGGCTACACAGGAACTGAATTACAGAACAGAACAGGGTCTCAAATTTAGAAAACCAACTTATGCTTGCTTAAGGGGAAAGGTGAGTTGGGGTGCTGCATAAAACCAGAGATTGAAATGAGCACAGATAAAGTTCCTTAAGCCAAATATGGAATAGACAAGAGCTACTCCTTGCTCAACGAAATGGACTCAACACCACATATTAAACGCCTAAGAATGTACCTGACTAGTAACTATCTTAAAACCTATGGATTGCTATGTCTCCGAAAGAGAATCAAGCATGTGTACAGGGGCATAAACGCAGCAGTGATAGGATTGGAGAGGTTCGGTGAGCAAATGAAGACCCTTTGAAGTCATATTGCATGGTACCCATTCCACACGTTTCAACTACCCAGGTTTAAGGTATTCTTCCTTCAGCTAAAACATGCATGTGGAACCCAAGTATGATCAACCATGTGAACGGGAGACGTGTTCAAATATGTCTCAGTTTTCCTCCCCTGGTACTCGGGTGCAACATTCCAGATGCTTTACTAACACTCTCCCCACTTGGAGTGTCAGCGCCTTTAACCTCCTGTTTGGCCCATTTTGCAATTTCTGCGGAAGATGAACAGGAATAGCGAGAACCAATGAGAGGCTAGCTGGAGGTGTCTGGATGGGCAAATTTAACTCTCATTTCCCACCAGGAAGAGGAAATAACCAAAGGCTCAGTGTGCCGTGCCGGAACCAGATTAGGGCCTGAAGCCATCCTGCGGTGTTGCGGCCAGCTCACAAGAAAGCGAGTTGAAGAAAGGAGCTCAGGGGCACTGTAATTCACAAACCTGCAGAGTTATAAATGACAGCTATCGTCCAAAAATAGACTGAAGTAAGGCTGCCAAGAGGACTTGAAAGCGGGGCAGAATTGCAGGAAACCGATTTCAGGAGGTAGACTGGAATTGCATTGAAAGCATAGGAAAAGAGGCCGAACGTCCACAATGATGCACTTGGCCAAAAAGGGCATATGCGTTTTTACCTGAATATATTCAGGAAAAAACGCATACGCCCTTTTTGGCCAACCAAGCAAGCTTGCAAAGGAAATCTGCACTACAATGAAGTTTCACTTCCCCCCGGTCAAAAGGGCTATCTGAAAAAAGTGTAAAATCCAGAAAGGCAGGACAGGCCATGGAGAACTGGGAGCCTTGTTATGCTGAAGGGCGGGATGTAAATTGCCAACAACCACTCGGGAGAAGTGTATGGTGTTTCCTGAAACATCTAAAAAACAAAGCAACAGAGCCTAGGGCACTTCCACTTATGGTCCTATAGCTTAGGGAAATTAAAATCAAAAAGACACAGCCACCCCAAAGTTTGGGACGCCTCTGTTTACAAGAACCTCGTATACAGTACAAGTTCAACATCGCAGAAAGTGAAAAATGGATAAAAAAGTTGTGGTATTTACTTACAAAGCAATATTACTCAGCAATGAAATCTGTGTCATCAGGCCCTTAGCAGCACAATGAGTGGATTCAGGTATGATGATTCTAACTGAAGTAAGTCACACAGAAAAAGAAACATCATAAGATATCAGTAATACACGGAATGTAAACTTGGCTACACAGGAACTGAATTACAGAACAGAACAGGGTCTCAAATTTAGAAAACCAACTTATGCTTGCTTAAGGGGAAAGGTGAGTTGGGGTGCTGCATAAAACCAGAGATTGAAATGAGCACAGATAAAGTTCCTTAAGCCAAATATGGAATAGACAAGAGCTACTCCTTGCTCAACGAAATGGACTCAACACCGCATATTAAACGCCTAAGAATGTACCTGACTAGTAAGTATCTTAAAACCTATGGATTGCTATGTCTCCGAAAGAGAATCAAGCATGTGTACAGGGGCATAAACGCAGCAGTGATAGGATTGGAGAGGTTCGGTGAGCAAATGAAGACCCTTTGAAGTCATATTGCATGGTACCCATTCCACGGGTTTCAAATACCCAGGTTTAAGGTATTCTTCCTTCAGCTAAAACATGCATGTGGAACCTAGAGTATGAACAACCATGTGATCGGGAGACGTGTTCAAATATGTCTCAGTTTTCGTAACCTGGTACTCGGGTGCAACATTCCAGACGCTTTACTAACACTCTCCCGACTTGGAGAGTCAGTCCCTTTAACCTCCTGTTTGGCCCAGTTTGCAATTTCTGCGGAAGATGAACAGGAATAGCGAGAACCAATGAGAGACTAGCTGGAGGTGTCTGGACGGGCAAATTTAACTCTCATTTCCCACCAGGAAGAGGAATTAACCAAAGGCTCAGCGTGCCGTGCCGGAACCAGATTAGGGCCTGAAGCCATCCTGCGGTGTTTCGGCCAGCTCACAAGAAAGCGAGTTGAAGAAAGGAGCTCAGGGGCACTGTAATTCACAAACATGCAGAGTTATAAATGACAGCTATCGTCCAAAAATAGCCTGAAGTAAGGCTGCCAAGAGGACTTGAAAGCAGGGCAGAATTGCAGGAAACCGATCTCAGGAGGTAGACTGGAATTGCATTGAAAGCATAGGAAAAGAGGCAGAACGTCCACAATGATGCACTTGGCCAAAAAGGGCGTATGCGTTTTTTCCTGAATATATTCAGGAAAAAACGCATACGCCCTTTTTGGCCAACCAAGCAAGCTTGCAAAGGAAATCTGCACTACAATGAAGTCTCACTTCCCCCCGGTCAAAAGGGCCATCTGAAAAAAGTGTAAAATCCAGAAAGGAAGGACAGGCCATGGAGAACTGGGAGCCTTGTTATGCTGATGGGCAGGATGTAAATTGCCAACAACCACTCGGGAGAAGTGTATGGTGTTTCCTGAAACATCTAAAAAACAAAGCAACAGAGCCTAGGGCACTTCCACATATGGTCCTATAGCTTAGGGAAATTAAAATCAAAAAGACACAGCCACCCCAAAGTTTGGGGCGACTCCGTTTACAAGAACCTCGTTTACCGTACAAGTTCAATATCACAGAAAGTGAAAAATGGATAAAGAACTTGTGGTACTTACGTACAATGCAGTATCACTCAGCAATGAAATCTATGTCATCAGGCCCGTAGCAGCATAATGAGTGGATTCAGGTACGATGATTCTAACTGAAATAAGTCACACAGAAAAAGAAACATCATAAGATATCAGTAATACACGGAATGGAAACTTGGCTACACAGGAACTGAATTACAGAACAGAACAGGGTCTCAAATTTAGAAAACCAACTTATGCTTGCTTAAGGGGAAAGGTGAGTTGGGGTGCTGCATAAAACCAGAGATTGAAATGAGCACAGATAAAGTTCCTTAAGCCAAATATGGAATAGACAAGAGCTACACCTAGCTCAACGAAATGGACTCAAAACCCCATATTAAACGCCTAAGAATGTACCTGACTAGTAAGTATCTTAAAACCTATGGATTGCTATGTCTCTGAAAGAGAATCAAGCATGTGTACAGGGGTATAAACGCAGCAGTGATAGGATTGGAGAGGTTCGGTGAGCAAATGAAGACCCTTTGAAGTCATATTGCATGGTACCCATTACACGGGTCTCAACTCTCCAGGTTTAAGGTATTCTTCCTTCAGCTAAAACATGCATGTGGAACCCAGAGTATGATCAACCATGTGAACGGGAGACGTGTTCAAATATGTCTCAGTTTTCCTCCCCTGGTACTCGGGTGCAACATTCCAGATGCTTTACTAACACTCTCCCGACTTAGAGAGTCAGTCCCTTTAACCTCCTGTTTCTCCCAGTTTGCAATTTCTGCGGAAGATGAACAGGAATAGCGAGAACCAATGAGAGGCTAGCTGGAGGTGTCTGGACGGGCAAATTTAACTCTCATTTCCCACCAGGAAGAGGAAATAACCAAAGGCTCAGTGTGCCGTGCCGGAACCAGATTAGGGCCTGAAGCCATCCTGCGGTGTTGAGGCCAGGTCACAAGAAAGCGAGTTGAAGAAAGTAGCTCAGGGGCACTGTAATTCACAAACCTGCAGAGTTATAAATGACAGCTATCGTCCAAAAATAGACTGAAGTAAGGCTGCCAAAAGGACTTGAAAGCGGGGCAGAATTGCAGGAAACCGATTTCAGGAGGTAGACTGGAATTGCATTGAAAGCATAGGAAAAGAGGCAGAACGTCCACAATGATGCACTTGGCCAAAAAGGGCGTATGCGTTTTTTCCTGAATATATTCAGGAAAAAACGCATACGCCCTTTTTGGCCAACCAAGCAAGCTTGCAAAGGAAATCTGCACTACAATGAAGTCTCACTTCCCCCCGGTCAAAAGGGCCATCTGAAAAAAGTGTAAAATCCAGAAAGGCAGGACAGGCCATGGAGAACTGGGAGGCTTTTTATGCTGATGGGCGGGATGTAAATTGCCAACAACCACTCGGGAGAAGTGTATGGTGTTTCCTGAAACATCTAAAAAACAAAGCAACGGAACCTAGGGCACTTCCACTTATGGTCCTATAGCTTAGGGAAATTAAAATCAAAAAGACACAGCCGGGCTTCCCTGGTGGCGCAGTGGTTGAGAGTCCACCTGCCGATGCAGGGGACACGGGTTCGTGCCCTGGTCCAGGAAGATCCCACATGCCGCAGAGCGGCTAGGCCCATAAGCCATGGCGGCTGAGCCAGCATGTCCGGAGCCTGTGCTCCGCAACGAGAGAGGCCACGACAGTGAGAGGCCCACATAACGCAAAAAAAAAAAAAAAAAAAAAAAAAAAAAAAAAAAGACACAGCCACCCCAAAGTTTGGAACGGCTCTGTTTACAAGAACCTCGTTTACAGTACAAGTTCAACATTGCAGAAAGTGAAAAATGGAGAAAGAAGTTGTGGTATTTACTTACAAAACAATATCACTCAGCAATGAAATCTGTGTCATCAGGCCCTTAGCAGCACAATGAGTGGATTCAGGTATGATGATACTAACTGAAATAAGTCACACAGAAAAAGAAACATCATAAGATATCAGTAATACACGGAATGTAAACTTGGCTACACAGGAACTGAATTACAGAACAGAACAGGGTCTCAAATTTAGAAAACCAACTTATGCTTGCTTAAGGGGAAAGGTGAGTTGGGGTGCTGCATAAAACCAGAGATTGAAATGAGCACAGATAAAGTTCCTTAAGCCAAATATGGAATAGACAAGAGCTACTCCTTGCTCAACGAAATGGACTCAACACCGCATATTAAACGCCTAAGAATGTACCTGACTAGTAAGTATCTTAAAACCTATGGATTGCTATGTCTCCAAAAGAGAATCAAGCATGTGTACAGGGGCATAAACGCAGCAGTGATAGGATTGGAGAGGTTCGTGAGCAAATGAAGACCCTTTGAAGTCATATTGCATGGTACCCATTACACGGGTTTCAACTACCCAGGTTTAAGGTATTCTTCCTTCAGCTAAAACATGCATGTGGAACCTAGAGTATGATCAACCATGTGATCGGGAGACGTGTTCAAATATGTCTCAGTTTTCCTCCCCTGGTACTCGGGTGCAACATTCCAGACGCTTTACTAACACTCTCCCCACTTGGAGAGTCAGCGCCTTTAACCTCCTGTTTGGCCCAGTTTGCAATTTCTGCGGAAGATGAACAGGAATAGCAAGAACCAATGAGAGGCTAGCTGGAGGTGTCTGGACGGGCAAATATAACTCTCATTTCCCACCAGGAAGAGGAATTAACCAAAGGCTCAGCATGCCGGGCCGGAACCAGATTAGGGCCTGAAGCCATCCTGCGGTGTTGAGGCCAGGTCACAAGAAAGCGAGTTGAAGAAAGGAGCTCAGGGGCACTGTAATTCACAAACCTGCAGAGTTATAAATGATAGCTATCGTCCAAAAATATACTGAAGTAAGGCTGCCAAGAGGACTTGAAAGCGGGGCAGAATTGCAGGAAACCGATTTCAGGAGGTAGACTGGAATTGCATTGAAAGCATAGGAAAAGAGGCAGAACGTCCACAATGATGCACTTGGCCAAAAAGGGCGTATGCATTTTTTCCTGAATATATTCAGGAAAAAACGCATACGCCCTTTTTGGCCAACCAAGCAAGCTTGCAAAGGAAATCTGCACTACAATGAAGTCTCACTTCCCCCAGGTCAAAAGGGCCATCTGAAAAAAGTGTAAAATCCAGAAAGGCAACAGGCCATTGAGAACTGGGAGCCTTGTTATGCTGATGGGCGGGATGTAAATTGCCAACAGACACTCGGGAGAAGTGTATGGTGTTTCCTGAAACATCTAAAAAACAAAGCAACAGAACCTAGGGCACTTCCACTTATGGTCCTAATGCTTAGGGAAATTAAAATCAAAAAGACACAGCCACCCCAAAGTTTGGAATGGCTCTGTTTACAAGAACCTCGTTTACAGTACAAGTTCAACATCGCAGAAAGTGAAAAATGGATAAAGAAGTTGTGGTATTCACTTACAAAGCAATATCACTCAGCAATGAAATCTATGTCATCAGGCACTTAGCAGCACAATGAGTGGATTTAGGTATGATGATTCTAACTGAAATAAGTCACACAGAAAAAGAAACATCATAAGATATCAGTAATACACGGAATGGAAACTTGGCTACACAGGAACTGAATTACAGAACAGAACAGGGTCTCAAATTTAGAAAACCAACTTATGCTTGCTTAAGGGGAAAGGTGAGTTGGGGTGCTGCATAAAACCAGAGATTGAAATGAGCACAGATAAAGTTCCTTAAGCCAAATATGGAATAGACAAGAGCTACTCCTTGCTCAACGAAATGGACTCAACACCGCATATTAAACGCCTAAGAATGTACCTGACTAGTAGGTATCTTAAAACCTATAGATTGCTATGTCTCCGAAAGAGAATCAAGCATGTGTACAGGGGCATAAACGCAGCAGTGATAGGATTGGAGAGGTTCGGTGAGCAAATGAAGACCCTTTGAAGTCATATTGCATGGTACCCATTCCACGGGTTTCAACTACCCAGGTTTTAGGTATTCTTCCTTCAGCTAAAACATGCATGTGGAACCCAGAGTATGATCAACCATGTGATCGGGAGACGTGTTCAAATATGTCTCAGTTTTCCTCCCCTGGTACTCGGGTGTAACATTCCAGATGCTTTACTGACACTCTCCCCACTTGGAGAGTCAGCGCCTTTAACCTCCTGTTTGGCCCAGTTTGCAATTTCTGCGGAAGATGAACAGGAATAGCGAGAAACAATGAGAGGCTAGCTGGAGGTGTCTGGACGGGCAAATTTAACTCTCATTTCCCACCAGGAAGAGGAAATAACCAAAGGCTCAGCGTGCCGTACCGGAACCAGATTAGGGCCTGAAGCCATCCAGCGGTGTTGCGGCCAGCTCAAAATAAAGCGAGTTGAAGAAAGGAGCTCAGGGGCACTGTAATTCACAAACCTGCAGAGTTATAAATGACAGCTATCGTCCAAAAATAGATTGAAGTAAGGCTGCCAAGAGGACTTGAAAGCGGGGCAGAATTGCAGGAAACCGATTTCAGGAGGTAGACTGGAATTGCATTGAAAGCATAGGAAAAGAGGCAGAACGTCCACAATGATGCACTTGGCCAAAAAGGGCGTATGCGTTTTTTCCTGAATATATTCAGGAAAAAACGCATACGCCCTTTTTGGCCAACCAAGCAAGCTTGCAAAGGAAATCTGCACTACAATGAAGTCTCACTTCCCCCCGGTCAAAAGGGCCATCTGAAAAAAGTGTAAAATCCAGAAAGGCAGGACAGGCCATGGAGAACTGGGAGCCTTTTTATGCTGATGGGCGGGATGTAAATTGCCAACAACCACTCGGGAGAAGTGTATGGTGTTTCCTGAAACATCTAAAAAACAAAGCAACGGAACCTAGGGCACTTCCACTTATGGTCCTATAGCTTAGGGAAATTAAAATCAAAAAGACACAGCCGGGCTTCCCTGGTGGCGCAGTGGTTGAGAGTCCACCTGCCGATGCAGGGGACACGGGTTCGTGCCCTGGTCCAGGAAGATCCCACATGCCGCAGAGCGGCTAGGCCAATAAGCCATGGCGGCTGAGCCAGCATGTCCGGAGCCTGTGCTCCGCAACGAGAGAGGCCACGACAGTGAGAGGCCCACATAACGCAAAAAAAAAAAAAAAAAAAAAAAAAAAAAAAAAAAAAGACACAGCCACCCCAAAGTTTGGAACGGCTCTGTTTACAAGAACCTCGTTTACAGTACAAGTTCAACATTGCAGAAAGTGAAAAATGGAGAAAGAAGTTGTGGTATTTACTTACAAAACAATATCACTCAGCAATGAAATCTGTGTCATCAGGCCCTTAGCAGCACAATGAGTGGATTCAGGTATGATGATACTAACTGAAATAAGTCACACAGAAAAAGAAACATCATAAGATATCAGTAATACACGGAATGTAAACTTGGCTACACAGGAACTGAATTACAGAACAGAACAGGGTCTCAAATTTAGAAAACCAACTTATGCTTGCTTAAGGGGAAAGGTGAGTTGGGGTGCTGCATAAAACCAGAGATTGAAATGAGCACAGATAAAGTTCCTTAAGCCAAATATGGAATAGAGAAGAGCTACTCCTTGCTCAACGAAATGGACTCAACACCGCATATTAAACGCCTAAGAATGTACCTGACTAGTAAGTATCTTAAAACCTATGGATTGCTATGTCTCCAAAAGAGAATCAAGCATGTGTACAGGGGCATAAACGCAGCAGTGATAGGATTGGAGAGGTTCGTGAGCAAATGAAGACCCTTTGAAGTCATATTGCATGGTACCCATTACACGGGTTTCAACTACCCAGGTTTAAGGTATTCTTCCTTCAGCTAAAACATGCATGTGGAACCTAGAGTATGATCAACCATGTGATCGGGAGACGTGTTCAAATATGTCTCAGTTTTCCTCCCCTGGTACTCGGGTGCAACATTCCAGACGCTTTACTAACACTCTCCCCACTTGGAGAGTCAGCGCCTTTAACCTCCTGTTTGGCCCAGTTTGCAATTTCTGCGGAAGATGAACAGGAATAGCAAGAACCAATGAGAGGCTAGCTGGAGGTGTCTGGACGGGCAAATATAACTCTCATTTCCCACCAGGAAGAGGAATTAACCAAAGGCTCAGCATGCCGGGCCGGAACCAGATTAGGGCCTGAAGCCATCCTGCGGTGTTGAGGCCAGGTCACAAGAAAGCGAGTTGAAGAAAGGAGCTCAGGGGCACTGTAATTCACAAACCTGCAGAGTTATAAATGATAGCTATCGTCCAAAAATATACTGAAGTAAGGCTGCCAAGAGGACTTGAAAGCGGGGCAGAATTGCAGGAAACCGATTTCAGGAGGTAGACTGGAATTGCATTGAAAGCATAGGAAAAGAGGCAGAACGTCCACAATGATGCACTTGGCCAAAAAGGGCGTATGCATTTTTTCCTGAATATATTCAGGAAAAAACGCATACGCCCTTTTTGGCCAACCAAGCAAGCTTGCAAAGGAAATCTGCACTACAATGAAGTCTCACTTCCCCCAGGTCAAAAGGGCCATCTGAAAAAAGTGTAAAATCCAGAAAGGCAACAGGCCATTGAGAACTGGGAGCCTTGTTATGCTGATGGGCGGGATGTAAATTGCCAACAGACACTCGGGAGAAGTGTATGGTGTTTCCTGAAACATCTAAAAAACAAAGCAACAGAACCTAGGGCACTTCCACTTATGGTCCTAATGCTTAGGGAAATTAAAATCAAAAAGACACAGCCACCCCAAAGTTTGGAATGGCTCTGTTTACAAGAACCTCGTTTACAGTACAAGTTCAACATCGCAGAAAGTGAAAAATGGATAAAGAAGTTGTGGTATTCACTTACAAAGCAATATCACTCAGCAATGAAATCTATGTCATCAGGCACTTAGCAGCACAATGAGTGGATTTAGGTATGATGATTCTAACTGAAATAAGTCACACAGAAAAAGAAACATCATAAGATATCAGTAATACACGGAATGGAAACTTGGCTACACAGGAACTGAATTACAGAACAGAACAGGGTCTCAAATTTAGAAAACCAACTTATGCTTGCTTAAGGGGAAAGGTGAGTTGGGGTGCTGCATAAAACCAGAGATTGAAATGAGCACAGATAAAGTTCCTTAAGCCAAATATGGAATAGACAAGAGCTACTCCTTGCTCAACGAAATGGACTCAACACCGCATATTAAACGCCTAAGAATGTACCTGACTAGTAGGTATCTTAAAACCTATAGATTGCTATGTCTCCGAAAGAGAATCAAGCATGTGTACAGGGGCATAAACGCAGCAGTGATAGGATTGGAGAGGTTCGGTGAGCAAATGAAGACCCTTTGAAGTCATATTGCATGGTACCCATTCCACGGGTTTCAACTACCCAGGTTTTAGGTATTCTTCCTTCAGCTAAAACATGCATGTGGAACCCAGAGTATGATCAACCATGTGATCGGGAGACGTGTTCAAATATGTCTCAGTTTTCCTCCCCTGGTACTCGGGTGTAACATTCCAGATGCTTTACTGACACTCTCCCCACTTGGAGAGTCAGCGCCTTTAACCTCCTGTTTGGCCCAGTTTGCAATTTCTGCGGAAGATGAACAGGAATAGCGAGAAACAATGAGAGGCTAGCTGGAGGTGTCTGGACGGGCAAATTTAACTCTCATTTCCCACCAGGAAGAGGAAATAACCAAAGGCTCAGCGTGCCGTACCGGAACCAGATTAGGGCCTGAAGCCATCCAGCGGTGTTGCGGCCAGCTCAAAATAAAGCGAGTTGAAGAAAGGAGCTCAGGGGCACTGTAATTCACAAACCTGCAGAGTTATAAATGACAGCTATCGTCCAAAAATAGATTGAAGTAAGGCTGCCAAGAGGACTTGAAAGCGGGGCAGAATTGCAGGAAACCGATTTCAGGAGGTAGACTGGAATTGCATTGAAAGCATAGGAAAAGAGGCAGAACGTCCACAATGATGCACTTGGCCAAAAAGGGCGTATGCGTTTTTTCCTGAATATATTCAGGAAAAAACGCATACGCCCTTTTTGGCCAACCAAGCAAGCTTGCAAACGAAATCTGCACTACAATGAAGTCTCACTTCCCCCCGGTCAAAAGGGCCATCTGAAAAAAGTGTAAAATCCAGAAAGGCAGGACAGGCCATGGAGAACTGGGAGCCTTTTTATGCTGATGGGCGGGATGTAAATTGCCAACAACCACTCGGGAGAAGTGTATGGTGTTTCCTGAAACATCTAAAAAACAAAGCAACGGAACCTAGGGCACTTCCACTTATGGTCCTATAGCTTAGGGAAATTAAAATCAAAAAGACACAGCCACCCCAAAGTTTGGAACGGCTCTGTTTACAAGAACCTCGTTTACAGTACAAGTTCAACATCGCAGAAAGTGAAAAATGGAGAAAGAAGTTGTGGTATTTACTTACAAAACAATATCACTCAGCAATGAAATCTGTGTCATCAGGCCCTTAGCAGCACAATGAGTGGATTCAGGTATGATGATTCTAACTGAAATAAGTCACACAGAAAAAGAAACATCATAAGATATCAGTAATACACGGAATGTAAACTTGGCTACACAGGAACTGAATTACAGAACAGAACAGGGTCTCAAATTTAGAAAACCAACTTATGCTTACTTAAGGGGAAAGGTGAGTTGGGGTGCTGCATAAAACCAGAGATTGAAATGAGCACAGATAAAGTTCCTTAAGCCAAATATGGAATAGACAAGAGCTACTCCTTGCTCAACGAAATGGACTCAACACCGCATATTAAACGCCTAAGAATGTACCTGACTAGTAAGTATCTTAAAACCTATAGATTGCTATGTCTCCGAAAGAGAATCAAGCATGTGTACAGGGGTATAAACGCAGCAGTGATAGGATTGGAGAGGTTCGGTGAGCAAATGAAGACCCTTTGAAGTCATATTGCATGGTACCCATTATACGGGTTTCAACTACCCAGGTTTTAGGTATTCTTCCTTCAGCTAAAACATGCATGTGGAACCCAGAGTATGATCAACCATGTGATCGGGAGACGTGTTCAAATATGTCTCAGTTTTCCTCCCCTGGTACTCGGGTGCAACATTCCAGACGCTTTACTAACACTCTCCCTACTTGGAGAGTCAGCGCCTTTAACCTCCTGTTTGGCACAGTTTGCAATTTCTGCGGAAGAAGAACAGGAATAGTGAGAACCAATGAGAGGCAAGCTGGAGGTGTCTGGACGGGCAAATTTAACTCTCATTTCCCACCAGGAAGAGGAAATAACGAAAGGCTCAGCGTGACGTGCCGGAACCAGATTAGGGCCTGAAGCCATCCTGCGGTGTTGCGGCCAGCTCACAAGAAAGCGAGTTGAAGAAAGGAGCTCAGGGACACTGTAATTCACAAACCTGCAGAGTTATAAATGACAGCTATCGTCCAAAAATAGACTGAAGTAAGGCTGCCAAGAGGACTTGAAAGCGGGGCAGAATTGCAGGAAACCAATTTCAGGAGGTAGACTGGAATTGCATTGAAAGCATAGGAAAAGAGGCAGAACGTCCACAATGATGCACTTGGCCAAAAAGGGCGTATGCGTTTTTTCCTGAATATATTCAGGAAAAAACGCATACGCCCTTTTTGGCCAACCAAGCAAGCTTGCAAAGGAAATCTGCACTACAATGAAGTCTCACTTCCCCCCGGTCAAAAGGGCCATCTGAAAAAAGTGTAAAATCCAGAAAGGCAGGACAGGCCATGGAGAACTGGGAGCCTTGTTATGCTGATGGGCGGGATGTAAATTGCCAACAACCACTCGGGAGAAGTGTATGGTGTTTCCTGAAACATCTAAAAAACAAAGCAACAGAACCTAGGGCACTTCCACTTATGGTCCTATAGCTTAGGGAAATTAAAATCAAAAAGACACAGCCACCCCAAAGTTTGGAACGGCTCTGTTTACAAGAACCTCGTTTACAGTACAAGTTCAACATCGCAGAAAGTGAAAAATGGAGAAAGAAGTTGTGGTATTTACCTACAAAGCAATATCACTCAGCAATGAAATCAGTGTCATCAGGCGCTTAGCAGCACAATGAGTGGATTCAGGTATGATGATTCTAACTGAAATAAGTCACACAGAAAAAGAAACATCATAAGATATCAGTAATACACGGAATGTAAACTTGGCTACACAGGAACTGAATTACAGAACAGAACAGGGTCTCAAATTTAGAAAACCAACTTATGCTTGTTTAAGGGGAAAGGTGAGTTGGGGTACTGCATAAAACCAGAGATTGAAATGAGCACAGATAAAGTTCCTTAAGCCAAATATGGAATAGACAAGAGCTACTCCTTGCTCAACGAAATGGACTCAACACCGCATATTAAACGCCTAAGAATGTACCTGACTAGTAAGTATCTTAAAACCTATGGATTGCTATGTCTCCAAAAGAGAATCAAGCGTGTGTACAGGGGCATAAACGCAGCAGTGATAGGATTGGAGAGGTTCGGGGAGCAAATGAAGACCCTTTGAAGTCATATTTCATGGTACCCATTACACGGGTCTCAACTCTCCAGGTTTAAGGTATTCTTCCTTCAGCTAAAACATGCATGTGGAACCCAGAGTATGATCAACCATGTGAACGGGAGACGTGTTCAAATATGTCTCAGTTTTCCTCCCCTGGTACTCGCGTGCAACATTCCAGATGCTTTACTAACACTCTCCCGACTTGGAGAGTCAGTCCCTTTAACCTCCTGTTTGGCCCAGTTTGCAATTTCTGCGGAAGATGAACAGGAATAGCGAGAACCAATGAGAGGCTAGCTGGAGGTGTCTGGACGGGCAAATTTAACTCTCATTTCACACCAGGAAGAGGAATTAACCAAAGGCTCAGCATGCCGGGCCGGAACCAGATTAGGGCCTGAAGCCATCCTGCGGTGTTGCGGCCAGGTCACAAGAAAGCGAGTTGAAGAAAGGAGCTCAGGGACACAGTAATTCACAAACCTGCAGAGTTATAAATGACAGCTATCGTCCAAAAATAGACTGAAGTAAGGCTGCCAAGAGGACTTGAAAGCGGAGCAGAATTGCAGGAAACCGATTTCAGGAGGTAGACTGGAATTGCATTGAAAGCATAGGAAAAGAGGCAGAACGTCCACAATGATGCACTTGGCCAAAAAGAGCGTATGCGTTTTTTCCTGAATATATTCAGGAAAAAACGCATATGCACTTTTTGGCCAACCAAGCAAGCTTGCAAAGGAAATCTGCACTACAATGAAGTCTCACTTCCCCCCGGTCAAAAGGGACATCTGAAAAATGTGTAAAATCCAGAAAGGCAGGACAGGCCATGGAGAACTGGGAGCCTTGTTATGCTGATGGGCGGGATGTAAATTGCCAACAGACACTGGGGAGAAGTGTATGGTGTTTCCTGAAACATCTAAAAAACAAAGCAACAGAGCCTAGGGCACTTCCACTTATGGTCCTATAGCTTAGGGAAATTAAGATCAAAAAGACACAGCCACCCCAAAGTTTGGGCCGCCTCCGTTTACAAGAACCTCATTTACCGTACAAGTTCAATATCACAGAAATTGAAAAATGGATAAAGAACTTGTGGTACTTACGTACAATGCAGTATCACTCAGCAATGAAATCTATGTCATCAGGCCCGTAGCAGCATAATGAGTGGATTCAGGTACGATGATTCTAACTGAAATAAGTCACACAGAAAAAGAAACATCATAAGATATCACTAATACACGGAATGTAAACTTGGCTACACAGGAACTGCATTCCAAAACAGAACAGGGTCTCAAATTTAGAAAACCAACTTATGCTTGCTTAAGGGGAAAGGTGAGTTGGGGTACTGCATAAAACCAGAGATTGAAATGAGCACAGATAAAGTTCCTTAAGCCAAATATGGAATAGACAAGAGCTACTCCTTGCTCAACGAAATGGACTCAAAACCCCATATTAAACGCCTAAGAATGTACCTGACTAGTAAGTATCTTAAAACCTATGGATTGCTATGTCTCCAAAAGAGAATCAAGTGTGTGTACAGGGGCATAAACGCAGCAGTGATAGGATTGGAGAGGTTCGGTGAGCAAATGAAGACCCTTTGAAGTCATATTGCATGGTACCCATTATACAGGTCTCAACTCTCCAGGTTTAAGGTATTCTTCCTTCAGCTAAAACATGCATGTGGAACCCAGAGTATGATCAACCATGTGAACGGGAGACGTGTTCAAATATGTCTCAGTTTTCGTACCCTGGTACTCGGGTGCAACATTCCAGACGCTTTACTAACACTCTCCCGACTTGGAGAGTCAGTCCCTTTAACCTCCTGTTTGGCCCAGTTTGCAATTTCTGCGGAAGATGAACAGGAATAGCGAGAACCAATGAGAGGCTAGCTGGAGGTGTCTGGACGGGCAAATTTAACTCTCATTTCCCACCAGGAAGAGGAATTAACCAAAGGCTCAGCATGCCGTGCCGGAACCAGATTAGGGCCTGAAGCCATCCTGCGGTGTTGCAGCCAGGTTACAAGAAAGCGAGTTGAAGAAAGGAGCTCAGGGGCACTGTAATTCACAAACCTGCAGAGTTGTAAATGACAGCTATCGTCCAAAAATAGACTGAAGTAAAGCTGCCAAGAGGACTTGAAAGCAGGGCAGAATTGCAGGAAACCGAATTCAGGAGGTAGACTGGAATTGCATTGAAAGCATAGGAAAAGAGGCAGAACGTCCACAATGATGCACTTGGCCAAAAAGGGCGTATGCGATTTTTCCTGAATATATTCAGAAAAAAACGCATACGCACTTTTTGGCCAACCAAGCAAGCTTGCAAACGAAATCTGCACTACAATGAAGTCTCACTTCCCCCCGGTCAAAAGGGCCATCTGAAAAAAGTGTAAAATCCAGAAAGGCAACAGGCCATTGAGAACTGGGAGCCTTGTTATGCTGATGGGTGGGATGTAAATTGCCAACAGACACTTGGGAGAAGTGTATGGTGTTTCCTGAAACATCTAAAAAACAAAGCAACAGAGCCTAGGGCACTTCCACTTATGGTCCTATAGCTTAGGGAAATTAAAATCAAAAAGACACAGCCACCCAAAAGTTTGGAACGGCTCTGTTTACAAGAAGCTTGTTTACAGTACAAGTTCAACATCGCAGAAAGTGAAAAATGGAGAAAGAAGTTGTGGTATTTACTTACAAAGCAATGTCACTCAGCAATGAAATCTGTGTCATCAGGCCCTTAGCAGCACAATGAGTGGATTCAGGTATGATGATTCTAACTGAAATAAGTCACACTGAAAAAGAAACATCATAAGATATCAGTAATACACGGAATGTAAACTTGGCTACACAGGAACTGAATTACAGAACAGAACAGGGTCTCAAATTTAGAAAACCAACTTATGCTTGCTTAAGGGTAAAGGTGAGTTGGGGTGCTGCATAAAACCAGAGATTGAAATGAGCACAGATAAAGTTCCTTAAGCCAAATATGGAATAGACAAGAGCTACTCCTTGCTCAATGAAATGGACTCAACACCGCATATTAAACGCCTAAGAATGTACCTGACTTGTAAGTATCTTAAAACCTATGGATTGCTATGTCTCCGAAAGAGAATCAAGCATGTGTACAGGGGCATAAACGCAGCAGTGATAGGATTGGAGAGGTTCGGTGAGCAAATGAAGACCCTTTGAAGTCATATTGCATGGTACCCATTCCACGGGTTTCAACTACCCAGGTTTAAGGTATTCTTCCTTCAGCTAAAACATGCATGTGGAACCTAGAGTATGATCAACCATGTGATCGGGAGACGTGTTCAAATATGTCTCAGTTTTCGTACCCTGGTACTCGCGTGCAACATTCCAGACGCTTTACTAACACTCTCCCGACTTGGAGAGTCAGTCCCTTTAACCTCCTGTTTGGCCCAGTTTGCAATTTCTGCGGAAGATGAACAGGAATAACGAGAACCAATGAGAGACTAGCTGGAAGTGTCTGGACGGGCAAATTTAACTCTCATTTCCCACCAGGAAGAGGAATTAACCAAAGGCTCAGCGTGCCGTGCCGGAACCAGATTAGGGCCTGAAGCCATCCTGCGGTGTTGCGGCCAGGTCCCAAGAAAGCGAGTTGAAGAAAGGAGCTCAGGGGCACTGTAATTCACAAACCTGCAGAGTTATAAATGACAGCTATCGTCCAAAAATAGACTGAAGTAAGGCTGCCAAGAGGACTTGAAAGCGGGGCAGAATTGCAGGAAACCGAATTCAGGAGGTAGACTGGAATTGCATTGAAAGCATAGGAAAAGAGGCAGAACGTCCACAATGATGCACTTGGCCAAAAAGGGCGTAGGCGATTTTTCCTGAATATATTCAGGAAAAAACGCATATGCACTTTTTGGCCAACCAAGCAAGCTTGCAAAGGAAATCTGCACTACAATGAAGTCTCACTTCCACCCGGTCAAAAGGGCCATCTGAAAAAAGTGTAAAATCCAGAAAGGCAACAGGCCATTGAGAACTGGGAGCCTTGTTATGCTGATGGGCGGGATGTAAATTGCCAACAGACACTCGGGAGAAGTGTATGGTGTTTCCTGAAACATCTAAAAAACAAAGCAACAGAGCCTAGGGCACTGCCACTTATGGTCCTATAGCTTAGGGAAATTAAAATCAAAAAGACACAGCCACCCCAAAGTTTGGAACGGCTCTGTTTACAAGAACCTCATTTACAGTACAAGTTCAACATCACAGAAAGTGAAAAATGGAGAAAGAAGTTGTGGTATTTACTTACAAAGCAATATCACTCAGCAATGAAATCTGTGTCATCAGGCCCTTAGCAGCACAATGAGTGGATTCAGGTATGATGATTCTAACTGAAATAAGTCACACTGAAAAAGAAACATCATAAGATATCAGTAATACACGGAATGTAAACTTGGCTACACAGGAACTGAATTACAGAACAGAACAGGGTCTCAAATTTAGAAAACCAACTTATTCTTGCTTAAGGGGAAAGGTGAGTTGGGGTGCTGCATAAAACCAGAGATTGAAATGAGCACAGATAAAGTTCCTTAAGCCAAATATGGAATAGACAAGAGCTACTCCTTGCTCAACGAAATGGACTCAACACCGCATATTAAACGCCTAAGAATGTACCTGACTAGTAAGTATCTTAAAACCTATGGATTGCTCTGTCTCCGAAAGAGAATCAAGCGTGTGTACAGGGGCATAAACGCAGCAGTGATAGGATTGGAGAGGTTCGGTGAGCAAATGAAGACCCTTTGAAGTCATATTGCATGGTACCCATTACACGGGTCTCAACTCTCCAGGTTTAAGGTATTCTTCCTTCAGCTAAAACATGCATGTGGAACCCAGAGTATGATCAACCATGTGAACGGGAGACGTGTTCAAATATGTCTCAGTTTTTCTCCCCTGGTACTCGGGTGCAACATTCCAGACGCTTTACTAACACTCTCCCGACTTGGAGAGTCAGTCCCTTTAACTTCCTGTTTGGCCCAGTTTGCAATTTCTGCGGAAGATGAACAGGAATAGCGAGAACCAATGAGAGACTAGCTGGAGGTGTCTGGACGGGCAAATTTAATTCTCATTTCCCACCAGGAAGAGGAATTAACCAAAGGCTCAGTGTGCCGTGCCGGAACCAGGTTAGGGCCTGAAGCCATCCTGCGGTGTTGCGGCCAGGTCACAAGAAAGTGAGTTGAAGAAAGGAGCTCAGGGGCACTGTAATTCACAAACCTGCAGAGTTATAAATGACAGCTATCGTCCAAAAATAGACTGAAGTAAGGCTGCCAAGAGGACTTGAAAGCGGGGCAGAATTGCAGGAAACCGAATTCAGGAGGTAGACTGGAATTGCATTGAAAGCATAGGAAAAGAGGCAGAACGTCCACAATGATGCACTTGGCCAAAAAGGGCGTATGCGATTTTTCCTGAATATATTCAGGAAAAAACGCATATGCACTTTTTGGCCAACCAAGCAAGCTTGCAAAGGAAATCTGCACTACAATGAAGTCTCACTTCCCCCCGGTCAAAAGGGCCATCTGAAAAAAGTGTAAAATCCAGAAAGGCAACAGGCCATTGAGAACTGGGAGCCTTGTTATGCTGATGGGCGGGATGTAAATTGCCAACAGACACTCGGGAGAAGTGTATGGTGTTTCCTGAAACATCTAAAAAACAAAGCAACAGAGCCTAGGGCACATCCACTTATTGTCCTATAGCTTAGGGAAATTAAAATCAAAAAGACACAGCCACCCCAAAGTTTGGAACGGCTCTGTTTACAAGAACCTCGTTTACAGTACAAGTTCAACATCGCAGAAAGTGAAAAATGGAGAAAGAAGTTGTGGTATTTACTTACAAAGCAATATCACTCAGCAATGAAATCTGTGTCATCAGGCCCTTAGCAGCACAATGAGTGGATTCAGGTATGATGATTCTAACTGAAATAAGTCACACTGAAAAAGAAACATCATAAGATATCAGTAATACATGGAATGTAAACTTGGCTACACAGGAACTGAATTACAGAACAGAACAGGGTCTCAAATTTAGAAAACCAACTTATGCTTGCTTAAGGGTAAAGGTGAGTTGGGGTGCTGCATAAAACCAGAGATTGAAATGATCACAGATAAAGTTCCTTAAGCCAAATATGGAATAGACAAGAGCTACTCCTTGCTCAACGAAATGGACTCAACACCGCATATTAAACGCCTAAGAATGTACCTGACTTGTAAGTATCTTAAAACCTATGGATTGCTATGTCTCCGAAAGAGAATCACGCATGTGTACAGGGGCATAAACGCAGCAGTGATAGGATTGGAGAGGTTCGGTGAGCAAATGAAGACCCTTTGAAGTCATATTGCATGGTACCCATTCCACGTGTTTCAACTACCCAGGTTTAAGGTATTCTTCCTTCAGCTAAAACATGCATGTGGTACCTAGAGTATGATCAACCATGTGAACGGGAGACGTGTTCAAATATGTCTCAGTTTTCGTACCCTGGTACTCGGGTGCAACATTCCAGACACTTTACTAACACTCTCCCGACTTGGAGAGTCAGTCCCTTTAACTTCCTGTTTGGCCCAGTTTGCAATTTCTGCGGAAGATGAACAGGAATAGCGAGAACCAATGAGAGACTAGCTGGAGGTGTCTGGACGGGCAAATTTAACTCTCATTTCCCACCAGGAAGAGGAATTAACCAAAGGCTCAGTGTGCCGTGCCGGAACCAGATTAGGGCCTGAAGCCATCCTGCGGTGTTGCGGACA
Source organism: Stenella coeruleoalba (assembly GCF_951394435.1). Lineage (NCBI taxonomy): Eukaryota > Metazoa > Chordata > Mammalia > Artiodactyla > Delphinidae > Stenella > Stenella coeruleoalba. Next base: position 713,516 of record NW_027645966.1, on the reverse strand, counting down.
GGTCACAAGAAAACGAGTTGAAGAAAGGAGCTCAGGGGCACTGTAATTCACAAACCTGCAGAGTTATAAATGACAGCTAGCGTCCAAAAATAGACTGAAGTAAGGCTGCCAAGAGGACTTGAAAGCGGGGCAGAATTGCAGGAAACCGAATTCAGGAGGTAGACTGGAATTGCATTGAAAGCATAGGAAAAGAGGCAGAACGTCCACAATGATGCACTTGGCCAAAAACGGCGTATGTGATTTTTCCTGAATATATTCAGGAAAAAACGCATATGCACTTTTTGGCCAACCAAGCAAGCTTGCAAAGGAAATCTGCACTACAATGAAGTCTCACTTCCCCCCGGTCAAAAGGGCCATCTGAAAAAAGTGTAAAATCCAGAAAGGCAACAGGCCATGGAGAACTGGGAGCCTTGTTATGCTGATGGGCGGGATGTAAATTGCCAACAGACACTCGGGAGAAGTGTATGGTGTTTCCTGAAACATCTAAAAAACAAAGCAACAGAACCTAGGGCACTTCCACTTATGATCCTATAGCTTAGGGAAATTAAAATCAAAAAGACACAGCCACTCCAAAGTTTGGGACGGCTCTGTTTACAAGAACCTCGTTTACAGTACAAGTTCAACATCGCAGAAAGTGAAAAATGGAGAAAGAAGTTGTGGTATTTACTTACAAAACAATATCACTCAGCAATGAAATCTGTGTCATCAGGCCCTTAGCAGCACAATGAGTGGATTCAGGTATGATGATTCTAACTGAAATAAGTCACACAGAAAAAGAAACATCATAAGATATCAGTAATACACGGAATGTAAACTTGGCTACACAGGAACTGAATTACAGAACAGAACAGGGTCTCAAATTTAGAAACCCAACTTATACTTGCTTAAGGGTAAAGGTGAGTTGGGGTGCTGCATAAAACCAGAGATTGAAATGAGCACAGATAAAGTTCCTTAAGCCAAATATGGAATAGACAAGAGCTACTCCTTGCTCAACGAAATGGACTCAACACCGCATATTAAACGCCTAAGAATGTACCTGACTAGTAAGTATCTTAAAACCTATGGATTGCTATGTCTCCAAAAGAGAATCAAGCATGTGTACAGGGGCATAAACGCAGCAGTGATAGGATTGGAGAGGTTCGGTGAGCAAATGAAGACCCTTTGAAGTCATATTGCATGGTACCCAATCCACGGGTTTCAACTACCCAGGTTTTAGGTAATCTTCCTTCAGCTAAAACATGCATGTGGAACCCAGAGTATGATCAACCATGTGATCGGGAGACGTGTTCAAATATGTCTCAGTTTTCCTCCCCTGGTACTCGGGTGCAACATTCCAGACGCTTTACTGACACTCTCCCCACTTGGAGAGTCAGCGCCTTTAACCTCCTGTTTGGCCCAGTTTGCAATTTCTGCGGAAGATGAACAGGAATAGCGAGAAGCAATGAGAGGCTAGCTGGAGGTGTCTGGACGGGCAAATTTAACTCTCATTTCCCACCAGGAAGAGGAAATAACCAAAGGCTCAGCGTGCCGTCCCGGAACCAGATTAGGGCCTGAAACCATCCTGCGGTGTTGCGGCCAGGTCACAAGAAAGCGAGTTGAAGAAAGGAGCTCAGGGGCACTGTAATTCACAAACCTGCAGAGTTATAAATGACAGCTATCGTCCAAAAATAGACTGAAGTAAGGCTGCCAAGAGGACTTGAAAGCGGGGCAGAATTGCAGGAAACCGATTTCAGGAGGTAGACTGGAATTGCATTGAAAGCATAGGAAAAGAGGCAGAACGTCCACAATGATGCACTTGGCCAAAAAGGGCGTATGCGTTTTTTCCTGAATATATTCAGGAAAAAACGCATACGCCCTTTTTGGCCAACCAAGCAAGCTTGCAAAGGAAATCTGCACTACAATGAAGTCTCACTTCCCCCCGGTCAAAAGGGCCATCTGAAAAAAGTGTAAAATCCAGAAAGGCAGGACAGGCCATGGAGAACTGGGAGCCTTGTTATGCTGATGGGCGGGATGTAAATTGCCAACTACCACTCGGGAGAAGTGTATGGTGTTTCCTGAAACATCTAAAAAACAAAGCAACAGAACCTAGGGCACTTCCACTTATGGTCCTATAGATTAGGGAAATTAAAATCAAAAAGACACAGCCACCCCAAAGTTTGGAACGGCTCTGTTTACAAGAACCTCGTTTACAGTACAAGTTCAACATCGCAGAAAGTGAAAAATGGAGAAAGAAGTTGTGGTATTTACTTACAAAACAATATCACTCAGCAATGAAATCTGTGTCATCAGGCCCTTAGCAGCACAATGAGTGGATTCAGGTATGATGATTCTAACTGAAATAAGTCACACAGAAAAAGAAACATCATAAGATATCAGTAATACACGGAATGTAAACTTGGCTACACAGGAACTGAATTACAGAACAGAACAGGGTCTCAAATTTAGAAACCCAACTTATACTTGCTTAAGGGTAAAGGTGAGTTGGGGTGCTGCATAAAACCAGAGATTGAAATGAGCACAGATAAAGTTCCTTAAGCCAAATATGGAATAGACAAGAGCTACTCCTTGCTCAACGAAATGGACTCAACACCGCATATTAAACGCCTAAGAATGTACCTGACTAGTAAGTATCTTAAAACCTATGGATTGCTATGTCTCCAAAAGAGAATCAAGCATGTGTACAGGGGCATAAACGCAGCAGTGATAGGATTGGAGAGGTTCGGTGAGCAAATGAAGACCCTTTGAAGTCATATTGCATGGTACCCAATACACGGGTTTCAACTACCCAGGTTTTAGGTAATCTTCCTTCAGCTAAAACATGCATGTGGAACCCAGAGTATGATCAACCATGTGATCGGGAGACGTGTTCAAATATGTCTCAGTTTTCCTCCCCTGGTACTCGGGTGCAACATTCCAGACGCTTTACTGACACTCTCCCCACTTGGAGAGTCAGCGCCTTTAACCTCCTGTTTGGCCCAGTTTGCAATTTCTGCGGAAGATGAACAGGAATAGCGAGAAGCAATGAGAGGCTAGCTGGAGGTGTCTGGACGGGCAAATTTAACTCTCATTTCCCACCAGGAAGAGGAAATAACCAAAGGCTCAGCGTGCCGTCCCGGAACCAGATTAGGGCCTGAAACCATCCTGCGGTGTTGCGGCCAGGTCACAAGAAAGCGAGTTGAAGAAAGGAGCTCAGGGGCACTGTAATTCACAAACCTGCAGAGTTATAAATGACAGCTATCGTCCAAAAATAGACTGAAGTAAGGCTGCCAAGAGGACTTGAAAGCGGGGCAGAATTGCAGGAAACCGATTTCAGGAGGTAGACTGGAATTGCATTGAAAGCATAGGAAAAGAGGCAGAACGTCCACAATGATGCACTTGGCCAAAAAGGGCGTATGCGTTTTTTCCTGAATATATTCAGGAAAAAACGCATACGCCCTTTTTGGCCAACCAAGCAAGCTTGCAAAGGAAATCTGCACTACAATGAAGTCTCACTTCCACCCGGTCAAAAGGGCCATCTGAAAAAAGTGTAAAATCCAGAAAGGCAGGACAGGCCATGGAGAACTGGGAGCCTTGTTATGCTGATGGGCGGGATGTAAATTGCCAACTACCACTCGGGAGAAGTGTATGGTGTTTCCTGAAACATCTAAAAAACAAAGCAACAGAACCTAGGGCACTTCCACTTATGGTCCTATAGATTAGGGAAATTAAAATCAAAAAGACACAGCCACCCCAAAGTTTGGAACGGCTCTGTTTACAAGAACCTCGTTTACAGTACAAGTTCAACATCGCAGAAAGTGAAAAATGGATAAAGAAGTTGTAGTATTTACTTACAAAGCAATATCACTCAGCAATGAAATCTGTGTCATCAGGCTCTTAGCAGCACAATGAGTGGATTCAGGTATGATGATTCTAACTGAAATAAGTCACACAGAAAAAGAAACATCATAAGATATCAGTAATACACGGAATGTAAACTTGGCTACACAGGAACTGCATTCCAAAACAGAACAGGGTCTGAAATTTAGAAAACCAACTTATGCTTGCTTAAGGGGAAAGGGGAGTTGGGGTGCTGCATAAAACCAGAGATTGAAATGAGCACAGATAAAGTTCCTTAAGCCAAATATGGAATAGACAAGAGCTACTCCTTGCTCAACGAAATGGACTCAACACCGCATATTAAACGCCTAAGAATGTACCTGACTAGTAAGTATCTTAAAACCTATAGATTGCTATGTCTCCGAAAGAGAATCAAGCATGTGTACAGGGGCATAAACGCAGCAGTGATAGGATTGGAGAGGTTCGGTGAGCAAATGAAGACCCTTTGAAGTCATATTGCATGGTACCCATTCCACGGGTCTCAACTACCCAGGTTTTAGGTATTCTTCCTTCAGCTAAAACATGCATGTGGAACCCAGAGTATGATCAACCATGTGATCGGGAGACGTGTTCAAATATGTCTCAGTTTTCCTCCCCTGGTACTCGGGTGCAACATTCCAGACGTTTACTGACACTCTCCCCACTTGGAGAGTCAGCGCCTTTAACCTCCTGTTTGGCCCAGTTTGCAATTTCTGCGGAAGATGAACAGGAATAGCGAGAAGCAATGAGAGGCTAGCTGGAGGTGTCTGGACGGGCAAATTTAACTCTCATTTCCCACCAGGAAGAGGAAATAACCAAAGGCTCAGCGTGCCGTACCGGAACCAGATTAGGGCCTGAAGCCATCCTGCGGTGTTGCGGCCATCTCAAAAGAAAGCGAGTTGAAGAAAGGAGCTCAGGGGCACTGTAATTCACAACCCTGCAGAGTTATAAATGACAGCTATCGTCCAAAAATAGACTGAAGTAAGGTTGCCAAGAGGACTTGAAAGCGGGGCAGAATTGCAGGAAACCGATTTCAGGAGGTAGACTGGAATTGCATTGAAAGCATAGGAAAAGAGGCAGAACGTCCACAATGATGCACTTGGCCAAAAAGGGCGTATGCGTTTTTTCCTGAATATATTCAGGAAAAAACGCATACGCACTTTTTGGCCAACCAAGCAAGCTTGCAAAGGAAATCTGCACTACAATGAAGTCTCACTTCCCCCCGGTCAAAAGGGCCATCTGAAAAAAGTGTAAAATCCAGAAAGGCAGGACAGGCCATGGAGAACTGGGAGCCTTGTTATGCTGAAGGGCGGGATGTAAATTGCCAACAACCACTCAGGAGAAGTGTATGGTGTTTCCTGAAACATCTAAAAAACAAAGCAACAGAACCTAGGGCACTTCCACTTATGGTCCTATAGATTAGGGAAATTAAAATCAAAAAGACACAGCCACCCCAAGGTTTGGAATGGCTCTGTTTACAAGAACCTCGTTTACAGTACAAGTTCAACATCGCAGAAAGTGAAAAATGGATAAAGAAGTTGTGGTATTTACTTACAAAGCAATATCACTCAGCAATGAAATCTGTGTCATCAGGCTCTTAGCAGCACAATGAGTGGATTCAGGTATGATGATTCTAACTGAAATAAGTCACACAGAAAAAGAAACATCATAAGATATCAGTAATACACGGAATGTAAACTTGGCTACACAGGAACTGCATTCCAAAACAGAACAGGGTCTGAAATTTAGAAAACCAACTTATGCTTGCTTAAGGGTAAAGGTGAGTTGGGGTGCTGCATAAAACCAGAGATTGAAATGAGCACAGATAAAGTTCCTTAAGCCAAATATGGAATAGACAAGAGCTACTCCTTGCTCAACGAAATGGACTCAACACCGCATATTAAACGCCTAAGAATGTACCTGACTAGTAAGTATCTTAAAACCTAAGGATTGCTATGTCTCTGAAAGAGAATCAAGCATTTGTACAGGGGCATAAACACAGCAGTGATAGGATTGGAGAGGTTCGTGACCAAATGAAGACCCTTTGAAGTCATATTGCATAGTATCCATTACACGGGTTTCAACTACCCAGGTTTAAGGTATTCTTCCTTCAGCTAAAACATGCATGTGGAACCTAGAGTATGATCAACCATGTGATCGGGAGACGTGTTCAAATATGTCTCAGTTTTCCTCCCCTGGTACTCGGGTGCAACATTCCAGACGCTTTACTAAAACTCTCCCCACTTGGAGAGTCAGTCCTTTAACCTCCTGTTTGGCCCAGTTTGCAATTTCTGCGGAAGATGAACAGGAATAGCGAGAAGCAATGAGAGGCTAGCTGGAGGTGTCTGGACGGGCAAATTTAACTCTCATTTCCCACCAGGAAGAGGAAATAACCAAAGGCTCAGCGTGCCGTCCCGGAACCAGATTAGGGCCTGAAACCATCCTGCGGTGTTGCGGCCAGGTCACAAGAAAGCGAGTTGAAGAAAGGAGCTCACGGGCACTGTAATTCACAAACCTGCAGAGTTATAAATGACAGCTATCGTCCAAAAATAGACTGAAGTAAGGCTGCCAAGAGGACTTGAAAGCGGGGCAGAATTGCAGGAAACCGATTTCAGGAGGTAGACTGGAATTGCATTGAAAGCATAGGAAAAGAGGCAGAACGTCCACAATGATGCACTTGGCCAAAAAGGGCGTATGCGTTTTTTCCTGAATATATTTAGGAAAAAACGCATACGCCCTTTTTGGCCAACCAAGCAAGCTTGCAAAGGAAATCTGCACTACAATGAAGTCTCACTTCCACCCGGTCAAAAGGGCCATCTGAAAAAAGTGTAAAATCCAGAAAGGCAGGACAGGCCATGGAGAACTGGGAGCCTTGTTATGCTGATGGGCGGGATGTAAATTGCCAACTACCACTCGGGAGAAGTGTATGGTGTTTCCTGAAACATCTAAAAAACAAAGCAACAGAACCTAGGGCACTTCCACTTATGGTCCTATAGATTAGGGAAATTAAAATCAAAAAGACACAGCCACCCCAAAGTTTGGAACGGCTCTGTTTACAAGAACCTCGTTTACAGTACAAGTTCAACATCGCAGAAAGTGAAAAATGGATAAAGAAGTTGTAGTATTTACTTACAAAGCAATATCACTCAGCAATGAAATCTGTGTCATCAGGCTCTTAGCAGCACAATGAGTGGATTCAGGTATGATGATTCTAACTGAAATAAGTCACACAGAAAAAGAAACATCATAAGATATCAGTAATACACGGAATGTAAACTTGGCTACACAGGAACTGCATTCCAAAACAGAACAGGGTCTGAAATTTAGAAAACCAACTTATGCTTGCTTAAGGGGAAAGGGGAGTTGGGGTGCTGCATAAAACCAGAGATTGAAATGAGCACAGATAAAGTTCCTTAAGCCAAATATGGAATAGACAAGAGCTACTCCTTGCTCAACGAAATGGACTCAACACCGCATATTAAACGCCTAAGAATGTACCTGACTAGTAAGTATCTTAAAACCTATAGATTGCTATGTCTCCGAAAGAGAATCAAGCATGTGTACAGGGGCATAAACGCAGCAGTGATAGGATTGGAGAGGTTCGGTGAGCAAATGAAGACCCTTTGAAGTCATATTGCATGGTACCCATTCCACGGGTCTCAACTACCCAGGTTTTAGGTACTCTTCCTTCAGCTAAAACATGCATGTGGAACCCAGAGTATGATCAACCATGTGATCGGGAGACGTGTTCAAATATGTCTCAGTTTTCCTCCCCTGGTACTCGGGTGCAACATTCCAGACGTTTACTGACACTCTCCCCACTTGGAGAGTCAGCGCCTTTAACCTCCTGTTTGGCCCAGTTTGCAATTTCTGCGGAAGATGAACAGGAATAGCGAGAAGCAATGAGAGGCTAGCTGGAGGTGTCTGGACGGGCAAATTTAACTCTCATTTCCCACCAGGAAGAGGAAATAACCAAAGGCTCAGCGTGCCGTACCGGAACCAGATTAGGGCCTGAAGCCATCCTGCGGTGTTGCGGCCATCTCAAAAGAAAGCGAGTTGAAGAAAGGAGCTCAGGGGCACTGTAATTCACAACCCTGCAGAGTTATAAATGACAGCTATCGTCCAAAAATAGACTGAAGTAAGGCTGCCAAGAGGACTTGAAAGCGGGGCAGAATTGCAGGAAACCGATTTCAGGAGGTAGACTGGAATTGCATTGAAAGCATAGGAAAAGAGGCAGAACGTCCACAATGATGCACTTGGCCAAAAAGGGCGTATGCGTTTTTTCCTGAATATATTCAGGAAAAAACGCATACGCACTTTTTGGCCAACCAAGCAAGCTTGCAAAGGAAATCTGCACTACAATGAAGTCTCACTTCCCCCCGGTCAAAAGGGCCATCTGAAAAAAGTGTAAAATCCAGAAAGGCAGGACAGGCCATGGAGAACTGGGAGCCTTGTTATGCTGAAGGGCGGGATGTAAATTGCCAACAACCACTCAGGAGAAGTGTATGGTGTTTCCTGAAACATCTAAAAAACAAAGCAACAGAACCTAGGGCACTTCCACTTATGGTCCTATAGATTAGGGAAATTAAAATCAAAAAGACACAGCCACCCCAAGGTTTGGAATGGCTCTGTTTACAAGAACCTCGTTTACAGTACAAGTTCAACATCGCAGAAAGTGAAAAATGGATAAAGAAGTTGTGGTATTTACTTACAAAGCAATATCACTCAGCAATGAAATCTGTGTCATCAGGCTCTTAGCAGCACAATGAGTGGATTCAGGTATGATGATTCTAACTGAAATAAGTCACACAGAAAAAGAAACATCATAAGATATCAGTAATACACGGAATGTAAACTTGGCTACACAGGAACTGCATTCCAAAACAGAACAGGGTCTGAAATTTAGAAAACCAACTTATGCTTGCTTAAGGGTAAAGGTGAGTTGGGGTGCTGCATAAAACCAGAGATTGAAATGAGCACAGATAAAGTTCCTTAAGCCAAATATGGAATAGACAAGAGCTACTCCTTGCTCAACGAAATGGACTCAACACCGCATATTAAACGCCTAAGAATGTACCTGACTAGTAAGTATCTTAAAACCTAAGGATTGCTATGTCTCTGAAAGAGAATCAAGCATTTGTACAGGGGCATAAACACAGCAGTGATAGGATTGGAGAGGTTCGTGAGCAAATGAAGACCCTTTGAAGTCATATTGCATAGTATCCATTACACGGGTTTCAACTACCCAGGTTTAAGGTATTCTTCCTTCAGCTAAAACATGCATGTGGAACCTAGAGTATGATCAACCATGTGATCGGGAGACGTGTTCAAATATGTCTCAGTTTTCCTCCCCTGGTACTCGGGTGCAACATTCCAGACGCTTTACTAAAACTCTCCCCACTTGGAGAGTCAGTCCTTTAACCTCCTGTTTGGCCCAGTTTGCAATTTCTGCGGAAGATGAACAGGAATAGCGAGAACCAATGAGAGGCTAGCTGGAGGTGTCTGGACGGGCAAATTTAACTCTCATTTCCCACCAGGAAGAGGAATTAACCAAAGGCTCAGCGTGCCGTGCCAGAACCAGATTAGGGCCTGAAGACATCCTGCGGTGTTGCGGCCAGGTCACAAGAAAGCGAGTTGAAGAAAGGAGCTCAGGGGCACTGTAATTCACAAACCTGCAGAGTTATAAATGACAGCTATCGTCCAAAAATAGACTGAAGTAAGGCTGCCAAGAGGACTTGAAAGTGGGGCAGAATTGCAGGAAACCGATTTCAGGAGGTAGACTGGAATTGCATTGAAAGCATAGGAAAAGAGGCAGAACGTCCACAATGATGCACTTGGCCAAAAAGGGCGTATGCGTTTTTTCCTGAATATATTCAGGAAAAAACGCATACGCCCTTTTTGGCCAACCAAGCAAGCTTGCAAAGGAAATCTGCACTACAATGAAGTCTCACTTCCCCCCAGTCAAAAGGGCCATCTGAAAAAAGTGTAAAATCCAGAAAGGCAACAGGCCATTGAGAACTGGGAGCCTTGTTATGCTGATGGGCGGGATGTAAATTGCCAACAGACACTCGGGAGAAGTGTATGGTGTTTCCTGAAACATCTAAAAAACAAAGCAACAGAGCCTAGGGCACTTCCACTTATGGTCCTATAGCTTAGGGAAATTAAAATCAAAAAGACACAGCCACCCCAAAGTTTGGAACGGCTCTGTTTACAAGAACCTCATTTACAGTACAAGTTCAACATCGCAGAAAGTGAAAAATGGATAAAGAAGTTGTGGTACTTAGGTACAATGCAGTATCACTCAGCAATGAAATCTATGTCATCAGGCCCGTAGCAGCACAATGAGTGGATTCAGGTACGATGATTCTAACTGAAATAAGTCACACAGAAAAAGAAACATCATAAGATATCAGTAACACACGGAATGGAAACTTGGCTACACAGGAACTGAATTACAGAACAGAACAGGGTCTCAAATTTAGAAAACCAACTTATGCTTGCTTAAGGGGAAAGGTGAGTTGGGGTGCTGCATAAAACCAGAGATTGAAATGAGCACAGATAAAGTTCCTTAAGCCAAATATGGAATAGACAAGAGCTACTCCTTGCTCAACGAAATGGACTCAACACCGCATATTAAACGCCTAAGAATGTACCTGACTAGTAAGTATCTTAAAACCTATGGATTGCTATGTCTCCGAAAGAGAATCAAGCATGTGTACAGGGGCATAAACGCAGCAGTGATAGGATTGGAGAGGTTCGGTGAGCAAATGAAGACCCTTTGAAGTCATATTGCATGGTACCCATTCCACGGGTTTCAACTACCCAGGTTTTAGGTATTCTTCCTTCAGCTAAAACATGCATGTGGAACCCAGAGTATGATCAACCATGTGATCGGGAGACGTGTTCAAATATGTCTCAGTTTTCCTCCCCTGGTACTCGGGTGCGACATTCTAGACGCTTTACTGACACTCTCCCCACTTGGAGAGTCAGCGCCTTTAACCTCCTGTTTGGCCCAGTTTGCAATTTCTGCGGAAGATGAACAGGAATAGCGAGAAGCAATGAGAGGCTAGCTGGAGGTGTCTGGACGGGCAAATTTAACTCTCATTTCCCACCAGGAAGAGGAAATAACCAAAGGCTCAGCGTGCCGTACCGGAACCAGATTAGGGCCTGAAGCCATCCTGCGGTGTTGCGGCCAGCTCAAAAGAAAGCGAATTGAAGAAAGGAGCTCAGGAGCACTGTAATTCACAAACCTGCAGAGTTATAAATGACAGCTATCGTCCAAAAATAGACTGAAGTAAGGCTGCCAAGAGGACTTGAAAGCGGGGCAGAATTGCAGGAAACCGATTTCAGGAGGTAGACTGGAATTGCATTGAAAGCATAGGAAAAGAGGCAGAACGTCCACAATGATGCACTTGGCCAAAAAGGGCGTATGCGTTTTTTCCTGAATATATTCAGGAAAAAACGCATACGCCCTTTTTGGCCAACCAAGCAAGCTTGCAAAGGAAATCTGCACTACAATGAAGTCTCACTTCCCCCCGGTCAAAAGGGCCATCTGAAAAAAGGGTAAAATCCAGAAAGGCAGGACAGGCCATGGAGAACTGGGAGCCTTGTTATGCTGAAGGGCGGGATGTAAATTGCCAACAACCACTCGGGAGAAGTGTATGGTGTTTCCTGAAACATCTAAAAAACAAAGCAACAGAGCCTAGGGCACTTCCACTTATGGTCCTATAGCTTAGGGAATTTAAAATCAAAAAGACACAGCCACCCCAAAGTTTGGGATGCCTCTGTTTACAAGAACCTCGTTTACAGTACAAGTTCAACATCACAGAAAGTGAAAAATGGATAAAGAAGTTGTGGTATTTACTTACAAAGCAATATCACTCAGCAATGAAATCTATGTCATCAGGCCCTTAGCAGCACAATGAGTGGGTTCAGGTATGATGATTCTAACTGAAATAAGTCACACAGAAAAAGAAACATCATAAGATATCAGTAATACACGGAATGTAAACTTGGCTACACAGGAACTGAATTACAGAACAGAACAGGGTCTCAAATTTAGAAAACCAACTTATGCTTGCTTAAGGGTAAAGGTGAGTTGGGGTGCTGCATAAAACCAGAGATTGAAATGAGCACAGATAAAGTTCCTTAAGTCAAATATGGAATAGACAAGAGCTACTCCTTGCTCAACGAAATGGACTCAACACCGCATATTAAACGCCTAAGAATGTACCTGACTAGTAAGTATCGTAAAACCTATGGATTGCTATATCTCCAAAAGAGAATCAAGCATGTGTACAGGGGCATAAACGCAGCAGTGATAGGATTGGGGAGGTTCGGTGAGCAAATGAAGACCCTTTGAAGTCATATTGCATGGTACCCATTACACGGGTCTCAACTCTCCAGGATTAAGGTATTCTTCCTTCAGCTAAAACATGCATGTGGAACCCAAGTATGATCAACCATGTGAACGGGAGACGTGTTCAAATATGTCTCAGTTTTCCTCCCCTGGTACTCGGGTGCAACATTCCAGACGCTTTACTAACACAATCCCCACTTGGGGAGTCAGCGCCTTTAAGCTCCTGTTTGGCCCAGTTTGCAAATTCTGCGGAAGATGAACAGGAATAGCGAGAACCAATGAGAGGCTAGCTGGAGGTGTCTGGACGGGCAAATTTAACTCTCATTTCCCACCAGGAAGAGGAAATAACCAAAGGCTCAGTGTGCCGTGCCGGAACCAGATTAGGGCCTGAAGCCATCCTGCGGTGTTGCGGCCAGCTCAAAAGAAAGCGAGTTGAAGAAAGGAGCTCAGGGGCACTGTAATTCACAAACCTGCAGAGTTATAAATGACAGCTATCGTACAAAAATAGACTGAAGTAAGGCTGCCAAGAGGACTTGAAAGCGGGGCAGAATTGCAGGAAACCCATTTCAGGAGGTAGACTGGAATTGCATTGAAAGCATAGGAAAAGAGGCAGAACGTCCACAATGATGCACTTGGCCAAAAAGGGCGTATGCGTTTTTTCCTGAATATATTCAGGAAAAAACGCATACGCCCTTTTTGGCCAACCAAGCAAGCTTGCAAAGGAAATCTGCACTACAATGAAGTCTCACTTCCCCCCGGTCAAAAGGGCCATCTGAAAAAAGTGTAAAATCCAGAAAGGCAGGACAGGCCATGGAGAACTGGGAGCCTTGTTATGCTGAAGGGCGGGATGTAAATTGCCAACAACCACTTGGGAGAAGTGTATGGTGTTTCCTGAAACATCTAAAAAACAAAGCAACAGATCCTAGGGCACTTCCACTTATGGTCCTATAGCTTAGGGAATTTGAAATCAAAAAGACACAGCCACCCCAAAGTTTGGGACGCCTCTGTTTACAAGAACCTCGTTTACAGTACAAGTTCAACATCGCAGAAAGTGAAAAATGGATAAAAAATTTGTGGTATTTACTTACAAAGCAATATCACTCAGCAATGAAATCTGTGTCATCAGGCCCTTAGCAGCACAATGAGTGGATTCAGGTATGATGATTCTAACTGAAATAAGATACACAGAAAAAGAAACATCATAAGATATCAGTAATACACGGAATGTAAACTTGGCTACACAGGAACTGAATTACAGAACAGAACAGGGTCTCAAATTTAGAAAACCAACTTATGCTTGCTTAAGGGGAAAGGTGAGTTGGGGTGCTGCATAAAACCAGAGATTGAAATGAGCACAGATAAAGATCCTTAAGCCAAATATGGAATAGACAAGAGCTACTCCTTGCTCAACGAAATGGACTCAACACCACATATTAAACGCCTAAGAATGTACCTGACTAGTAAGTATCGTAAAACCTATGGATTGCTATGTCTCCGAAAGAGAATCAAGCATGTGTACAGGGGCATAAACGCAGCAGTGATAGGTTTGGAGAGGTTTGGTGAGCAAATGAAGACCCTTTGAAGTCATATTGCATGGTACCCATTCCACGGGTTTCAAATACCCAGGTTTAAGGTATTCTTCCTTCAGCTAAAACATGCATGTGGAACCTAGAGTATGATCAACCATGTGTTCGGGAGACGTGTTCAAATATGTCTCAGTTTTCGTACCCTGGTACTCGGGTGCAACATTCCAGACGCTTTACTAACACTCTCCCGACTTGGAGAGTCAGTCCCTTTTACCTCCTGTTTGGCCCAGTTTGCAATTTCTGCGGAAGATGAACAGGAATAGCGAGAACCAATGAGAGACTAGCTGGAGGTGTCTGGACGGGCAAATTTAACTCTCATTTCCCACCAGGAAGAGGAATTAACCAAAGGCTCAGCGTGCCATGCCGGAACCAGATTAGGGCCTGAAGCCATCCTGCAGTGTTTCGGCCAGCTCACAAGAAAGCGAGTTGAAGAAAGGAGCTCAGGGGCACTGTAATTTACAAACCTGCAGAGTTATAAATGACAGCTATCGTCCAAAAATAGACTGAAGTAAGGCTGCCAAGAGGACTTGAAAGCGGGGCAGAATTGCAGGAAACCGATTTCAGGAGGTAGACAGGAATTGCATTGAAAGCATAGGAAAAGAGGCAGAACGTCCACAATGATGCACTTGGCCAAAAAGGGCGTATGCGTTTTTTCCTGAATATATTCAGGAAAAAACGCATACGCCCTTTTTGGCCAACCAAACAAGCTTGCAAAGGAAATCTGCACTACAATGAAGTCTCACTTCCCCCCGGTCAAAAGGGCCATCTGAAAAAAGTGTAAAATCCAGAAAGGCAGGACAGGCCATGGAGAACTGGGAGCCTTGTTATGCTGAAGGGCGGGATGTAAATTGCCAACAACCACTCGGGAGAAGTGTATGGTGTTTCCTGAAACATCTAAAAAACAAAGCAACAGAGCCTAGGGCACTTCCACTTATGGTCCTATAGCTTAGGGAATTTGAAATCAAAAAGACACAGCCACCCCAAAGTTTGGGACGCCTCTGTTTACAAGAACCTCGTTTACAGTACAAGTTCAACATCGCAGAAAGTGAAAAATGGATAAAAAAGTTGTGGTATTTACTTACAAAGCAATATCACTCAGCAATGAAATCTGTGTCATCAGGCCCTTAGCAGCACAATGAGTGGATTCAGGTATGATGATTCTAACTGAAATAAGTCACACAGAAAAAGAAACATCATAAGATATCAGTAATACACGGAATGTAAACTTGGCTACACAGGAACTGAATTACAGAACAGAACAGGGTCTCAAATTTAGAAAACCAACTTATGCTTGCTTAAGGGGAAAGGTGAGTTGGGGTGCTGCATAAAACCAGAGATTGAAATGAGCACAGATAAAGATCCTTAAGCCAAATATGGAATAGACAAGAGCTACTCCTTGCTCAACGAAATGGACTCAACACCGCATATTAAACGCCTAAGAATGTACCTGACTAGTAAGTATCTTAAAACCTATGGATTGCTATGTCTCCGAAAGAGAATCAAGCATGTGTACAGGGGCATAAACGCAGCAGTGATAGGATTGGAGAGGTTCGGTGAGCAAATGAAGACCCTTTGAAGTCATATTGCATGGTACCCATTCCACGGGTTTCAACTACCCAGGTTTAAGGTATTCTTCCTTCAGCTAAAACATGCATGTGGAACCTAGAGTATGATCAACCATGTGATCGGGAGACGTGTTCAAATATGTCTCAGTTTTCGTACCCTGGTACTCGGGTGCAACATTCCAGACGCTTTACTAACACTCTCCCGACTTGGAGAGTCAGTCCCTTTAACCTCCTGTTTGGCCCAGTTTGCAATTTCTGCGGAAGATGAACAGGAATAGCGAGAACCAATGAGAGACTAGCTGGAGGTGTCTGGACGGGCAAATTTAACTCTCATTTCCCACCAGGAAGAGGAATTAACCAAAGGCTCAGCGTGCCGTGCCGGAACCAGATTAGGGCCTGAAGCCATCCTGCGGTGTTTCGGCCAGCTCACAAGAAAGCGAGTTGAAGAAAGGAGCTCAGGGGCATTGTAATTTACAAACCTGCAGAGTTATAAATGACAGCTATCGTCCAAAAATAGACTGAAGTAAGGCTGCCAAGAGGACTTGAAAGCGGGGCAGAATTGCAGGAAACCGATTTCAGGAGGTAGACTGGAATTGCATTGAAAGCATAGGAAAAGAGGCAGAACGTCCACAATGATGCACTTGGCCAAAAAGGGCGTATGCGTTTTTTCCTGAATATATTCAGGAAAAAACGCATACGCCCTTTTTGGCCAACCAAGCAAGCTTGCAAAGGAAATCTGCACTACAATGAAGTCTCACTTCCCCCCGGTCAAAAGGGCCATCTGAAAAAAGTGTAAAATCCAGAAAGGCAGGACAGGCCATGGAGAACTGGGAGCCTTGTTATGCTGAAGGGCGGGATGTAAATTGCCAACAACCACTTGGGAGAAGTGTATGGTGTTTCCTGAAACATCTAAAAAACAAAGCAACAGAGCCTAGGGCACTTCCACTTATGGTCCTATAGCTTAGGGAATTTGAAATCAAAAAGACACAGCCACCCCAAAGTTTGGGACGCCTCTGTTTACAAGAACCTCGTTTACAGTACAAGTTCAACATCGCAGAAAGTGAAAAATGGATAAAAAATTTGTGGTATTTACTTACAAAGCAATATCACTCAGCAATGAAATCTGTGTCATCAGGCCCTTAGCAGCACAATGAGTGGATTCAGGTATGATGATTCTAACTGAAATAAGATACACAGAAAAAGAAACATCATAAGATATCAGTAATACACGGAATGTAAACTTGGCTACACAGGAACTGAATTACAGAACAGAACAGGGTCTCAAATTTAGAAAACCAACTTATGCTTGCTTAAGGGTAAAGGTGAGTTGGGGTGCTGCATAAAACCAGAGATTGAAATGAGCACAGATAAAGATCCTTAAGCCAAATATGGAATAGACAAGAGCTACTCCTTGCTCAACGAAATGGACTCAACACCACATATTAAACGCCTAAGAATGTACCTGACTAGTAAGTATCGTAAAACCTATGGATTGCTATGTCTCCGAAAGAGAATCAAGCATGTGTACAGGGGCATAAACGCAGCAGTGATAGGATTGGAGAGGTTCGGTGAGCAAATGAAGACCCTTTGAAGTCATATTGCATGGTACCCATTCCACGGGTTTCAAATACCCAGGTTTAAGGTATTCTTCCTTCAGCTAAAACATGCATGTGGAACCTAGAGTATGATCAACCATGTGTTCGGGAGACGTGTTCAAATATGTCTCAGTTTTCGTACCCTGGTACTCGGGTGCAACATTCCAGACGCTTTACTAACACTCTCCCGACTTGGAGAGTCAGTCCCTTTTACCTCCTGTTTGGCCCAGTTTGCAATTTCTGCGGAAGATGAACAGGAATAGCGAGAACCAATGAGAGACTAGCTGGAGGTGTCTGGACGGGCAAATTTAACTCTCATTTCCCACCAGGAAGAGGAATTAACCAAAGGCTCAGCGTGCCGTGCCGGAACCAGATTAGGGCCTGAAGCCATCCTGCAGTGTTTCGGCCAGCTCACAAGAAAGCGAGTTGAAGAAAGGAGCTCAGGGGCACTGTAATTTACAAACCTGCAGAGTTATAAATGACAGCTATCGTCCAAAAATAGACTGAAGTAAGGCTGCCAAGAGGACTTGAAAGCGGGGCAGAATTGCAGGAAACCGATTTCAGGAGGTAGACAGGAATTGCATTGAAAGCATAGGAAAAGAGGCAGAACGTCCACAATGATGCACTTGGCCAAAAAGGGCGTATGCGTTTTTTCCTGAATATATTCAGGAAAAAACGCATACGCCCTTTTTGGCCAACCAAACAAGCTTGCAAAGGAAATCTGCACTACAATGAAGTCTCACTTCCCCCCGGTCAAAAGGGCCATCTGAAAAAAGTGTAAAATCCAGAAAGGCAGGACAGGCCATGGAGAACTGGGAGCCTTGTTATGCTGAAGGGCGGGATGTAAATTGCCAACAACCACTCGGGAGAAGTGTATGGTGTTTCCTGAAACATCTAAAAAACAAAGCAACAGAGCCTAGGGCACTTCCACTTATGGTCCTATAGCTTAGGGAATTTGAAATCAAAAAGACACAGCCACCCCAAAGTTTGGGACGCCTCTGTTTACAAGAACCTCGTTTACAGTACAAGTTCAACATCGCAGAAAGTGAAAAATGGATAAAAAAGTTGTGGTATTTACTTACAAAGCAATATCACTCAGCAATGAAATCTGTGTCATCAGGCCCTTAGCAGCACAATGAGTGGATTCAGGTATGATGATTCTAACTGAAATAAGTCACACAGAAAAAGAAACATCATAAGATATCAGTAATACACGGAATGTAAACTTGGCTACACAGGAACTGAATTACAGAACAGAACAGGGTCTCAAATTTAGAAAACCAACTTATGCTTGCTTAAGGGGAAAGGTGAGTTGGGGTGCTGCATAAAACCAGAGATTGAAATGAGCACAGATAAAGATCCTTAAGCCAAATATGGAATAGACAAGAGCTACTCCTTGCTCAACGAAATGGACTCAACACCGCATATTAAACGCCTAAGAATGTACCTGACTAGTAAGTATCTTAAAACCTATGGATTGCTATGTCTCCGAAAGAGAATCAAGCATGTGTACAGGGGCATAAACGCAGCAGTGATAGGATTGGAGAGGTTCGGTGAGCAAATGAAGACCCTTTGAAGTCATATTGCATGGTACCCATTCCACGGGTTTCAACTACCCAGGTTTAAGGTATTCTTCCTTCAGCTAAAACATGCATGTGGAACCTAGAGTATGATCAACCATGTGATCGGGAGACGTGTTCAAATATGTCTCAGTTTTCGTACCCTGGTACTCGGGTGCAACATTCCAGACGCTTTACTAACACTCTCCCGACTTGGAGAGTCAGTCCCTTTAACCTCCTGTTTGGCCCAGTTTGCAATTTCTGCGGAAGATGAACAGGAATAGCGAGAACCAATGAGAGACTAGCTGGAGGTGTCTGGACGGGCAAATTTAACTCTCATTTCCCACCAGGAAGAGGAATTAACCAAAGGCTCAGCGTGCCGTGCCGGAACCAGATTAGGGCCTGAAGCCATCCTGCGGTGTTTCGGCCAGCTCACAAGAAAGCGAGTTGAAGAAAGGAGCTCAGGGGCATTGTAATTTACAAACCTGCAGAGTTATAAATGACAGCTATCGTCCAAAAATAGACTGAAGTAAGGCTGCCAAGAGGACTTGAAAGCGGGGCAGAATTGCAGGAAACCGATTTCAGGAGGTAGACTGGAATTGCATTGAAAGCATAGGAAAAGAGGCAGAATGTCCACAATGATGCACTTGGCCAAAAAGGGCGTATGCGTTTTTTCCTGAATATATTCAGGAAAAAACGCATACGCCCTTTTTGGCCAACCAAGCAAGCTTGCAAAGGAAATCTGCACTACAATGAAGTCTCACTTCCCCCCGGTCAAAAGGGCCATCTGAAAAAAGTGTAAAATCCAGAAAGGCAGGACAGGCCATGGAGAACTGGGAGCCTTTTTATGCTGAAGGGCGGGATGTAAATTGCCAACAACCACTCGGGAGAAGTGTATGGTGTTTCCTGAAACATCTAAAAAACAAAGCAACAGAGCCTAGGGCACTTCCACTTATGGTCCTATAGCTTAGGGAATTTGAAATCAAAAAGACACAGCCACCCCAAAGTTTGGGACGCCTCTGTTTACAAGAACCTCGTTTACAGTACAAGTTCAACATCGCAGAAAGTGAAAAATGGATAAAAAAGTTGTGGTATTTACTTACAAAGCAATATCACTCAGCAATGAAATCTGTGTCATCAGGCCCTTAGCAGCACAATGAGTGGATTCAGGTATGATGATTCTAACTGAAATAAGTCACACAGAAAAAGAAACATCATAAGATATCAGTAATACACGGAATGTAAACTTGGCTACACAGGAACTGAATTACAGAACAGAACAGGGTCTCAAATTTAGAAAACCAACATATGCTTGCTTAAGGGGAAAGGTGAGTTGGGGTGCTGCATAAAACCAGAGATTGAAATGAGCACAGATAAAGATCCTTAAGCCAAATATGGAATAGACAAGAGCTACTCCTTGCTCAACGAAATGGACTCAACACCCCATATTAAACGCCTAAGAATGTACCTGACTAGTAAGTATCTTAAAACCTATGGATTGCTATGTCTCCGAAAGAGAATCAAGCATGTGTACAGGGGCATAAACGCAGCAGTGATAGGATTGGAGAGGTTCGGTGAGCAAATGAAGACCCTTTGAAGTCATATTGCATGGTACCCATTCCACGGGTTTCAAATACCCAGGTTTAAGGTATTCTTCCTTCAGCTAAAACATGCATGTGGAACCTAGAGTATGATCAACCATGTGTTCGGGAGACGTGTTCAAATATGTCTCAGTTTTCGTACCCTGGTACTCGGGTGCAACATTCCAGACGCTTTACTAACACTCTCCCCACTTGGAGAGTCAGTCCCTTTTACCTCCTGTTTGGCCCAGTTTGCAATTTCTGCGGAAGATGAACAGGAATAGCGAGAACCAATGAGAGACTAGCTGGAGGTGTCTGGACGGGCAAATTTAACTCTCATTTCCCACCAGGAAGAGGAATTAACCAAAGGCTCAGCGTGCCGTGCCGGAACCAGATTAGGGCCTGAAGCCATCCTGCGGTGTTTCGGCCAGCTCACAAGAAAGCGAGTTGAAGAAAGGAGCTCAGGGGCACTGTAATTTACAAACCTGCAGAGTTATAAATGACAGCTATCGTCCAAAAATAGACTGAAGTAAGGCTGCCAAGAGGACTTGAAAGCGGGGCAGAATTGCAGGAAACCGATTTCAGGAGGTAGACTGGAATTGCATTGAAAGCATAGGAAAAGAGGCAGAACGTCCACAATGATGCACTTGGCCAAAAAGGGCGTATGCGTTTTTTCCTGAATATATTCAGGAAAAAACGCATACGCCCTTTTTGGCCAACCAAGCAAGCTTGCAAAGGAAATCTGCACTACAATGAAGTCTCACTTCCCCCCGGTCAAAAGGGCCATCTGAAAAAAGTGTAAAATCCAGAAAGGCAGGACAGGCCATGGAGAACTGGGAGCCTTGTTATGCTGAAGGGCGGGATGTAAATTGCCAACAACCACTTGGGAGAAGTGTATGGTGTTTCCTGAAACATCTAAAAAACAAAGCAACAGATCCTAGGGCACTTCCACTTATGGTCCTATAGCTTAGGGAATTTGAAATCAAAAAGACACAGCCACCCCAAAGTTTGGGACGCCTCTGTTTACAAGAACCTCGTTTACAGTACAAGTTCAACATCACAGAAAGTGAAAAATGGATAAAAAATTTGTGGTATTTACTTACAAAGCAATATCACTCAGCAATGAAATCTGTGTCATCAGGCCCTTAGCAGCACAATGAGTGGATTCAGGTATGATGATTCTAACTGAAATAAGATACACAGAAAAAGAAACATCATAAGATATCAGTAATACACGGAATGTAAACTTGGCTACACAGGAACTGAATTACAGAACAGAACAGGGTCTCAAATTTAGAAAACCAACTTATGCTTGCTTAAGGGGAAAGGTGAGTTGGGGTGCTGCATAAAACCAGAGATTGAAATGAGCACAGATAAAGATCCTTAAGCCAAATATGGAATAGACAAGAGCTACTCCTTGCTCAACGAAATGGACTCAACACCACATATTAAACGCCTAAGAATGTACCTGACTAGTAAGTATCGTAAAACCTATGGATTGCTATGTCTCCGAAAGAGAATCAAGCATGTGTACAGGGGCATAAACGCAGCAGTGATAGGATTGGAGAGGTTCGGTGAGCAAATGAAGACCCTTTGAAGTTATATTGCATGGTACCCATTCCACGGGTTTCAAATACCCAGGTTTAAGGTATTCTTCCTTCAGCTAAAACATGCATGTGGAACCTAGAGTATGATCAACCATGTGTTCGGGAGACGTGTTCAAATATGTCTCAGTTTTCGTACCCTGGTACTCGGGTGCAACATTCCAGACGCTTTACTAACACTCTCCCGACTTGGAGAGTCAGTCCCTTTTACCTCCTGTTTGGCCCAGTTTGCAATTTCTGCGGAAGATGAACAGGAATAGCGAGAACCAATGAGAGACTAGCTGGAGGTGTCTGGACGGGCAAATTTAACTCTCATTTCCCACCAGGAAGAGGAATTAACCAAAGGCTCAGCGTGCCGTGCCGGAACCAGATTAGGGCCTGAAGCCATCCTGCAGTGTTTCGGCCAGCTCACAAGAAAGCGAGTTGAAGAAAGGAGCTCAGGGGCACTGTAATTTACAAACCTACAGAGTTATAAATGACAGCTATCGTCCAAAAATAGACTGAAGTAAGGCTGCCAAGAGGACTTGAAAGCGGGGCAGAATTGCAGGAAACCGATTTCAGGAGGTAGACAGGAATTGCATTGAAAGCATAGGAAAAGAGGCAGAACGTCCACAATGATGCACTTGGCCAAAAAGGGCGTATGCGTTTTTTCCTGAATATATTCAGGAAAAAACGCATACGCCCTTTTTGGCCAACCAAACAAGCTTGCAAAGGAAATCTGCACTACAATGAAGTCTCACTTCCCCCCGGTCAAAAGGGCCATCTGAAAAAAGTGTAAAATCCAGAAAGGCAGGACAGGCCATGGAGAACTGGGAGCCTTGTTATGCTGAAGGGCGGGATGTAAATTGCCAACAACCACTCGGGAGAAGTGTATGGTGTTTCCTGAAACATCTAAAAAACAAAGCAACAGAGCCTAGGGCACTTCCACTTATGGTCCTATAGCTTAGGGAATTTGAAATCAAAAAGACACAGCCACCCCAAAGTTTGGGACGCCTCTGTTTACAAGAACCTCGTTTACAGTACAAGTTCAACATCGCAGAAAGTGAAAAATGGATAAAAAAGTTGTGGTATTTACTTACAAAGCAATATCACTCAGCAATGAAATCTGTGTCATCAGGCCCTTAGCAGCACAATGAGTGGATTCAGGTATGATGATTCTAACTGAAATAAGTCACACAGAAAAAGAAACATCATAAGATATCAGTAATACACGGAATGTAAACTTGGCTACACAGGAACTGAATTACAGAACAGAACAGGGTCTCAAATTTAGAAAACCAACTTATGCTTGCTTAAGGGGAAAGGTGAGTTGGGGTGCTGCATAAAACCAGAGATTGAAATGAGCACAGATAAAGATCCTTAAGCCAAATATGGAATAGACAAGAGCTACTCCTTGCTCAACGAAATGGACTCAACACCACATATTAAACGCCTAAGAATGTACCTGACTAGTAAGTATCGTAAAACCTATGGATTGCTATGTCTCCGAAAGAGAATCAAGCATGTGTACAGGGGCATAAACGCAGCAGTGATAGGATTGGAGAGGTTCGGTGAGCAAATGAAGACCCTTTGAATTTATATTGCATGGTACCCATTCCACGGGTTTCAAATACCCAGGTTTAAGGTATTCTTCCTTCAGCTAAAACATGCATGTGGAACCTAGGGTATGATCAACCATGTGTTCGGGAGACGTGTTCAAATATGTCTCAGTTTTCGTACCCTGGTACTCGGGTGCAACATTCCAGACGCTTTACTAACACTCTCCCGACTTGGAGAGTCAGTCCCTTTTACCTCCTGTTTGGCCCAGTTTGCAATTTCTGCGGAAGATGAACAGGAATAGCGAGAACCAATGAGAGAGTAGCTGGAGGTGTCTGGACGGGCAAATTTAACTCTCATTTCCCACCAGGAAGAGGAATTAACCAAAGGCTCAGCGTGCCGTGCCGGAACCAGATTAGGGCCTGAAGCCATCCTGCAGTGTTTCGGCCAGCTCACAAGAAAGCGAGTTGAAGAAAGGAGCTCAGGGGCACTGTAATTTACAAACCTGCAGAGTTATAAATGACAGCTATCGTCCAAAAATAGACTGAAGTAAGGCTGCCAAGAGGACTTGAAAGCGGGGCAGAATTGCAGGAAACCGATTTCAGGAGGTAGACAGGAATTGCATTGAAAGCATAGGAAAAGAGGCAGAACGTCCACAATGATGCACTTGGCCAAAAAGGGCGTATGCGTTTTTTCCTGAATATATTCAGGAAAAAACGCATACGCCCTTTTTGGCCAACCAAACAAGCTTGCAAAGGAAATCTGCACTACAATGAAGTCTCACTTCCCCCCGGTCAAAAGGGCCATCTGAAAAAAGTGTAAAATCCAGAAAGGCAGGACAGGCCATGGAGAACTGGGAGCCTTGTTATGCTGAAGGGCGGGATGTAAATTGCCAACAACCACTCGGGAGAAGTGTATGGTGTTTCCTGAAACATCTAAAAAACAAAGCAACAGAGCCTAGGGCACTTCCACTTATGGTCCTATAGCTTAGGGAATTTGAAATCAAAAAGACACAGCCACCCCAAAGTTTGGGACGCCTCTGTTTACAAGAACCTCGTTTACAGTACAAGTTCAACATCGCAGAAAGTGAAAAATGGATAAAAAAGTTGTGGTATTTACTTACAAAGCAATATCACTCAGCAATGAAATCTGTGTCATCAGGCCCTTAGCAGCACAATGAGTGGATTCAGGTATGATGATTCTAACTGAAATAAGTCACACAGAAAAAGAAACATCATAAGATATCAGTAATACACGGAATGTAAACTTGGCTACACAGGAACTGAATTACAGAACAGAACAGGGTCTCAAATTTAGAAAACCAACTTATGCTTGCTTAAGGGGAAAGGTGAGTTGGGGTGCTGCATAAAACCAGAGATTGAAATGAGCACAGATAAAGATCCTTAAGCCAAATATGGAATAGACAAGAGCTACTCCTTGCTCAACGAAATGGACTCAACACCGCATATTAAACGCCTAAGAATGTACCTGACTAGTAAGTATCTTAAAACCTATGGATTGCTATGTCTCCGAAAGAGAATCAAGCATGTGTACAGGGGCATAAACGCAGCAGTGATAGGATTGGAGAGGTTCGGTGAGCAAATGAAGACCCTTTGAAGTCATATTGCATGGTACCCATTCCACGGGTTTCAACTACCCAGGTTTAAGGTATTCTTCCTTCAGCTAAAACATGCATGTGGAACCTAGAGTATGATCAACCATGTGATCGGGAGACGTGTTCAAATATGTCTCAGTTTTCGTACCCTGGTACTCGGGTGCAACATTCCAGACGCTTTACTAACACTCTCCCGACTTGGAGAGTCAGTCCCTTTAACCTCCTGTTTGGCCCAGTTTGCAATTTCTGCGGAAGATGAACAGGAATAGCGAGAACCAATGAGAGACTAGCTGGAGGTGTCTGGACGGGCAAATTTAACTCTCATTTCCCACCAGGAAGAGGAATTAACCAAAGGCTCAGCGTGCCGTGCCGGAACCAGATTAGGGCCTGAAGCCATCCTGCGGTGTTTCGGCCAGCTCACAAGAAAGCGAGTTGAAGAAAGGAGCTCAGGGGCATTGTAATTTACAAACCTGCAGAGTTATAAATGACAGCTATCGTCCAAAAATAGACTGAAGTAAGGCTGCCAAGAGGACTTGAAAGCGGGGCAGAATTGCAGGAAACCGATTTCAGGAGGTAGACTGGAATTGCATTGAAAGCATAGGAAAAGAGGCAGAACGTCCACAATGATGCACTTGGCCAAAAAGGGCGTATGCGTTTTTTCCTGAATATATTCAGGAAAAAACGCATACGCCCTTTTTGGCCAACCAAGCAAGCTTGCAAAGGAAATCTGCACTACAATGAAGTCTCACTTCCCCCCGGTCAAAAGGGCCATCTGAAAAAAGTGTAAAATCCAGAAAGGCAGGACAGGCCATGGAGAACTGGGAGCCTTTTTATGCTGAAGGGCGGGATGTAAATTGCCAACAACCACTCGGGAGAAGTGTATGGTGTTTCCTGAAACATCTAAAAAACAAAGCAACAGAGCCTAGGGCACTTCCACTTATGGTCCTATAGCTTAGGGAATTTGAAATCAAAAAGACACAGCCACCCCAAAGTTTGGGACGCCTCTGTTTACAAGAACCTCGTTTACAGTACAAGTTCAACATCGCAGAAAGTGAAAAATGGATAAAAAAGTTGTGGTATTTACTTACAAAGCAATATCACTCAGCAATGAAATCTGTGTCATCAGGCCCTTAGCAGCACAATGAGTGGATTCAGGTATGATGATTCTAACTGAAATAAGTCACACAGAAAAAGAAACATCATAAGATATCAGTAATACACGGAATGTAAACTTGGCTACACAGGAACTGAATTACAGAACAGAACAGGGTCTCAAATTTAGAAAACCAACATATGCTTGCTTAAGGGGAAAGGTGAGTTGGGGTGCTGCATAAAACCAGAGATTGAAATGAGCACAGATAAAGATCCTTAAGCCAAATATGGAATAGACAAGAGCTACTCCTTGCTCAACGAAATGGACTCAACACCCCATATTAAACGCCTAAGAATGTACCTGACTAGTAAGTATCTTAAAACCTATGGATTGCTATGTCTCCAAAAGAGAATCAAGCATGTGTACAGGGGCATAAACGCAGCAGTGATAGGATTGGAGAGGTTCGGTGAGCAAATGAAGACCCTTTGAAGTCATATTGCATGGTACCCATTCCACGGGTTTCAAATACCCAGGTTTAAGGTATTCTTCCTTCAGCTAAAACATGCATGTGGAACCTAGAGTATGATCAACCATGTGTTCGGGAGACGTGTTCAAATATGTCTCAGTTTTCGTACCCTGGTACTCGGGTGCAACATTCCAGACGCTTTACTAACACTCTCCCCACTTGGAGAGTCAGTCCCTTTTACCTCCTGTTTGGCCCAGTTTGCAATTTCTGCGGAAGATGAACAGGAATAGCGAGAACCAATGAGAGACTAGCTGGAGGTGTCTGGACGGGCAAATTTAACTCTCATTTCCCACCAGGAAGAGGAATTAACCAAAGGCTCAGCGTGCCGTGCCGGAACCAGATTAGGGCCTGAAGCCATCCTGTGGTGTTTCGGCCAGCTCACAAGAAAGCGAGTTGAAGAAAGGAGCTCAGGGGCACTGTAATTTACAAACCTGCAGAGTTATAAATGACAGCTATCGTCCAAAAATAGACTGAAGTAAGGCTGCCAAGAGGACTTGAAAGCGGGGCAGAATTGCAGGAAACCGATTTCAGGAGGTAGACTGGAATTGCATTGAAAGCATAGGAAAAGAGGCAGAACGTCCACAATGATGCACTTGGCCAAAAAGGGCGTATGCGTTTTTTCCTGAATATATTCAGGAAAAAACGCATACGCACTTTTTGGCCAACCAAGCAAGCTTGCAAAGGAAATCTGCACTACAATGAAGTCTCACTTCCCCCCGGTCAAAAGGGCCATCTGAAAAAAGTGTAAAATCCAGAAAGGCAGGACAGGCCATGGAGAACTGGGAGCCTTGTTATGCTGAAGGGCGGGATGTAAATTGCCAACAACCACTCGGGAGAAGTGTATGGTGTTTCCTGAAACATCTAAAAAACAAAGCAACAGAGCCTAGGGCACTTCCACTTATGGTCCTATAGCTTAGGGAATTTGAAATCAAAAAGACACAGCCACCCCAAAGTTTGGGACGCCTCTGTTTACAAGAACCTCGTTTACAGTACAAGTTCAACATCGCAGAAAGTGAAAAATGGATAAAAAAGTTGTGGTATTTACTTACAAAGCAATATCACTCAGCAATGAAATCTGTGTCATCAGGCCCTTAGCAGCACAATGAGTGGATTCAGGTATGATGATTCTAACTGAAATAAGTCACACAGAAAAAGAAACATCATAAGATATCAGTAATACACGGAATGTAAACTTGGCTACACAGGAACTGAATTACAGAACAGAACAGGGTCTCAAATTTAGAAAACCAACTTATGCTTGCTTAAGGGGAAAGGTGAGTTGGGGTGCTGCATAAAACCAGAGATTGAAATGAGCACAGATAAAGATCCTTAAGCCAAATATGGAATAGACAAGAGCTACTCCTTGCTCAACGAAATGGACTCAACACCGCATATTAAACGCCTAAGAATGTACCTGACTAGTAAGTATCTTAAAACCTATGGATTGCTATGTCTCCGAAAGAGAATCAAGCATGTGTACAGGGGCATAAACGCAGCAGTGATAGGATTGGAGAGGTTCGGTGAGCAAATGAAGACCCTTTGAAGTCATATTGCATGGTACCCATTCCACGGGTTTCAAATACCCAGGTTTAAGGTATTCTTCCTTCAGCTAAAACATGCATGTGGAATCTAGAGTATGATCAACCATGTGATCGGGAGACGTGTTCAAATATGTCTCAGTTTTCGTACCCTGGTACTCGGGTGCAACATTCCAGACGCTTTACTAACACTCTCCCGACTTGGAGAGTCAGTCCCTTTAACCTCCTGTTTGGCCCAGTTTGCAATTTCTGCGGAAGATGAACAGGAATAGCGAGAACCAATGAGAGACTAGCTGGAGGTGTCTGGACGGGCAAATTTAACTCTCATTTCCCACCAGGAAGAGGAATTAACCAAAGGCTCAGCGTGCCGTGCCGGAACCAGATTAGGGCCTGAAGCCATCCTGCGGTGTTTCGGCCAGCTCAGAAGAAAGCGAGTTGAAGAAAGGAGCTCAGGGGCACTGTAATTTACAAACCTGCAGAGTTATAAATGACAGCTATCGTCCAAAAATAGACTGAAGTAAGGCTGCCAAGAGGACTTGAAAGTGGGGCAGAATTGCAGGAAACCGATTTCAGGAGGTAGACTGGAATTGCATTGAAAGCATAGGAAAAGAGGCAGAACGTCCACAATGATGCACTTGGCCAAAAAGGGCGTATGCGTTTTTTCCTGAATATATTCAGGAAAAAACGCATACGCACTTTTTGGCCAACCAAGCAAGCTTGCAAAGGAAATCTGCACTACAATGAAGTCTCACTTCCCCCCGGTCAAAAGGGCCATCTGAAAAAAGTGTAAAATCCAGAAAGGCAGGACAGGCCATGGAGAACTGGGAGCCTTGTTATGCTCATGTGCGGGATGTAAATTGCCAACAGACACTCAGGAGAAGTGTATGGTGTTTCCTGAAACATCTAAAAAACAAAGCAACACAGCCTAGGGCACTTCCACTTATGGTCCTATAGCTTAGGGAAATTAAAATCAAAAAGACAGAGCCACCCCAAAGTTTGGGATGCCTCTGTTTACAAGAACCTCGTTTACAGTAGAAGTTCAACATCGCAGAAAGTGAAAAATGGATAAAGAAGTTGTGGTATTTACTTACAAAGCAATATCACTCAGCAATGAAATCTATGTCATCAGGCCCTTAGCATCACAATGTGTGGATTCAGGTATGATGATTCTAACTGAAATAAGTCACACAGAAAAAGAAACATCATAAGATATCAGTAATACACGGAATGTAAACTTGGCTACACAGGAACTGAATTACAGAACAGAACAGGGTCTCAAATTTAGAAAACCAACTTATGCTTGCTTAAGGGGAAAGGTGAGTTGGGGTGCTGCATAAAACCAGAGATTGAAATGAGCACAGATAAAGTTCCTTAAGTCAAATATGGAATAGACAAGAGCTACTCCTTGCTCAACGAAATGGACTCAACACCGCAGATTAAACGCCTAAGAATGTACATGACTAGTAAGTATCGTAAAACCTATGGATTGCTATGTCTCCAAAAGAGAATCAAGCATGTGTACAGGGGCATAAACGCATCAGTGATAGGATTGGAGAGGTTCGGTGAGCAAATGAAGACCCTTTGAAGTCATATTGCATGGTACCCTTTACACGGGTCGCAACTTTCCAGGTTTAAGGTACTCTTCCTTCAGCTAAAACATGCATGTGGAACCCAAGTATGATCAACCATGTGAACGGGAGACGTGTTCAAATATGTCTCAGTTTACCTCCCCTGGTACTCCGGTGCAACATTCCAGACGCTTTACTAACACTCACCCGACTTGGAGAGTCAGTCCCTTTAACCTCCTGTTTGGCCCAGTTTGCAATTTCTGCGGAAGATGAACAGGAATAGCGAGAACCAATGAGAGACTAGCTGGAGGTGTCTGGACGGGCAAATTTAACTCTCATTTCCCACCAGGAAGAGGAATTAACCAAAGGCTCAGCGTGCCGTGCCGGAACCAGATTAGGGCCTGAAGCCATCCTGCGGTGTTTCGGCCAGCTCACAAGAAAGCGAGTTGAAGAAAGGAGCTCAGGGGCACTGTAATTCACAAACCTGCAGAGTTATAAATGACAGCTATCGTCCAAAAATAGACTGAAGTAAGGCTGCCAAGAGGACTTGAAAGCGGGGCAGAATTGCAGGAAACCTATTTCAGGAGGTAGACAGGAATTGCATTGAAAGCATAGGAAAAGAGGCAGAACGTCCACAATGATGCACTTGGCCAAAAAGGGCGTATGCGTTTTTTCCTGAATATATTCAGGAAAAAACGCATACGCACTTTTTGGCCAACCAAGCAAGCTTGCAAAGGAAATCTGCACTACAATGAAGTCTCACTTCCCCCCGGTCAAAAGGGCCATCTGAAAAAAGTGTAAAATCCAGAAAGGCAGGACAGGCCATGGAGAACTGGGAGCCTTGTTATGCTGAAGGGCGGGATGTAAATTGCCAACAACCACTCGGGAGAAGTGTATGGTGTTTCCTGAAACATCTAAAAAACAAAGCAACAGAGCCTAGGGCACTTCCACTTATGGTCCTATAGCTTAGGGAAATTGAAATCAAAAAGACACAGCCACCCCAAAGTTTGGGACGCCTCTGTTTACAAGAACCTCGTTTACCGTACAAGTTCAATATCACAGAAAGTGAAAAATGGATAAAGAACTTGTGGTATTTACGTACAATGCAGTATCACTCTGCAATGAAATCTATGTCATCAGGCCCGTAGCAGCATAATTAGTGGATTCAGGTACGATGATTCTAACTGAACTAAGTCACACAGAAAAAGAAACATCATAAGATATCAGTAATACACGGAATGTAAACTTGGCTACACAGGAACTGAATTACAGAACAGAACAGGGTCTCAAATTTAGAAAACCAACTTATGCTTGCTTAAGGGGAAAGGGGAGTTGGGGTGCTGCATAAAACCAGAGATTGAAATGAGCACAGATAAAGTTCCTTAAGCCAAATATGGAATAGACAAGAGCTACTCCTTTCTCAACAAAATGGACTCAACACCGCATATTAAACGCCTAAGAATGTACCTGACTTGTAAGTATCTTAAAACCTATGGATTGCTATGTCTCCGAAAGAGAATCAAGCATATGTACAGGGGCATAAACGCAGCAGTGATAGGATTGGAGAGGTTCGGTGAGCAAATGAAGACCCTTTGAAGTCATATTGCATGGTACCCATTCCACGGGTTTCAACTACCCAGGTTTAAGGTATTCTTCCTTCAGCTAAAACATGCATGTGGAACCTAGAGTATGATCAACCATGTGATCGGGAGACGTGTTCAAATATGTCTCAGTTTTCGTACCTGGTACTCGGGTGCAACATTCCAGACGCTTTACTAACCCTCTCCCGACTTGGAGAGTCAGTCCCTTTAACCTCCTGTTTGGCCCAGTTTGCAGTTTCTGCGGAAGATGAACAGGAATAGCGAGAACCAATGGAGACTAGCTGAAGGTGTCTGGACGGGCAAATTTAACTCTCATTTCCCACCAGGAAGAGGAAATAACCAAAGGCTCAGCGTGCCGTGCCGGAACCAGATTAGGGCCTGAAGCCATCCTGCGGTGTTGCGGCCAGGTCACAAGAAACAATTTGAAGAAAGGAGCTCAGGGGCACTGTAATTCACAAACCTGCAGAGTTATAAATGACAGCTATCGTCCAAAAATATACTGAAGTAAGGCTGCCAAGAGGACTTGAAAGCGGGGCAGAATTGCAGGAAACCGATTTCAGGAGGTAGACTGGAATTGCATTGAAAGCATAGGAAAAGAGGCAGAACGTCCACAATGATGCACTTGGCCAAAAAGGGCGTATGCGTTTTTTCCTGAATATATTCAGGAAAAAACGCATACGCCCTTTTTGGCCAACCAAGCAAGCTTGCAAAGGAAATCTGCACTACAATGAAGTCTCACTTCCCCCCGGTCAAAAGGGCCATCTGAAAAAAGTGTAAAATCCAGAAAGGCAGGACAGGCCATGGAGAACTGGGAGCCTTGTTATGCTGATGGGCGGGATGTAAATTGCCAACAACCACTTGGGAGAAGTGTATGGTGTTTCCTGAAACATCTAAAAAACAAAGCAACAGAACCTAGGGCAATTCCACTTATGGTCCTATAGGTTAGGGAATTTAAAATCAAAAAGACACAGTCACCCCAAAGTTTGGAACGGCTCTGTTTACATGAACCTCGTTTACAGTACAAGTTCAACATCGCAGAAAGTGAAAAATGGATAAAGAAGTTGTGGTATTTACTTACAAAGCAATATCACTCAGCAATGAAATCTGTGTCATCAGGCCCTTAGCAGCACAATGAGTGGATTCAGGTATGATGATTCTAACTGAAATAAGTCACACAGAAAAAGAAACATCATAAGATATCAGTAATACACGGAATGGAAACTTGGCTACACAGGAACTGAATTACAGAACAGAACAGGGTCTCAAATTTAGAAAACCAACTTATGCTTGCTTAAGGGGAAAGGTGAGTTGGGGTGCTGTATAAAACCAGAGATTGAAATGAGCACAGATAAAGTTCCTTAAGCCAAATATGGAATACACAAGAGCTACTCCTTGCTCAACGAAATGGACTCAACACCGCATATTAAACGCCTAAGAATGTACCTGACTAGTAAGTATCTTAAAACCTGTGGATTGCTATGTCTCCGAAAGAAAATCAAGCATGTGTACAGGGGCATAAACGCAGCAGTGATAGGATTGGAGAGGTTCGGTGAGCAAATGAAGACCCTTTGAAGTCATATTGCATGGTACCCATTAAACGAGTTTCAACTACCCAGGTTTAAGGTATTCTTCCTTCAGCTAAAACATGCATGTGGAACCTAGAGTATGATCAACCATGTGATCGGGAGACGTGTTCAAATATGTCTCAGTTTTCGTACCCTGGTACTCGGGTGCAACATTCCAGATGCTTTACTAACACTCTCCCCACTTGGAGAGTCAGCGCCTTTAACCTCCTGTTTGGCACAGTTTGCAATTTCTGCGGAAGATGAACAGGAATAGCGAGAACCAATGAGAGACTAGCTGGAGGTGTCTGGATGGGCAAATTTAACTCTCATTTCCCACCAGGAAGAGGAATTAACCAAAGGCTCAGCGTGCCGTGCCGGAACCAGATTAGGGCCTGAAGCCATTCTGCGGTGTTGCGGCCAGGTCACAAGAAAGCGAGTTGAAGAAAGGAGCTCAGGGGCACTGTAATTCACAAACCTGCAGAGTTATAAATGACAGCTATCGTCCAAAAATAGACTGAAGTAAGGCTGCCAAGAGGACTTGAAAGCGGGGCAGAATTGCAGGAAACCGATTTCAGGAGGTAGACTGGAATTGCATTGAAAGCATAGGAAAAGAGGCAGAACGTCCACAATGATGCACTTGGCCAAAAAGGGCGTATGTGTTTTTTCCTGAATATATTCAGGAAAAAACGCATACGCCCTTTTTGGCCAACCAAGCAAGCTTGCAAAGGAAATCTGCACTACAATGAAGTCTCACTTCCCCCCAGTCAAAAGGGCCGTCTGAAAAAAGTGTAAAATCCAGAAAGGCAGGACAGGCCATGGAGAACTGGGAGCCTTGTTATGCTGATGGGCGGGATGTAAATTGCCAACAACCACTCGGGAGAAGTGTATGGTGTTTCCTGAAACATCTAAAAAACAAAGCAACAGAACCTAGGGCACTTCCACTTATGGTCCTATAGCTTAGGGAAATTAAAATCAAAAAGACACAGCCACCCCAAAGTTTGGAAAGGCTCTGTTTACAAGAACCTCGTTTACAGTACAAGTTCAACATCGCAGAAAGTGAAAAATGGATAAAGATGTTGTGGTATTTACTTACAAAGCAATATCACTCAGCAATGAAATCTGTGTCATCAGGCCCTTAGCAGCACAATGAGTGGATTCAGGTATGATGATTCTAACTGAAATAAGTCACAAAGAAAAAGAAACATCATAAGATATCAGTAATACACGGAATGGAAACTTGGCTACACAGGAACTGAATTACAGAACAGAACAGGGTCTCAAATTTAGAAAACCAACTTATGCTTGCTTAAGGGTAAAGGTGAGTTGGGGTGCTGCATAAAACCAGAGATTGAAATGAGCACAGATAAAGTTCCTTAAGCCAAATATGGAATAGACAAGAGCTACTCCTTGCTCAACGAAATGGACTCAACACCGCATATTAAACGCCTAAGAATGTACCTGACTAGTAAGTATCTTAAAACCTATGGATTGCTATGTCCCCGAAAGAGAAGCAAGCATGTGTACAGGGGCATAAACGCAGCAGTGATAGGATTGGAGAGGTTCGTGAGCAAATGAAGACCCTTTGAAGTCATATTGCATGGTACCCATTCCACGGGTTTCAACTACCCAGGTTTAAGGTATTCTTCCTTCAGCTAAAACATACATGTGGAACCCAGAGTATGATCAACCGTGTGAACAGGAGACGTGTTCAAATATGTCTCAGTTTTCCTCCCCTGGTACTCGGGTGCAACATGCCAGATGCTTTACTAACACTCTCCCTACTTGGAGAGTCAGTGCCTTTAACCTCCTGTTTGCCCCAGTTTGCAATTTCTGCGGAAGATGAACAGGAATAGCGAGAACCAATGAGAGACTACCTGGAGGTGTCTGAACGGGCAAATTTAACTCTCATTTCCCACCAGGAAGAGGAATTAACCAAAGGCTCAGCGTGCCATGCCGGAACCGCATTAGGGCCTGAAGACATCCTGCGGTGTTGCGGCCAGCTCACAAGAAAGTGAGTTGAAGAAAGGAGCTCAGGGGCACTGTAATTCACAAACCTGCAGAGTTATAAATGACAGCTATCGTCCAAAAATACACTGAAGTAAGGATGCCAAGAGGACTTGAAAGCGGGGCAGAATTGCAGGAAACCGATTTCAGGAGGTAGACAGGAATTGCATTTCAAGCATAGGAAAAGAGGCAGAACGTCCACAATGATGCACTAGGCCAAAAAGGGCATATGCGTTTTTTCCTGAATATATTCAGGAAAACACACATACGTGCTTTTTGGCCAACCAAGCAATCTTGCAAAGGAAATCTGCACTACAATGAAGTCTCACTTCTCCCCGGTCAAAAGGGCCATCTGAAAAAAGTGTAAAATCCAGAAAGGCAGGACAGGCCATGGAGAACTGGGAGCCTTGTTATGCTGATGGGCGGGATGTAAATTGCCAACAGACACTCAGGAGAAGTGTATGGTGTTTCCTGAAACATCTAAAAAACAAAGCAACAGAACCTAGGGCACTTCCACTTATGGTCCTATAGCATAGGGAAATTAAAATCAAAAAGACACAGCCACCCCAAAGTTTGGAAAGGCTCTGTTTACAAGAACCTCGTTTACAGTACAAGTTCAACATCGCAGAAAGTGAAAAATGGATAAAGAAGTTGTGGTATTTACTTACAAAGCAATATCACTCAGCAATGAAATCTGTGTCATCAGGCCCTTAGCAGCACAATGAGTGGATTCAGGTATGATGATTCTAACTGAAATAAGTCACACAGAAAAAGAAACATCATAAGATATCAGTAATACACGGAATGGAAACTTGGCTACACAGGAACTGAATTACAGAACAGAACAGGGTCTCAAATTTAGAAAACCAACTTATGCTTGCTTAAGGGGAAAGGTGAGTTGGGGTGCTGCATAAAACCAGAGATTGAAATGAGCACAGATAAAGTTCCTTAAGCCAAATATGGAATAGACAAGAGCTACTCCTTGCTCAACGAAATGGACTCAAGACCGCATATTAAACGCCTAAGAATGTACCTGACTAGTAAGTATCTTAAAACCTATGGATTGCTATGTCTCCGAAAGAGAATCAAGCATGTGTACAGGGGCATAAACGCAGCAGTGATAGGATTGGAGAGGTTCATGAGCAAATGAAGACCCTTTGAAGTCATATTGCATGGTACCCATTCCACGGGTTTCAACTACCCAGGTTTAAGATATTCTTCCTTCAGCTAAAACATGCATGTGTCCCTAGAGTATGATCAACCATGTGATCGGGAGACGTGTTCAAATATGTCTCAGTTTTCGTACCCTGCTACTCGGGTGCAACATTCCAGACGCTTTACTAACACTCTCCCCACTTGGAGAGTCAGTCCCTTTAACCTCCTGTTTGGCCCAGTTTGCAATTTCTGTGGAAGATGAACAGGAATAGCGAGAACCAATGAGAGACTAGCTGGAGGTGTCTGGATGGGCAAATTTAACTCTCATTTCCCACCAGGAAGAGGAATTCACCAAAGGCTCAGCGTGCCGTGCCAGAACCAGATTAGGGCCTGAAGACATCCTGCGGTGTTGCGGCCAGCTCAAAAGAAAGCGAGTTGAAGAAAGGAGCTCAGGGGCACTGTAATTCACAAACCTGCAGAGTTATAAATGACAGCTATCGTCCAAAAATATACTGAAGTAAGGCTGCCAAGAGGACTTGAAAGCGGGGCAGAATTGCAGGAAACCGATTTCAGGAGGTAGACTGGAATTGCATTGAATGCATAGGAAAAGAGGCAGAACGTCCACAATGATGCACTTGGCCAAAAAGGGCGTATGCGTTTTTTCCTGAATATATTCAGGAAAAAACGCATACGCCCTTTTTGGCCAACCAAGCAAACTTGCAAAGGAAATCTGCACTACAATGAAGTCTCACTTCTCCCCGGTCAAAAGGGCCATCTGAAAAAAGTGTAAAATCCAGAAAGGCAGGACAGGCCATGGAGAACTGGGAGCCTTGTTATGCTGATGGGCGGGATGTAAATTGCCAACAGACACTCAGGAGAAGTGTATGGTGTTTCCTGAAACATCTAAAAAACAAAGCAAGAGAGCCTAGGGCAGTTCCACTTATGGTCCTATAGCCTAGGGAAATTAAAATCAAAAAGACACAGCCACCCCAAAGTTTGGGACGCCTCCGTTTAGAAGAACCTCGTTTACCGTACAAGTTCAATATCACAGAAAGTGAAAAATGGATAAAGAACTTGTGGTACTTACGTACAATGCAGTATCACTCAGCAATGAAATCTATGTCATCAGGCCCGTAGCAGCATAATGAGTGGATTCAGGTACGATGATTCTAACTGAAATAATTCACACAGAAAAAGAAACATCATAAGATATCACTAATACACGGAATGTAAACTTGGCTACACAGGAACTGAATTCCAAAACAGAACAGGTTCTCAAATTTAGAAAACCAACTTATGCTTGCTTAAGGGTAAAGGTGAGTTGGGGTGCTGCATAAAACCAGAGATTGAAATGAGCACAGATAAAGTTCCTTAAGCCAAATATGGAATAGACAAGAGCTACTCCTTGCTCAACGAAATGGACTCAAAACCGCATATTAAACGCCTAAGTATGTACCTGACTAGTAAGTATCTTAAAACCTATGGATTGCTATGTCTCCAAAAGAGAATCAAGCGTGTGTACAGGGGCATAAACGCAGCAGTGATAGGATTGGAGAGGTTCGTGAGCAAATGAAGACCCTTTGAAGTCATATTGCATGGTACCCATTCCACGGGTTTCAACTACCCAGGTTTTAGGTATTCTTCCTTCAGCTAAAACATGCATGTGGAACCCAGAGTATGATCAACCATGTGATCGGGAGACGTGTTCAAATATGTCTCAGTTTTCCTCCCCTGGTACTCGGGTGCAACATTCCAGATGCTTTACTAACACTCTCCCCACTTGGAGAGTCAGCGCCTTTAACCTCCTGTTTGGCACAGTTTGCAATTTCTGCTGAAGATGAACAGGAATAGCGAGAACCAATGAGAGGCTAGCTGGAGGTGTCTGGACGGGCAAATTTAACTCTCATTTCCCACCAGGAAGAGGAATTAACCAAAGGCTCAGCGTGCCGTGCCAGAACCAGATTAGGGCCTGAAGCCATCCTGCGGTGTTGCGGCCAGGTCACAAGAAAGCGAGTTGAAGAAAGGAGCTCAGGGGCACTGTAATTCACAAACCTGCAGAGTTATAAATGACAGCTATCGTCCAAAAATAGACTGAAGTAAGGCTGCCAAGAGGACTTGAAAGCGGGGCAGAATTGCAGGAAACCAATTTCAGGAGGTAGACTGGAATTGCATTGAAAGCATAGGAAAAGAGGCAGAACGTCCACAATGATGCACTTGGCCAAAAAGGGCGTATGCGTTTTTTCCTGAATATATTCAGGAAAAAACGCATACGCCCTTTTTGGCCAACCAAGCAAGCTTACAAAGGAAATCTGCACTACAATGAAGTCTCACTTCCCCCCGGTCAAAAGGGCCATCTGAAAAAAGTGTAAAATCCAGAAAGGCAGGACAGGCCATGGAGAACTGGGAGCCTTGTTATGCTGATGGGCGGGATGTAAATTGCCAACAAACACTCGGGAGAAGTGTATGGTGTTTCCTGAAACATCTAAAAAACAAAGCAACGGAACCTACGGCACTTCCACTTATGGTCCTATAGCTTAGGGAAATTAAAATCAAAAAGACACAGCCACCCCAAAGTTTGGAACGGCTCTGTTTACAAGAACCTCGTTTACAGTACAAGTTCAACATCGCAGAAAGTGAAAAATGGATAAAGAAGTTGTGGTATTTACTTACAAAGCAATATCACTCAGCAATGAAATCTGTGTCATCAGGCCCTTAGCAGCACAATGAGTGGATTCAGGTATGATGATTCTAACTGAAATAAGTCACACAGAAAATGAAACATCATAAGATATCACTAATACACGGAATGGAAACTTGGCTACACAGGAACTGAATTACAGAACAGAACAGGGTCTCAAATTTAGAAAACCAACTTATGCTTGCTTAAGGGGAAAGGTGAGTTGGGGTGCTGCATAAAACCAGAGATTGAAATGAGCACAGATAAAGTTCCTTAAGCCAAATATGGAATAGACAAGAGCTACTCCTTGCTCAACGAAACGGACTCAACACCGCATATTAAACGCCTAAGAATGTACCTGACTAGTAAGTATCTTAAAACCTGTGGATTGCTATGTCTCCGAAAGAGAATCAAGCATGTGTACAGGGGCATAAACGCAGCAGTGATAGGATTGGAGAGGTTCGGTGAGCAAATGAAGACCCTTTGAAGTCATATTGCATGGTACCCATTCCACGGGTTTCAACTACCCAGGTTTAAGGTATTCTTCCTTCAGCTAAAACATACATGTGGAACCCAGAGTATGGTCAACCGTGTGAACGGGAGACGTGTTCAAATATGTCTCAGTTGTCCTCCCCTGGTACTCGGGTGCAACATTCCAGATGCTTTACTAACACTCTCCCGACTTGGAGAGTCAGTGCCTTTAACCTCCTGTTTGCCCCAGTTTGCAATTTCTGCGGAAGATGAACAGGAACAGCGAGAACCAATGAAGACTACCTGGAGGTGTCTGAACGGGCAAATTTAACTCTCATTTCCCACCAGGAAGAGGAATTAACCAAAGGCTCAGCGTGCCATGCCGGAACCACATTAGGGCCTGAAGACATCCTGCGGTGTTGCGGCCAGCTCACAAGAAAGCGAGTTGAAGAAAGGAGCTCAGGGGCACTGTAATTCACAAACCTGCAGAGTTATAAATGACAGCTATCGTCCAAAAATATACTGAAGTAA
This sequence comes from Stenella coeruleoalba, assembly GCF_951394435.1. NCBI lineage: Eukaryota > Metazoa > Chordata > Mammalia > Artiodactyla > Delphinidae > Stenella > Stenella coeruleoalba. The sequence continues at coordinate 673,933 of NW_027645966.1, read as the reverse complement.
GGATGCCAAGAGGACTTGAAAGCGGGGCAGAATTGCAGGAAACCGATTTCAGGAGGTAGACAGGAATTGCATTTCAAGCATAGGAAAAGAGGCAGAACGTCCACAATGATGCACTAGGCCAAAAAGGGCATATGCGTTTTTTCCTGAATATATTCAGGAAAACACACATACGCGCTTTTTGGCCAACCAAGCAATCTTGCAAAGGAAATCTGCACTACAATGAAGTCTCACTTCCCCCCGGTCAAAAGGGCCATCTGAAAAAAGTGTAAAATCCAGAAAGGCAGGACAGGCCATGGAGAACTGGGAGCTTTGTTATGCTGATGGGCGGGATGTAAATTGCCAACAGACACTCGGGAGAAGTGTATGGTGTTTCCTGAAACATCTAAAAAACAAAGCAACAGAACCTAGGGCACTTCCACTTATGGTCCTATAGCTTAGGGAAATTAAAATCAAAAAGACACAGCCACCCCAAAGTTTGGAAAGGCTCTGTTTACAAGAACCTCGTTTACAGTACAAGTTCAACATCGCAGAAAGTGAAAAATGGATAAAGAAGTTGTGGTATTTACTTACAAAGCAATATCACTCAGCAATGAAATCTGTGTCATCAGGCCCTTAGCAGCACAATGAGTGGATTCAGGTATGATGATTCTAACTGAAATAAGTCACACAGAAAAAGAAACTTCATAAGATATCAGTAATACACGGAATGGAAACTTGGCTACACAGGAACTGAATTACAGAACAGAACAGGGTCTCAAATTTAGAAAACCAACTTATGCTTGCTTAAGGGGAAAGGTGAGTTGGGGTGCTGCATAAAACCAGAGATTGAAATGAGCACAGATAAAGTTCCTTAAGCCAAATATGGAATAGACAAGAGCTACTCCTTGCTCAACGAAATGGACTCAACACCGCATATTAAACGCCTAAGAATGTACCTGACTAGTAAGTATCTTAAAACCTATGGATTGCTATGTCTCCGAAAGAGAATCAAGCATGTGTACAGGGGCATAAACGCAGCAGTGATAGGATTGGAGAGGTTCATGAGCAAATGAAGACCCTTTGAAGTCCTATTGCATGGTACCCATTCCACGGGTTTCAACTACCCAGGTTTAAGATATTCTTCCTTCAGCTAAAACATGCATGTGTCCCTAGAGTATGATCAACCATGTGATCGGGAGACATGTTCAAATATGTCTCAGTTTTCGTACCCTGGTACGCGGGTGCAACATTCCAGACGCTTTACTAACACTCTCCCCACTTGGAGAGTCATTCCCTTTAACCTCCTGTTTGGCCCAGTTTGCAATTTCTGCGGAAGATGAACAGGAATAGCGAGAACCAATGAGAGACTAGCTGGAGGTGTCTGGACGGGCAAATTTAACTCTCATTTCCCACCAGGAAGAGGAATTAACCAAAGGCTCAGCGTGCCGTGCCGGAACCAGATTAGGGCCTGAAGCCATGCTGCGGTGTTGCGGCCAGGTCACAAGAAAGCGAGTTGAAGAAAGGAGCTCAGGGGCACTGTAATTCACAAACCTGCAGAGTTATAAATGACAGCTATCGTCCAAAAATAGACTGAAGTAAGGCTGCCAAGAGGACTTGAAAGCGGGGCAGAATTGCAGGAAACCGATTTCAGGAGGTAGACTGGAATTGCATTGAAAGCATAGGAAAAGAGGCAGAACGTCCACAATGATGCACTTGGCCAAAAAGGGCGTATGCATTTTTTCCTGAATATATTCAGGAAAAAACGCATACGCCCTTTTTGGCCAACCAAGCAAGCTTGCAAAGGAAATCTGCACTAAAATGAAGTCTCACTTCCCCCCGGTCAAAAGGGCCATCTGAAAAAAGTGTAAAACCCAGAAAGGCAGGACAGGCCATGGAGAACTGGGAGCCTTGTTATGCTGATGGGCGGGATGTAAATTGCCAACAGACACTTGGGAGAAGTGTATGGTGTTTCCTGAAACATCTAAAAAACAAAGCAACAGAGCCTAGGGCACTTCCACTTATGGTCCTATAGCTTAGGGAAATTAAAATCAAAAAGACACAGCCACCCCAAAGTTTGGGACGCCTCTGTTTACAAGAACCTCATTTACCATACAAGTTCAATATCACAGAAAGTGAAAAATGGATAAAGAACTTGTGGTACTTACGTACAATGCAGTATCACTCAGCAATGAAATCTATGTCATCAGGACCGTAGCAGCATAATGAGTGGATTCAGGTACGATGATTCTAACTGAAATAAGTCACACAGAAAAAGAAACATCATAAGATATCACTAATACACGGAATGTAAACTTGGCTACAGAGGAACTGCATTCCAAAACAGAACAGGGTCTCAAATTTACAAAACCAACTTACGCTTGCTTAAGGGGAAAGGTGAGTTGGGGTGCTGCATAAAACCAGAGATTGAAATGAGCACAGATAAAGTTCCTTAAGCCAAATATGGAATAGACAAGAGCTACTCCTTGCTCAACGAAATGGACTCAACACCGCATATTAAACGCCTAAGAATGTACCTGACTAGTAAGTATCTTAAAACCTATGGATTGCTATGTCTCCAAAAGAGAATCAAGCGTGTGTACAGGGGCATAAACGCAGCAGTGATAGGATTGGAGAGGTTCGGTGAGCAAATGAAGACCCTTTGAAGTCATATTGCATGGTACCCATTACACGGGTCTCAACTCTCCAGGTTTAAGGTATTCTTCCTTCAGCTAAAACATGCATGTGGAACCCAGAGTATGATCAACCATGTGAACGGGAGTCGTGTTCAAATATGTCTCAGTTTTCCTCCACTGGTACTCGGGTGCAACATTCCAGACGCTTTACTAACACTCTCCCGACTTGGAGAGTCAGTCCCTTTAACCTCCTGTTTGGCCCAGTTTGCAATTTCTGCGGAAGATGAACAGGAATAGCGAGAACCAATGAGAGGCTAGCTGGAGGTGTCTGGACGGGCAAATTTAACTCTCATTTCCCACCAGGAAGAGGAATTAACCAAAGGCTCAGCATGCCGGGCCGGAACCAGATTAGGGCCTGAAGCCATCCTGCGGTGTTGCGGCCAAGTCACAAGAAAGCGAGTTGAAGAAAGGAGCTCAGGGGCACTGTAATTCACAAACCTGCAGAGTTATAAATGACAGCTATCGTCCAAAAATAGACTGAAGTAAGGCTGCCAAGAGGACTTGAAAGCGGGGCAGAATTGCAGGAATCCGATTTCAGGAGGTAGACTGGAATTGCATTGAAAGCATAGGAAAAGAGGCAGAACGTCCACAATGATGCACTTGGCCAAAAAGGGCGTATGCGTTTTTTCCTGAATATATTCAGGAAAAAACGCATACGCCCTTTTTGGCCAACCAAGCAAGCTTGCAAAGGAAATCTGCACTACAATGAAGTCTCACTTCCCCCCGGTCAAAAGGGCCATCTGAAAAAAGTGTAAAATCCAGAAAGGCAGGACAGGCCATGGAGAACTGGGAGCCTTGTTATGCTGATGGGCGGTATGTAAATTGCCAACAACCACAAGGGAGAAGTGTATGGTGTTTCCTGAAACATCTAAAAAACAAAGCAACAGAACCTAGGGCACTTCCACTTATGGTCCTATAGCTTAGGGAAATTAAAATCAAAAAGACACAGCCACCCCAAAGTTTGGAACGGCTCTGTTTACAAGAACCTCGTTTACAGTACAAGTTCAACATCGCATAAAGTGAAAAATGGATAAAGAACTTGTGGTATTCACTTACAAAGCAATATCACTCAGCAATGAAATCTGTGTCATCAGGCCCTTAGCAGCACAATGAGTGGATTCAGGTATGATGATTCTAACTGAAATAAGTTACACAGAAAAAGAAACATCATAAGATATCAGTAATACATGGAATGTAAACTTGGCTACACAGGAACTGAATTACAGAACAGAACAGGGTCTCAAATTTAGAAAACCAACTTATGCTTGCTTAAGGGGAAAGGTGAGTTGGGGTGCTGCATAAAACCAGAGATTGAAATGAGCACAGATAAAGTTCCTTAAGCCAAATATGGAATAGACAAGAGCTACTCCTTGCTCAACGAAATGGACTCAACACCGCATATTAAACGCCTAAGAATGTACCTGACTAGTAAGTATCTTAAAACCTATGGATTGCTATGTCTCCGAAAGAGTATCAAGCATGTGTACAGGGGCATAAACGCAGCAGTGATAGGATTGGAGAGGTTCGGTGAGCAAATGAAGACCCTTTGAAGTCATATTGCATGGTACCCATTCCACGGGTTTCAACTACCCAGGTTTTAGGTATTCTTCCTTCAGCTAAAACATGCATGTGGAACCCAGAGTATGATCAACCATGTGATCGGGAGACGTGTTCAAATATGTCTCAGTTTTCCTCCCCTGGTACTCGGGTGCAACATTCCAGACGCCTTACTAACACTCTCCCCACTTGGAGAGTCAGCGCCTTTAACCTCCTTTTTGGCACAGTTTGCAATTTCTGCGGAAGATGAACAGGAACAGCGAGAACCAATGAGAGGCTAGCTGGAGGTGTCTGGACGGGCAAATTTAACTCTCATTTCCCACCAGGAAGAGGAAATAACCAAAGGCTCAGCGTGCCGTACCGGAACCAGCTTAGGGCCTGAAGCCATCCTGCGGTGTTGCGGCCAGCTCAAAAGAAAGCGAGTTGAAGAAAGGAGCTCAGGGGCACTGTAATTCACAAACCTGCAGAGTTATAAATGACAGCTATCATCCAAAAATATACTGAAGTAGGCCTGCCAAGAGGACTTGAAGGCGGGGCAGAATTGCAGGAAACCGATTTCAGGAGTTAGACTGGAATTGCATTGAAAGCATAGGAAAAGAGGCAGAACGTCCACAATGATGCACTTGGCCAAAAAGGGCGTATGCGTTTTTTCCTGAATATATTCAGGAAAAAACGCATACGCCCTTTTTGGCCAACCAAGCAAGCTTGCAAAGGAAATCTGCACTACAATGAAGTCTCACTTCCCCCGGTCAAAAGGGCCATCTGAAAAAAGTGTAAAATCCAGAAAGGCAGGACAGGCCATGGAGAACTGGGAGCCTTGTTATGCTGATGGGCGGGATGTAAATTGCCAACAACCACTGGGGAGAAGTGTATGGTGTTTCCTGAAACATCTAAAAAACAAAGCAACAGAACCTAGGGCACTTCCACTTATGGTCCTATAGCTTAGGGAAATTAAAATCAAAAAGACACAGCCACCCCAAAGTTTGGAAAGGCTCTGTTTACAAGAACCTCGTTTACAGTACAAGTTCAACATCGCAGAAAGTGAAAAATGGATAAAGAAGTTGTGGTATTTACTTACAAAGCAATATCACTCAGCAATGAAATCTGTGTCATCAGGCCCTTAGCAGCAAAATGAGTGGATTCAGGTATGATGATTATAACTAAAATAAGTCACACAGAAAAAGAAACATCATAAGATATCAGTAATACACGGAATGGAAACTTGGCTACACAGGAACTGAATTACAGAACAGAACAGGGTCTCAAATTTAGAAAACCAACTTATGCTTGCTTAAGGGGAAAGGTGAGTTGGGGTGCTGCATAAAACCAGAGATTGAAATGAGCACAGATAAAGTTCCTTAAGCCAAATATGGAATAGACAAGAGCTACTCCTTGCTCAACGAAATGGACTCAACACCGCATATTAAACGCCTAAGAATGTACCTGACTAGTAAGTATCTTAAAACCTATGGATTGCTATGTCTCCGAAAGAGAATCAAGCATGTGTACAGGGGCATAAACGCAGCAGTGATAGGATTGGAGAGGTTCGTGAGCAAATGAAGACCCTTTGAAGTCATATTGCATGGTACCCATTCCACAGGTTTCAACTACCCAGGTTTAAGGTATTCTGCCTTCAGCTAAAACATGCATGTGAAACCTAGAGTATGATCAACCATGTGATCGGGAGACATGTTCAAATATGTCTCAGTTTTCGTACCCTGCTACTCGGGTGCAACATTCCAGACGCTTTACTAACACTCTCCCCACTTGGAGAGTCAGTCCCTTTAACCTCCTGTTTGGCCCAGTTTGCAATTTCTGCAGAAGATGAACAAGAATAGCGAGAACCAATGAGAGGCTAGCTGGAGGTGTCTGGACGGGCAAATTTAACTCTCATTTCCCACCAGGAAGAGGAAATAACCAAAGCCTCAGCGTGCCGTTCCGGAACCAGATTAGGGCCTGAAGCCATCCTGCGGTGTTGCGGCCAGCTCAAAAGAAAGCGAGTTGAAGAAAGGAGCTCAGGGGCACTGTAATTCACAAACCTGCAGAGTTATAAATGACAGCTATCATCCAAAAATATACTGAAGTAAGGCTGCCAAGTGGACTTGAAGGCAGGGCAGAATTGCAGGAAACCGATTTCAGGAGTTAGACTGGAATTGCTTTGAAAGCATAGGAAAAGAGGCAGAACGTCCACAATGATGCACTTGGCCAAAAAGGGCGTATGCGTTTTTTCCTGAATATATTCAGGAAAAAACGCATACGCCCTTTTTGGCCAACCAAGCAAGCTTGCAAAGGAAATCTGCACTACAATGAAGTCTCACTTCCCCCGGTCAAAAGGGCCATCTGAAAAAAGTGTAAAATCCAGAAAGGCAGGACAGGCCATGGAGAACTGGGAGCCTTGTTATGCTGATGGGCGGGATGTAAATTGCCAACAGACACTCAGGAGAATTCTATGGTGTTTCCTGAAACATCTAAAAAGCAAAGCAACAGAGCCTAGGGCACTTCCACTTATGGTCCTATAGCTTAGGGAAATTAAAATCAAAAAGACACAGCCACCCCAAAGTTTGGGACGCCTCCGTTTACAAGAACCTCGTTTACCGTACAAGTTCAATATCACAGAAAGTGAAAAATGGATAAAGAACTTGTGGTACTTACGTACAATGCAGTATCACTCAGCAATGAAATCTATGTCATCAGGCCCGTAGCAGCATAATGGGTGGATTCAGGTACGATGATTCTAACTGAAATAAGTCACACAGAAAAAGAAACATCATAAGATATCAGTAATACACGGAATGTAAACTTGGCTACACAGGAACTGAATTACAGAACAGAACAGGGTCTCAAATTTAGAAAACCAACTTATGCTTGCTTAAGGGGAAAGGTGAGTTGGGGTGCTGCATAAAACCAGAGATTGAAATGAGCACAGATAAAGTTCCTTAAGCCAAATATGGAATAGACAAGAGCTACTCCTTGCTCAACGAAATGGACTCAACACCGCATATTAAACGCCTAAGAATATACCTGACTAGTAAGTATCTTAAAACCTATGGACAGCTATGTCTCCGAAAGAGAATCAAGCGTGTGTACAGGGGCATAAACGCAGCAGTGATAGGATTGGAGAGGTTCGTGAGCAAATGAAGACCCTTTGAAGTCATATTGCATGGTACCCATTCCACGGGTTTCAACTACCCAGGTTTTTGGTATTCTTCCTTCAGCTAAAACATGCATGTGGAACCCAGAGTTTGATCAACCATGTGATCGGGAGACGTGTTCAAATATGTCTCAGTTTTCCTCCCCTGGTACTCGGGTGCAACATTCCAGACGCCTTACTAACACTCTCCCCACTTGGAGAGTCAGCGCCTTTAACCTCCTTTTTGGCACAGTTTGCAATTTCTGCGGAAGATGAACAGGAATAGCGAGAACCAATGAGAGGCTAGCTGGAGGTGTCTGGACGGGCAAATTTAACTCTCATTTCCCACCAGGAAGAGAAAATAACCAAAGGCTCAGCGTGCCGTCCCGGAACCAGCTTAGGGCCTGAAGCCATCGTGCGGTGTTGCGGCCAGCTCAAAAGAAAGCGAGTTGAAGAAAGGAGCTCAGGGGCACTGTAATTCACAAACCTGCAGAGTTATAAATGACAGCTATCATCCAAAAATATACTGAAGTAAGGCTGCCAAGAGGACTTGAAAGCGGGGCAGAATTGCAGGAAACCGATTTCAGGAGGTAGACTGGAATTGCATTGAAAGCATAGGAAAAGAGGCAGAACGTCCACAATGATGCACTTGGCCAAAAAGTGCGTATGCGTTTTTTCCTGAATATATTCAGGAAAAAACGCATACGCCCTTTTTGGCGAACCAAGCAAACTTGCAAAGGAAATCTGCACTACAATGAAGTCTCACTTCCCCCCGGTCAAAAGGGCCATCTGAAAAAGTGTAAAATCCAGAAAGGCAGGACAGGCCATGGAGAACTGGGAGCCTTGTTATGCTGATGGGCAGGATGTAAATTGCCAACAGACACTCAGGAGAAGTGTATGGTGTTTCCTGAAACATCTAAAAAACAAAGCAACAGAGCCTAGGGCACTTCCACTTATGGTCCTATTGCTTAGGGAAATTAAAATCAAAAAGACACAGCCACCCCAAAGTTTGGGACGCCTCCGTTTACAAGAACCTCGTTTACCATACAAGTTCAATATCACAGAAAGTGAAAAATGGATAAAGAACTTGTGGTACTTACGTACAATGCAGTATCACTCAGCAATGAAATCTATGTCATCAGGCCCGTAGCAGCATCATGAGTGGATTCAGGTACGATGATTCTAACTGAAATAAGTCACACAGAAAAAGAAACATCATAAGATATCACTAATACACGGAATGAAAAATGGCTACACAGGAACTGCATTCCAAAACAGAACAGGGTCTCAAATTTAGAAAACCAACTTATGCTTGCTTAAGGGGAAAGGTGAGTTGGGGTGCTGCATAAAACCAGAGATTGAAATGAGCACAGATAAAGTTCCTTAAGCCAAATATGGAATAGACAAGAGCTACTCCTTGCTCAACGAAATGGACACAAAACCCCATATTAAACGCCTAAGAATGTACCTGACTAGTAAGTATCTTAAAACCTATGGATTGCTATGTCTCCAAAAGAGAATCAAGCGTGTGTACAGGGGCATAAACGCAGCAGTGATAGGATTGGAGAGGTTCGGTGAGCAAATGAAGACCCTTTGAAGTCATATTGCATGGTACCCATTCCACGGGTTTCAACTACCCAGGTTTTAGGTATTCTTCCTTCAGCTAAAACATGCATGTGGAACCCAGAGTATGATCAACCATGTGATCGGGAGATGTGTTCAAATATGTCTCAGTTTTCCTCCCCTGGTACTCGGGTGCAACATTCCAGACGCTTTACTAACACTCTCCCCACTTGGAGAGTCAGCGCCTTTAACCTCCTGTTTGCCCCGGTTTGCAATTTCTGCGGAAGATGAACAGGAATAGCGAGAACCAATGAGAGGCTAGCTGGAGGTGTCTGGACGGGCAAATTTAACTCTCATTTCCCACCAGGAAGAGGAAATAACCAAAGGCTCAGCGTGCCGTACCGGAACCAGATTAGGGCCTGAAGCCATCCTGCGGTGTTGCGCCCAGCTCAAAAGAAAGCGAGTTGAAGAAAGGAGCTCAGGGGCACTGTAATTCATAAACCTGCAGAGTTATAAATGACAGCTATGGTCCAAAAATAGCCTGAAGTAAGGCTGCCAAGAGGACTTGAAAGCGGGGCAGAATTGCAGGATACCGATTTCAGGAGGTAGACTGGAATTGCATTGAAAGCATAGGAAAAGAGGCAGAACGTCCACAATGATGCACTTGGCCAAAAAGGGCGTATGCGTTTTTTCCTGAATATATTCAGGAAAAAACGCAAACGCGCTTTTTGGCCAACCAAGCAAGCTTGCAAAGGAAATCTGCACTACAATGAAGTCTCACTTCCCCCCGGTCAAAAGGGCCATCAGAATAAAGTGTAAAATCCAGAAAGGCAGGACAGGCCATGGAGAACTGGGAGCCTTGTTATGCTGATGGGCGGGATGTAAATTGCCAACAGACACTCGGGAGAAGTGTATGGTGTTTCCTGAAACATCTAAAAAACAAAGCAACAGAGCCTAGGGCACTTCCACTTATGGTCCTATAGCTTAGGGAAATTAATATCAAAAAGACACAGCAACCCCAAAATTTGGGACGGCTCTTTTTACAGGAATCTCTTCTACGGCACAAGTTAAATATCCCAGAGAGCAAATAATGGATAAAGAAGTTGCGGTACTTCTGTACAACAGAATACCACTCAGCAATGAAATCTATGTCACCAGGCCCGTACCAGCATAATGAGTGGATTGAGGCACGATGATTCTAAGTGAAATAAGTCACACAGAAAAAGAAACCTCATAAGGTATCACTAATACACGGAATGTGAACTTGGCTACACATGAACTGAATTACAAAACAGAACAGGGTCTCAAATTTAGAAAACCAACTTATGCCTGCTTAAGGGGGAAGGTGAGTTGGGGTGCTGCATAAAAGCAGAGTTTGAAATTAGCACAGATACCGTTCCATAAGCCAAATATGTAATAGACAAGAGCTACCCCTTGCTCAACGAAATGGATTCAACAATGAGGTATCACCTCACACCTGGTAGAATAGGCATCATTGAAAATCTACAAACAAAAAATGCTGGAAAGGGTGTGGAGAAAAGGAACCCTCTTCCACTATTGTTGGGAATATAAATTGATACAGTCATTATGGAGAACAATATGGAATTTCTTAAGAAACTAACAATAGAATTACCATATGATACAGCAATCCCAGTACTGGACATATACCCAGACAAAACCATAAATCAAAAAGAGTCATTCACCGCAATGTTCATTGCATCACTATTTACAATATCGAGGTAATGGAAGCAACCTAAATGCCCACAGACAGACGAATGCATAAAGCTGTGGTACATATATAAAATGGAATATTACTCATCCATGAAAAGGAATGAAATTGGGTCATTTGTAGAGACGTCGATGGATCTAGAGACTGTCATACAGAGTGAAGTAAGTCAGAAAGAGAAAAACAAGTCTTGTATATTCATGCATATATGTGGAACCTAGAAAAACTGTACAGATTCACCATTTTGCAAGGCATAAATAGAGCAACAGATGTAGACAACAAACGTATGGACAACAAGGGGGGAAAGCTGTTGGGGGGGTGGTGGTGGGAGGAGTTGAGAGACTGGGATTGGCATGTATACATTTATATGTATAAAATAGATAACCAATAAGAACCTGCTGTATAAAAATATAAAATAAAATTCAAAATTAAAAAGAAGTAAAATTTAAAAAAAAAACAGAAAAAACAATTATTCCCTGCACATACATGTATTTATATGAATAAATTATTTCCATGCTTATATCTGTAAATACAAAAAAGAGGAATAAAATCTACCTTGAACCAAAAACGAAAAAGAGAAAAAAAACACAGAACCCACCAGTTACACAGAGGAAAACCGTATCAGGGCACTTGCTCCAGTTGTAAACAATTCTGAAGTTGGTCAGTGGTGGGGAATCGTCTCCCATTCAGCCAGCAGCCCCCACGCAACAAGCGTCCTCATTGCAAAGCTGGGGCACCGTGCCGAGGCATCTGTGAGTAAACGTGAGCTGAGCCCCAGGCCAGTTGCTGCTGAACTATTCCCACCCGTCCCAGGTAAAACACCTGAATATATACAAGGACTTGAAAGCCTAGAGGAAGGGCCATAGAGCCACACGAGTGACAGCATGCCGGCCGACTTGGTGCCTGCAGGCCAGCCAGGATGGTCCTGGCCCTGGGTGCTCTTCTGGAAGATTTCCATTTCCCTGCCTGAGATACCCGTCCTGTCCCTGCCCCCACTGCTTTTTTCCTTCCTCACCTCTGCCCAGGGAGAAATTCCAGCAGCAGGTATGGGTGACACACCCTCTTCTTTAGCAGGTGGCAGCCTGGCAACTGCTGCAGAAAGTCCAGCAGAGCCCCACTCACACTGGGCCACCCACAAAGCCGTGGCCTCTCACTCCCTCCCACCAGCCCAGCCCCGAGACTGCTGACAGGGCAGAGAAAATGGCGTCAGGCACGGCTGCAGGGGCTCTTGCTGCCTGGAGTGGTATTTATATTGATCTCAACCCAGGCACACCTGGGGAGGGCTGGCCGGCACGGTAAGGCTGCCCAGGTCAGCCAATCATCACCCCTCAGGGGCTCACAGTTGCAGAAAATGGAACTTGCTGAACCGGCCAGGTCCAAGGAACAGGTGTGGGCTCCTGAGAGTCAGGATAGACAAGGGGCTGCAGCTTTGGCTTGTTTTCTAATCATTTTATCTGGCCCATGAGTGGGAGACAACTTCAAGAAAACCCTCTCCTAATGAGAGGAACCCAGGAGTCAGGGAGAGGAGGGGTGGGTGGTGGTTGGAGACAGAGGCCTGGTGCCCCGGGTGCAGTGGAAGTCTCTGGAAGACCAGGTGGAGGGAGGCCTCACGGAGTGATGCCCAGGGTCACAGACCTGTCGCAGCTGCTGTTTGTTAGTTCAAGTCCTGCTCTGAGGTGCTCTGTGTCAGCTCTGAGTGACAGGTGAGCTGGGGGTGCTCTGCAATGAGGGCTATGTGCACGGTTCCTGTGTGCCCAGCCCTGCCACGGTACCTGCAAGGGTAGCTCTGTATCCTGGGAGGGGCCTGACCACGAGAGCCCCGTGGGCTGGGGTGGGGGTGGGGTACCTGCCCAGGTGAGCTCCATATTCTGGGATTGTTCTGACCACGAGAGCCCCATGGGCCGCTGGGGACCTGGTAAAGGATGTCAGGACAGTCAGTGAAGCCACTGAGGATATACCTCCAGTTGCTCCTAATTCCTACACCCTGCTGGTCATTCTACCAACCACCAGGACATGGTATTCTGTATTAGTCTTCAATGATGCCTTCTTTTGTATTCCATTAGTCCCAGAGTCACAAGAAATTTTGGCTTGTGAGTGGCAGGACTCAACATACAACTAAAACAATACTTCCGGGCCGTCTGGCCCCAAGGGTGCAAAAATTCCCACACCATCTTTGGGGAAAGCTTAGCTAAAGACCTAAAAGTTCTACCTCTGGAAAAGGAAACCCTCCTTCAATATGCAGACGACATTCTGATCACCAGCCCTACTAAGGAGGCCTCTGAACTACCAAGCCAATAAAGGATAGAAGTTGTCCAAGAAAAAGCTCAAATATCACAGACTGCGGTGACCTGCCTGGGCTTCATTCTCACAGAAGGTCAGAGAAGCCCATCCCAGGAAAGGGAAGAAACCATTTTCAGCCTTACCCCTTTCTAAAACTAGAAGACAGCTTAGGGGTTCCTGGGGAGGCCAGGGTTTGCTGCTTCTGGATCCCTAACTACAGTCTACTAGCTGGGCCTCTATATGAAACACTGAAAGGAAAAGATGATGATCCTTTTGAATAGAATCCAGAAGTGGCCTTTCAAGAATGGAAAGAGCAGTCAATTCACACCCTTGCCCTGGAACTCCCTAATTTAGCTAAACCCTTTGACCTTTACATTCCCGGTGAAAGGTGAATCGCCATTGGAGAATTAGTGCAAAAACTGGGACCACTTGAAATGGAACAATGCAAGAATGCCATCCAGGTAGGATAAACTACGGTCACTAAGGGGCTTGGCCCACTGCCACATCTGGCCAAGATACTGGCGGTATCTAAAAACCTGGAAATCAGCAGCCCAAAAGGCCACCTCCCTCCTAAGGGAAAAGGACCCCACGTGGTGATCCTAACCACCAACCATGCCCTGAAGTTGCAGGGTTCGCTCCGTGGGCACACCGACCTCGAGTGAGGAGGCCCTCCAACTCCAACATCCAGAGAGATAACCGGGGGCAACAGGGCACCATGACGACTCGTGTGAACATCACTTGACCTGGAGTTTCTCTCATAAAACAACAAGAGTGTGTCCCAAAAGAGTAGACTACTGCTTGCAGGACTTACTGCACCCAGAGGGGAGCTAATAATCTTAGCGGGGGAACAGTATACCACACTGTCACCATAGAAAAGCCTACAGACACCGTGATGATGGTGGCCAATAAGACCGGCTGGACTCCTGTTTACTTCAAAAGGCTGTTGACTCAGTAGCCATCATGGTCCTTGGTCACCACTGACCCTGGACTGTCTGGGAGTTGAGCGGGCAGGGCTCTGACACCTGGTGCTGTTTGTACGTTAATTCAGGGGCCTAACTGAAGAAAGCGCAGACTACTGGTCAGAGCATCTAGGCTGGCAGAGACGGTCAGCCTAAGGTGGCCGAACAAATGTGGGGCGGGGTGAAACCGGCCCCCACAGCGTCTCTGCACATCTCTTTCCTGGACCCTTAAAGGTCATTAGAATCTATAACACTTCCAATGCTGGTGCTCAGGTGGACGAGCAGGGAGGCAGGGGTCCTGGGGACAATCAACGTCACCGGGAGGCTGCTGGGGAGAAGCTCTGACCCTCGCCCCAGGGTATGAGGGCTCCCAACTCAGCACTCAGCAGTTACAGAAGAAGGGTCTGCACCCTCAGCACTCCAAGAATGAGGAACGGGACAAAAGGCAGAGGAGGGGTTTGTCCCCAGCAAAGCCCATTAAAAATCCCTGGGAGATAAAAATAGAATCTGGGCAATAAAGTCAAGTCTAACCTTTTTTATCCTTTGTGCTTTGTCTAATTTCACGTGCTCCTAGGGTCCCGCATGCAGAGGTTCCACACCCGGCACTTCAGACCAGATTTCCTAGTGCAGAATGGCTGGGTCGACACCTCAGCTCCTGGGGCCCAGTGCAGACTCCACGATATAGAGCCTGAGCTACAGCCAACCCGGCCCTCGAGAGCTCCGCCGCCTCCCTCCCTCCCACTGACTCTGACAGGATCTCTACACAGCAGCCCAGCCCACAGCCCACGGGGTAGTGCATGCTCTCACCTCTCCATTCTCTGATCAAAATATAAAGTTTCCTTTGCTTGTGAACCAAACTCAGTCTCGATCTGTTGGCCCCAATGACACTGGGCAGGGGGACACTTGTTGGGGTCCACTCTGGAGGATCAGTAACAGAAATTGAGACTATTGTAACCTCAATGAACAGATGTGTGAGCCAAACTGTAGTTAACATAGAACAGTGTATAAGGCTCGGGTAAAATAAGATGCTTTTAACACTTCCATTTGATATTTCCATCACTTTTTATAAGCAAGTTCAGTGAAAAGGTTTGTCTTATTTGTCAGGTCAATATTAGAGAAACGAAGTGATTTCTTTCCAAGGATGTACATCTAATAATCTTGGTTAAACCTTCAATCTTGTTTTAAATGCTTTTCCATTGAAAATGATACCTCTCTTTCAGCTCCCCCATTTCTGAGAAGTATAAAATCTTATAATTTATTATTACCAAAGGGGAAAGGTGGGAGGAGGGATAAATTAACAGTTTGGAATGAACACATACACACTGCTATGTATAAAATAGATCATCAACAAGGAACTACTGTATAGCACAGGGAACTACACTCAACATTTTGCAATAACCTATAAGGGGAAATAATCTGAAAAAGAATAGATATTTTTATTGACATCATCTATCAATGACAGTTAAAGTGTAGCCTAAGGGAAGCTGCTGGTGAGTGCTTCTGACCCTGAAGACTTCAATCATCTAAAGTTTGGACTCTGCCTACTTCCCAAGGCCCTTAATGAACATATGTGTAGCCGTAGCTTAAAAACTTCCCCAGTTTGGGTTTCGGGGAGACACTGATTTTGAAAAAGCCCTGGTGTTCTCCTTACATGAATGGGACTCTTCGTACTGCTAAAACATGTCTGTCACACCCAGAGGATGGTATACCGTCTGATCGGGAAGAGTTTGGAAAAGGCATCTCATCTCCTCATCTCCTGGTGCTCGGGTTCACCCCTCCAGCGTCTTTACTAACAGTCTCCCCACTTGGAGATGTCAGCACTGTCAACATCCTGTTGCGTACAGTTTGGAATTTGTCCAGAGGATGAAGCGGAAGGATGAGGAACAATGAGAGACAAGTCCTAGGTGTTCAGACAGGCACATGTCACTCTAATTTCCAATCAGGAAGACGAATTGACCAAAGGCTAGGGTTGCCCATGGAAACAGTATAGGGCTTGAGGAAATCCCGCTGCTTTGTGGCCAGTTCCCATAAACACGAGTTGAACAATGGAACTCAGGGGCAGTAAAATTCACAAAACTGCAGAGTTGAAAATATCCATCACTGAAAAATGTCTTGAGGAAAGTCAGAGAAAAGGACTTGTAAGCAAGGGAGAATGGCAGGAAAGGGATTTGAGGAGGTAGAAAGGACTCGCCATTAAGCACAAGAAAAGGAGCTGAACATTGCCAACATTGCAGTTGGCCAAAAAGGGTGTATGCGTTCTTTTCTGTATATATTCAAGAAAAGGGCATACACTTTTTTAGCCAACCAAACAGGTGGGCACTGGAAGTCAATACCACAAAAGATATCACTTCGCATCAGTCAGAAGAGCCATCCTCATAAAGCGTAAACAACAGAAATGCAGGACAGGGCAACGAGAAGAGGGAGCCCTGTGAGACTTATAGTGGAAATGTATATTGCCAACGGCCATTCTGGAGAAGTGTATTGTGTTTACTAAAGCATCTAAAAAATGAGCTACAGAGCATAGGGCACTTGCACTCATGGGCGTATATCTTGGGAAAAACAAAAATCGAGAGGACACAGGCACCCCAATGTTTACCCCCTCTCTGTTTAAAAGATCCTCGACTAGGATATAACTTAAATGTCTCTGGAGGGAAAAAATGGATAGAGATGTGGTACTTAGGTAGAGTGGAATATTATTCAGCCTGGAAATCAATGAAATATGGCCAGTTGTAACAACTCCGGAGGAGTTACGTATGATCATTCTAAGTGACAGAATTCAAAAAGAAAAAGACACATATCATAAGATATCACTTAAAGGTGGAATCCAAAATGGCTACACATGAAATAAATTACAAAACAAAAACATAGTCAAATATGTAGAAAACACGCATAAGGCTGCTAAACGGGAAAGGTGGGGAGGGGTGAGGCATCATCCAGGAGGTTGAAATTAGCAAAGATACCATTCCAAATACCAAACTGATAATCAACAAGGCCTACACGGTAGCTAAAAGAACTGCACTCAGCACACTCAAGTCACCGGAAAAGAATATATACGACTGGTAAGAATCTGAAAAAGAATTTATTGATGTCTCTCTGTACGTGAATCAAGTGGATGTACAGCAGCAAGAAACAGAGCTTTGAAAATCAGCTGTAACCAATATAGTAATAAATTGAAAAAAATAAACGACAGAGAGACAGAGAAAACCTCTTACAACTTTTCCTCAGGGACGGTGATGCAACATGGATTGAACACATCTAGACCCACAGCAGGATGAGACATAAGGCTGGAAACTGTTTGCGCTAAGAGAAATGTGAGGTTGGGTGAGGAAATGCACACCCTTTAAAGTAATACTACCTGGTACCCATTCAATGGGTCCCAAATCTGCAGGTTCAAGGGATCTTCCTACAGCTAAAACATGCATGGAAAACCCAGAGGACTGTACACCATGTGATCGGGAGATGTGTCTAAAATGCACCTCATTTATCCTCTCCTGGTGCTCCTGTTCACCATTCCAGCCACGCTACTTAGAATCTCCCCACTTGGAGAATCAGCACATTTAAACTTCTGTTTCACACATTTTGCAAATTGTGAGGAGGATGAACGGGAAGAGGGGGAACCAATGAGAGAAGAGTTGTAGGGGTTTGGACGGGCACATATCACTCTAATTTCCCATTAAGAATAAGAATTAAAGAAAGGCTCAGCCTGCCTCGCCGGAGCCAAAATAGGGCCTGAAGCAATCCTGCGGGTTTGAGGCCAGCTCACAAAAGAGCAACTTAAAAAATGGAGCTCAGGGTCACTGCAATTCACAAACCTGCAGAGTTATAAATGAAAACTAACGTCCAAAAATATGTTGAGGTAAGGCAAAGAAGAGGATCTGAATGCAAGACAGAATTGCAAGAAACAGATTTCAAGAGATAGATTGGACTCGTCTTTAACGCACATGAAAAGCGGCAGAATTTCGACAATGATGCAGTTGGCCCAAAAGGGCGTATGCGTTTTTTCCTGATTATATCCAGGAAAAAACGCATACGCACTTTATGGGCAACGAAGCAAGCAAGCAATGCAAATGTGCACAACAAAGAAGTCTCACTTCCCACCGGTCAAAAGGGCCATCCTAAAAAATTGTAAAAACCAGAAATGCAGGACAGGCCATGGAGAACAGGGAGCCTTTATACGCTGATGGGCAGTGTGTGAACTGCCGAGAGCCACTCTGGAGAAGTGTATGGTGGTTCCTAAATCATCTAAAAAACAGAGCTACAGAGCATAGGACTCTTCCAATCATGGGAGTATATCTAGGGAAGTCTAAAAATCAACAAGACACAAGCACACCACAGTTTAGGGCTACTCTGTTTACAAGAACCTCAACTTCAGTACACCTTAAATATCCCAGGAAAGAGAACAATGGATAAAGAAGATGTGGTACTTATGTACAATGGAATATCTCTTCACCATGAAATCAATGTAATAAGGCTAGTAGAAGGATAAAGAGTGGATTTAGGTCCGATAATACTACTTGAAATAAGTCAAACAGAAAAAGAAACATATCATAAGATATCACTTATAGAGGGAGGGTAAATATGGCTGCACAAGAAATGAATTACAGAACAGAACAGTGTCTCACATTTAGAAAACACACTTATGTCAGCTTAAGGGGAAAGGAGAGGTGGGGTGATGCATACAACCAGAGTTTGAAATTAGCACAGATACCGTTCAATAAACCAAATAGGTATTAGACAAGATCTACACCTTGCTCAATGAACTGGCCTCAACACACCCTATACACCGCAGAGAAATATATCTGAGGAATAAGAATCTTAAAACCCATGTATTGATATACCTCCATAAGGGAATCAAGTGTGTGCAGAGCGGCACAAACACAGCAGTGAAAATGAGCTAAACCCCATTATAGAAATAAATTTTAAAAACAAAACGCTGAAACAATGAAAGAGAGAAAAATTCTTACAAAATTCGCTCAGGGGCTGTGATGCAACCTGGATTGACCACATATAAACCCACAGCTGGATAAGACATAAGGCTGGACACTTGGGGCTGACAGGATTGGTGAGCTTTGGTGAGCAACTGCCGAAAGTTTAATGCAATACTTCATGCTACTCAGTCCAAGGGTCCCAACACTCCAGGTTGAAGGGAATCTTCCTACAGCTAAACCATGCTTGGGAAACCCAGCGACTGGTATACCATATGATCGGGAAAGGTTTCTAAAACGCACCTCATTTTTCCTCTCCTGGGGCTCCGGATCGACATTCCAGCCGCTTTACTAACAACATCCCCACATGGAGTCAATGCCTTTAAGTTCTGGTATCGCACAGTCTGCAGTTAGTGCAGAGGATGAATGGGAATAGGGGGAACCAGTGAGAAACTAGCTGTAGCGGTTTCAATGGGCACATGTCACTCTAATATCACATCAGTAAGAAGAATTAACCAAAGGCACAGCAAGGTGCCCCAGAAGAAAAATAGGGCTTCAAGGAATCCTGTGGTTACGGGGCAAGACCACAAAAATAAGAGCTAAAAAATGGAGCTAAGGGCCACTGCAATTCAAAAACCTGCAGAGTTATAAAGGCCAACTATTTTTAAAAAATATATTGAGGTAAGGCTATCAAGAGGCATTGAAAGCAAGGCAGAATTGCAGGAAACCGATTTCAGGAGGTAGACTGGAATTGCATTGAAAACATATGAAGAGAGTCAGAAACTCGACAATGATGCACTTGGCCAAAAAGGGCGTATGCGTTTTTTCCTGAATATATTCAGGAAAAAACGCATACGCCCTTTTTGGCCAACCAAGCAAGCTTGCAAAGGAAATCTGCACTACAATGAAGTCACACTTCCACCTGGTCAAAAGGGCCATCTGAAAAAAGTGTAAAATCCATAAAGGCACGACAGGCCATGGAGAACTGGGAGCCTTCTTATGCTGATGGGCGGGATGTAAATTGCCAACAGCCACTCTGGAGAAGTGTATGGTGTTTCCTGAAACATCTAAAAAACAAAGCAACAGAGCTTAGGGCACTTCCACTTATGGTCCTATAGCTTAGGGAAATTAAAATCAAAAAGACACAGCCACCCCAAAGTTTGGGATGCCTCTGTTTACAAGAACCTCGTTTACCGTACAAGTTCAATATCGCAGAAAGTGAAAAATGGATAAAGAACTTGTGGTACTTACGTACAATGCAATATCACTAAGCAATGAAATCTATGTCATCAGGCCCGTAGCAGCATAATGAGTGGATTCAGGTATGATGATTCGAACTGAAATAAGTCACACAGAAAAGAAACATCATAAGGTATCACTAATACACAGAATGTGAACTTGGCTACACATGAACTGAATTACAAAACAGAACAGTGTCTCAAGTTTAGAAAACCAACTTATGCTTGCTTAACGGGGAAGGTGAGTTGGGGTGCTGCATAAAACCAGAGATTGAAATGAGCACAGATAAAGTTCCTTAAGCCAAATATGGAATAGACAAGAGCTACTCCTTGCTCAACGAAATGGACTCAACACTCCATATTAAACACCTAAGAATGTACCTGACTAGTAAGTATCTTAAAACCTATGGATTGCTATGTCTCCAAAAGAGAATCAAGCGTGTGTACAGGGGCATAAACGCAGCAGTGATAGGATTGGAGAGGTTCGGTGAGCAAATGAAGACCCTTTGAAGTCATATTGCATGGTACCCATTACACGGGTCTCAACTCTCCAGGTTTAAGGTATTCTTCCTTCAGCTAAAACATGCATGTGGAACCCAGAGTATGATCAACCGTGTGAACGGGAGACGTGTTCAAATATGTCTCAGTTTTCCTCCCCTGGTACTCGGGTGCAACATTCCAGACGCTTTACTAACACTCTCCCTACTTGGAGAGTCAGTGCCTTTAACCTCCTGTTTGCCCCAGTTTGCAATTTCTGCGGAAGATGAACAGGAATAGTGAGAACCAATGAGAGACTACCTGGAGGTGTCTGAATGGGCAAATTTAACTCTCATTTCCCACCAGGAAGAGGAATTAACCAAAGTCTCAGCGTGCCATGCCGGAACCACATTAGGGCCTGAAGACATCCTGTGGTGTTGCGGCCAGCTCACAAGAAAGCGAGTTGAAGAAAGGAGCTCAGGGGCACTGTAATTCACAAACCTGCAGAGTTATAAATGACAGCTATCGTCCAAAAATAGACTGAAGTAAGGCTGCCAAGAGGACTTGAAAGCGGGACAGAATTGCAGGAAACCGATTTCAGGAGGTAGACATTCACTGCATTTCAAGCATAGAAAAAGAGGCAGAACGTCCACAGTGATCCACTTGCCGAAAAAGGGCATATGCGTTTTTTCCTGAATATATTCAGGAAAACACACATACGCGCTTTTTGGCCAACCAAGCAAGCTTGCAAAGGAAATCTGCACTACAATGAAGTCTCACTTACCCCCGGTCAAAAGGGCCATCTGAAAAAAGTGTAAAATCCAGAAAGGCAGGACAGGCCATGGAGAACTGGGAGCCTTGTTATGCTGATGGGCGGGATGTAAATTGCCAACAGACACTCGGGAGAAGTGTATGGTGTTTCCTGAAACATCTAAAAAACAAAACAACAGAGCCTAGGGCACTTCCACTTATGGTCCTATAGCTTAGGGAAATTAAAATCAAAAAGACACAGCCACCCCAAAGTTTGGAACGGCTCTGTTTACAAGAACCTCGTTTACAGTACAAGTTCAACATCGCAGAAAGTGAAAAATGGATAAAGAAGTTGTGGTATTTACTTACAAAGCAATATCACTCAGCAATAAAATCTATGTCATCAGGCCCTTAGCAGCACAATGAGTGGATTCAGGTACGATGATTCTAACTGAAATAAGTCACACAGAAAAAGAAACATCATAAGATATCACTAATAAACGGAATGTAAACTTGGTTACACAGGAACTGAATTACAGAACAGAACAGGGTCTCAAATTTAGAAAACCAACTTATGCTTGCTTAAGGGGAAAGGTGAGTTGGGGTGCTGCATAAAACCAGAGATTGAAATGAGCACAGATAAAGTTCCTTAAGCCAAATATGGAATAGACAAGAGCTACTCCTTGCTCAACGAAATGGACTCAACACCGCATATTAAACGCCTAAGAATGTACCTGACTAGTAAGTATGTTAAAACCTATGGATTGCTATGTCTCCAAAAGAGAATCAAGCATGTGTACAGGGGCATAAACGCAGCAGTGATAGGATTGGAGAGGTTCGTGAGCAAATGAAGACCCTTTGAAGTCATATTGCATGGTACCCATTCCACGGGTTTCAGCTACCCAGGTTTAAGGTATTCTTCCTTCAGCTACAACATGCATGTGGAACCTAGAGTATGATCAACCATGTGATCGGGAGACGTGTTCAAATATGTCTCAGTTTTCGTACCCTGGTACTCGGGTGCAACATTCCAGACGCTTTACTAACACTCTCCCGACCTGGAGAGTCAGTCCCTTTAACCTCCTGTTTGGCCCAGTTTGCAATTTCTGCGGAAGATGAACAGGAATAGCGAGAACCAATGAGAGACTAGCTGGAGGTGTCTGGACTGGCAAATTTAACTCTCATTTCCCACCAGGAAGAGGAATTAACCAAAGGCTCTGCGTGCCGTGCCAGAACCAGATTAGGGCCTGAAGCCATCCTGCGGTGTTGCGGCCAGGTCACAAGAAAGCGAGTTGAAGAAAGGAGCTCAGGGGCACTGTAATTCACAAACCTGCAGAGTTATAAATGACAGCTATCGTCCAAAAATAGACTGAAGTAAGGCTGCCAAGAGGACTTGAAAGCGGGGCAGAATTGCAGGAAACCGATTTCAGGAGGTAGACTGGAATTGCATTGAAAGCATAGGAAAAGAGGCAGAACGTCCACAATGATGCACTTGGCCAAAAAGGGCGTATGCGTTTTTTCCTGAATATATTCAGGAAAAAACGCATACGCCCTTTTTGGCCAACCAAGCAAGCTTGCAAAGGAAATCTGCACTACAATGAAGTCTCACTTCCCCCCGGTCAAAAGGGCCATCTGAAAAAAGTGTAAAATCCAGAAAGGCAGGACAGACCATGGAGAACTGGGAGCCTTGTTATGCTGATGGGCGGGATGTAAATTGCCAACAGACACTCGGGAGAAGTGTATGGTGTTTCCTGAAACATCTAAAAAACAAAGCAACAGAGCCTAGGGCACTTCCACTTATGGTCCTATAGCTTAGGGAAATTAAAATCAAAAAGACACAGCCACCCCAAAGTTTGGGACGCCTCTGTTTACAAGAACATCGTATACAGTACAAGTTCAACATCGCAGAAAGTGAAAAATGGATAAAGAAGTTGTGGTATTTACTTACAAAGCAATATCACTCAGCAATGAAATCTATGTCATCAGGCCCTTAGCATCACAATGAGTGGATTCAGGTATGATGATTCTAACTGAAATAAGTCACACAGAAAAAGAAACATCATAAGATATCACTAATACACGGAATGAAAAATGGCTACACAGGAACTGAATTCCAAAACAGAACAGGGTCTCAAATTTAGAAAACCAACCTATGCTTGCTTAAGGGGAAAGGTGAGTTGGGGTGCTGCATAAAACCAGAGATTGAAATGAGCACAGATAAAGTTCCTTAAGCCAAATATGGAATAGACAAGAGCTACTCCTTACTCAACGAAATGGACTCAACACCCCATATTAAACGCCTAAGAATGTACCTGACTAGTAAATATCTTAAAACCTATGGATTGCTATGTCTCCAAAAGAGAATCAAGCGTGTGTACAGGGGCATAAACGCAGCAGTGATAGGATTGGAGAGGTTCGGTGAGCAAATGAAGACCCTTTGAAGACATATTGCATGGTACCCATTCCACGGGTCTCAACTCTCCAGGTTTAAGGTATTCTTCCTTCAGCTAAAACATGCATGTGGAACACAAAGTATGATCAACCGTGTGAACGGGAGACGTGTTCAAATATGTCTCAGTTTTCCTCCCCTGGTACTCGGGTGCAACATTCCAGACGCTTTACTAACACTCTCCCCACTTGGAGAGTCAGCGCCTTTAACCTCCTGTTTGGCCCAGTTTGCAATTTCTGCGGAAGATGAACAGGAATAGGGAGAACCAATGAGAGACTAGCTGGAGGTGTCTGGACGGGCAAATTTAACTCTCATTTCCCACCAGGAAGAGGAAATAACCAAAGGCTCAGCGTGCCGTGCCGGAACCAGATTAGGGCCTGAAGCCACGCTGCGGTGTTGCGGCCAGGTCACAAGAAAGCGAGTTGAAGAAAGGAGCTCAGGGGCACTGTAATTCACAAACCTGCAGAGTTATAAATGACAGCTATCGTCCAAAAATAGCCTGAAGTAAGGCTGCCAAGAGGACTTGAAAGCGGGGCAGAATTGCAGGATACCGATTTCAGGAGGTAGACTGGAATTGCATTGAAAGCGTAGGAAAAGAGGCAGAACGTCCACAATGATGCACTTTGCCAAAAGGGCATATGCTTTTTTTCCTGAATATATTCAGGAAAAAACGCATACGCCCTTTTTGGCCAACCAAGCAAGCTTGCAAAGGAAATCTGCACTACAATGAAGTCTCACTTCCCCCCAGTCAAAAGGGCCATCAGAATAAAGTGTAAAATCCAGAAAGGCAGGACAGGCCATGGAGAACTGGGAGCCTTGTTATGCTGATGGGCGGGATGTAAATTGCCAACAGACACTCGGGAGAAATGTATGGTGTTTCCTGAAACATCTAAAAAACAAAGCAACAGAGCCTAGGGCACTTCCACTTATGGTCCTATAGCTTAGGGAAATTAATATCAAAAAGACACAGCAACCCCAAAATTTGGGACGGCTCTTTTTACAGGAATCTCTTCTACGGCACAAGTTAAATATCCCAGAGAGCAAATAATGGATAAAGAAGTTGCGGTACTTCTGTACAACAGAATACCACTCAGCAATGAAATCTATGTCACCAGGCCCGTACCAGCATAATGAGTGGATTGAGGCACGATGATTCTAAGTGAAATAAGTCACACAGAAAAAGAAACCTCATAAGGTATCACTAATACACGGAATGTGAACTTGGCTACACATGAACTGAATTACAAAACAGAACAGGGTCTCAAGTTTAGAAAACCAACTTATGCCTGCTTAAGGGGGAAGGTGAGTTGGGGTGCTGCATAAAAGCAGAGTTTGAAATTAGCACAGATACCGTTCCATAAGCCAAATATGTAATAGACAAGAGCTACCCCTTGCTCAACGAAATGGATTCAACAATGAGGTATCACCTCACACCTGGTAGAATAGGCATCATTGAAAATCTACAAACAAAAAATGCTGGAAAGGGTGTGGAGAAAAGGAACCCTCTTCCACTATTGTTGGGAATATAAATTGATACAGTCATTATGGAGAACAATATGGAATTTCTTAAGAAACTAACAATAGAATTACCATATGATACAGCAATCCCAGTACTGGACATATACCCAGACAAAACCATAAATCAAAAAGAGTCATTCACCGCAATGTTCATTGCATCACTATTTACAATATCGAGGTAATGGAAGCAACCTAAATGCCCACAGACAGACGAATGCATAAAGCTGTGGTACATATATAAAATGGAATATTACTCGGCCATGAAAAGGAATGAAATTGGGTCATTTGTAGAGACGTCGATGGATCTAGAGACTGTCATACAGAGTGAAGTAAGTCAGAAAGAGAAAAACAAATCTTGTATATTCATGCATATATGTGGAACCTAGAAAAACTGTACAGATTCACCATTTTGCAAGGCATAAATAGAGCAACAGATGTAGACAACAAACGTATGGACAACAAGGGGGGAAAGCTGTTGGGGGGGTGGTGGTGGGAGGAGTTGAGAGACTGGGATTGGCATGTATACATTTATATGTATAAAATAGATAACCAATAAGAACCTGCTGTATAAAAATATAAAATAAAATTCAAAATTAAAAAGAAGTAAAATTTAAAAAATAAAACAGAAAAAACAATTATTCCCTGCACATACATGTATTTATATGAATAAATTATTTCCATGCTTATATCTGTAAATACAAAAAAGAGGAATAAAATCTACCTTGAACCAAAAACGAAAAAGAGAAAAAAAACACAGAACCCACCAGTTACACAGAGGAAAACCGTATCAGGGCACTTGCTCCAGTTGTAAACAATTCTGAAGTTGGTCAGTGGTGGGGAATCGTCTCCCATTCAGCCAGCAGCCCCCACGCAACAAGCGTCCTCATTGCAAAGCTGGGGCACCGTGCCGAGGCATCTGTGAGTAAACGTGAGCTGAGCCCCAGGCCAGTTGCTGCTGAACTATTCCCACCCGTCCCAGGTAAAACACCTGAATATATACAAGGACTTGAAAGCCTAGAGGAAGGGCCATAGAGCCACACGAGTGACAGCATGCCGGCCGACTTGGTGCCTGCAGGCCAGCCAGGATGGTCCTGGCCCTGGGTGCTCTTCTGGAAGATTTCCATTTCCCTGCCTGAGATACCCGTCCTGTCCCTGCCCCCACTGCTTTTTTCCTTCCTCACCTCTGCCCAGGGAGAAATTCCAGCAGCAGGTATGGGTGACACATCCTCTTCTTTAGCAGGTGGCAGCCTGGCAACTGCTGCAGAAAGTCCAGCAGAGCCCCACTCACACTGGGCCACCCACAAAGCCGTGGCCTCTCACTCCCTCCCACCAGCCCAGCCCCGAGACTGCTGACAGGGCAGAGAAAATGGCGTCAGGCACGGCTGCAGGGGCTCTTGCTGCCTGGAGTGGTATTTATATTGATCTCAACCCAGGCACACCTGGGGAGGGCTGGCCGGCACGGTAAGGCTGCCCAGGTCAGCCAATCATCACCCCTCAGGGGCTCACAGTTGCAGAAAATGGAACTTGCTGAACCGGCCAGGTCCAAGGAACAGGTGTGGGCTCCTGAGAGTCAGGATAGACAAGGGGCTGCAGCTTTGGCTTGTTTTCTAATCATTTTATCTGGCCCATGAGTGGGAGACAACTTCAAGAAAACCCTCTCCTAATGAGAGGAACCCAGGAGTCAGGGAGAGGAGGGGTGGGTGGTGGTTGGAGACAGAGGCCTGGTGCCCCGGGTGCAGTGGAAGTCTCTGGAAGACCAGGTGGAGGGAGGCCTCACGGAGTGATGCCCAGGGTCACAGACCTGTCGCAGCTGCTGTTTGTTAGTTCAAGTCCTGCTCTGAGGTGCTCTGTGTCAGCTCTGAGTGACAGGTGAGCTGGGGGTGCTCTGCAATGAGGGCTATGTGCACGGTTCCTGTGTGCCCAGCCCTGCCACGGTACCTGCAAGGGTAGCTCTGTATCCTGGGAGGGGCCTGACCACGAGAGCCCCGTGGGCTGGGGTGGGGGTGGGGTACCTGCCCAGGTGAGCTCCATATTCTGGGATTGTTCTGACCACGAGAGCCCCATGGGCCGCTGGGGACCTGGTAAAGGATGTCAGGACAGTCAGTGAAGCCACTGAGGATATACCTCCAGTTGCTCCTAATTCCTACACCCTGCTGGTCATTCTACCAACCACCAGGACATGGTATTCTGTATTAGTCTTCAATGATGCCTTCTTTTGTATTCCATTAGTCCCAGAGTCACAAGAAATTTTGGCTTGTGAGTGGCAGGACTCAACATACAACTAAAACAATACTTCCGGGCCGTCTGGCCCCAAGGGTGCAAAAATTCCCACACCATCTTTGGGGAAAGCTTAGCTAAAGACCTAAAAGTTCTACCTCTGGAAAAGGAAACCCTCCTTCAATATGCAGACGACATTCTGATCACCAGCCCTACTAAGGAGGCCTCTGAACTACCAAGCCAATAAAGGATAGAAGTTGTCCAAGAAAAAGCTCAAATATCACAGACTGCGGTGACCTGCCTGGGCTTCATTCTCACAGAAGGTCAGAGAAGCCCATCCCAGGAAAGGGAAGAAACCATTTTCAGCCTTACCCCTTTCTAAAACTAGAAGACAGCTTAGGGGTTCCTGGGGAGGCCAGGGTTTGCTGCTTCTGGATCCCTAACTACAGTCTACTAGCTGGGCCTCTATATGAAACACTGAAAGGAAAAGATGATGATCCTTTTGAATAGAATCCAGAAGTGGCCTTTCAAGAATGGAAAGAGCAGTCAATTCACACCCTTGCCCTGGAACTCCCTAATTTAGCTAAACCCTTTGACCTTTACATTCCCGGTGAAAGGTGAATCGCCATTGGAGAATTAGTGCAAAAACTGGGACCACTTGAAATGGAACAATGCAAGAATGCCATCCAGGTAGGATAAACTACGGTCACTAAGGGGCTTGGCCCACTGCCACATCTGGCCAAGATACTGGCGGTATCTAAAAACCTGGAAATCAGCAGCCCAAAAGGCCACCTCCCTCCTAAGGGAAAAGGACCCCACGTGGTGATCCTAACCACCAACCATGCCCTGAAGTTGCAGGGTTCGCTCCGTGGGCACACCGACCTCGAGTGAGGAGGCCCTCCAACTCCAACATCCAGAGAGATAACCGGGGGCAACAGGGCACCATGACGACTCGTGTGAACATCACTTGACCTGGAGTTTCTCTCATAAAACAACAAGAGTGTGTCCCAAAAGAGTAGACTACTGCTTGCAGGACTTACTGCACCCAGAGGGGAGCTAATAATCTTGGCGGGGGAACAGTATACCACACTGTCACCATAGAAAAGCCTACAGACACCGTGATGATGGTGGCCAATAAGACCGGCTGGACTCCTGTTTACTTCAAAAGGCTGTTGACTCAGTAGCCATCATGGTCCTTGGTCACCACTGACCCTGGACTGTCTGGGAGTTGAGCGGGCAGGGCTCTGACACCTGGTGCTGTTTGTACGTTAATTCAGGGGCCTAACTGAAGAAAGCGCAGACTACTGGTCAGAGCATCTAGGCTGGCAGAGACGGTCAGCCTAAGGTGGCCGAACAAATGTGGGGCGGGGTGAAACCGGCCCCCACAGCGTCTCTGCACATCTCTTTCCTGGACCCTTAAAGGTCATTAGAATCTATAACACTTCCAATGCTGGTGCTCAGGTGGACGAGCAGGGAGGCAGGGGTCCTGGGGACAATCAACGTCACCGGGAGGCTGCTGGGGAGAAGCTCTGACCCTCGCCCCAGGGTATGAGGGCTCCCAACTCAGCACTCAGCAGTTACAGAAGAAGGGTCTGCACCCTCAGCACTCCAAGAATGAGGAACGGGACAAAAGGCAGAGGAGGGGTTTGTCCCCAGCAAAGCCCATTAAAAATCCCTGGGAGATAAAAATAGAATCTGGGCAATAAAGTCAAGTCTAACCTTTTTTATCCTTTGTGCTTTGTCTAATTTCACGTGCTCCTAGGGTCCCGCATGCAGAGGTTCCACACCCGGCACTTCAGACCAGATTTCCTAGTGCAGAATGGCTGGGTCGACACCTCAGCTCCTGGGGCCCAGTGCAGACTCCACGATATAGAGCCTGAGCTACAGCCAACCCGGCCCTCGAGAGCTCCGCCGCCTCCCTCCCTCCCACTGACTCTGACAGGATCTCTACACAGCAGCCCAGCCCACAGCCCACGGGGTAGTGCATGCTCTCACCTCTCCATTCTCTGATCAAAATATAAAGTTTCCTTTGCTTGTGAACCAAACTCAGTCTCGATCTGTTGGCCCCAATGACACTGGGCAGGGGGACACTTGTTGGGGTCCACTCTGGAGGATCAGTAACAGAAATTGAGACTATTGTAACCTCAATGAACAGATGTGTGAGCCAAACTGTAGTTAACATAGAACAGTGTATAAGGCTCGGGTAAAATAAGATGCTTTTAACACTTCCATTTGATATTTCCATCACTTTTTATAAGCAAGTTCAGTGAAAAGGTTTGTCTTATTTGTCAGGTCAATATTAGAGAAACGAAGTGATTTCTTTCCAAGGATGTACATCTAATAATCTTGGTTAAACCTTCAATCTTGTTTTAAATGCTTTTCCATTGAAAATGATACCTCTCTTTCAGCTCCCCCATTTCTGAGAAGTATAAAATCTTATAATTTATTATTACCAAAGGGGAAAGGTGGGAGGAGGGATAAATTAACAGTTTGGAATGAACACATACACACTGCTATGTATAAAATAGATCATCAACAAGGAACTACTGTATAGCACAGGGAACTACACTCAACATTTTGCAATAACCTATAAGGGGAAATAATCTGAAAAAGAATAGATATTTTTATTGACATCATCTATCAATGACAGTTAAAGTGTAGCCTAAGGGAAGCTGCTGGTGAGTGCTTCTGACCCTGAAGACTTCAATCATCTAAAGTTTGGACTCTGCCTACTTCCCAAGGCCCTTAATGAACATATGTGTAGCCGTAGCTTAAAAAATTCCCCAGTTTGGGTTTCGGGGAGACACTGATTTTGAAAAAGCCCTGGTGTTCTCCTTACATGAATGGGACTCTTCCTACTGCTAAAACATGTCTGTCACACCCAGAGGATGGTATACCGTCTGATCGGGAAGAGTTTGGAAAAGGCATCTCATCTCCTCATCTCCTGGTGCTCGGGTTCACCCCTCCAGCGTCTTTACTAACAGTCTCCCCACTTGGAGATGTCAGCACTGTCAACATCCTGTTGCGTACAGTTTGGAATTTGTCCAGAGGATGAAGCGGAAGGATGAGGAACAATGAGAGACAAGTCCTAGGTGTTCAGACAGGCACATGTCACTCTAATTTCCAATCAGGAAGACGAATTGACCAAAGGCTAGGGTTGCCCATGGAAACAGTATAGGGCTTGAGGAAATCCCGCTGCTTTGTGGCCAGTTCCCATAAACACGAGTTGAACAATGGAACTCAGGGGCAGTAAAATTCACAAAACTGCAGAGTTGAAAATATCCATCACTGAAAAATGTCTTGAGGAAAGTCAGAGAAAAGGACTTGTAAGCAAGGGAGAATGGCAGGAAAGGGATTTGAGGAGGTAGAAAGGACTCGCCATTAAGCACAAGAAAAGGAGCTGAACATTGCCAACATTGCAGTTGGCCAAAAAGGGTGTATGCGTTCTTTTCTGTATATATTCAAGAAAAGGGCATACACTTTTTTAGCCAACCAAACAGGTGGGCACTGGAAGTCAATACCACAAAAGATATCACTTCGCATCAGTCAGAAGAGCCATCCTCATAAAGCGTAAACAACAGAAATGCAGGACAGGGCAACGAGAAGAGGGAGCCCTGTGAGACTTATAGTGGAAATGTATATTGCCAACGGCCATTCTGGAGAAGTGTATTGTGTTTACTAAAGCATCTAAAAAATGAGCTACAGAGCATAGGGCACTTGCACTCATGGGCGTATATCTTGGGAAAAACAAAAATCGAGAGGACACAGGCACCCCAATGTTTACCCCCTCTCTGTTTAAAAGATCCTCGACTAGGATATAACTTAAATGTCTCTGGAGGGAAAAAATGGATAGAGATGTGGTACTTAGGTAGAGTGGAATATTATTCAGCCTGGAAATCAATGAAATATGGCCAGTTGTAACAACTCCGGAGGAGTTACGTATGATCATTCTAAGTGACAGAATTCAAA
Organism: Stenella coeruleoalba; assembly: GCF_951394435.1. Taxonomy (NCBI): domain Eukaryota; kingdom Metazoa; phylum Chordata; class Mammalia; order Artiodactyla; family Delphinidae; genus Stenella; species Stenella coeruleoalba. Next base: position 642,503 of record NW_027645966.1, on the reverse strand, counting down.
AAGAAAAAGACACATATCATAAGATATCACTTAAAGGTGGAATCCAAAATGGCTACACATGAAATCAATTACAAAACAAAAACATAGTCAAATATGTAGAAAACACGCATAAGGCTGCTAAACGGGAAAGGTGGGGAGGGGTGAGGCATCATCCAGGAGGTTGAAATTAGCAAAGATACCATTCCAAATACCAAACTGATAATCAACAAGGCCTACACGGTAGCTAAAAGAACTGCACTCAGCACACTCAAGTCACCGGAAAAGAATATATACGACTGGTAAGAATCTGAAAAAGAATTTATTGATGTCTCTCTGTACGTGAATCAAGTGGATGTACAGCAGCAAGAAACAGAGCTTTGAAAATCAGCTGTAACCAATATAGTAATAAATTGAAAAAAATAAACGACAGAGAGACAGAGAAAACCTCTTACAACTTTTCCTCAGGGACGGTGATGCAACATGGATTGAACACATCTAGACCCACAGCAGGATGAGACATAAGGCTGGAAACTGTTTGCGCTAAGAGAAATGTGAGGTTGGGTGAGGAAATGCACACCCTTTAAAGTAATACTACCTGGTACCCATTCAATGGGTCCCAAATCTGCAGGTTCAAGGGATCTTCCTACAGCTAAAACATGCATGGAAAACCCAGAGGACTGTACACCATGTGATCGGGAGATGTGTCTAAAATGCACCTCATTTATCCTCTCCTGGTGCTCCTGTTCACCATTCCAGCCACGCTACTTAGAATCTCCCCACTTGGAGAATCAGCACATTTAAACTTCTGTTTCACACATTTTGCAAATTGTGAGGAGGATGAACGGGAAGAGGGGGAACCAATGAGAGAAGAGTTGTAGGGGTTTGGACGGGCACATATCACTCTAATTTCCCATTAAGAATAAGAATTAAAGAAAGGCTCAGCCTGCCTCGCCGGAGCCAAAATAGGGCCTGAAGCAATCCTGCGGGTTTGAGGCCAGCTCACAAAAGAGCAACTTAAAAAATGGAGCTCAGGGTCACTGCAATTCACAAACCTGCAGAGTTATAAATGAAAACTAACGTCCAAAAATATGTTGAGGTAAGGCAAAGAAGAGGATCTGAATGCAAGACAGAATTGCAAGAAACATATTTCAAGAGATAGATTGGACTCGTCTTTAACGCACATAAAAAGCGGCAGAATTTCGACAATGATGCAGTTGGCCCAAAAGGGCGTATGCGTTTTTTCCTGATTATATCCAGGAAAAAACGCATACGCACTTTATGGGCAACGAAGCAAGCAAGCAATGCAAATGTGCACAACAAAGAAGTCTCACTTCCCACCGGTCAAAAGGGCCATCCTAAAAAATTGTAAAAACCAGAAATGCAGGACAGGCCATGGAGAACAGGGAGCCTTTATACGCTGATGGGCAGTGTGTGAACTGCCGAGAGCCACTCTGGAGAAGTGTATGGTGGTTCCTAAATCATCTAAAAAACAGAGCTACAGAGCATAGGACTCTTCCAATCATGGGAGTATATCTAGGGAAGTCTAAAAATCAACAAGACACAAGCACACCACAGTTTAGGGCTACTCTGTTTACAAGAACCTCAACTTCAGTACACCTTAAATATCCCAGGAAAGAGAACAATGGATAAAGAAGATGTGGTACTTATGTACAATGGAATATCTCTTCACCATGAAATCAATGTAATAAGGCTAGTAGAAGGATAAAGAGTGGATTTAGGTCCGATAATACTACTTGAAATAAGTCAAACAGAAAAAGAAACATATCATAAGATATCACTTATAGAGGGAGGGTAAATATGGCTGCACAAGAAATGAATTACAGAACAGAACAGTGTCTCACATTTAGAAAACACACTTATGTCAGCTTAAGGGGAAAGGAGAGGTGGGGTGATGCATACAACCAGAGTTTGAAATTAGCACAGATACCGTTCAATAAACCAAATAGGTATTAGACAAGATCTACACCTTGCTCAATGAACTGGCCTCAACACACCCTATACACCGCAGAGAAATATATCTGAGGAATAAGAATCTTAAAACCCATGTATTGATATACCTCCATAAGGGAATCAAGTGTGTGCAGAGCGGCACAAACACAGCAGTGAAAAGGAGCTAAACCCCATTATAGAAATAAATTTTAAAAACAAAACGCTGAAACAATGAAAGAGAGAAAAATTCTTACAAAATTCGCTCAGGGGCTGTGATGCAACCTGGATTGACCACATATAAACCCACAGCTGGATAAGACATAAGGCTGGACACTTGGGGCTGACAGGATTGGTGAGCTTTGGTGAGCAACTGCCGAAAGTTTAATGCAATACTTCATGCTACTCAGTCCAAGGGTCCCAACACTCCAGGTTGAAGGGAATCTTCCTACAGCTAAACCATGCTTGGGAAACCCAGCGACTGGTATACCATATGATCGGGAAAGGTTTCTAAAACGCACCTCATTTTTCCTCTCCTGGGGCTCCGGATCGACATTCCAGCCGCTTTACTAACAACATCCCCACATGGAGTCAATGCCTTTAAGTTCTGGTATCGCACAGTCTGCAGTTAGTGCAGAGGATGAATGGGAATAGGGGGAACCAGTGAGAAACTAGCTGTAGAGGTTTCAATGGGCACATGTCACTCTAATATCACATCAGTAAGAAGAATTAACCAAAGGCACAGCAAGGTGCCCCAGAAGAAAAATAGGGCTTCAAGGAATCCTGTGGTTACGGGGCAAGACCACAAAAATAAGAGCTAAAAAATGGAGCTAAGGGCCACTGCAATTCAAAAACCTGCAGAGTTATAAAGGCCAACTATTTTTAAAAAATATATTGAGGTAAGGCTATCAAGAGGCATTGAAAGCAAGGCAGAATTGCAGGAAACCGATTTCAGGAGGTAGACTGGAATTGCATTGAAAACATATGAAGAGAGTCAGAAACTCGACAATGATGCACTTGGCCAAAAAGGGCGTATGCGTTTTTTCCTGAATATATTCAGGAAAAAACGCATACGCCCTTTTTGGCCAACCAAGCAAGCTTGCAAAGGAAATCTGCACTACAATGAAGTCACACTTCCACCTGGTCAAAAGGGCCATCTGAAAAAAGTGTAAAATCCATAAAGGCACGACAGGCCATGGAGAACTGGGAGACTTCTTATGCTGATGGGCGGGATGTAAATTGCCAACAGCCACTCTGGAGAAGTGTATGGTGTTTCCTGAAACATCTAAAAAACAAAGCAACAGAGCTTAGGGCACTTCCACTTATGGTCCTATAGCTTAGGGAAATTAAAATCAAAAAGACACAGCCACCCCAAAGTTTGGGATGCCTCTGTTTACAAGAACCTCGTTTACCGTACAAGTTCAATATCGCAGAAAGTGAAAAATGGATAAAGAACTTGTGGTACTTACGTACAATGCAATATCACTAAGCAATGAAATCTATGTCATCAGGCCCTTAGCAGCATAATGAGTGGATTCAGGTACGATGATTCTAACTGAAATAAGTCACACAGAAAAAGAAACATCATAAGATATCAGTAATACACGGAATGTAAACTTGGCTACACAGGAACTGAATTACAGAACAGAACAGGGTCTCAAATTTAGAAAACCAACTTATGCTTGCTTAAGGGGAAAGGTGAGTTGGGGTGCTGCATAAAACCAGAGATTGAAATGAGCACAGATAAAGTTCCTTAAGCCAAATATGGAATAGACAAGAGCTACTCCTTGCTCAACGAAATGGACTCAACACCGCATATTAAACGCCTAAGAATGTACCTGACTAGTAAGTATGTTAAAACCTATGGATTGCTATGTCTCCAAAAGAGAATCAAGCATGTGTACAGGGGCATAAACGCAGCAGTGATAGGATTGGAGAGGTTCGTGAGCAAATGAAGACCCTTTGAAGTCATATTGCATGGTACCCATTCCACGGGTTTCAACTACCCAGGTTTAAGATATTCTTCCTTCAGCTAAAACTTGCATGTGTCCCTAGAGTATGATCAACCATGTGATCGGGAGACGTGTTCAAATATGTCTCAGTTTTCGTACCCTGGTACTCGGGTGCAACATTCCAGACGCTTTACTAACACTCTCCCGACTTGGAGAGTCAGTCCCTTTAACCTCCTGTTTGGCCCAGTTTGCAATTTCTGCGGAAGATGAACAGGAATAGCGAGAACCAATGAGAGACTAGCTGGAGGTGTCTGGACTGGCAAATTTAACTCTCATTTCCCACCAGGAAGAGGAATTAACCAAAGGCTCTGCGTGCCGTGCCAGAACCAGATTAGGGCCTGAAGCCATCCTGCGGTGTTGCGGCCAGGTCACAAGAAAGCGAGTTGAAGAAAGGAGCTCAGGGGCACTGTAATTCACAAACCTGCAGAGTTATAAATGACAGCTATCGTCCAAAAATAGACTGAAGTAAGGCTGCCAAGAGGACTTGAAAGCGGGGCAGAATTGCAGGAAACCGATTTCAGGAGGTAGACTGGAATTGCATTGAAAGCATAGGAAAAGAGGCAGAACGTCCACAATGATGCACTTGGCCAAAAAGGGCGTATGCGTTTTTTCCTGAATATATTCAGGAAAAAACGCATACGCCCTTTTTGGCCAACCAAGCAAGCTTGCAAAGGAAATCTGCACTACAATGAAGTCTCACTTCCCCCCGGTCAAAAGGGCCATCTGAAAAAAGTGTAAAATCCAGAAAGGCAGGACAGGCCATGGAGAACTGGGAGCCTTGTTATGCTGATGGGCGGGATGTAAATTGCCAACAGACACTCGGGAGAAGTGTATGGTGTTTCCTGAAACATCTAAAAAACAAAGCAACAGAGCCTAGGGCACTTCCACTTATGGTCCTATAGCTTAGGGAAATTAAAATCAAAAAGACACAGCCACCCCAAAGTTTGGGACGCCTCTGTTTACAAGAACATCGTTTACAGTACAAGTTCAACATCGCAGAAAGTGAAAAATGGATAAAGAAGTTGTGGTATTTACTTACAAAGCAATATCACTCAGCAATGAAATCTATGTCATCAGGCCCTTAGCATCACAATGAGTGGATTCAGGTATGATGATTCTAACTGAAATAAGTCACACAGAAAAAGAAACATCATAAGATATCACTAATACACGGAATGAAAAATGGCTACACAGGAACTGAATTCCAAAACAGAACAGGGTCTCAAATTTAGAAAACCAACTTATGCTTGCTTAAGGGGAAAGGTGAGTTGGGGTGCTGCATAAAACCAGAGATTGAAATGAGCACAGATAAAGTTCCTTAAGCCAAATATGGAATAGACAAGAGCTACTCCTTACTCAACGAAATGGACTCAACACCCCATATTAAACGCCTAAGAATGTACCTGACTAGTAAGTATCTTAAAACCTATGGATTGCTATGTCTCCAAAAGAGAATCAAGCGTGTGTACAGGGGCATAAACGCAGCAGTGATAGGATTGGAGAGGTTCGGTGAGCAAATGAAGACCCTTTGAAGACATATTGCATGGTACCCATTCCACGGGTCTCAACTCTCCAGGTTTTAGGTATTCTTCCTTCAGCTAAAACATGCATGTGGAACCCAGAGTATGATCAACCATGTGATCGGGAGACGTGTTCAAATATGTCTCAGTTTTCGTACCCTGGTACTCGGGTGCAACATTCCAGACGCTTTACTAACACTCTCCCGACTTGGAGAGTCAGTCCCTTTAACCTCCTGTTTGGCTCAGTTTGCAATTTCTGCGGAAGATGAACAGGAATAGCGAGAACCAATGAGAGGCTAGCTGGAGGTGTCTGGACGGGCAAATTTAACTCTCATTTCCCACCAGGAAGAGGAAATAAACAAAGGCTCAGCGTGCCGTACCGGAACAAGATTAGGGCCTGAAGCCATCCTGCGGTGTTGCGGCCAGCTCAAAAGAAAGCGAGTTGAAGAAAGGAGCTCAGGGGCACTGTAATTCACAAACCTGCAGAGTTATAAATGACTGCTATCGTCCAAAAATATACTGAAGTAAGGCTGCCAAGAGGACTTGAAAGCGGGGCAGAATTGCAGGAAACCGATTTCAGGAGGTAGACTGGAATTGCATTGAAAGCATAGGAAAAGAGGCAGAACGTCCACAATGATGCACTTGGCCAAAAAGGGCGTATGCGTTTTTTCCTGAATATATTCAGGAAAAAACGCATACGCCCTTTTTGGCCAACCAAGCAAGCTTGCAAAGGAAATCTGCACTAAAATGAAGTCTCACTTCCCCCCGGTCAAAAGGGCCATCTGAAAAAAGTGTAAAACCCAGAAAGGCAGGACAGGCCATGGAGAACTGGGAGCCTTGTTATGCTGATGGGCGGGATGTAAATTGCCAACAGACACTCAGGAGAAGTGTATGGTGTTTCCTGAAACATCTAAAAAACAAAGCAACAGAGCCTAGGGCACTTCCACTTATGGTCCTATAGCTTAGGGAAATTAAAATCAAAAAGACACAGCCACCCCAAAGTTTGGGACGCCTCTGTTTACAAGAACCTCATTTACCATACAAGTTCAATATCACAGAAAGTGAAAAATGGATAAAGAACTTGTGGTACTTACGTACAATGCAGTATCACTCAGCAATGAAATCTATGTCATCAGGACCGTGGCAGCATAATGAGTGGATTCAGGTACGATGATTCTAACTGAAATAAGTCACACAGAAAAAGAAACATCATAAGATATCACTAATACACGGAATGTAAACTTGGCTACAGAGGAACTGAATTCCAAAACAGAACAGGGTCTCAAATTTACAAAACCAACTTATGCTTGCTTAAGGGGAAAGGTGAGTTGGTGTGCTGCATAAAACCAGAGATTGAAATGAGCACAGATAAAGTTCCTTAAGCCAAATATGGAATAGACAAGAGCTACTCCTTGCTCAACGAAATGGACTCAACACCACATATTAAACGCCTAAGAATGTACCTGACTAGTAAGTATCTTAAAACCTATGGATTGCTATGTCTCCGAAAGAGAATCAAGCATGTGTACAGGGTCATAAACGCAGCAGTGATAGGATTGGAGAGCTTCGTGAGCAAATGAAGACCCTTTGAAGTCATATTGCATGGTACCCATTCCACGGGTTTCAACTACCCAGGTTTAAGGTATTCTTCCTTCAGCTAAAACATACATGTGGAACCCAGAGTATGATCAACCGTGTGAACGGGAGACGTGTTCAAATATGTCTCAGTTGTCCTCTCCTGGTACTCGGGTGCAACATTCCAGATGCTTTACTAACACTCTCCCTACTTGGAGAGTCAGTGCCTTTAACCTCCTGTTTGCCCCAGTTTGCAATTTCTGCGGAAGATGAACAGGAATAGCGAGAACCAATGAGAGACTACCTGGAGGTGTCTGAACGGGCAAATTTAACTCTCATTTCCCACCAGGAAGAGGAATTAACCAAAGGCTCAGTGTGCCATGCCGGAACCACATTAGGGCCTGAAGACATCCTGCGGTGTTGCGGCCAGCTCACAAGAAAGCGAGTTGAAGAAAGGAGCTCAGGGGCACTGTAATTCACAACCCTGCAGAGTTATAAATGACAGCTATCGTCCAAAAATATACTGAAGTAAGGATGCCAAGAGGACTTGAAAGCGGGGCAGAATTGCAGGAAACCGATTTCAGGAGGTAGACAGGAATTGCATTTCAAGCATAGGAAAAGAGGCAGAACGTCCACAATGATGCACTAGGCCAAAAAGGGCATATGCGTTTTTTCCTGAATATATTCAGGAAAACACACATACGCGCTTTTTGGCCAACCAAGCAATCTTGCAAAGGAAATCTGCACTACAATGAAGTCTCACTTCCCCCCGGTCAAAAGGGCCATCTGAAAAAAGTGTAAAATCCAGAAAGGCAGGACAGGCCATGGAGAACTGGGAGCCTTGTTATGCTGATGGGCGGGATGTAAATTGCCAACAGACACTCGGGAGAAGTGTATGGTGTTTCCTGAAACATCTAAAAAACAAAGCAACAGAACCTAGGGCACTTCCACTTATGGTCCTATAGCTTAGGGAAATTAAAATCAAAAAGACACAGCCACCCCAAAGTTTGGAAAGGCTCTGTTTACAAGAACCTCGTTTACAGTACAAGTTCAACATCGCAGAAAGTGAAAAATGGATAAAGAAGTTGTGGTATTTACTTACAAAGCAATATCACTCAGCAATGAAATCTGTGTCATCAGGCCCTTAGCAGCACAATGAGTGGATTCAGGTATGATGATTCTAACTGAAATAAGTCACACAGAAAAAGAAACATCATAAGATATCAGTAATACACGGAATGGAAACTTGGCTACACAGGAACTGAATTACAGAACAGAACAGGGTCTCAAATTTAGAAAACCAACTTATGCTTGCTTAAGGGGAAAGGTGAGTTGGGGTGCTGCATAAAACCAGAGATTGAAATGAGCACAGATAAAGTTCCTTAAGCCAAATATGGAATAGACAAGAGCTACTCCTTGCTCAACGAAATGGACTCAACACCGCATATTAAACGCCTAAGAATGTACCTGACTAGTAAGTATCTTAAAACCTATGGATTGCTATGTCTCCGAAAGAGAATCAAGCATGTGTACAGGGGCATAAACGCAGCAGTGATAGGATTGGAGAGGTTCATGAGCAAATGAAGACCCTTTGAAGTCATATTGCATGGTACCCATTCCACGGGTTTCAACTACCCAGGTTTAAGATATTCTTCCTTCAGCTAAAACATGCATGTGTCCCTAGAGTATGATCAACCATGTGATCGGGAGACATGTTCAAATATGTCTCAGTTTTCGTACCCTGGTACGCGGGTGCAACATTCCAGACGCTTTACTAACACTCTCCCAACTTGGAGAGTCAGTCCCTTTAACCTCCTGTTTGGCCCAGTTTGCAATTTCTGCGGAAGATGAACAGGAATAGCGAGAACCAATGAGAGACTAGCTGGAGGTGTCTGGACTGGCAAATTTAACTCTCATTTCCCACCAGGAAGAGGAATTAACCAAAGGCTCAGCGTGCCGTGCCGGAACCAGATTAGGGCCTGAAGCCATGCTGCGGTGTTGCGGCCAGGTCACAAGAAAGCGAGTTGAAGAAAGGAGCTCAGGGGCACTGTAATTCACAAACCTGCAGAGTTATAAATGACAGCTATCGTCCAAAAATAGACTGAAGTAAGGCTGCCAAGAGGACTTGAAAGCGGGGCAGAATTGCAGGAAACCGATTTCAGGAGGTAGACAGGAATTGCATTTCAAGCATAGGAAAAGAGGCAGAACGTCCACAATGATGCACTAGGCCAAAAAGGGCATATGCGTTTTTTCCTGAATATATTCAGGAAAACACACATACGCGCTTTTTGGCCAACCAAGCAATCTTGCAAAGGAAATCTGCACTACAATGAAGTCTCACTTCCCCCCGGTCAAAAGGGCCATCTGAAAAAAGTGTAAAATCCAGAAAGGCAGGACAGGCCATGGAGAACTGGGAGCCTTGTTATGCTGATGGGCGGGATGTAAATTGCCAACAGACACTCGGGAGAAGTGTATGGTGTTTCCTGAAACATCTAAAAAACAAAGCAACAGAACCTAGGGCACTTCCACTTATGGTCCTATAGCTTAGGGAAATTAAAATCAAAAAGACACAGCCACCCCAAAGTTTGGAAAGGCTCTGTTTACAAGAACCTCGTTTACAGTACAAGTTCAACATCGCAGAAAGTGAAAAATGGATAAAGAAGTTGTGGTATTTACTTACAAAGCAATATCACTCAGCAATGAAATCTGTGTCATCAGGCCCTTAGCAGCACAATGAGTGGATTCAGGTATGATGATTCTAACTGAAATAAGTCACACAGAAAAAGAAACATCATAAGATATCAGTAATACACGGAATGGAAACTTGGCTACACAGGAACTGAATTACAGAACAGAACAGGGTCTCAAATTTAGAAAACCAACTTATGCTTGCTTAAGGGGAAAGGTGAGTTGGGGTGCTGCATAAAACCAGAGATTGAAATGAGCACAGATAAAGTTCCTTAAGCCAAATATGGAATAGACAAGAGCTACTCCTTGCTCAACGAAATGGACTCAACACCGCATATTAAACGCCTAAGAATGTACCTGACTAGTAAGTATCTTAAAACCTATGGATTGCTATGTCTCCGAAAGAGAATCAAGCATGTGTACAGGGGCATAAACGCAGCAGTGATAGGATTGGAGAGGTTCGGTGAGCAAATGAAGACCCTTTGAAGTCATATTGCATGGTACCCATTCCACGGGTTTCAACTACCCAGGTTTAAGATATTCTTCCTTCAGCTAAAACATGCATGTGTCCCTAGAGTATGATCAACCATGTGATCGGGAGACATGTTCAAATATGTCTCAGTTTTCGTACCCTGGTACGCGGGTGCAACATTCCAGACGCTTTACTAACACTCTCCCAACTTGGAGAGTCAGTCCCTTTAACCTCCTGTTTGGCCCAGTTTGCAATTTCTGCGGAAGATGAACAGGAATAGCGAGAACCAATGAGAGACTAGCTGGAGGTGTCTGGACGGGCAAATTTAACTCTCATTTCCCACCAGGAAGAGGAATTAACCAAAGGCTCAGCGTGCCGTGCCGGAACCAGATTAGGGCCTGAAGCCATGCTGCGGTGTTGCGGCCAGGTCACAAGAAAGCGAGTTGAAGAAAGGAGCTCAGGGGCACTGTAATTCACAAACCTGCAGAGTTATAAATGACAGCTATCGTCCAAAAATAGACTGAAGTAAGGCTGCCAAGAGGACTTGAAAGCGGGGCAGAATTGCAGGAAACCGATTTCAGGAGGTAGACTGGAATTGCATTGAAAGCATAGGAAAAGAGGCACAACGTCCACAATGATGCACTTGGCCAAAAAGGGCGTATGCGTTTTTTCCTGAATATATTCAGGAAAAAACGCATACGCCCTTTTTGGCCAACCAAGCAAGCTTGCAAAGGAAATCTGCACTAAAATGAAGTCTCACTTCCCCCCGGTCAAAAGGGCCATCTGAAAAAAGTGTAAAACCCAGAAAGGCAGGACAGGCCATGGAGAACTGGGAGCCTTGTTATGCTGATGGGCGGGATGTAAATTGCCAACAGACACTCAGGAGAAGTGTATGGTGTTTCCTGAAACATCTAAAAAACAAAGCAACAGAGCCTAGGGCACTGCCACTTATGGTCCTATAGCTTAGGGAAATTAAAATCAAAAAGACACAGCCACCCCAAAGTTTGGGACGCCTCTGTTTACAAGAACCTCATTTACCATACAAGTTCAATATCACAGAAAGTGAAAAATGGATAAAGAACTTGTGGTACTTACGTACAATGCAGTATCACTCAGCAATGAAATCTATGTCATCAGGACCGTGGCAGCATAATGAGTGGATTCAGGTACGATGATTCTAACTGAAATAAGTCACACAGAAAAAGAAACATCATAAGATATCACTAATACACGGAATGTAAACTTGGCTACAGAGGAACTGAATTCCAAAACAGAACAGGGTCTCAAATTTACAAAACCAACTTATGCTTGCTTAAGGGGAAAGGTGAGTTGGGGTGCTGCATAAAACCAGAGATTGAAATGAGCACAGATAAAGTTCCTTAAGCCAAATATGGAATAGACAAGAGCTACTCCTTGCTCAACGAAATGGACTCAACACCACATATTAAACGCCTAAGAATGTACCTGACTAGTAAGTATCTTAAAACCTATGGATTGCTATGTCTCCGAAAGAGAATCAAGCATGTGTACAGGGTCATAAACGCAGCAGTGATAGGATTGGAGAGCTTCGTGAGCAAATGAAGACCCTTTGAAGTCATATTGCATGGTACCCATTCCACGGGTTTCAACTACCCAGGTTTAAGGTATTCTTCCTTCAGCTAAAACATACATGTGGAACCCAGAGTATGATCAACCGTGTGAACGGGAGACGTGTTCAAATATGTCTCAGTTGTCCTCTCCTGGTACTCGGGTGCAACATTCCAGATGCTTTACTAACACTCTCCCTACTTGGAGAGTCAGTGCCTTTAACCTCCTGTTTGCCCCAGTTTGCAATTTCTGCGGAAGATGAACAGGAATAGCGAGAACCAATGAGAGACTACCTGGAGGTGTCTGAACGGGCAAATTTAACTCTCATTTCCCACCAGGAAGAGGAATTAACCAAAGGCTCAGTGTGCCATGCCGGAACCACATTAGGGCCTGAAGACATCCTGCGGTGTTGCGGCCAGCTCACAAGAAAGCGAGTTGAAGAAAGGAGCTCAGGGGCACTGTAATTCACAACCCTGCAGAGTTATAAATGACAGCTATCGTCCAAAAATATACTGAAGTAAGGATGCCAAGAGGACTTGAAAGCGGGGCAGAATTGCAGGAAACCGATTTCAGGAGGTAGACAGGAATTGCATTTCAAGCATAGGAAAAGAGGCAGAACGTCCACAATGATGCACTAGGCCAAAAAGGGCATATGCGTTTTTTCCTGAATATATTCAGGAAAACACACATACGCGCTTTTTGGCCAACCAAGCAATCTTGCAAAGGAAATCTGCACTACAATGAAGTCTCACTTCCCCCCGGTCAAAAGGGCCATCTGAAAAAAGTGTAAAATCCAGAAAGGCAGGACAGGCCATGGAGAACTGGGAGCCTTGTTATGCTGATGGGCGGGATGTAAATTGCCAACAGACACTCGGGAGAAGTGTATGGTGTTTCCTGAAACATCTAAAAAACAAAGCAACAGAACCTAGGGCACTTCCACTTATGGTCCTATAGCTTAGGGAAATTAAAATCAAAAAGACACAGCCACCCCAAAGTTTGGAAAGGCTCTGTTTACAAGAACCTCGTTTACAGTACAAGTTCAACATCGCAGAAAGTGAAAAATGGATAAAGAAGTTGTGGTATTTACTTACAAAGCAATATCACTCAGCAATGAAATCTGTGTCATCAGGCCCTTAGCAGCACAATGAGTGGATTCAGGTATGATGATTCTAACTGAAATAAGTCACACAGAAAAAGAAACATCATAAGATATCAGTAATACACGGAATGGAAACTTGGCTACACAGGAACTGAATTACAGAACAGAACAGGGTCTCAAATTTAGAAAACCAACTTATGCTTGCTTAAGGGGAAAGGTGAGTTGGGGTGCTGCATAAAACCAGAGATTGAAATGAGCACAGATAAAGTTCCTTAAGCCAAATATGGAATAGACAAGAGCTACTCCTTGCTCAACGAAATGGACTCAACACCGCATATTAAACGCCTAAGAATGTACCTGACTAGTAAGTATCTTAAAACCTATGGATTGCTATGTCTCCGAAAGAGAATCAAGCATGTGTACAGGGGCATAAACGCAGCAGTGATAGGATTGGAGAGGTTCATGAGCAAATGAAGACCCTTTGAAGTCATATTGCATGGTACCCATTCCACGGGTTTCAACTACCCAGGTTTAAGATATTCTTCCTTCAGCTAAAACATGCATGTGTCCCTAGAGTATGATCAACCATGTGATCGGGAGACATGTTCAAATATGTCTCAGTTTTCGTACCCTGGTACGCGGGTGCAACATTCCAGACGCTTTACTAACACTCTCCCAACTTGGAGAGTCAGTCCCTTTAACCTCCTGTTTGGCCCAGTTTGCAATTTCTGCGGAAGATGAACAGGAATAGCGAGAACCAATGAGAGACTAGCTGGAGGTGTCTGGACTGGCAAATTTAACTCTCATTTCCCACCAGGAAGAGGAATTAACCAAAGGCTCAGCGTGCCGTGCCGGAACCAGATTAGGGCCTGAAGCCATGCTGCGGTGTTGCGGCCAGGTCACAAGAAAGCGAGTTGAAGAAAGGAGCTCAGGGGCACTGTAATTCACAAACCTGCAGAGTTATAAATGACAGCTATCGTCCAAAAATAGACTGAAGTAAGGCTGCCAAGAGGACTTGAAAGCGGGGCAGAATTGCAGGAAACCGATTTCAGGAGGTAGACAGGAATTGCATTTCAAGCATAGGAAAAGAGGCAGAACGTCCACAATGATGCACTAGGCCAAAAAGGGCATATGCGTTTTTTCCTGAATATATTCAGGAAAACACACATACGCGCTTTTTGGCCAACCAAGCAATCTTGCAAAGGAAATCTGCACTACAATGAAGTCTCACTTCCCCCCGGTCAAAAGGGCCATCTGAAAAAAGTGTAAAATCCAGAAAGGCAGGACAGGCCATGGAGAACTGGGAGCCTTGTTATGCTGATGGGCGGGATGTAAATTGCCAACAGACACTCGGGAGAAGTGTATGGTGTTTCCTGAAACATCTAAAAAACAAAGCAACAGAACCTAGGGCACTTCCACTTATGGTCCTATAGCTTAGGGAAATTAAAATCAAAAAGACACAGCCACCCCAAAGTTTGGAAAGGCTCTGTTTACAAGAACCTCGTTTACAGTACAAGTTCAACATCGCAGAAAGTGAAAAATGGATAAAGAAGTTGTGGTATTTACTTAGAAAGCAATATCACTCAGCAATGAAATCTGTGTCATCAGGCCCTTAGCAGCACAATGAGTGGATTCAGGTATGATGATTCTAACTGAAATAAGTCACACAGAAAAAGAAACATCATAAGATATCAGTAATACACGGAATGGAAACTTGGCTACACAGGAACTGAATTACAGAACAGAACAGGGTCTCAAATTTAGAAAACCAACTTATGCTTGCTTAAGGGGAAAGGTGAGTTGGGGTGCTGCATAAAACCAGAGATTGAAATGAGCACAGATAAAGTTCCTTAAGCCAAATATGGAATAGACAAGAGCTACTCCTTGCTCAACGAAATGGACTCAACACCGCATATTAAACACCTAAGAATGTACCTGACTAGTAAGTATCTTAAAACCTATGGATTGCTATGTCTCCGAAAGAGAATCAAGCATGTGTACAGGGGCATAAACGCAGCAGTGATAGGATTGGAGAGGTTCATGAGCAAATGAAGACCCTTTGAAGTCATATTGCATGGTACCCATTCCACGGGTTTCAACTACCCAGGTTTAAGATATTCTTCCTTCAGCTAAAACATGCATGTGTCCCTAGAGTATGATCAACCATGTGATCGGGAGACATGTTCAAATATGTCTCAGTTTTCGTACCCTGGTACGCGGGTGCAACATTCCAGACGCTTTACTAACACTCTCCCAACTTGGAGAGTCAGTCCCTTTAACCTCCTGTTTGGCCCAGTTTGCAATTTCTGCGGAAGATGAACAGGAATAGCGAGAACCAATGAGAGACTAGCTGGAGGTGTCTGGACGGGCAAATTTAACTCTCATTTCCCACCAGGAAGAGGAATTAACCAAAGGCTCAGCGTGCCGTGCCGGAACCAGATTAGGGCCTGAAGCCATGCTGCGGTGTTGCGGCCAGGTCACAAGAAAGCGAGTTGAAGAAAGGAGCTCAGGGGCACTGTAATTCACAAACCTGCAGAGTTATAAATGACAGCTATCGTCCAAAAATAGACTGAAGTAAGGCTGCCAAGAGGACTTGAAAGCGGGGCAGAATTGCAGGAAACCGATTTCAGGAGGTAGACTGGAATTGCATTGAAAGCATAGGAAAAGAGGCAGAACGTCCACAATGATGCACTTGGCCAAAAAGGGCGTATGCGTTTTTTCCTGAATATATTCAGGAAAAAACGCATACGCCCTTTTTGGCCAACCAAGCAAGCTTGCAAAGGAAATCTGCACTACAATGAAGTCTCACTTCCCCCCAGTCAAAAGGGCCATCTGAAAAAAGGGTAAAATCCAGAAAGGCAGGACAGGCCATGGAGAACTGGGAGCCTTGTTATGCTGATGGGCGGGATGTAAATTGCCAACAGACACTCAGGAGAAGTGTATGGTGTTTCCTGAAACATCTAAAAAACAAAGCAACAGAGCCTAGGGCACTGCCACTTATGGTCCTATAGCTTAGGGAAATTAAAATCAAAAAGACACAGCCACCCCAAAGTTTGGGACGCCTCTGTTTACAAGAACCTCGTTTACAGTACAAGTTCAACATCACAGAAAGTGAAAAACGGATAAAGAAGTTGTGGTATTTACTTACAAAGCAATATCACTCAGCAATGAAATCTATGTCATCAGGCCCTTAGCAGCACAATGAGTGGATTCAGGTATGATGATTCTAACTGAAATAAGTCACACAGAAAAAGAAACATCATAAGATATCAGTAATACACGGAATGGAAACTTGGCTACACAGGAACTGAATTACAGAACAGAACAGGGTCTCAAATTTAGAAAACCAACTTATGCTTGCTTAAGGGGAAAGGTGAGTTGGGGTGCTGCATAAAACCAGAGATTGAAATGAGCACAGATAAAGTTCCTTAAGCCAAATATGGAATAGACAAGAGCTACTCCTTGCTCAACGAAATGGACTCAACACCCCATATTAAACGCCTAAGAATGTACCTGACTAGTAAGTATCTTAAAACCTATGGATTGCTATGTCTCTGAAAGAGAATCAAGCATGTGTACAGGGGCATAAACGCAGCAGTGATAGGATTGGAGAGGTTCGGTGAGCAAATGAAGACCCTTTGAAGTCATATTGCATGGTACCCATTCCACGGGTTTCAACTACCCAGGTTTTAGGTATTCTTCCTTCAGCTAAAACATGCATGTGGAACCCAGAGTATGATCAACCATGTGATCGGGAGACGTGTTCAAATATGTCTCAGTTTTCCTCCCCTGGTACTCGGGTGCAACATTCCAGACGCCTTACTAACACTCTCCCCACTTGGAGAGTCAGCGCCTTTAACCTCCTGTTTGGCACAGTTTGCAATTTCTGCGGAAGATGAACAGGAATAGCGAGAACCAATGAGAGGCTAGCTGGAGGTGTCTGGACGGGCAAATTTCACTCTCATTTCCCACCAGGAAGAGGAAATAACCAAAGGCTCAGTGTGCCGTACTGGAACCAGATTAGGGCCTGAAGCCATCCTGCGGTGTTGCGGCCAGCTCAAAAGAAAGCGAGTTGAAGAAAGGAGCTCAGGGGCACTGTAATTCACAAACCTGCAGAGTTATAAATGACAGCTATCGTCCAAAAATAGACTGAAGTAAGGCTGCCAAGAGGACTTGAAAGCGGGGCAGAATTGCAGGAAACCGATTTCAGGAGGTAGACTGGAATTGCATTGAAAGCATAGGAAAAGAGGCAGAACGTCCACAATGATGCACTTGGCCAAAAAGGGCGTATGCGTTTTTTCCTGAATATATTCAGGAAAAAACGCATACGCCCTTTTTGGCCAACCAAGCAAGCTTGCAAAGGAAATCTGCACTACAATGAAGTCTCACTTCCCCCCGGTCAAAAGGGCCATCTGAAAAAAGTGTAAAATCCAGAAAGGCAGGACAGGCCATGGAGAACTGGGAGCCTTGTTATGCTGATGGGCGGGATGTAAATTGCCAACAACCACTCCGGAGAAGTGTATGGTGTTTCCTGAAACATCTAAAAAACAAAGCAACAGAGCCTAGGGCACTTCCACTTATGGTCCTATAGCTTAGGGAAATTAAAATAAAAAAGACACAGCCACCCCAAAGTTTGGAACGGCTCTGTTTACAAGAACCTCGTTTACAGTACAAGTTCAACATCGCAGAAAGTGAAAAATGGATAAAGAAGTTGTGGTATTTACTTACAAAGCAATATCACTCAGCAATGAAATCTCTGTCATCAGGCCCTTAGAAGCATAATGAGTGGATTCAGGTACGATGATTCTAACTGAAATAAGTCACACAGAAAAAGAAACATCATAAGATATCAGTAATACACGGAATGTAAACTTGGCTACACAGGAACTGAATTACAGAACAGAACAGGGTCTCAAATTTAGAAAACCAACTTATGCTTGCTTAAGGGGAAAGGAGAGTTGGGGTGCTGCATAAAACCAGAGATTGAAATGAGCACAGATAAAGTTCCTTAAGTCAAATATGGAATAGACAAGAGCTACTCCTTGCTCAACGAAATGGACTCAACACCGCATATTAAACGCGTATGAATGTACCTGACTAGTAAGTATCGTAAAACCTATGGATTGCTATGTCTCCAAAAGAGAATCAAGCATGTGTACAGGGGCATAAACGCAGCAGTGATAGGATTGGAGAGGTTCGGTGAGCAAATGAAGACCCTTTGAAGTCATACTGCATGGTACCCATTACACGGGTCTCAACTCTCCAGGTTTAAGGTATTCTTCCTTCAGCTAAAACATGCATGTGGAACCCAAGTAAGACCAACCATGTGAACGGGAGACGTGTTCAAATATGTCTCAGTTTTCCTCCCCTGGTACTCGGGTGCAACATTCCAGACGCTTTACTAACACTCTCCCCACTTGGAGAGTCAGCGCCTTTAACCTCCTGTTTGGCCCAGTTTGCAATTTCTGCGGAAGATGAACAGGAATAGCGAGAACCAATGAGAGGCTAGCTGGAGGTGTCTGGACGGGCAAATTTAACTCTCATTTCCCACCAGGAAGAGGAAATAACCAAAGGCTCAGTGTGCCGTGCCGGAACCAGATTAGGGCCTGAAGCCATCCTGCGGTGTTGCGGCCAGCTCAAAAGAACGCGAGTTGAAGAAAGGAGCTCAGGGGCACTGTAATTCACAAACCTGCAGAGTTATAAATGACAGCTATCGTCCAAAAATAGACTGAAGTAAGGCTGCCAAGAGGACTTGAAAGCGGGGCAGAATTGCAGGAAACCGATTTCAGGAGGTAGACTGGAATTGCATTGAAAGCATAGGAAAAGAGGCAGAACGTCCACAATGATGCACTTGGCCAAAAAGGGCGTATGCGTTTTTTCCTGAATATATTCAGGAAAAAACGCATACGCCCTTTTTGGCCAACCAAGCAAGCTTGCAAAGGAAATCTGCACTACAATGAAGTCTCACTTCCCCACGGTCAAAAGGGCCATCTGAAAAAAGTGTATAATCCAGAAAGGCAGGACAGGCCATGGAGAACTGGGAGCCTTGTTATGCTGATGGGCGGGATGTAAATTGCCAACAGACAGTCAGGAGAAGTGTATGGTGTTTCCTGAAACATCTAAAAAACAAAGCAACAGAGCCTAGGGCACTTCCACTTATGGTCCTATAGCTTAGGGAAATTAAAATCAAAAACACACAGCCACCCCAAAGTTTGGGACGCCTCTGTTTACAAGAACCTCGATTACAGTACAAGTTCAACATTGCAGAAAGTGAAAAATGGATAAAGAAGTTGTGGTATTCACTTACAAAGCAATATCACTCAGCAATGAAATCTATGTCATCAGGCCCTTAGCATCACAATGAGTGGATTCAGGTATGATGATTCTAACTGAAATAAGTCACACAGAAAAAGAAACATCATAAGATATCAGTAATACACGGAATGGAAACTTGGCTACACAGGAACTGAATTCCAGAACAGAACAGGGTCTCAAATTTAGAAAACCAACTTATGCTTGCTTAAGGGGAAAGGTGAGTTGGGGTGCTGCATAAAACCAGAGATTGAAATGAGCACAGATAAAGTTCCTTAAGCCAAATATGGAATAGACAAGAGCTACTCCTTGCTCAACGAAATGGATTCAACACCACATATTAAACGCCTAAGAATGTACCTGACTAGTAAGTATCTTAAAACCTATGGATTGCTATGTCTCCGAAAGAGAATCAAGCATGTGTACAGGGGCATAAACGCAGCAGTGATAGGATTGGAGAGGTTCGGTGAGCAAATGAAGACCCTTTGAAGTCATATTGCATGGTACCCATTCCACGGGTTTCAACTACCCAGGTTTTAGGTATTTTCCTTCAGCTAAAACATGCATGTGGAACCCAGAGTATGATCAACCATGTGATCGGGAGACATGTTCAAATATGTCTCAGTTTTCCTCCCCTGGTAGTCGGGTGCAACATTCCAGACGCTTTACTAACACTCTCCCGAATTGGAGAGTCAGTCCCTTTAACCTCCTGTTTGGCCCAGTTTGCAATTTCTGCGGAAGATGAACAGGAATAGCGAGAACCAATGAGAGACTAGCTGGAGGTGTCTGGACGGGCAAATTTAACTCTCATTTCCCACCAGGAAGAGGAATTAACAAAAGGCTCAGAGTGCCGTGCCGGAACCAGATTAGGGCCTGAAGACATCCTGCGGTGTTTCGACCAGCTCACAAGAAAGCGAGTTGAAGAAAGGAGCTCAGGGGCACTGTAATTCACAAACCTGCAGAGTTATAAATGACAGCTATCGTCCAAAAATAGACTGAAGTAAGGCTGCCAAGAGGACTTGAAAGCGGGGCAGAATTGCAGGAAACCGATTTCAGGAGGTAGACTGGAATTGCATTGAAAGCATAGGAAAAGAGGCAGAACGTCCACAATGATGCACTTGGCCAGAAAGGGCGTATGCGTTTTTTCCTGAATATATTCAGGAAAAAACGCATACGCCCTTTTTGGCCAACCAAGCAAGCTTGCAAAGGAAATCTGCACTACAATGAAGTCTCACTTCCCCCCGGTCAAAAGGGCCATCTGAAAAAAGTGTAAAATCCAGAAAGGCAGGACAGGCCATGGAGAACTGGGAGCCTTGTTATGCTGATGGGCGGGATGTAAATTGCCAACAGACACTCGGGAGAAGTGTATGGTGTTTCCTGAAACATCTAAAAAACAAAGCAACAGAGCCTAGGGCACTTCCACTTATGGTCCTATAGCTTAGGGAAATTAAAATCAAAAAGACACAGCCACCCCAAAGTTTGGGATGGCTCTGTTTACAAGAACCTCGTTTACAGTACAAGTTCAACATCGCAGAAAGTGAAAAATGGATAAAGAAGTTGTGGTATTCACTTACAAAGCAATATCACTCAGCAATGAAATCTATGTCATCAGGCCCTTAGCATCACAATGAGTGGATTCAGGTATGATGATGCTAACTGAAATAAGTCACACAGAAAAAGAAACATCATAAGATATCAGTAATACACGGAATGGAAACGTGGCTACACAGGAACTGAATTACAGAACAGAACAGGGTCTCAAATTTAGAAAACCAACTTATGCTTGCTTAAGGGTAAAGGTGAGTTGGGGTGCTGCATAAAACCAGAGATTGAAATGAGCACAGATAAAGTTCCTTAAGCCAAATATGGAATAGACAAGAGCTACTCCTTGCTCAACGAAATGGACTCAACACCGCATATTAAACGCCTAAGAATGTACCTGACTAGTAAGTATCTTAAAACCTATGGATTGCTATGTCTCCAAAAGAGAATCAAGCATGTGTACAGGGGCATAAACGCAGCAGTGATAGGATTGGAGAGGTTCGGTGAGCAAATGAAGACCCTTTGAAGTCATATTGCATGGTACCCATTCCACGGGTTTCAGCTACCCAGGTTTAAGGTATTCTTCCTTCAGCTACAACATGCATGTGGAACATAGAGTATGATCAACCATTTGATCAGGAGACGTGTTCAAATATGTCTCAGTTTTCCTCCCCTGGTACTCGGGTGCAACATTCCAGACGCTTTACTGACACTCTCCCCACTTGAAGAGTCAGCGCCTTTAACCTCCTGTTTGGCCCAGTTTGCAATTTCTGCGGAAGATGAACAGGAATAGCGAGAACCAATGAGAGACTAGCTGGAGGTGTCTGGACGGGCAAATTTAACTCTCATTTCCCACCAGGAGGAGGAAATAACCAAAGGCTCAGCGTGCCGTGCCAGAACCAGTTTAGGGCCTGAAGCCATCCTGCGGTGTTGCGGCCAGCTCACAAGAAAGCGAGTTGAAGAAAGGAGCTCAGGGGCACTGTAATTCACAAACCTGCAGAGTTATAAATGACAGCTATCGTCCAAAAATAGACTGAAGTAAGGCTGCCAAGAGGACTTGAAAGCGGGGCAGAATTGCAGGAAACCGATTTCAGGAGGTAGACTGAAATTGCATTGAAAGCATAGGAAAAGAGGCAGAACGTCCACAATGATGCACTTGGCCAAAAAGGGCGTATGCGTTTTTTCCTGAATATATTCAGGAAAAAACGCATACGCCCTTTTTGGCCAACCAAGCAAGCTTGCAAAGGAAATCTGCACTACAATGAAGTCTCACTTCCCCACGGTCAAAAGGGCCATCTGAAAAAAGTGTAAAATCCAGAAAGGCAGGACAGGCCATGGAGAACTGGGAGCCTTGTTATGCTGATGGGCGGGATGTAAATTGCCAACAGACACTCGGGAGAAGTGTATGGTGTTTCCTGAAACATCTAAAAAACAAAGCAACAGAGCCTAGGGCACTTCCACTTATGGTCCTATAGCTTAGGGAAATTAAAATCAAAAAGACACAGCCACCCCAAAGTTTGGGACGCCTCTGTTTACAAGAACCTCGTTTACAGTACAAGTTCAACATCGCAGAAAGTGAAAAATGGATAAAGAAGTTGTGGTATTTACTTACAAAGCAATATCACTCAGCAATGAAATCTATGTCATCAGGCCCTTAGCATCACAATGAGTGGATTCAGGTATGATGATTCTAACTGAAATAAGTCACACAGAAAAAGAAACATCATAAGATATCAGTAATACCCGGAATGGAAACGTGGCTACACAGGAACTGAATTACAGAACAGAACAGGGTCTCAAATTTAGAAAACCAACTTATGCTTGCTTAAGGGTAAAGGTGAGTTGGGGTGCTGCATAAAACCAGAGATTGAAATGAGCACAGATAAAGTTCCTTAAGCCAAATATGGAATAGACAAGAGCTACTCCTTGCTCAACGAAATGGACTCAACACCGCATATTAAACGCGTAAGAATGTACCTGACTAGTAAGTATCTTAAAACCTATGGATTGCTATGTCTCCAAAAGAGAATCAAGCATGTGTACAGGGGCATAAACGCAGCAGTGATAGGACTGGAGAGGTTCGGTGAGCAAATGAAGACCCTTTGAAGTCATATTGCATGGTACCCATTCCACGGGTTTCAGCTACCCAGGTTTAAGGTATTCTTCCTTCAGCTACAACATGCATGTGGAACATAGAGTATGATCAACCATTTAATCAGGAGACGTGTTCAAATATGTCTCAGTTTTCCTCCCCTGGTACTCGGGTGCAACATTCCAGACGCTTTACTGACACTCTCCCCACTTGAAGAGTCAGCGCCTTTAACCTCCTGTTTGGCACAGTTTGCAATTTCTGCGGAAGATGAACAGGAATAGCGAGAACCAATGAGAGACTAGCTGGAGGTGTCTGGACGGGCAAATTTAACTCTCATTTCCCACCAGGAGGAGGAAATAACCAAAGGCTCAGCGTGCCGTGCCAGAACCAGTTTAGGGCCTGAAGCCATCCTGCGGTGTTGCGGCCAGCTCACAAGAAAGCGAGTTGAAGAAAGGAGCTCAGGGGCACTGTAATTCACAAACCTGCAGAGTTATAAATGACAGCTATCGTCCAAAAATAGACTGAAGTAAGGCTGCCAAGAGGACTTGAAAGCGGGGCAGAATTGCAGGAAACCGATTTCAGGAGGTAGACTGAAATTGCATTGAAAGCATAGGAAAAGAGGCAGAACGTCCACAATGATGCACTTGGCCAAAAAGGGCGTATGCGTTTTTTCCTGAATATATTCAGGAAAAAACGCATACGCCCTTTTTGGCCAACCAAGCAAGCTTGCAAAGGAAATCTGCACTACAATGAAGTCTCACTTCCCCCCGGTCAAAAGGGCCATCTGAAAAAAGTGTAAAATCCAGAAAGGCAGGACAGGCCATGGAGAACTGGGAGCCTTGTTATGCTGATGGGCGGGATGTAAATTGCCAACAGACAATCGGGAGAAGTGTATGGTGTTTCCTGAAACATCTAAAAAACAAAGCAACAGAGCCTAGGGCACTTCCACTTATGGTCCTATAGCTTAGGGAAATTAAAATCAAAAAGACACAGCCACCCCAAAGTTTGGGACGCCTCTGTTTACAAGAACCTCGTTTACAGTACAAGTTCAACATCGCAGAAAGTGAAAAATGGATAAAGAAGTTGTGGTATTTACTTACAAAGCAATATCACTCAGCAATGAAATCTATGTCATCAGGCCCTTAGCATCACAATGAGTGGATTCAGGTATGATGATTCTAACTGAAATAAGTCACACAGAAAAAGAAACATCATAAGATATCAGTAATACACGGAATGTAAACTTGGCTACACAGGAACTGAATTACAGAACAGAACAGGGTCTCAAATTTAGAAAACCAACTTATGCTTGCTTAAGGGTAAAGGTGAGTTGGGGTGCTGCATAAAACCAGAGATTGAAATGAGCACAGATAAAGTTCCTTAAGTCAAATATGGAATAGACAAGAGCTACTCCTTGCTCAACGAAATGGACTCAACACCGCATATTAAACGCGTAAGAATGTACCTGACTAGTAAGTATCGTAAAACCTATGGATTGCTATGTCTGCAAAAGAGAATCAAGCATGTGTACAGGGGCATAAACGCAGCAGTGATAGGATTGGAGAGGTTCGGTGAGCAAATGAAGACCCTTTGAAGTCATATTGCATGGTACCCATTACACGGGTCTCAACTCTCCAGGTTTAAGGTATTCTTCCTTCAGCTAAAACATGCATGTGGAACCCAAGTATGATCAACCATGTGAACGGGAGACGTGTTCAAATATGTCTCAGTTTTCCTCCCCTGGTACTCGGGTGCAACATTCCAGACGCTTTACTAACACTCTCCCCACTTGGAGAGTCAGCGCCTTTAACCTCCTGTTTGGCACAGTTTGCAATTTCTGCGGAAGATGAACAGGAATAGCGAGAACCAATGAGAGGCTAGCTGGAGGTGTCTGGACGGGCAAATTTCACTCTCATTTCCCACCAGGAAGAGGAAATAACCAAAGGCTCAGTGTGCCGTACTGGAACCAGATTAGGGCCTGAAGCCATCCTGCGGTGTTGCGGCCAGCTCAAAAGAAAGCGAGTTGAAGAAAGGAGCTCAGGGGCACTGTAATTCACAAACCTGCAGAGTTATAAATGACAGCTATCGTCCAAAAATAGACTGAAGTAAGGCTGCCAAGAGGACTTGAAAGCGGGGCAGAATTGCAGGAAACCGATTTCAGGAGGTAGACTGGAATTGCATTGAAAGCATAGGAAAAGAGGCAGAACGTCCACAATGATGCACTTGGCCAAAAAGGGCGTATGCGTTTTTTCCTGAATATATTCAGGAAAAAACGCATACGCCCTTTTTGGCCAACCAAGCAAGCTTGCAAAGGAAATCTGCACTACAATGAAGTCTCACTTCCCCCCGGTCAAAAGGGCCATCTGAAAAAAGTGTAAAATCCAGAAAGGCAGGACAGGCCATGGAGAACTGGGAGCCTTGTTATGCTGATGGGCGGGATGTAAATTGCCAACAACCACTCCGGAGAAGTGTATGGTGTTTCCTGAAACATCTAAAAAACAAAGCAACAGAGCCTAGGGCACTTCCACTTATGGTCCTATAGCTTAGGGAAATTAAAATAAAAAAGACACAGCCACCCCAAAGTTTGGAACGGCTCTGTTTACAAGAACCTCGTTTACAGTACAAGTTCAACATCGCAGAAAGTGAAAAATGGATAAAGAAGTTGTGGTATTTACTTACAAAGCAATATCACTCAGCAATGAAATCTCTGTCATCAGGCCCTTAGAAGCATAATGAGTGGATTCAGGTACGATGATTCTAACTGAAATAAGTCACACAGAAAAAGAAACATCATAAGATATCAGTAATACACGGAATGTAAACTTGGCTACACAGGAACTGAATTACAGAACAGAACAGGGTCTCAAATTTAGAAAACCAACTTATGCTTGCTTAAGGGGAAAGGAGAGTTGGGGTGCTGCATAAAACCAGAGATTGAAATGAGCACAGATAAAGTTCCTTAAGTCAAATATGGAATAGACAAGAGCTACTCCTTGCTCAACGAAATGGACTCAACACCGCATATTAAACGCGTATGAATGTACCTGACTAGTAAGTATCGTAAAACCTATGGATTGCTATGTCTCCAAAAGAGAATCAAGCATGTGTACAGGGGCATAAACGCAGCAGTGATAGGATTGGAGAGGTTCGGTGAGCAAATGAAGACCCTTTGAAGTCATACTGCATGGTACCCATTACACGGGTCTCAACTCTCCAGGTTTAAGGTATTCTTCCTTCAGCTAAAACATGCATGTGGAACCCAAGTAAGACCAACCATGTGAACGGGAGACGTGTTCAAATATGTCTCAGTTTTCCTCCCCTGGTACTCGGGTGCAACATTCCAGACGCTTTACTAACACTCTCCCCACTTGGAGAGTCAGCGCCTTTAACCTCCTGTTTGGCCCAGTTTGCAATTTCTGCGGAAGATGAACAGGAATAGCGAGAACCAATGAGAGGCTAGCTGGAGGTGTCTGGACGGGCAAATTTAACTCTCATTTCCCACCAGGAAGAGGAAATAACCAAAGGCTCAGTGTGCCGTGCCGGAACCAGATTAGGGCCTGAAGCCATCCTGCGGTGTTGCGGCCAGCTCAAAAGAACGCGAGTTGAAGAAAGGAGCTCAGGGGCACTGTAATTCACAAACCTGCAGAGTTATAAATGACAGCTATCGTCCAAAAATAGACTGAAGTAAGGCTGCCAAGAGGACTTGAAAGCGGGGCAGAATTGCAGGAAACCGATTTCAGGAGGTAGACTGGAATTGCATTGAAAGCATAGGAAAAGAGGCACAACGTCCACAATGATGCACTTGGCCAAAAAGGGCGTATGCGTTTTTTCCTGAATATATTCAGGAAAAAACGCATACGCCCTTTTTGGCCAACCAAGCAAGCTTGCAAAGGAAATCTGCACTACAATGAAGTCTCACTTCCCCACGGTCAAAAGGGCCATCTGAAAAAAGTGTATAATCCAGAAAGGCAGGACAGGCCATGGAGAACTGGGAGCCTTGTTATGCTGATGGGCGGGATGTAAATTGCCAACAGACAGTCAGGAGAAGTGTATGGTGTTTCCTGAAACATCTAAAAAACAAAGCAACAGAGCCTAGGGCACTTCCACTTATGGTCCTATAGCTTAGGGAAATTAAAATCAAAAACACACAGCCACCCCAAAGTTTGGGACGCCTCTGTTTACAAGAACCTCGATTACAGTACAAGTTCAACATTGCAGAAAGTGAAAAATGGATAAAGAAGTTGTGGTATTCACTTACAAAGCAATATCACTCAGCAATGAAATCTATGTCATCAGGCCCTTAGCATCACAATGAGTGGATTCAGGTATGATGATTCTAACTGAAATAAGTCACACAGAAAAAGAAACATCATAAGATATCAGTAATACACGGAATGGAAACTTGGCTACACAGGAACTGAATTCCAGAACAGAACAGGGTCTCAAATTTAGAAAACCAACTTATGCTTGCTTAAGGGGAAAGGTGAGTTGGGGTGCTGCATAAAACCAGAGATTGAAATGAGCACAGATAAAGTTCCTTAAGCCAAATATGGAATAGACAAGAGCTACTCCTTGCTCAACGAAATGGACTCAACACCACATATTAAACGCCTAAGAATGTACCTGACTAGTAAGTATCTTAAAACCTATGGATTGCTATGTCTCCGAAAGAGAATCAAGCATGTGTACAGGGGCATAAACGCAGCAGTGATAGGATTGGAGAGGTTCGGTGAGCAAATGAAGACCCTTTGAAGTCATATTGCATGGTACCCATTCCACGGGTTTCAACTACCCAGGTTTTAGGTATTTTCCTTCAGCTAAAACATGCATGTGGAACCCAGAGTATGATCAACCATGTGATCGGGAGACATGTTCAAATATGTCTCAGTTTTCCTCCCCTGGTAGTCGGGTGCAACATTCCAGACGCTTTACTAACACTCTCCCGAATTGGAGAGTCAGTCCCTTTAACCTCCTGTTTGGCCCAGTTTGCAATTTCTGCGGAAGATGAACAGGAATAGCGAGAACCAATGAGAGACTAGCTGGAGGTGTCTGGACGGGCAAATTTAACTCTCATTTCCCACCAGGAAGAGGAATTAACAAAAGGCTCAGAGTGCCGTGCCGGAACCAGATTAGGGCCTGAAGACATCCTGCGGTGTTTCGACCAGCTCACAAGAAAGCGAGTTGAAGAAAGGAGCTCAGGGGCACTGTAATTCACAAACCTGCAGAGTTATAAATGACAGCTATCGTCCAAAAATAGACTGAAGTAAGGCTGCCAAGAGGACTTGAAAGCGGGGCAGAATTGCAGGAAACCGATTTCAGGAGGTAGACTGGAATTGCATTGAAAGCATAGGAAAAGAGGCAGAACGTCCACAATGATGCACTTGGCCAGAAAGGGCGTATGCGTTTTTTCCTGAATATATTCAGGAAAAAACGCATACGCCCTTTTTGGCCAACCAAGCAAGCTTGCAAAGGAAATCTGCACTACAATGAAGTCTCACTTCCCCCCGGTCAAAAGGGCCATCTGAAAAAAGTGTAAAATCCAGAAAGGCAGGACAGGCCATGGAGAACTGGGAGCCTTGTTATGCTGATGGGCGGGATGTAAATTGCCAACAGACACTCGGGAGAAGTGTATGGTGTTTCCTGAAACATCTAAAAAACAAAGCAACAGAGCCTAGGGCACTTCCACTTATGGTCCTATAGCTTAGGGAAATTAAAATCAAAAAGACACAGCCACCCCAAAGTTTGGGATGGCTCTGTTTACAAGAACCTCGTTTACAGTACAAGTTCAACATCGCAGAAAGTGAAAAATGGATAAAGAAGTTGTGGTATTCACTTACAAAGCAATATCACTCAGCAATGAAATCTATGTCATCAGGCCCTTAGCAGCACAATGAGTGGATTCAGGTATGATGATGCTAACTGAAATAAGTCACACAGAAAAAGAAACATCATAAGATATCAGTAATACACGGAATGGAAACGTGGCTACACAGGAACTGAATTACAGAACAGAACAGGGTCTCAAATTTAGAAAACCAACTTATGCTTGCTTAAGGGTAAAGGTGAGTTGGGGTGCTGCATAAAACCAGAGATTGAAATGAGCACAGATAAAGTTCCTTAAGCCAAATATGGAATAGACAAGAGCTACTCCTTGCTCAACGAAATGGACTCAACACCGCATATTAAACGCCTAAGAATGTACCTGACTAGTAAGTATCTTAAAACCTATGGATTGCTATGTCTCCAAAAGAGAATCAAGCATGTGTACAGGGGCATAAACGCAGCAGTGATAGGATTGGAGAGGTTCGGTGAGCAAATGAAGACCCTTTGAAGTCATATTGCATGGTACCCATTCCACGGGTTTCAGCTACCCAGGTTTAAGGTATTCTTCCTTCAGCTACAACATGCATGTGGAACATAGAGTATGATCAACCATTTGATCAGGAGACGTGTTCAAATATGTCTCAGTTTTCCTCCCCTGGTACTCGGGTGCAACATTCCAGACGCTTTACTGACACTCTCCCCACTTGAAGAGTCAGCGCCTTTAACCTCCTGTTTGGCCCAGTTTGCAATTTCTGCGGAAGATGAACAGGAATAGCGAGAACCAATGAGAGACTAGCTGGAGGTGTCTGGACGGGCAAATTTAACTCTCATTTCCCACCAGGAGGAGGAAATAACCAAAGGCTCAGCGTGCCGTGCCAGAACCAGTTTAGGGCCTGAAGCCATCCTGCGGTGTTGCGGCCAGCTCACAAGAAAGCGAGTTGAAGAAAGGAGCTCAGGGGCACTGTAATTCACAAACCTGCAGAGTTATAAATGACAGCTATCGTCCAAAAATAGACTGAAGTAAGGCTGCCAAGAGGACTTGAAAGCGGGGCAGAATTGCAGGAAACCGATTTCAGGAGGTAGACTGAAATTGCATTGAAAGCATAGGAAAAGAGGCAGAACGTCCACAATGATGCACTTGGCCAAAAAGGGCGTATGCGTTTTTTCCTGAATATATTCAGGAAAAAACGCATACGCCCTTTTTGGCCAACCAAGCAAGCTTGCAAAGGAAATCTGCACTACAATGAAGTCTCACTTCCCCACGGTCAAAAGGGCCATCTGAAAAAAGTGTAAAATCCAGAAAGGCAGGACAGGCCATGGAGAACTGGGAGCCTTGTTATGCTGATGGGCGGGATGTAAATTGCCAACAGACACTCGGGAGAAGTGTATGGTGTTTCCTGAAACATCTAAAAAACAAAGCAACAGAGCCTAGGGCACTTCCACTTATGGTCCTATAGCTTAGGGAAATTAAAATCAAAAAGACACAGCCACCCCAAAGTTTGGGACGCCTCTGTTTACAAGAACCTCGTTTACAGTACAAGTTCAACATCGCAGAAAGTGAAAAATGGATAAAGAAGTTGTGGTATTTACTTACAAAGCAATATCACTCAGCAATGAAATCTATGTCATCAGGCCCTTAGCATCACAATGAGTGGATTCAGGTATGATGATTCTAACTGAAATAAGTCACACAGAAAAAGAAACATCATAAGATATCAGTAATACCCGGAATGGAAACGTGGCTACACAGGAACTGAATTACAGAACAGAACAGGGTCTCAAATTTAGAAAACCAACTTATGCTTGCTTAAGGGTAAAGGTGAGTTGGGGTGCTGCATAAAACCAGAGATTGAAATGAGCACAGATAAAGTTCCTTAAGCCAAATATGGAATAGACAAGAGCTACTCCTTGCTCAACGAAATGGACTCAACACCGCATATTAAACGCGTAAGAATGTACCTGACTAGTAAGTATCTTAAAACCTATGGATTGCTATGTCTCCAAAAGAGAATCAAGCATGTGTACAGGGGCATAAACGCAGCAGTGATAGGACTGGAGAGGTTCGGTGAGCAAATGAAGACCCTTTGAAGTCATATTGCATGGTACCCATTCCACGGGTTTCAGCTACCCAGGTTTAAGGTATTCTTCCTTCAGCTACAACATGCATGTGGAACATAGAGTATGATCAACCATTTAATCAGGAGACGTGTTCAAATATGTCTCAGTTTTCCTCCCCTGGTACTCGGGTGCAACATTCCAGACGCTTTACTGACACTCTCCCCACTTGAAGAGTCAGCGCCTTTAACCTCCTGTTTGGCACAGTTTGCAATTTCTGCGGAAGATGAACAGGAATAGCGAGAACCAATGAGAGACTAGCTGGAGGTGTCTGGACGGGCAAATTTAACTCTCATTTCCCACCAGGAGGAGGAAATAACCAAAGGCTCAGCGTGCCGTGCCAGAACCAGTTTAGGGCCTGAAGCCATCCTGCGGTGTTGCGGCCAGCTCAAAAGAACGCGAGTTGAAGAAAGGAGCTCAGGGGCACTGTAATTCACAAACCTGCAGAGTTATAAATGACAGCTATCGTCCAAAAATAGACTGAAGTAAGGCTGCCAAGAGGACTTGAAAGCGGGGCAGAATTGCAGGAAACCGATTTCAGGAGGTAGACTGAAATTGCATTGAAAGCATAGGAAAAGAGGCAGAACGTCCACAATGATGCACTTGGCCAAAAAGGGCGTATGCGTTTTTTCCTGAATATATTCAGGAAAAAACGCATACGCCCTTTTTGGCCAACCAAGCAAGCTTGCAAAGGAAATCTGCACTACAATGAAGTCTCACTTCCCCCCGGTCAAAAGGGCCATCTGAAAAAAGTGTAAAATCCAGAAAGGCAGGACAGGCCATGGAGAACTGGGAGCCTTGTTATGCTGATGGGCGGGATGTAAATTGCCAACAGACAATCGGGAGAAGTGTATGGTGTTTCCTGAAACATCTAAAAAACAAAGCAACAGAGCCTAGGGCACTTCCACTTATGGTCCTATAGCTTAGGGAAATTAAAATCAAAAAGACACAGCCACCCCAAAGTTTGGGACGCCTCTGTTTACAAGAACCTCGTTTACAGTACAAGTTCAACATCGCAGAAAGTGAAAAATGGATAAAGAAGTTGTGGTATTTACTTACAAAGCAATATCACTCAGCAATGAAATCTATGTCATCAGGCCCTTAGCATCACAATGAGTGGATTCAGGTATGATGATTCTAACTGAAATAAGTCACACAGAAAAAGAAACATCATAAGATATCAGTAATACACGGAATGTAAACTTGGCTACACAGGAACTGAATTACAGAACAGAACAGGGTCTCAAATTTAGAAAACCAACTTATGCTTGCTTAAGGGTAAAGGTGAGTTGGGGTGCTGCATAAAACCAGAGATTGAAATGAGCACAGATAAAGTTCCTTAAGTCAAATATGGAATAGACAAGAGCTACTCCTTGCTCAACGAAATGGACTCAACACCGCATATTAAACGCGTAAGAATGTACCTGACTAGTAAGTATCGTAAAACCTATGGATTGCTATGTCTGCAAAAGAGAATCAAGCATGTGTACAGGGGCATAAACGCAGCAGTGATAGGATTGGAGAGGTTCGGTGAGCAAATGAAGACCCTTTGAAGTCATATTGCATGGTACCCATTACACGGGTCTCAACTCTCCAGGTTTAAGGTATTCTTCCTTCAGCTAAAACATGCATGTGGAACCCAAGTATGATCAACCATGTGAACGGGAGACGTGTTCAAATATGTCTCAGTTTTCCTCCCCTGGTACTCGGGTGCAACATTCCAGACGCTTTACTAACACTCTCCCCACTTGGAGAGTCAGCGCCTTTAACCTCCTGTTTGGCCCAGTTTGCAATTTCTGCGGAAGATGAACAGGAATAGCGAGAACCAATGAGAGGCTAGCTGGAGGTGTCTGGACGGGCAAATTTAACTCTCATTTCCCACCAGGAAGAGGAAATAACCAAAGGCTCAGTGCGCCGTGCCGGAACCAGATTAGGGCCTGAAGCCATCCTGCGGTGTTGCGGCCAGCTCAAAAGAACGCGAGTTGAAGAAAGGAGCTCAGGGGCACTGTAATTCACAAACCTGCAGAGTTATAAATGACAGCTATCGTCCAAAAATAGACTGAAGTAAGGCTGCCAAGAGGACTTGAAAGCGGGGCAGAATTGCAGGAAACCGATTTCAGGAGGTAGACTGGAATTGCATTGAAAGCATAGGAAAAGAGGCAGAACGTCCACAATGATGCACTTGGCCAAAAAGGGCGTATGCGTTTTTTCCTGAATATATTCAGGAAAAAACGCATACGCCCTTTATGGCCAACCAAGCAAGCTTGCAAAGGAAATCTGCACTACAATGAAGTCTCACTTCCCCCCGGTCAAAAGGGCCATCTGAAAAAAGTGTATAATCCAGAAAGGCAGGACAGGCCATGGAGAACTGGGAGCCTTGTTATGCTGATGGGCGGGATGTAAATTGCCAACAGACACTCGGGAGAAGTGTATGGTGTTTCCTGAAACATCTAAAAAACAAAGCAACAGAGCCTAGGGCACTTCCACTTATGGTCCTATAGCTTAGGGAAATTAAAATAAAAAACACACAGCCACCCCAAAGTTTGGGATGCCTCTGTTTACAAGAACCTCAATTACAGTACAAGTTCAACATCGCAGAAAGTGAAAAATGGATAAAGAAGTTGTGGTATTCACTTACAAAGCAATATCACTCAGCAATGAAATCTATGTCATCAGGCCCTTAGCAGCAAAATGAGTGGATTCAGGTATGATGATGCTAACTGAAATAAGTCACACAGAAAAAGAAACATCATAAGATATCAGTAATACACGGAATGGAAACTTGGCCACACAGGAACTGAATTACAGAACAGAACAGGGTCTCAAATTTAGAAAACCAACTTATGCTTGCTTAAGGGTAAAGGTGAGTTGGGGTGCTGCATAAAACCAGAGATTGAAATGAGCACAGATAAAGTTCCTTAAGCCAAATATGGAATAGACAAGAGCTACTCCTTGCTCAACGAAATGGACTCAACACCGCATATTAAACGCCTAAGAATGTACCTGACTAGTAAGTATCTTAAAACCTATGGATTGCTATGTCTCCAAAAGAGAGTCAAGCATGTGTACAGGGGCATAAACGCAGCAGTGATAGGATTGGAGAGGTTCGGTGAGCAAATGAAGACCCTTTGAAGTCATATTGCATGGTACCCAT